>NC_138972.1:144475000-145675000 GCF_055761805.1 Camellia sinensis | reverse complement strand
CGGTAAGGTGCCATAGAAATCGGCGCCGTGTCGGGCACTAAATCAATAGAGAACTCTATCTCTCGGTGAGGTGGCAAACTAACAAGATCTTCGGGAAAGACATCCGAATACTCACAAACCACCCTCGGCAATACAAGCTGGGTCTCACCACTCTCACCTCTCTCAAAGCTAGCAAGTAGACTACTAAGCTCACTTCGCCCTCGCGAATCATACCCCGGTGGTAAAACACAACCAACCCGATCTCCCAAGAAATGGAACCACTCCCCGCTCAAGGTACATAGCGTGACCCTCTGGCGGTAGCAATCGATAACAGCCCGGTATGACGATAGCCAGTCCATACCCAAAATAACATCAAAACCCTTCATGGGCATGACAACAAACGGAAAAGGAAGCCTATGGTCGGCGACCTCTATATCACAACCTCTAACACCCTGTTTCAAGATCAACTCACCACCCGAAGGCAATACCACACAAATAGGAGATGCTAACTGTGCCAACTCCAATTCTAAAACAAATGCAAATGTAGCAGATACAAAAGAATGAGATGCACACGTGTCAATCAACACACTAGCAACCGAGTTGCAAAACAGAAAAGTACCTCTCACTACCGATGGAGCTGGTACTAAATCCTGCGCGGTAACGGTATACACGCGCCCCGTAGGCCCCTGGTCTACCTGCTCACCTCTAGGAGCAAAAGACTGCTGCACAGACTAGGACGACGAAGCCCCCGGATTGGCCCTCGAGGCTTGCACAGACTGAGCTGGCTGAAAACTCTGCGTCTGCCTGGAACCAGACGCTCCCGACGTGGCACTCAACTGCGGGCAAAACCTCTTCAGGTGCCCAGGCTGTCCACACTGATAACAAGACAAGGGCTGCCCCCAGCCCAAACTGACTCTGCGGTCTAGCAGAAGAAGAAGCAGCTCTCTGACCTCCACCCTTCTGAGGGCAAACAGAAACCTTGTGACCCAGCTGGCCACACTTGTAACAAGCAAACTCCCCCTGGTTGCCTCTCCCCGAGCCTGCACTCGGCACTGGAAAGGTCGATCTAGAAACTGCTCCCTGAGACTGCTGAGGGTTATAACCCCTCTGCCTCCTGCCATCACCCTGGCCATCTTGGCTCCTCTTGGAGCCCCTCTGCTCTTCCTCCTCTTCCTGCATCATAATTTCCATATGAGCAGCGGCATCTACCAGGTGTCTATACTCTCGGATGTAAGACCCACCAACTCTCAACTTGAGGCCCCGCCTCAACTTCCGCTCAAACTCATAGCAACGGCGTTCCTTAGACGCCACCAGTTCAGGTGCAAACTTGGACAGACTGGTAAAAGTAGCCTCAAACTCGGCCACTGACAAGCCCTGCTGTTTAAGCCGGCTAAACTGATCCCTCAGCTTCTCCCTAGCTGCTGCAGACAAAAACCTCTCCTGAAAAGCATTCACAAACGCCTCCCACGTACCACCAACACGAGCCTTCTCGTACTTCCACCATTGACCCGCATCTCCCTTCAGCTGGAAGGATGCCAAGGTCACTTTCAGTTCTCCATCCTCGATGCCAAGCATCTCGAACGTCTTACTCATTTGCTCTAGCCACTCATCAACCTTCAGTGGCTCCTTCAGATCCCCGATAAACTCATCTGGATTAGACCGGAAAAACTCCCTCTTCAAGAAAGAAGGCCCTGTCTCAGCTGCCTGATTCCCAGCTCTAAGAATACCCAAAGCTCCCGTTATCTCTCTGGCCAAGGCACCCATGGCCTGCTGACCCGCTGGCTCGGCCACATTGGCCTGGCTAACTCCCTCCTGCACTGCCGGAATCTCACCCGGTAACGGTACTTCCTGCCTCACAGGTCTACCACGCCTAGCACCTCTTCCTCGTCTTGACATCCTAATAAAGGTAATACAGAACGTTAGCACATTCACAAATGTGCCAAAACTAAACACTCACGTCCTAATGCATGGACAACTGTAATTCACTCCACGTAAGCACATAAACACATAAGCACTTACGAACTTCATCTCCGGATAGTGATAGTCCCGAGGCGTTACTAGAGTTCCGGTTAGAAACAGCATTGATCAAGTGCTTTTCCAACAAGACTCCCAGAAACCCAAGGATCCAATCAACATCCTAGAAATCAAATCCCATACCCACATAGTCACATAAGCATGTTATCAATCAAGCACATAGCATATGATACTACATCTAAGTCTCTATCAAGCGAGACAAACCCATTGTGATCCTAATCACTTCCCACGTACCCAAAGTATTCGAACCCGGTACGCTCTGATACCAAGTTGTAACACCCTCAAAATAATAACATTAAACCCATCAAATAAGACATTCATTGACATATGAAATAACCACATTCTTCTATTTATCAGAGTTTCATTACAAAAGTATTACATGTTAACAACAAAAGCAAAATGCCCTACGGGCTTACAGCTTTCCAAGTTAACACTTGGTTACAACAAAGAGTACTAACTCATTTACATATTAAGCCCTAGGCTTGAATTTGCATGTAATACATCAAAAGTAAAACGACAAAAGTATGTCCGCCTCTAGCCTCCCAAGCTATGACCTTGGAGGTGGCATGCTACCTGTACCTGAAAATGATATTCCCATATAGGGTGAGCCACAGCCCAGTAGAAATATACTAAACCAACCATGAACAATGACTAAAAGATTAGCAATTGATAGATGGCCAACACTGATACATTCACATAAATCACATATTTATGTCATATGACTTATGAGTCCAAGTTACTTTTCATTTTCCCTTTTTCAACAGATAAGCATGTTAGCTCTATCATCATTTCAACAGATATGTATAAAAACTATATCCCACATTCACAGATAAGCATATAAGCTATATCCTCATTCTCAACAGATATGTATAACGACAATATCCCACATTCACAGATGAGCATATAAGCTGTATCCACACTTCACAAAGATAAGCATATGAGCTCTATCTTCACTTCTCTAGACAAGCATATGAGCTGTATCTACGGAGTTCATCCCCTATCTTCTCCCAACACTATCCGGTTTAGAGGTACATCCCCTATCTTACCCTAAACCGCGAAGTACATCCCCCATCTCCTCCTCTACACATAACGTATACAAACACATTGGTTCTATATACCATCACTCAATACATACAGTTAATGTATTCTATCAACCGTCAAATTCCATGACACATTCCATTGATTAGTTTTCGTTTGCCTAATCATCATGCATTGTCTACAACAATCACGACTATCCTCCACCGATAGCCCAAAGCAATTATTTCTAAACAGAAAATAAATGCACAAATGGATATTCAATCAACATTTCAATTCGGTGTGTGATAAACAATTCAGTTACACCCTTTAACCCCAAGCACTCCCAATCTCAACAATTCCATTTCATTTCCTCATTTCTCACAATTAATTATCTCAATTAATCAGATAATGTAATTAGGTCATTTTCCATAATTACCATTTCAACCCTTAGGTCTCATTTTCATCAATGATTCAACATTTATTCCATTTCTCTATACCAAACATGCATCTAGGCTTATTATAAATAAAACCCCAACTTTTGTAAAATAACACAAAAGCCCCAAACTTTCAAAAAATTACCAAACCAACCCCAACATCTCAAAATACCAAAATTTAAAGACAAAATCCATAGAGAGGAGTAGGATATCCCTACCTCAAATTCGGAGTTCCAATGGAGAAGATGACAAAACCCAACATGCTCCAAATCCCAAAATTTTCAGATTAAAAAGTAGCCCTCGACGATCAACAACTTTTTTGTAAAGGCCAAAGATGAGCAAATCACTCCTACTAGATCAAAACCTAGAGAGAAGGTAGAGTTCTAGAGTGAGAGGCTCAACAATGGTGTTTTTGGAAAAGTATGAGAGAGAAAAGAAAGTGAAAAAGTGATTTGAAAAGTCAAAACACGGAACTTAAACCCAGTCGACCCGCTCGAGCGTCACTCACAAACTCCCGCTCGAGCGTCAACAATCCCGCTCGAGCGGCGGATACACACTCCCAGAACTTTTACAGAACCAGGTCTTCGCTCGAGCTTCCAGCTCCCCGCTCGAGCGGCACTCACACAACCCCGCTCGAGCAGCCAACTCCACGCTCGAGCGTCCAATACTGCACAGGAAATACTGGATGGTGCAATTCCCGCTCGAGCGCCAAAACCCCCGCTCGAGCGGACAGGTCAAAATCTGGGCAACTAGTTTTGGTTTCTAAACTCAACCAACCTGTAACAAACCTGCCCAACACATCCTATAACTCAAATACAAAGTAAAAAGGATGTAAACAAGAAAATAATCAACTACCAACATCCACGGACACATGTCCGGATCGCTGTACAACAAGGGTAAATCCGGGATCGCTATACTATACACACTCTTTTAAGGATATGCATATCTAATTATGTCATTTTATTCTTTAATTACGATAATGTTTTAATTACCACTCATGAAATATTTGATTACACCTCAGATGTTTGGTTATGATTTTTTTTTTCTTTAGTTATGACTAAAAATATATGAGATGGTGCTTTTATTTTATTTTTAATTATAAAGTACATATAATACACATTTTTCTCACATAAGTATTGCATAAAATATTTAATAACTAGCGTATGCTCGTGCCTAAAGGCACAGTGTAAATAATATTAAGATTAAAATGCAGTTATAAAAATATATTTAACAGACTATACTCTACAATTCTAAACAAATCAAATATAAAAAAAAATAAAATATCAAATAATGCACACCAGCCAGTGCTCTACAATTTAAAAGAAATTAAAATTAAAATGCACACCAGTTAGTACTACTACTGCCAATCAAATTATAACTACATAAGAAAATTTTAACTGCTCATAATTTTTTGATGATACATTTTCCTTTTTATTCCATTATGATGATACATATTCCTTTTTATTTTCAACCTGTGTACATGTAGAATAACCTTTAAAAGGAAAATCACTTTATAACTATTCTTACATTCTTAGGAATCACCAAGTTGATGGTCCTCCAAAGTGATCATGAGGCCAAATATGATGTTTTCATAATCCTGTTTCATGTGTCATACTGATTCAACATTACAGTTTCATATATATATATATACAAACACACACACACACACAAGTCACTGTTGGAAGCCTTATTCATATCCAAATGCATGTAATGTGAAGCACATAATGATTTAGTCGAAGATTCAAATGACTCTCTCTCTAAACTCCAAAAAACTAACTAATTCTGTTAGTCGAAGATTCAAATGACTCTCTCTCTAAAAGATATGGATGCTAACATCCATCACAACTTCTTGCATAAAAACATTTATGCAGTAGACAATAACTCCTCTTCATACATTCCTTTTAAATCCATAGTTTCATACATATCTTAATATAATAACTGGAAAGAGACATGTAGTTAAAGTATAATGTCAAAACAATTTCAAAAGAGAAAAAAGAAAGTTCATAGAGATACACATATAAAACCCAAAAATCATGGCCTTATTAAATATCGTAAAGACCTTTGGTGAGATTTCTGAAGAAAAAAAATGCCAAATCTTCCAAACAGGAAAGACCATCTTTTGTTAAAAGCAAAAAACACAAACAGGAACGACCCACCTAATTTGGAGCCAAGAGTCTTTACCTTAATGTGAAGAATCCATGTGTTAGCAATCAAACATAATAAACAGAGTGATCTTTACCCTGACCATACATTTCAAGCAGCCAAACTTTATTAATAAATCAATCAAACTCTGCTAATTTGCCGCATAAAACCTTCAACCTTGCTAGCAAAAGAACATTAATCAATTGAAGAGTCAAAGGAGCCTCACTGAAACATAAAATACAAAATGTCATATTAAAATATTAAATCCGGATGAGATAAATTTGAACATACATATGAATATATATCTACACATGTGGAAATTGGAAACGTCAAAAAAAACAAAGCGCACATTAACTACAATCAGTAATAATACCGAAACAAACACTCGAGTTGCCTCCACTCCTGAATACTTGATGTAGGCAGCATGAAATCTTTTCCACCCCATTCAACATGCAAAACTATACTCTTCTTAAATCACATCTAACCAAGTTTTTTTCATTACACCTCACTGTATTATCTAAGGCATTTTTGTTGGCCTCTTAGCAGCTTCATCTAAAATTAAGTTGACCACCTTGCAATTCCAATACTCAATAAAATGAACAACAATTCCAAACTTCTTCAATTAACACTTGGAATTCAATACAGCATTTGACCATAAATATCTATTCATATTAAAAGGGTTAATATAGTACAAAAATGTAATCACCATTGTCTCATATCATCCATAGCATAAATATCTCATCAAAGTTTGTAGTAGTCCAGTTCCAAGAGTAAAGCTAAATCCTAAATAAATGGAACTCACCACAACTTACCAATTACCAATATTGCTTAACTAAACAAATTAAAATCACAAATCTAACAGAGAAGCAGCAATAAATACTCTACTCTTATACATCTTCTAACAACACCACACAATGCATCATCAAGATCGTCACGAAAAAAAAAAAAATCAAGTGGGTGCATTAAACCATAAAATATCCATTCATATTAAAAAGGTTAATACAGTACAAAAATGTAATCACCATTGTCTCATATCATCCATAGCATAAATATCTCATCAAAGTTTGTAGTAGTCCAGTTCTAACATCCTAAATAAATGGAACTCACCACAACTTACCAATTACCAATATTGCTTCATTAAATAAATTAAAATCACAATTTTAACAGAAAAGCAGCAATAAATACTCCACTCTTATACATCTTCTAACAACACCACACAATGCATCATCAAGATCATCACGAAACATAATGAACCCATACATTCTTTCTCACTGGTTTGAATAGACACAACCACAAACAACATCAATTTAAACCTCAGAGACATAGGGTTTGAGAGAAAACTATAACAAAGACATTCTTTCTCATTGGTTTGAACAGACACAGCCACAAAGAACATCAATTTAAACCTCAGAGACACAGGGTTTGAGAGAGACAGAGAGAGGTACCGGAGGGGGTTCGAACCAAAGACGATGACGGTGGTTGTGGTGGTGGTGATATCCAGATAATACCTAATTAACAAATCAATTTTACTCTGTTATATGATGGAGGAGGAGGTAGAAATCAAACATGATAAAATGAAGTCCATAGTCACCACATTTAATCAGAAAGCAAACTGCTTAGAATGGGGGTCTAAAGCATAAAAATTGAAATAGCCTTTAACAATAAAATATTGAACCATAAATAAACCTTGACACTAACTAAACTTTGGTTGCTGAGAAAATTGAGGAAAAGAGGAAAAAAAATAGAAGAATAAGATGATTTTTTTATCTTACTATGAGAAAATGAAGCATTAGAAGTTCATATGTTCACAATTAGAATCTCACCTGAAAATTAACCCTAATGCTTCGCAGAAACTCTATTTTCTGCTTCCTCCGCAAGCCTTTCAAGCCAAAATCTGAAATTTCAAGCGAAAACTGAAATCATTACCCAACTAATCATCACAGTTCGAATAAAATCAAAGAGTAAACGTAAAACTATGATCGCAAGAACAGCGAGAAAGTAAAGTGAGATCTGTTTGTCCCGATAGAAGGAAAATCTGAAAAGAAATCGTTTGTAAGATCAATTGAAAGCAAGAACAGAGTGATAGCAAGAAATCGCGAGAAAGTAAAGAAAAACCCTAGATCGAATTCAATAGAGTGAACTCGAGAAAGTAAAGTGAAAGCCCTAGATCGAATTCAACAGAGTGAGCCATGATCGCAACTTGTAAAGCACAGTAGAGAGAGATAGAGAGAGAGAGAGGGAACTCAACGGGTCTTTTTTATGACAAAGTGATCTTGCCTGGAAAGCATCTTACCTGGAGAGCAGCAGTTTCGGGGGTGAGGGTATGGAAAAAGAAGAATATGGCTGGAGAGTAACAGTTTCGGGAGCGAGGGTATGGAAGAAGAAGAATAGGGAGGGAGAGAGAGATAAAGAGGGAATGAGGTTGGTGAGAACAAAGAACGAAGGAGATAAAGATAGAATAACAGAGTGATCTTAAAGATAGAATAGAGATAGAATGGAGATGAGACGTGGGTGAGTATGAAGTTTAGTGTTTGGGTGGGAAGTAAATTGATATATATTTAAAGAGGCTCATCTCATCCGTCTATCTAAATACACAAGTGAATCATGACCATTGAAATGTCCTAGTAGGACAATTGTCTCTAGGATAAATTCAAAAATCTTTCTCCCTTATTATATAGATTTGATTGTTTCTAGAGAAAATTGGTGATAAATCCAATTTAGGGGGTGCCTAAGGCATTAGTTCCAGGGTATTTATTTATTTATTTTTTTATTTTTATGAGAGGCCCAATTTGTGAAATGGTTAGGTGAGAGGTCCTTTTACTTGTTTTGAAAGACATTTTGTTTTCAATTTTACCCATTAATTAATTTGTTGACTTTTTTTTACTATCTGATAAAATTATTTTCTATCTGTTCAAATTTTTCTACCTAAATTTTCTATCTATCCAAATTTTATCTGTCCATTTTTTTTCTGTTCAATATTTTTATCTGTACAAATTTTCTACCCAAATTTTATCTATATAAATTTTTATATCTAATAATTTTTATATGTACAAGAACCGATTGTGTGTTGTCATTTTCAGGGGTAAATGAAGAAATGATTTGAGAGAAAACAAACAAAAACAAGCAGATCCAAAACCTATAAGCCATTAAATCTATCTGTTGAAATTATCCTTTTCAAAAAATCCATTTATTAAATTATTTGTTAAAAAAATTAATCTGTTCAATTTGTCTGTTCATCATCATCATCATCATCATCATCAACAACAACAACAACAACAACAACAAAAAATTCTATCTGTTCAAATCTTTATTTTCTCTCTCTTTCTCTCTGTTCTTATCTGTTGCATTTTGTTTCATTACTATTAGCAACAAAAAATAAATAAATAAATAAATAAATAGAGATCTTCATCATCATCGTCATCAACAACAAGAACTACAACAACTATTACAAAAAAAAAAAAAAAAAAAAAACAACAACAACAACAGCAACAACACAAAGACACACATGGCCTATTTTTTGAAAATAATAATAATAATACAATAATGCTAGGGGTCAGGACTAACTTATCAAGAAAGGTTTCATGAATAAGTTAGCAGTGACCAACTCATCTTGGTGGAGCCTCCAATATATTATTAAAAAATAAAATAAAAAGAGAAATTGGAAAGACTATAGAGAAAGAAAGTTCTGATTCTATATTGGAGCCCCAACAACATGCAGCCACTTAAACAGCAACAACAATCCCTCAAAAAAAAAAAAAAAAAAACTTCTCTTTGTCTCATGTTTTTGGCAATCGACGATTTCTGCTACGAGTTCTTGCAAGAACACCATCTCCAATCACAAAGGTATGAAAATATAACAGCTCCGTTATAGCAGTATGAAGATTTAATAGCAGTTGCTCTGTTAAGTGGCTCTATTTTTTCACTAATGGTTGTTGCTGTGTTGTGCTTTTGTTGTTGTGTTGTGGTTTTTTGCTAATGGTTGTTGTTGGTGTAGTCATGCATCGACTTTTTATTTTGTGCATTATTAAAGAAAGGCCAAACTAAAGAAGAAATTTTTTTTATTTATAATCAGTTACAGTCAATGTTTGTTTGAATTTATGAAATTTATGAATTTATAAAAGCTGAGAACTGCTAAAGATTGATTCTCATAAATTTATGAAAGTTGAAAAATACTAGACGAATGATTCTCATTAAGCATGACCTCATAATGTTCATAATTGTTATGAGGTAACAATGGTTTAATTTGATTATGATTTTTCTCCTTGAATTTTTTTTCCCAGATGTTCAACATCAACATCTATTGGTACTGGTGGAGATAGGGGATGAAACCATTGAGATTAGATTTAAAAGCAAAAAATGTAATTGCGGTGTAATTGCAGTAATTTGGATGATAGAGTCCGAGACGCCAAACACAGAAAGACCTTATTAGGCATGGTGTAATCCCATAACAACCAAACATATTAAACATGAAACTCAAAGAAGAGCAAGACAGTTAGAGGTTTATGGCTACCAACACTCATGAAGTAGAGAACAATCCATTGAGTTTGAATATTGAAGGAATTAAATGTAATATTAATATTCTAAAAATGTTGATTTAGCACACTCTTGTATTTTGTGTTGCAATGGCAATAAAATGAGTATTGGAGAATATGACTAATGCCATTTCATATTTGTGTTTGTATTGTAATGGAATGTCTTGTATTTTGAATTGTAATGGTCATTGAAGAATATGAAATTCTTTATTTTTGTCATGCTCTTATTGATATTGTTACTAGCAACTCCTTATTGACTTTTTATTTATTTTTAATGACAAACATAACCTGTTAATAGGCTTGGTTAACAAATGAAATTTATTCATAATAAAGAAAAAAAAACATTCTTGATGGTAATTTACTCATAATGTGAAAAAAAAAATCACATTTCATAATAAAAACTTCAACGTTTCATAATAAACTCTAATAATTGATAATGCTTCAATGTAATAGTTCAACTATATAATCCAACACCAAAATCATTGTGCTTTAACAAACAAGTCTCTCAAAATGCAATATAAACATTCTCAATGAACTTTTTTTTTATAAAAAAAAGTCAACAAATGTTTAAGTAACCCTGTCATGTAGACATTTTCAACTTCTACCATTCGTGTCCTCTTTTGGATTGTTAGCCTATGATTGTACTATGTCATTCAACATTTTTGTGAAACTTGAATGTTCGAATATCAAAGATGGAGATGGATGATGATGGTCCTATCAAAAAAATAAAATATATTAAATTTTCATAAAACCATGTAAATAAATACATACTAGAATATTACGTACTTGGTATGGAAAGTTTTCTTAAAATATGTTTTGTTGCTCCAAACTTGGACCCAATATTTCAGATTTCTGCAATATAAGAAGCAATTAGACAATCCAACTATAAATAAATCATATAACTATAAAGTTAATGAATAAAATAAACTTCTTTCATTCACTTGAATACTCTCTTGTGTACCAAGATCAACAAATCCTATATTTGAAGATGCACCAAACTTGGATTGCTGCAAAATATAAAATTTGAAAGTTAACAAAATAATAGCTTTTTTTTTTAAATAATAAATTAACTTATTCAAATAATTTTCACACCTCTACACTTCCTTGGATGTTGATGGTCTTTGTCTTGGTCTTTGCTCCTTTCTTATTCTTATTAACAACTTTTTCAACCATAGACTATTTCCTTTTACATGGTGGCCTCCTTTTTTGACGTAAAACAACTGGATCAAGTATGGTTCTACTCTCCTTTGACTTCGAAACACCATCTCCATGAGTGGTTGAATTATGATGATTACTCACAAAACTAGACTTATTATTTCCACAATCAATTTCAACTTCTTCTTTCAATTTCCCTTTTAGTTCAAGTAACTGTTCGACCACCATATCACACCTATTTTCACAATCAGTTGCCAAATCAACCACATCTTTGAAGACATTGAACATTTTATTATACCGACATGTTTCAGGCAACATTGAAGAGTTGTCATAATTGATAATCACTTTACTATGGCACCTTTTCACATTTTTGTTCCATCTTCTTAAAATGTACTTGTCTGATATCTCATGAACCCTTTCTTTCATTACCACCACAATTTGATGCCTACACACTATTTCCCTAAACTCGAACAACTAACAACTACAATTTGTGTCAAAGTTTTCCTTATCAAAATAGACAATGAAAGTTGCTAATCGAATGTTCTCTCCAAATGGAACATCTTCACTCACTTCATATATTGAAAAATCAAGACATTGTGTATACAAAGACAAATTGCAATGAAGCTGTCCTAGAACCTCCTATTGGAACTCTTTAAAATTTGCAATAGTGTAAGCTTTTTGAAATTGCTTCTCAAATGGATACTGAGTTATGCATGGGATGTATGAGTTGAGAGAATTAAATTCTTCACCATTTTCATTTTCCACCTTCTTCTCCAAAGCATTGTCATATTGCTCCACAAATTGTTTCAAAGTGGTTTTTAAGTTGATGTACCCATCAAAGAATGCGTGCATGCTTTCACTTCATTGTGTGGTTGACATTCCCGCCCAAAAAATATCTTTGACAAATGCAGGTACCCATTGATGCCTATCCTCAAACAATCCAAATAACCATTCATTGCTTTCAAGTTGATAATTCTCTATCAATTTGTTCCAATTTTCTTCAAACTCCTTTTTTGTTAAGGAATTATAAACTGCATTCTATATACCAAATTTTATTGCCTTATATTCTTTGTATCCTCTCAATTTTTCATGTAATTTTTTTTCAAGATATGCCACAAACACCATCGGTGACACACATTAGGGAAAACAATTTGTATAGCATTTTTCATGGCTTTATCTTGATATGTAATAATAGCATTTGGAGGATAATCCAGACATGCATGCAAGCCAAGACTTAAATAACCATGTAAATGTTTCTGTATTTTCACGTGAAATGAGTCCACAACCTAACAATGTCGACTGTCCAGGATGGTTGACCCCAATAAAAGGGGCAAAGGGCATATCATATTTATTTACCAAGTATGTCATGCCAAATGTGATCACATCGCCAAACTCTTTAAATGCAGCCCTCTCCCTGCATCAGCTTAGTAATCTGCCCTATTCTTCCAAATCCAGGACATAAAAAAATTCTGAATTATCAACTTGCATTTTCACAAAATAATTATACATTGTAGTGGAATCTCCTTTCTTGAGTTTCAAACGACGAACTTTGTCCATATGATTCCTACAATCTTTCTCTAAATATGACAACTTCTCATGCCCTCTAGCTTCAAGCACAAGTGAAGTGAAATTTTTGTTCATTATAATCCCTGCACTATCATTTAATTCAAGTCTCCTTTTCACATGTGGTTCAAGAATCCTATTTTGCTTGAAAAAATGAGATTTGCTTGGACTCATTTCACGGTTATGCTCAAGTCTTAAGGAGCGCAGTATCCATATTCCATCGCCCTATAAATTTGCATTAAGTCCAACCTTGCATTCCGTTTTAGTTTGTGGGCGTAATTTAACTATATTGCTTGTTTTGATTTTTGCCTTTCCAGCATGAGTACAAGCAATATTTACATATTTTTTCTCCCCATCATCTCCCATTTTACAATATTTCTTTGACACTGCAAAACCATTTCTCTTCCCATATCTTGAATAATATTTATAAATTTCATCAATTGACTTAAATGTCATTCCCACTTGAGGATCCTCAATTTCAACTTCTACATTTTTTGTGTCTTCTATTTCAGTCTCAATATCGATTTCGTCACAGTTCTCATTTGATCCACTCGATATTTCTTTATCCATACCTTTACAATGTAAATAACAAATTAAAATTTTTTTATTCATAACAAAGGACACAAAAACCCTAATTAAGTAAAAAATTAAATTATTTTATTAACTTTCTGCTGAAAATTTGTAAAAATTCAAGAAGAAATTTTAGCAACAAATTCGACTGGTGTTATCTCATAACAATTTTGCGCACTGTGAATTCATAACTTGTATAAATTCAAATAAATTCTGCATAAATTTCATCACTTGGGCCTTTCTCATGATGAAAATGTGAATCAAATTGACAAATTTTAACAAACAACATATGATTCTTCAAATGAAAAACTTGTAGCTGAAACAACCCATTTCAATAAATAGTACAAATTAAAAATAAAAATAAAAAGTCGATGCACTAGTGAAAAAAGCACAACACAATAACAACCATTAGTGAAAAAACAGAGCCACTTAACAGAGCAACTGCTATTAAATCTTCATACTGCTATAACGGAGCGGCTATATTTTCATACCTTTGTGATTGGAGATGGTGTTCTTGCAAGAACTCATAGCAGAAATCGCCAACCACCACAAATGTGAGACAACAAGAAGTTTTTTTTTTTTTTTTTTTTGAGGGATTGTCATTGCTGCTTAAGTGACTGCGTGTTATTGGGGGCTCCAATATAGAATCAGAACTTTCTCTCTTTATTGTCTTTCCAATTTCTCTTTTTTATTTTTTTTAATAATATATTGGGGGCTCCACCAAGATGAGTTGGTCACTGCCAAGTCATTCATGAAACCTTTCCTGATAAATTATTCCTGACCCCTAGCATTATTGATAATAATATGAGAACCTTAGAAGATCGAACCAAAGAAAGATCTGGATATTTATCGTTTTGGACGAACACCTCAGAGAAAGATTTATCTCCGTCCAGATCTAGTAGAACTTGAACTTGGTGTAGATCTAACATCTTTGATGATGGACACCGGTGGATTTGACGAACATAGAGAGGGAAGATGAAGTAGTGGTGTCGGCGACTAAGATGGAGAGGAGAGAAGAGAGAGGGGAGAGAAAGAATGGGAAGAAAAAGAGACAGTATGTATTGGTTACAGTTTGAAGGAGGTGATAGAGTATGAGATCAACACGGCTAGGATGGTGGTGTTAGGGGGGAAAGACAGATCGTGTGAGATTAAAGAGAGAGAGAGAGAGAGAGAGAGAGAGAAAGGGGGGGAGGAAGCGAGATCAGCGGTGAAGGGGAGGCAGAGAGAGTGAGATCAGTGGAGAAGGGAGACGACGACGAGTGATGCTGAGGAGGAAGGCAAAGATCTCAGTGAGGGTTTGGGACTGATCGAGGAGAGAGAGATCAAAGTTCATAGTGACTGAGTGAGAGGGTTTGGGACCCAATATATAAAAAATGACATTTTGATCATTTTTCTTGAACTTATCTTTTTGGACAAAATGTTTCAATGCCAAAAACTTTAAACAAACAAAATTAAAATTTAGACTTTTGGACTAAGTAGCCTTGTTTCTATTATTTTTGACAAATGACTTTTAGTATTTTTTGAGGAGAAAATGTGAAATTTGAAAAACGCAAGGATCATAATCGAAATTTTTCTCTCTCTAAGATGACCTTTGAAGGTGATATATTGGCACCCGTGAAACACCAACAGAGGAGCAAGATCACCTTGATCGGAGCAAGAAAAAGGCAAAAGCTACGAAAGCGTCTGATGAGGAACTCCTGGAAAAGAAAGACGAGCAAATGGTGGAGGAAGCGGAACACTGAAACGGTATCAAGGATAGGGAATCAGAAAAGGACATGGGCATCCATAGGTCCTTCAAACAAGCACTTCTGAGATCCAGATTCAATGAAACTGAGAGAGAACGCAGTTTTGATTGTGAAGCGGACTATCTCTCTTCCGATGAAGAAATGCAAAATGAGAAGGAAACAAAGGAATCTTCGGAGGAGAAAGAGATAGCCTCGAACCAGGTGGTTAAACTACCTGCTAGCCTCCTTAAAAAAGTGAGAGAACCATGGAAGCAATGTCTCATTGTCAGACTTTTAGGAAAGAATATTGGCTACAATTTGTTTGTAAATAGAATGAGGAAGGTGTGGAATCTACAAGCAAGTTTTGAAACTTTGGATATTGGAAATGGTTTATTCATAGTGAAATTTGAAATAATGGAAGACTACACGAAGGTTTTCACTGGAGGACCATGGGTAGTGATGGATCGATACGTGGCAGTTCGCAAATGGTAACTTGATTTTAAATTTGATGAGGCAGAGGAGGATACAACTGCAATATGGGTCAGATTTCCCAATCTCCCCATTGAGTATTATGATGATAAGGTTCTCTACCACATCTCGAAGGTGCTAAGTACTCCATTAAAGGTAGATATTAACACTGCCATGGCAGCACGAGGGAAATATGCAAGGGTTTGCGTTGAGATGGACTTGCGTAAACCACTTATTTCACATCTTACTATTGGACGATACCATTACGTGGTGGAATACGAACACTTACACAGGTTGTGTTTTTCTTGCGGTCGTGTTGGCCACCGGAAAGAAAAGTGCACTAAGTTTTCGGTGATACAGTCGGAGAAGATAATACAAAACGAGACCGTTACCCAACCAGAATCAGATAATGGGCCAGGAACATCAAAGCCCACTGGGCAAAGGAAGGAGGAAGGATATAATGTGGAAGAGAAACATGGATATGGGCCGTGGACCATAGCACCCAGTAGAAGGAAATTTCAACAAGGGAAACAAAAACAAAAGGCCCACTACCAAAAGAGCAACAGATTTGAAGTTTTACAGCTGGATAAAGAGCATGGAGAAAATAGCGAAGGCCAGAGAAGTAGTAAAGCCCAGGGAAATTATATGGATCTAGACATGGGCTCTAATATGGCTACAGGAGATACATCTAGTGCCCAAACTAGGGGACCTCCGGATACACTACTACAGACCTCTCCAGTAATGGATGTGGACTTAGTCCATGCTGTGGGGGATAGGAGGCACGATGTAGGGATGCGTATTGCACATGGGCCAAGTGAAAAAGGGGCAATCTAGCAGGCCAACCAGTCCATTATTCTCAACTTAGGCCCAAGCGCTAGTTTGGGTGCTACTAACAATCGAGGGAACCCTAACACTAACTCTGGTTCCAAGCCACCCATTATTCCCCATAGCTCACCTGGAATGCCAGTTGAAAAACTCTCAGCAAATCGATTGAAAGCTAGAAGAGGGAACCACTCTATCCACTCAAGTCTCTGGAGGCTAAGATCGATGGAAGAAATTGCCGAGAACACCCTAATGACAAAGCACTGAGTGGACCAGTGCAAAACTCTGCTATTTTTAGAACTCGGAAAAGAAGTACATCACCACGTCAGAATAGATTGGTGGCTAGAAGAAGTGAAGCTTCTGATCTAACCATGGTGGGAGATAGACTCGCACAACGTGAGACACATGGTGCTTATGAAACCAACGAAAGCAATGGAAGAAGACCAGAAAAATATGAAAAACATTCTAGGGTTATCTGAGGCAGAGGACTGGCCCACCATTCCAATGTCATCGATGGATCTGCTGATATGGAACTGTAGAGGTGCTGGTAATGATCGATTCTGATGCAATCTGCCTGATTTGGTGCAAAAGCATAAACTTGACATGCTTATACTCATGGAGACGAAAGTGGAATTAAACAAGATGGGTATGTTTTTCAATAATTTGGGGTATACCGCCTCAACGCATGTAGATCCAATTGGTAGAAGTGGAGGCATTTAGTTATTATGGAATCCTAACCAAGTTAATGTTCGTGTAAATGAAGCTTGCTCCCAGATGATCACTGCTACAATTTCTCGCCAAGAATATCTGGACTGGGTTCTTTCTGCCATTTATTTGAGTCCAAATACCAGGACGAGAGATGAACTTTGGAATGGTTTGGAAATAATTGCACAAAATATTCAAGAACCATGGCTGGTAGCAGGAGATTTAATGACTACTCAAGCTCAACAGAAGAAAGGAGCTTCTCAGTTAATCAAAGCCAAAGCTCAAGCCAAAGCCAAAGAAGGAGTCAGAAATTCACTAATAGAGTCAACAACTACAATCTTATGGATCTAGGATGTGTTGGTCCTACGCTCACTTGGACTAACAACAGGAAAGGGTGGGCCAATGCTATGGTGAGATTGGATCGAGCCCTCTGTAACACAGAATGGAGAACTCTATTTCCAGAGGGGTATGTTCGAAATTTGCCTTGCACATACTCAGATCATTCTCCTCTCATAGTACACACTCAAGGTATGAGCCATTATAACCCTCTACACAATTCTTTTAAATTTCAAGCTGCTTGGATAACTCATAAGGGATTTCGTACTCTGGTTGAAAATAATTGGCCTATTCATAATCAACATAATTTGTTGAGAAATTTGGATTGTATGACAATTGCAGCTATGGATTGGAACAAAAATGTTTTTGGTAATATCTTTAGACGAAAACATTGGCTGCTTGGTAGGATCAAGGGAATCCAAATTTCTCAAGCCAAGCATTATTCTCATAATTTACATCAACTAGAAAATGAGCTCATTGAGGACTTTAACAAAGTCTTGTATCAAGAAGAGTTGTTTTGGTTTCAAAAATCTCATACAAATTAGATTACTCAGGGTGAGCGAAATACCAAGTTTTTCCATCTATCTACCATCATGAAGAGAAGGAAGGCAAAAAATTGTAGTTCTGAAAAATGATGAGGGAGTTTGGGTGGATGATCCTACTGATTTAAAAAATCTTGTGTCTGCTCATTTTCACAAGCTTTTTGCTTATAGTCACACTATTTGCCTTGACCACTGGAATAATTTGACCAAGCACATAAGCCCTGATGATCAAATTTGAGATGAGTAGGGAAGTCTCTGATGTTGAGATCTGGAGAACAGTTAAAAACATCAAAGCCTTTAAGGCCCCAGGTCCCAATGGGCGCCAAAGCCATTTTTATCACACCTTTTGGGATATTGTGGGCAAGACTGTGATTGAATTTATTCAAAATTGCTTTTCTTCTTGTTCCATTCCCCTGGAGATACATAGAACCTTTATAGCTCTCATTCCTAAAGTTTCTAACCCTGAGATTGTGAAACAATTCCGGCCAATTAGTTTGTGCAATGTAACCTATAAAATTATATCCAAAATCCTTATCAGCCACATCAGGTCTCTCTTAGAGAATATCATTAGCCCTGAATTAGAGTAGTTTCATTCCAGGTAGATCCACTCATGATAACATCATCATTACCCAGGAAGCGATACACACTTTGAGAAAGAAAAAAGGGAAGGTGGGTTACATGATTTTTAAAGTAGATCTTGAAAAGGCTTATGACAACATATCTTGGAGCTTCCTAAAACAAACTTTAAAAAAGTTGCATTTTGATGAGAAACTGGTGGATTTGATCCTAAGTTGCGTCACTAGTGTGAGTACTGCTATTTTATGGAATGGTGAACCTCTTAATGAGTTCCAACTAGCTAAGGGTTTAAGATAAGGGGATCCTCTATCCCCTTACCTTTTTGTGCTATGTATGGAAAGGCTTTCTGTTATGATTAGTCAAAAAGTGCATGAAAAAGAGTGGACTGGTCTTAGCTTGGCTAAGCATGGTCCTACTTTATCTCATTTATTTTTTGCGGATGATTTGATTTTGTTTGCTAAAGCTAATGTTCAAAATTGTACCACCATTTTGAAAGTTTTGGATGAGTTTAGTGTAATCTATGGTTTAAAGATCAATTTACACAAATCCCATATGTTTGTGTCTCCTAATATTGCAAGGAGAAGAGCTAGAACTTTGAGTAATATGAGTGGTATCCCCTTAGCTCAAAACTCAGGGAAATACCTCGGGGTTCCTCTTTTTCACACTAGAGTGAGCAAAGATAATTTTAATTATATCTTGGAAAAACTCAAGACCAAGTTAACTGGGTGGAAATCTGGCATTTTGTCCTTGGCAGGGAGGGCCACTTTGATTCAATCTGTGACTAGTGCTATACCAGCTTATGCTATGCAAACTATGGAGTTTCCAAGGAAAGTTTGTGATGAGATTGACAAAATAAATCAAAAATTTCTTTGGGGTGACACCCTAAAGAAAAAGAAAGTTCATCTTGTGAATTGGGATCAAGTTTGCAAGATGAAAAAAGGTGGTGGTCTTGGGATTCGGAGGGCTAGAGATCAAAATCTAGCTCTTCTGTCCAAGTTGGGATGGAAAGTGTTAAAAAAGGACAATTGTTTATGGGTGGCTGTGCTAAAAAAACAAATATCTGGGGCAACAACCCCTCTTGCACAAGAAAAAGGGCAAGAATATATCTCATATTTGGAAAGGCATCCTTAATTCAAGGGAGCTTCTTGTTAAAGGGGTGAGATGAAACCTTGGAAGAGAGTCCAAAGTTAGAGTTTGGAAAGATTGGTGGTATGGTGATGGAGTCTTTGAACAGGACTTGAGCATACCCACTTACCCACTCCCAAATTCTGGGAATATCACTGTGGATTCCCTTTCTTGATAAGCATGGTGAATGGGATTTGAATCATATGCATAACCTTTTACCTATGTATATGGTTGTGAAAATTCTAAAAATACAACCACCCCAAAATAGAGATGAAGAGGATACTCCCAGATGTGTTAAATCCCCTGATAGAGAATTCTCTGCATCAAGTGCATATGAATTAATTGTTGATTACCAAAGTCAAGAAGGGAATTGGGACTAGATATGGAAGCTTAAGGTTCCCTAGAAGCTTATGAGCTTTGTGTGGCTTGTTCTCCATGAGAAAATCCTCACAAATCATATGAGATAACTGAGGGGCCTTAATAATGACCCGAAATGCCCCTGTTGTGAAAACTTGGAGGACATTGTCATTTATTATGGTTTTGTCCCAACGCTGTATAGGTTTGGTGTCAAATATTCAGCCCGGAATGGTACTCTAACATGCTTAATTTTTCTTGGAAAGATTGGATCATACAGAATGTAAAAGGGATGAACAAATTTCCTTCACTGTTCCTTATTACCATATGAACTATTTGGAAGAGCCGGAATAAAATGGTTTTTGAAAATAAACCTACAAACATTCATGAGCGTGTGAAAAGTATATTAACTTTTGCCAAGGAAATTTTTCAAGCTTTTAATTTAGATATTACAACACCTCTCAAATATAAAAGTCTAACTGTGTGGTCTTGTCCAAGTGCAGGAACAATCATGCTCAACACAGATGGCAACACTCGCCGCAATGGAGGAGGTGGCGATTTTGGTGGTCTTTTCCGATTTTGGTGGTCTTTTCCGGGATGAGACAGGATCATGGATTAGTGGCTACTATGGAAGGCTAGAGATATGGACCTTTTAGAAATGGGTTTTGAAAAAATCTGGAAAAACAGAATTTTTTCTTAACTTTGGTCTATTTTTTTAGGTAGGACCTGTGTGCCAAAGTTGGCGGGTCTAAGTGGTAACGCGTTCTATGCCGCGTTATGATTCGCGTGGTATATTTGGTTGCTCAAAACCATTATCGGGTGAATGGAAAATTGAAGCCAAAGTGAGCTCCATAGAAATGGAGTTTTTGGTGAAATTCCTTAAGGTTTGAAAAATGGCTTGTTCCACATTGATTTGGTGGGAAACTTTGACTGGGTTTATAAGGCTTAGTGTTGGAACTTGGGGTAGGCCCCAAGGGGCACCCAAGTTTTGTAGAGAGGGAGGTTATGAGCAAAATGGGCTAGACCCATTGGACTCAAAATAAACACATGCGCGTGCCGCCGCCATCCGTCCGGTCGGCCGGGCAGGCGGGCTGGGGTAGGCTTGGGCGTTGGTGTATGGTGTGAGGTTGGGTTGGGGTTGTCCGGCCCAATAACTATTTTTTTGGGCCTAAAACATTTTAATTTAATTTATTTTTTGGTAAAATAAAATCAAATCGTTTAAATTCAAATATGTCCGAACCTTCTATACATATTTCAAAATCTGTCCGAACAGTTTAATTCAAGGAAAACCCTTATCTGTTTGAATTTAAATTCAAACAGATTTAAATCTGTGCAAATTAAACCGAATAGATTTGTTGAACAGTGCCAAACAGGTCTTGCACCTGCTCAAACAGGTTTGGTACCTGTTTAATTCAAATCTGTACAGCTACTACTCCATCTATAAATAGGCAGCCCTTATTTGATGTTTTCATTCACAATTTTCATACTTCTCCTCTGCAAATAATCTCTGCATTTTGTTGTATTAAATTTCTGTGAGAAAGAGTATATACACTAAGTGTGTTCATTATGCGAAGAAATTATAGTGCTGCATTTATTCGTTGTTGATCATTTTATCTTGGGAGATAGACGTCCACATTCTGAAAGTACCGTGGAGAGGACGAATTTGTCTTAAGGACGCAGTGTCAAACACTAGACTTGATCATAATATTGTTCCAGAAATTAATCAAGTAAGTTATTAATTTATTTTCTGTTTTATTTATTTATATCAGATTTTAATTTTGTTTTTGTAACAAAATAAAATCTATATATTATTTATTTAATTTTATTTCTAGTTTGATTTTTGTAATCAAATATTCTCCTTCTTTTCCTTTATTTCTTTTGTTTGTTGTTAAGTAGACAAACTTAATTTATATGGAATACAGTGAAGATTGTCCTACAGCACAAACCTTGAAGCGGAACTTTGGGTTGTTTACAAAGGGCTCACAATCATTCTCCAACGTGGACTGAATCAAGTGGTCGTTGAAACAGATGCAGAGCAAGTGGTGCAATTGTTAAGCGAAGAACTGGGAGAGCGATGTCCTTTTCGGGACATTGTAGAGGATGTACGTATTATCATGAGAGACTGTCACTGCTCAATTCAACACATCCAAAGGGAAGCCAACATATGCACCGATGCTTTGGCAAAACTAGGCGAAAATCAACCATCTGATTTGCTAATTGTTAATGAACCACCAGCAGAAATCTGTAATATGCTAATTGCGGATACTATTCACCTCTTTGAGAAGGAATTTAGTACCTAGTTCCTTTTGTTTGTCTCTCAATTATCCAAAAAAATAAAAATAAAAAAAAATAATAATAATAAATAAATAAATAAAAATATATATTTGGGGGGTGGGTGAGAGATGCTTTAACTTAAAAATACACAAAAGATGAAGACAATCTGAGGGAGCTGTGAGTGGGGGTGAGCTGACCATGTCCATGGATGAGCAAGAAGACCACGGTGGTCGCCATTCTCAAGCTTCAGCCTCTCGGCGCACTCGCTCCCAGGTAGCTCCCGACTGATCCTCCCAAGAATCCCTCACCCTCATCACCGAGATCGCCGCCGTCGAACGCGACTGTCGCAACACGCTCTCCTCTTTCCAAAAATGGAAGATCATCGTTGAGAATTCAACTCCTTGGAAGTCTTCCGTACCCTCAACCAATGTCGCCATACATGGGACTCCCTTCTATCCGATTACAAGAAGATCAAGCTCTGGGAATCGTCCGAGTCCCGGGTCGAATCGTACTGGTCGATTGATTATGAGCGAAGATGCGAATATGGGTTTCCTGAGGATTTTGATTTCGAGGTGTTTAAAGCCATTGATGATCATTTGAAGGTGGGTGATGGGTCGGATACTGACCCGGATGTTGATCCTGAAGCTGTCGCCGATGGAGTGGCCGAGCCTGGTATGCTTTTTCTCATATCATTCAACTGTGATTTAGGTGTTTGCTTGTTTATTTGATTGCTAGCATTGCATGCCCTTTTAATCTTCAAAAAATGGGTAGTTTAGATTATCTTCTATTGGATTGAAATCTGAGTAATTTCAATTGTACACTAGCATTGTTGAACTGAAATAGTATTTGATTTGGCATTGGATGACCATTATAGGTTAAAATTTCAGTCAGATTTTAGTGGTGTTTGTTGTTGCAAAATTTGGGTATGTTTGGTGTTTGGCTAAGTTTCTTGCAGTTGAAAGTACTTATATCAAGGACTTTCTAATAAGGATTTTCAAGAGAAGATGGACGTTTGGCTTAGCTTTTGAATTTTTATCAATTTATAGTGTTAGAAGAAGAACATTCATTACAAATCGGGTGCTAAAAAGATGTGGTGCGACTAGCCAATGAACAACTTATGAACTAAGGGGAAGGGCTTTTTCAGCAGGTTGGTAAATGAGGTTCCTTTGGCATTGGCTTTTTTAGCCTCCTTTTGTTTTTGTTTTGGAGCTTTTTTAACTTTTGTGAGAAAAAAAGTATAATGGTTATGAGTAAATAGTAGTATTTTGTCTTATTGGCTTTTATAGTCAATTTTATCTTTTTGTGATTATTTAGCCCCAAAAAGTTTGCCAAACCAGGGCTGAATGTGAATAGCAGCACCCTATTGAATCCCGAAGAAAAATTTATATTGGAGCTCGTCAATAGGAATAGGACGTGGTTTTCCACCAAGAATTGGGATTTTGTTGTCAAATACCGCTTTTATGATTGGGTATGCAATTTTTGCTGACTTCACTTTCATTAATGGTATCTCAGTCTAGTTGTTTGTTTCTCCAAACACAACTCTACATCGTAAAACTTGTGCATGCCATCCTACTTCGATGAGGGACTGCATGGGATTAACTTCTTTACATCCCATCCATAAAGTGTATGTATTACTGCAACCAATTATCTTATGCCATATCAGCATTTTGGTATATTATTCATATGACCTGAGAATTAGACAACAACTTCCCTTTTCCTTCGCTGTGGTCCACTCACTCCTCTTCTTCATTTTCTTTCGCTGCTGGATGTCCATCATGGGAAGATAAAGTTCGGCAAGCAAAATGATTAAGGCAAATCATTATTAGATTATATCACAAAAATAAATGGGATTGGTAACTAATTTACCACCATAATGGGCACAATTAATCCAGTAGAGCCACCAGCAGTACCCTCAATCTCCACGATCCAACCAAGAACAAAGAGAAAATAGACCAAGAGCAATAGGGTGGTTGGCGCTGGTTGATGGTGGGGACTGTGGGAGTGGAAAGGGAGAAGGGAGAAGGCAGTCGTTGTTAGAGTAGATGGGGGGGAGAGGTGGTGTTGGTTGGTGGCAGGGGTGGGCTGGAGGCGTAGGTAGCAATAGATGATGGTGTGGGTTGCGGGTAGAATGGTTGGCAATGGGCATTGTTGCTGATGGAGGCGGCAAAGGGAGAGGAGGTAGAGGCGTGAGGGTAAGGGGGAGGGAGGTAATCACATGTGGTATGGTGTATGTAGAATCTCATGTAGCAGTGAAGTATTTAAGATGTAACTAAAGTTAGTTGATGTGTCTTTTATTCATTGGCAGTCCGTAAATCGGGCTTTCATGGAGCAGCCATGAATTGGTTAATCCCAACTCCAAAACTTGGTTTTGGATTCACTAAGAAGTTAAAAATCGCTTAAATGTCACACGTAGTCCCTTGGTTCCATCAATAAATTCCCAACTGTAAGTTTCTCTAGATACTACTTATTTATTTTAATAGTAAGTTCTCTACAATATGCTTTTTTGCGTGACTTTGTGCTTGAGACTGTAGGAAGTGCACCAGTGCAAGCCACATCTCAAAACATGAGGTGCTTACATCTGTGTTTTTGTACTTTTGGTACCATAGATTTGAAGAAGCAAAGGTGCCGAGTGATGCCTCAGAAACGCAGCACAGAGGAAAGGGTGAAGCCTCAGAAACGTAAGATAAATAAAAAGATAATGCCAGAGCAAGGCAGAGTAGAAAAAAGGGTAAAGCCTTTGAAACACAGCAAAAATGAGAAGATATTGCTTAAGAACATGGAAGAGAAGGAGCATATGATGGCTGCAAAACTATATGAGAATGCCAAATTGATCACTGACATACTTAAAGGAAACCTGGGTGAGAGTTCAGACCGTCTCTTGGCTGATCTAAAAAACGTCAAGGATTCGCAGACTGATTTCACTAGGCGTCAAAGTGACAGACTTGTCACATGCCTTGGGAATCTTGCAGACACACTTGACCAGCTTTGTGATATAGTCCAAGAATGTGGTTAGTTTTCAATAAAGGTAATTACTGTTAATGTTCCATGCTAGTGATAAATGTAGTGTCCATGCTAATGCTGGCTTTATGACCGTGGTTTTCGGAATTTTGAGACTTAGATCAATGTAAATGAGTTTAGTTCAAAGCTAGAGGATCATCAGAAGAATTTGAAACTGTTGGATGCATTTGGATTCTTGAAATTGAATCATTCCATCATGATTCTCAACTCAACAAGCCATAGTCCTATTTACTTGGCGTTGGTTACATGGATAAATTTCCTCCAATTGGCTTTATTCACTGTAATATCGTCAGTTAAAAGTTTAAGATAACCGTGTATTTTCTTATCTCGTTGTGTCTTAATCTCTCTTTGAATATTACCATTGTTCTTGTATGTTGGAACTAATGGACTTTTTCTTCAACTCATCAAGCATTTCTTATAATGCATCTTTCTAAACAAATTAGTCAACCAAACTGTCCCATCATCTCTCGAAACACTTTCAAATTTCAATGGGAATTGCATTTGGTCTACAGTTTTTGCCACTTTCATCCTCCACATAGCCTCTTTTTATCCCCACTACTCTAATATTGCCAAATAATTTATAATTCATATTACTACTACTACAGTATCCAGTTCAACTAAACTTATGTTTCTTGAGTGGTTTTCATTAAATAGCTTTTCAAAATAACGAAAGCACAGTTTCATATTTTCCCTAGTATACTTGATGTAATTAGGTATTTACCTTCTTTTTTTTTTTCCTTCTCTTAGCAAGTTTATCTATATCTTTTTTCCCCATCATTCATAATTGCTTCCTTAGCCTCACTAATGGCTTTCTTAGCTAAGGTTTTAGCTATTTTATTTATATAAAAAAAAAAATGGTTATTCCCACATGTGGAGACATGCCTTCGCAATTACAAGTCATACGTCATGGCAAACTTTAAAATCACAATACCGTTGGATTCTGATGTGGGTCATCACTTTGGGGAATGATCTATTTGGTTTCAATTAAAAATCTCATTTTTAACTATTTAAGCAAAAAAACCAAAAAAAAAACTTCTTGTTTTGGACTCAAAAAACTAACACCGGGAAAACACCTGTAGACCCATTCAACTTTCCCAATTAAAAATAATAATGAAAGAGCCCTCTCGTGAACGAATCTCACAATCACCAGAAATTTTTTTTTTACCACTAGGCACAAAAATAGTGGGAACTATTTTAATAAATACATGTGAGGTCAATGTTTGTGTATCTAGTAATAAGAAAATGAGACATAACATTTTCCGTGGTGTTTCACAATGCAATATTGCGACTAAGAGCATCTCCAATGGTAATAGGTATTTTACCTATCTAAACATTACTATAAAGTACATATTTTATTTTGCCTATCAACTATTTTATATTTCTACTCCAACCATGCTCTTTATTTTAGCTATTCATCTAAATATTATTAATTTTATAAAATGCCACATCAGCAACAAAGATGGAGGGAAATGATCCTGATGATTAAATATATTTTGCCTAGCCTTGAAGGCTAGCTACATGTAGCTAGTGAATGTGAGTTGAGCTAAAATGCCTAATTATATGCCTAGTGCATTGGAGTTGAAAAAAATGAATTATACTAGGCATTTTGACTAACAAACATAATATACCTAGTGGGTTGGAGATGCTCAACCGTAACTGCCTGCAATTGTTCAACAAATTCCTACATTTATTTAAGAAAGAGACCTTGCCAGTTTCAAATGCTTTCAAAATCCAGCATAATATCCTCTCATTAATAAAAAATAAAATACAAATACAAATAAAGTATTTGTTTCCATTTCTTTCTTTCTTTTTCCATTTTTTTTTTCTTTTTGTCGAGGGGAGAGAGATACTAAGAAAACAGGATAACTGCATCTACCTAATTGTGTAGCAACAAGACCATGAAATGAAATCATCTACAGATTGATGACATAATATGTAAAAAGAATGGTGTATTTTCATAGCCTTGCAAATTAGTTAAAAGTTGAAATCAAAAAATGCAAGCCACCATGAAGAATTTGTTTTTGCTGATACAAGGCCCCGAGCTCATTCATCTCTTGAAGCAGGATCCAACCCAGCTGTGGGGCTATCAGCAAAATACTCTTGATGCTTCACATTTACGCCATACTGCTCAATTAAAACGAGAAACCTAAAATCAGTGTAAAATGGTTGTAATCTGAAAAGAATGAGAGAGTTCCAGAGGCCATCACCGAGAACCAGGACAATATGCCAATTACAGATACTCTAATACAAATAAGAAATCTGTTAGCATTTAATTGAAGAAGGTACTAGCAAAAGTCAGCTTTCTCAGCTAACAAACCCAATTGCTTGCTCAGCATTTATTTTTACTTATCTACACAAAATAAATAAAGAACCAAATAAATAGAGCGTAAAAATATGCTTCTGCTCTTCTAACACAACTCAATTTCCATGGCTTATGTGCCATTATGTAGTTAATCTATTCAAATATTGGCATTTAAGGTATTCTCATAATGGTTGAGGCAAGCTGACTGTGTAGATAAGTCACACCCTTATTGGGCCTTTTCAGTGGTTAGATTACTTTACATATCAAAAAATTAATAACATGGATATATCGGTTATCAAAGAATCACCGTCTTAGCACATTTTCCAAAACATGCTTGTCACATATATCCATCTATTGAAATGTCATGTTTTACAAGATTCAAATCGAAAAGGAAGAACTTTGATGTCCAGTATTGCCAAAGTTCTATGACTATCGAAATTTGAAGGTTAGAAATTTTGCATCTCAAACTATTAGGAGACATGATATTGTCATTTTGAGGTTGGCTGGCATAAATTTGACTCTTGATAGCAATACTGCTTGAAGCACTAAAGTGCTTACCTCACGCAGAGCCTTGGAGAGGTCCTCCATTGTCAAGATTAAACGCTTATCCTATTAGAGAGAGAGAGAGAGATCGGATTAAACTAAAACGAAAAAAAAAAAAAAAGGGCTGGAAATATACAAAAATAAAAAAATGAAATGTAGAAAAACGTAAGTAAAATGTGAGCACCTTTTGCTGCTTATCCCTCTTGTCCTTGACTACAGCTGCCTGCCTTGCCTTGCATTGCCTATATTAAGATGCAGATGGGTAACTTACAATAAACATATAAATGTATAACATCACCGCACCACCAGTATCTAAATAATGAAAATTAGAATGCAAATATGAAAATGTATACGATGAACCTGTAAATAAAACTATTGGTGAATCTCAAATGGAAAGACTTCAGTAATGAAAAAATTATCAGAAGTTAGAAACATACTGAAGGGCATCAGTTGCAACCTCTGCAATAAACTTCTGCGTAGCAACAGCTACCAGCCTGATTCTGCAAAAAATAAAGGAGACAAATGATTTGATATATATATATATATATATATATATATCCATACAAATGTGCAGAAAAATGAAATACAAAATATGCAGAGTTTTTTCACATCAGAGACCAAATATGATGTAACAACTAGAAAGGAAGCACATAAATCAACTTCTTGAATAAGAATACATAATTTGGGCACCAATCAAGACCCTCAATCCCCGGTCTAGGACTCCGTTCCATAGAAAACAATCATGAGTACATGGCTCTGATGAACTGATTCTCTAAAGATTACTTTTTCAAATTTGAGCTTTCCTTTTTAAGTGCCTCATCAAATTCCCCGTAGATTCAAGACAATCAAGAAACTCGAACCTTTTTTCAATCTCACTTTTCTTGGCCTTTAAGTAACCAAAAACCTATTTATTCCATTCTTTTAACTTTCATTTGACCATTTTCAATTTATTCATGAACTTAAAACCCTTCCACTCTTGAATCCTACAATTTGCCCACAACTCTCTAAAATCCTTTTTGAATGAAAGGGTGATCCAACCACATATTCTCAAAGCACCTCCTGAAAATTAGACCAAGTAAATTAAGCATTCAACAAGGCAGGTCAATCAAATCATACTCCCTTACAAAGAATCAAAATCCCTCATACTCCTCCTAGCCTTCCTACTGTTCAGCTTTTGGATAACACTCTAATGACATTGTCGTACTTCACTGTGGTTTCCTTTGTGAGAAAACTGAGGAAATTAGAAAAATTACTAGCTTTGAATCATCAATTTTTTCATCAACACAAACCCCACACAGAAACATCCAGTCAACTGACCTTAACACAACTATTTACCTTTATCGAGTTAGGTTTACTCATTTTTAATCTGATTGTTCACTTCAATTTTGTTGGCAACCAAAGAGGACAAACAAATTGAGAGACGAATATGAGGATGACATTTTAGGAGGGGTAGAAGCATAGTTGTTAAATAGGGATTCGAATAGTGAATTGAAATGGTATTGTACCGAATCACGAATTGAATTGAATTGTGAATCGTAAAGATTCAGTCACCTTTTTTAAATTACATAAAAAATATATCTACACACTTAGATCTTAAATATCTAATAAATATGAAATATTTAGACTTAAATCAATGAAAATATTGTTTTAAATGATGATCATGTGGTTTGGGCAAGAAGTTAACATGGGTTCCCATGTTTACCACTTCACATTTTCCCTTTTAATACTATTTCTTATCAATAAAGATAGCAAACAAAGACAAACTTTTAAATTTCAAGCAACAATAACTCAACAACATTATTTTAAACGTTTTACAAGGTCAAAAAATTAAAATTTTCAATTTTCAATTTTTTTCAAAAGTCTTTTTTAATGCCTTAAAAAAATTTATTTTGTAAATGCAAGTATTTAGATAAAATTGAATATGTAAGCCAAGAATATTGTAGAGAAAGAAAATTCATTTTTTTGGGTTATAGTTTGAGTATTTGAGAGTAAATAGGGAGGAAGAAAGCCAAAAAATGGCATGTAGTAATCTTAAAGACCTTGAAAATGTTTTGTGAACCCTTTCCAACAATAAAAAATCAAAAAAGAAAGCTAAACATCAATTTTAGCAATTTGAATCGATTCACGATTCACCTACGGTTCATAACTATTTGCAATTCACACAACCTGTTCATATCAATTACCCACTGAATAGAATTGAATTGTATGATTCGAATCACAAATTGTATGATTTTAATAACAGCGGGTAAAAGTACCTACAATCGAACATCGGGACATTGGAACCCGCTTTGCGCCAAGTAATGCTCCACCAATTGGTCTGGAATCTGATAACAAAAAACAAAGTAGTAAATTCATTATTAAAAACAAAGCATACATAGGTTTTTCATTGAGCTTTTCAAGGATAATTTACAGTGGGGGTGTAGTTCATCAAGGACGCAAGGAAATCAGAGAGCACAGTATCATCATCGTGCCTGCCATCACTCGATTGCTGATTGTGGTTCATCTTTGCTTGACCTAACTCTCTCTCCCCTTTTGAACTGCGTGGTAGGCCTTCTTACCAATGTTCTAAAACCCTGATTGTTAAGGAAACCTTAAAAAGGCTGGGTCTTAGATTCTCTATTTACATGTAGATTCTCTAACGCTCTCTCCCCTTTTGAACTGCTAGGTAGGCCTTCTTACCAATGTTCTAAATCCCTGATTGTTAGGGAAACCTTAAAAAGGCTGGGTCTAGATTTCCTATTTATAAAAACAACGCCCAATAAGTACACATTAATGTGTATTTAGGAGGAGAAAGATTCAGTACACTTGAACCCATAACCTCAAGATTATTCCCTATTTATATGTACTTAAAATCTTGTACCCAACTTCAAATTTTACAAACATGATGTCAATTACAATAGAAGAATCTGATGGGTGTACAAGACAATAACAAAATAAGTCTAGCAGCCCTATTACAAAACTCTAAGTCTTTACAGTAAAATATTATCAACTGTCAATCCCAAAACCGCTTACTTCAAGTCACCACTGTAGTTGTATAACATTATTTTCTAAAAAACAAATTAGGGGTGAGTTATATGCCCAGTATAAATACATGTAACTAAGTGTTTAATCATTCGAATAAATTTATGACATCCTTGAGACAAAACATAATAAGGAGTTATGAATACATGTAATCTTCATTGATTATGTAAATACATAACAATTAAGTATGGACCATTACATTTCACGCTTTTACAACACAACAATTAAACAATCACATCAGTGGAAAACAAACCATAAGTTCCATGTAAGAGTCCAACACAAGTTGCTTTAGTTTCAAAAATCATCCCTCACATTTGCCAACTATTATACGACAGGAAGTGGGCACCTAAGAAAACCATCCGTTTTTTCACTTTCGCCGGCTATTATTATGGCAGGACTGTGTGGACACCAAAAAACATTTTTCCTACATTCGTCCAGCAATAAGTCTAGACAGGGTATTTGGGCACCTTTTAAACTCCCCGCGCGGGTACCAACACGACACCACAGTTTTCAAAAACTGACTCTTACCCGGACTCATACACAATTAACAATTTCATCACATTTTAATTCCATCAACAAACATCCATCATCACAATAGATGAAGCACCACAAAATATTCAAAGATGAAACACCACGGATCTTGCAAGGGGAGGTTTCATCCTTGTGAACTCTTGGGTCTTTGTTTTGTGAACTCTGGTTTCCTTTAATTCCACTATTGGGTTCGGTCTCTCTGGTTGTGTTTTGGATTTGTTTGTGAATTTTTGTGTCTCTATTTGTAACTCTGGTATCCTTTAATTACAGTATTGGGTTTGGACTTCTTTGTGTCAATATTGGGGTTGGTTTTGTTCTTGGTTTATGATTTGGAGAAGTTAGTGTCATATGGGGTGGAAAAAAGATTCCGAGAGGGTAGAGTTAGTGGAGGTTGGAACCCAGTTTTGAGGAGGAAAGAGGGTAGCAATATTGGTGTCCAAAATGATGGACTATTCACTATTTTTGTGGAATCTTTTTTAGTGGCAAAAGCTTTTGAGGTAGATAATGAATGGCTCTATGTGAGTTTGATAGTAAAGCTCAAAAACTTCTTCTTTTTTTCGACATTTAGAGACGAATTATGCAAGAAAGGTTTGGGTGAGATATTAGTCAGAAGATGGGGAGGTAGAAGTGTAGTCCTAACCTTCAACTCATCACAAGCAATGAAGGAGCGGTATGACCAACTGAAGGGGTGGATCTATGATTGGTGTGTTTCCATAATAGAATGGAGAAAAAGGGGTAAATCTCGATCAGGAGAGATGTGTTTGGCTGTGCTGTTATGGAGTTCCATTTAACTTATGGAATGCTTACACATTCAAAAGCATTAGTAGCTTATGGGGGGAAGTTATCTAGTTTGTTGAAGTTAACAATTCAGATTCTCTTGAATATGGCAAGGTCAGATTGATAACAAATAGCATGAAGCCTATGAATACGGTGATAAGTTTGGAGTATAAAGGAAACATATACCCTGTTAGGATATGTGAAACCTTTGATTTTCATAAAGTTGTAGCACTCAAATTTAGTGTAGGGAAAGATCAAATCTCTGTCAATGGGGAAAAAAAGAGTTTGGAGATAAAAAAGGGTGCTTTCCTCAAATTCAAATAAATCAAACGAGTCATCATCAACTAACAATCAGTGTGTGAAGAGAAATGATTTTTATGGAGGAGCTGTGCTAAACTTGGTGCAAATGAAACCTCTTAATTTAAGGAGTGTGCTTGGCTCACAACATAAATAGAGGTGTGTTCATTCATTATTTTGGAGGCCCAAATCCACTATTGTAGATCTTGGAGTTCCTAGTAGAAAAAATAAGATTGTGCAAGTATCCTATGAGCCAAGTTCACTTTTCTCTCTTGGGTCAAAAGGAATTGTGGAAGGGGTTGACATTGTTGAAAAATCTTTTATCCCGATAGTGAGTAGCAATTCGGTTAAGATTGAGGAATCTTCTAAGAGGCATAGGGTGGAGGTGTTCATAAGGCATCATATCCCAACAATGCGAGTCAAAGGAATAAAGAAAGGAAAAAGAAGTTACTGAAACCATCATTCGTACTTCCAAAATTCAAGAGATGGGGTATTGGTTTGAGATTATGAGGGTTCAAATTGGAAGGGGGTTTTGTTTGGTAAGAGGTGTAGATGGACTGTTAAGATTAGTGTTTTGGGTGTTGGGAGTGGTTAGTATTTCCCTTGCTTTTTGTTTGTTCGGTTGGTTTCTCTCCAACCATGGTGTAGTGCTAGTAGATGATTGGCTTGCTTTCTAGTCCCAACCTAGTTGGAATTGTCTAGTTTGCTCTGATGCTTCGGCACTCGCCTCCCTTTATTGATGTTCATCTTTGTATTCTGTATATTTGATTTTCATTAATAAATTTTCTTTTGCTGATCAAAAAAAAAAAAAGTATGAGGTTTGATTTTGTTGAAATGTTTTCAATTGCATTTAGTTCTCTAGCTTGTGCCATTCCTTTTTTTTTTTTTTTCAAAAAAATGATTTGTAAACATAAATTTTATACTAAATGTGTTATTAGAATAATATAATAATGACATTTTTTAAAAGATAAAAAAAAATTTAGTTCCTAAAATATGGACTAATTGTTATTTTAGTTCCTCAAATTTCTAATTTTGTCATTTGATCTTTGAAGTTACCAATTTTAGTCATTTTAATCATGAAGCTAACGTTTGTTTACTTGCTAACTTTAGCTAACTATAGATCCATTTGATAATTATGGGCTGTTTATTTTATCACATTTGTTATGAAAAGAAAAAAAAAGGGTCTATTTTCAAAAGCACGTTTGTCATTCAAAATATATATATATATATATATATATATATATATCTATATTCTTGTTGTTGTTGGAAATAAACTTAATAAATTAAATATGTTACGATTATCGGACCTACTTAATTTATTTTAAAAAATGATATATACAAGGGTACAACAAATGGTTTAGATTCGGAAACATGGTCAATGGTGGACCCGAACATCACCAAGTAGTTCAAATTTCAGACTGGAGACAATTTGTTTTCTTTAAGTAAATAGATACAAATCTAACACGTAATTTGCATAATTTTTTTTATAAAGATAATTAATTGTTAATTAATTAATTTCTTTATCTAATTATTTACTCCCTTAATGATTTCATGAGTTACATTATGAAATGAAATTTGCATATCACCAAGTATGAGGTTCGATTTTGTTGGAATGCTTTCAATTGCATTTACTTCTCCAGCTGGTACCATTGTTCTTTTTTTTATAAAAAAAAAAAATGATTTGTAAACATAAATGTTATATTAAATGTGTTATTAGAATGATATAATAATGACATTTTTTAAAAGATAAAAAACAATTTTAGTCCCTAAAATATGTACTAATTGTTATTTTAGTTCCTCAAGTTCTAATTTTGTCATTTGATCTTTGAAGTTACCAATTTTAGTCATTTTAATCATGATGCTAATGTCTTTCCTTGCTAACTTTAGCTTACTTTTGATCCATTTGATAGTTATGGGTTGTTTATTTTATCACATTTGTTTTGAAAAGAAAAAAAAAATGGTCTATTTTCAAAAGCACATTTGTCATCCAAATATATGTATATATATTTTTTGGTTGTTGTTGTTGTTGTTGTCTGAAATAAACTTAATAAATTAAACATATTACGATTATCGGATCTACTTAATTTATTTTAAAAAATGATATATACAAAGGGTACAACAAATAGTTCAGATTAGGAAACATGGTCAGTGGTGGACCCGAACATCACTGAGTAGTTCAAATTTCAAACTCGAGACAATTTGTTCTCTTTACGTAAATGGATACAAATCTAACACATAACTTGCATAATTTTGTTTGTAAAGTTAATTAATCCTAATCAATTAATGTCTTTATCTAATTATTTACTCCCTCAATAATTTCATGAGTTACGTTATGAAATGAAATTTGCATATTACCGAGTATGAGGTTTGATTTTGTTGGAATGTTTTCAATTGCGTTTAGTTCTCTAGCTGGTACCATTCTTTCTTTTTTTAATTTTTTTAAAATGTTTTGTAAACATGAATTTTATATTAAATGCATTATTAGAATAATGTAATAATGACATTTTTTAAAAGATAAAAAACAATTTTAGTCCCTAAAATATGTACTAATCGTTATTTTAGTTCCTTAAGTTCTAATTTTGTCATTTGATCTTTGAAGTTACCAATTTTAGTCATTTTAATCATGAAGCTAATGTTTGCTAACTTTAGCTAACTTTAGATCCATTTGATAATTATGGGTTGTTTATTTTATCACATTTGTTATGAAAAGCAAAAAAAAAAAAAAAAAAAAAAGGTCTATTTTCAAAAGCACATTTGTCATTCAATTTTTTTTTTTTTTTTTGTTATTGTTGTTGGAAATAAACTTAATAAATTAAACATATTATGATTATCGCATCTACTTAATTTATTTTTAAAAATGATATATACAAAGGGTACAACAAATAGTTCAGATTAGGAAACATGGTCAGTGGTAGACCCGAACATCATCGAGTAGTTCAGATTTCAGACTGGAGACAATTTGTTCTCTTAAATGGATACAAATCTAACACATAATTTGCATAATTTTTTTTTATAAAGATAATTAATTGCTAATTAATTAACTTCTTTATCTAATTATTTGCTCCCTCAACTTCATGAGTTACGTTATGAAATGAAATTTGCATATCACCAAGTATGAGGTTTTATTTTATTTCCCCTAAAACAAAAGTTGTAATCATTACATCATTATTGAGCCATTATTATTCGTTGATACACTCGTTGCGATTTGTGCTTATTAGCTCACTTATTTGAGCAAAAATCCATGCAGTTCTTAACTTTCTCTTCACCTGATGAAAGAAAACAAAAACAACAAGAACAAAGGGGGGATATATTAAAAAGTGTAATACTATCCGTCATAAAATAAATATCATGAATAGTTTCATAAAATTAATGTAAGGGTGATTGTATAATATATGATAAAACACTACTAACAAATTCAAGGATAGAAAATCTTCATGAAGGATTTTCATGATATTTTTTTCGTAATGCCTAACAATATTGTATTAAAAAATCAATCGCCAATAATATACAATCGTCATCGGCATGAATGTGATAGTTAATTGGAATCTGTTAGATTTGTAGTTATGTACAAATAATAGACTTTACCATGCTATATAATAGATTATTACTTAATAGTTTAGTGATAATCCACATGTCGATAATGAGGTGTGTTAGAACTACTGTATTGATTTTTTTTATATTATTATTTTTATTAAAAGAGAGGAGAGATAAAAACTTACTAGGGTTTTCTTTAGTACTAAAATGGGTGCGTAAAGAGGAAGCACAACCTAAAGTGCACAAGTCATGTGTATTTTGAGGAGGAGGAGCAGGATTGTTTGGTGGAAAGATGCAATCTTTGAAGCATTTGGCAGCACAAATCAACGAAGAAGTATTGGAAGAGATGCAAGAAATATAGCATGTAGCAAAACAAACAGGGAAAGAAGGTTTGGGTTGCCCCGGTCCCATTACAATTGTTCCCATAATCAACCCTGCCATTACAACCATCACAACCTCCCTCATCATTCTCATTCCCTCCATATTCTCTGTCTCTCTCTCAAAGCTTGATAAATAAACTTAATAAATTAAACATTTTACGATTATCGGATCCACTTAATTTATTTTAAAAAATGATATATACAAAGGGTACAACAAATAGTTCAGATTAGGAAACATGGTCAGTGGTGGACCCGGACATCACCGAGTAGCTCAAATTTCCGACTGAAGATAATTTGTTCTCTTTAAGTAAATGAATACAAATCTAACACATAATTTGCATAATTTTTTTTATAAAGATAATTAATTTCTAATCAATTAACTTCTTTATCTAATTATTTACTCCCTCAATGATTTCATGATTTACGTTATAAAATGAAATTTGCATATCACTATATGTGAGGTTTGATTTTGTTGGAATGTTTTCAATTGCATTTAGTTCTCTAGTTGTTACAATTATTATTTATTTTTATTTTTTAAATGATTTGTAAACATAAATTTTATATTAAATGTGATATTAGAATGATATAATAATGCCATTTTTTAAAAGATAAAAAACAATTTTAGTCCCTAAAATATGTACTAATTGTTATTTTAGTTCCTCAAGTTCCAATTTTGTCATTTGATCTTTGAAGTTACCAATTTTAGTCATTCTAAACATGAAGCTAACGTTTGTTTACTTGCTAACTTTAGCTAACTTTTGATCCATTTGATAATTATGGGTTGTTTATTTTATCACATTTGTTATGAAAAGGAAAAAAAATGGTCTATTTTCAAAAGCACAATTGTCATTCAATTTTTTTTTTTTTTGGTTGGAATTGGATCTACTTAATTTATTTTAAAAAATGAAATATACAAAGGGTACAACAAAAAGTTTAAATTAGGAAACATGGTCAATGGTGGACCTGAACATCACCGAGTAGTTCAGGTTTCGGACTGGAGACAATTTGTTCTCTCTAAATAAATGGATACAAATCTACAACACAATTTGCATAATTTTTTTATAAAGATAATTAATTGCTAATCAATTACTTTTTTTATCTAATTATTTACTCCGTCAATGATTTCATGAGTTACATTATGAAATGAAATTTGCATATCACCAAGTATGAGGTTTGATTTTGTTGGAATGTATTCAATTGCATTTAGTTCTCTAGCTGGTACCATTCTTTTTCTTTTTTTTTTTTTTATAAAAAATGATTTATAAACATAAATTTTATACTAAATGTGTTATTCGAATGATATAATAATGACATTTTTTAAAAGATAAAAAAACAATTTTAGTCCCTAAAGTATGTACTAATTGTTATTTTAGTTCCTCAAGTTCTAATTTTGTCATTTGAACTTTGAAGTTACTAATTTTAGTTATTTTAATCATGAAGCTAACGTTTATTTACTTGCTAACTTTAGCTAACTTTAGATCCATTTGATAATTATGAGTTGTGTATTTTATTATGAAAAGGAAAAAAAAAATAGTCTATTTTCAAAAGAACATTTGTCATTCAAAAATTTTTTTTTTTGGCTGTTGCTTGATATAAACTTAATAAATTAAACATGTTACTATTATCGGATACACTTAATTTAATTTAAAAAATGATATATACAAAGGGTACAACAAATAATTCAGATTAGGAAACATGGTCAGTGGTGGACCCGAACATCACCGAGTAGTTCAAATTTCAAACTGGAGACAATTTGTTCTCTTCAAGTAAATGGATACAAATCTAACACATAATTTGCATAATTTTTTTTATAAAGATAATTAATTGCTAATCAATTAACCTCTTTACCTAATTATTTACTCCCTCAATGATTTTATGAGTTACGTTATGAAATGAAATTTGCATATCACCATATATGAGGTTTGATTTTGTTGGAATGTTTTCAATTGCCTTTAGTTCTCTAGTTGTTACAATTATTCTTTCTTTTTTTAAGAAAAAAATGATTTGTAAACATAAATTTTGTATTAAATGTGTAATTAGAATGATATAATAATGACATTTTTTAAGATATGAAAAATAATTTTAGTCCCTAAAATATTTACTAATTGTTATTTTAGTTCCTCAAGTTCTAATTTTGTCATTTGATCTTTGAATTTACCAATTTTAGTCATTTTAATCATGAAGCTAACGTTTGTTTACTTGCTAACTTTAGCTAACTTTTGATCCATTTGATAATTATGGGTTGTTTATTTTAGCACATTTGTTGTGAAAAGGGGGAAAAAAATGGTCTATTTTCAAAAGCACATTTGTCATTCAAAATTTTTTTTTTGTTGGAAATAAACTTAATAAATTAAAAATGTTACGATTATCGAGTCTACTTAATTTATTTTAAAAAATGATATATACAAAGGGTACAACAAATAGTTCAGATTAGGAAACATGGTCAGTGGTAGACCCGAACAGCACCGAGTAGTTCAGATTTCAGACTAGAGACAATTTGTTCTCTTTAAGTAAATGGATATTGTGTGAGTGAATTTCCAACCACACTGCCAACTCAGTATTCAACTGGGGAGCACTGGCAGAATAGGGTAAGCCCGAACGCCCTGCAACAGAAAGAAGATATTCTGGCGGTGGTTTGTCCACCCGGGGGCACTCCGATGATTAAGTCAGTAATCAAATATCTCTCAAAGATAATCAATAGTTCTTAACTCACTGTTCTGAATATAAATTGCGTACCTTAGACCCATGGGGGTGCCTCTTTTTTATAGCCAGCACAATCCTAGTCCGAATAGAAGCCTTGCTTCAATGGACTTCTACTCAGTACTTATCTTGGACTCTCCAATAGATAAAGATAAACTCCCTAAGAGCTTTATCCTTATCCAGGCTGAAGTCCTTCCTCATTCTAGGACTCTTGTCCCTTATCCGCTTATCCCGGATTCCAATATCTTCAGAGATAAACTCGGCCTAACTGAGATCACCTTGGCGTCGTGACCAGGACACATGGCATCTCGACTGACATGTCGGCGTCACCTTGGCCACGTGTTAGTACTCAGAAAATATATCCCCACAACTGCCCCTAGGTTCTATTACCTCGGCATCTTGAGGTGATGGAACCTATATCGTTCATGTCGGCTATCTTGCTGTATCATAAATTTACCGAAGTCATAATATACCGGCTTCTCACAACCAAGCCATGTAGTCTGTCTCATCAAGGCTTCAGAATTTTTAGCCAAGTTTATTCGAGTTTGTTTAGCCGAGATTTTCCTATCAGCCGATGTCATTGCTTCATTAAACCAAGAACTCCAAGAGTTTCATTACGCATATGAGCTGTCACGCAAAATAGATCATCCGTTTCTGCCACGCGTTTGTAAGTCGTCTCGTGCCTGTGTGCGCCGTCTAATCAATACATCGTTCTAGGCTCATTGATGGTGTTTTGCCACCATTCTCCGCGTTTTGATCAAAAAATCAATTTCTCTCTCTCCGTCTCTTCACTTTTGCATCCTCGTTCTCAAGCTCTCAACTCTCTCTCTCTCTCTCTCTCTCTCTCTCTCTCTCTCTCCAAAATACGCCATTATTTCCAGATTTTCAAGCTCTGTAACAGCTTTCATTCCTCTCCTCTGGTGAAGCTTTCGCTGTCCTTTTCTGATTGTAACCGTATCCTGACTCCGACGTCTTTAACACCGGCTTCACTCCTCTGGTAAGCTTCTGTTCCCTCCTGGTTTCCAGTTTTTGAGAAAGCTTTACCTTATTATTTGTTTGCCATTGATGTTCTGCTCAAGTTCTTGATTTATAAACCATGTATCCGAGCACATTTATTTTACGATTTTGCTTTTTTGCCCAATTCGTGTCTTGAACATTCACACACTGCTCACAAATTTGTTCACTTTTGTCACCGTTCTTGGCTCTATACCCTTGCACACACTTTGTCACAATGTTCTTGGCTCTGTACTCGTGCACACACTCTGTCACAGTGTTCTTGGTGATTCACCACTATTCTTGATTCCGAATCATTGCTCTTGTTTGTGTTTTCTGTATTTTCTCCAGATTCTTGCCTTCAATCTCCGTTTAGACTTAGGTTTGAGATTTGCCCTAGAACACACGAATCTTAGGGAAAACTAAGACGAATCCCCTTCTGATCTTCACAAATTCTTACCCCAGTGTGAACTTTAGGTTTTGCCGAGGTATTCTGAGCCTTTACAAAACCTTTATTTCCAATTTATACACCTTCCCCCTAAGCCGACGTCATGGGTATGTGGAAGCATAGGGTAGACACCCCGACCAAATTAGAGTACTTTAGGCAGGAGTTTTCCATCCCTGCCGACGTCCACCTCAAGTTGGCAGGGGAGGAGGATTCCATTATGCCCGATGCAAACCTCATGCCCTTCCCAGTAGTGCCCTTTATCGAGTGTGGACTTAGGTTTCCACTTGACACCTTTTTTCGAGAAATCTTTCACTATTATAAATTGAACCCAATGCAGCTTGCCATCAATTCTTACCGAGTCATAACCGGAACAATAGCCTTAGCCAAACAAGAGAATGCTAGGGTTACTCTTGCCGATTTCCAATATTGCTACACTATGTATCGCCTAAAATCGGAAAAAGGCCACATTTGTTAGCTCAAGCCGAGGTCCACTAAGTACAAGCTCATTGCCGACCTCCCAGACTCAAACAAGGGTGCTGGAGACGATTACTTCATCGTCTCGGGCAACTGGGAGTTTCAACCCAACAATGACCTCCACCTTTATCCCCTAAGCCTAACAGTTTTTGGGGAAAGAGATGGTAAGGGCCAAGTGTCACTTTTTCTTACTCTCTTTTTTAAAGTTTTCAATACTTTGTTCTAACGTCTGTGCTCTCCTTTCTGCAATTCTTCCCCAGCCACCAAAGGGTTTTCGCAAGTCTTTCGTTCCCTGCAAAGACTTGAAGAAACTATTGAATTTGCCAGTCCACAAGCGGAGAGCCCTTTTGCTACTCAATTTCATCCCGACCTACAAGTCGGTACTTCCCAATGTCCCAAGGAAGCAGAAAAGCAAGTCTCCTCCTTCCGCCACAACTCCACCAACAACTTCTTCATCTCGGCTGGATCAGGGTTTAACCTCAGATCTAGTAGAACAACCATCTACCTCGGCTCCACAGTTGATCCCGCCATCTCAATGCTGTAGACGACGCCGAACAGTTTTTGCCGCTGAGATGGGCCAGGGCCGTTAGAAAGCAGTTGCTAAGGACCTCTTGGCCAACATCCCGGCCACTTTTGACGCTGAACCAGCACCATCTCAGCCAAAGTTGAAACAAAAAAGGATAAAGAAGGCTCAGCCAAAGGCAACGGTGACTCAGATTGATACTAAGGACACCTTGCCAATTTCCAAATTGACTGAGAGTGATAAGGCCCTATCTGCCGAGGCCCAACCATCCGAGTCCACAAGATCAAAGAGGCCGAGGTTGTATTCTGCAATAGCTTCAGGCTCCATGAAGTCTGACTCCTCTTGGGCCCCCCAAATCACTCTGGAGGATAGGCCAGTTAGAGCTGGCGATAGTGCCAACGACGTTAATGTCGGCGTCGCTCTTAGTACCGCTTTGTTTTTTCTTGGCGATCTTGATCGAAATGCCGAGATAAGCGAGTATGAAAACTTTGCTCTAATGCTCCAATGTTCTGTTCAAGTAAGTTTTATATACTTGGTATTTTTCTTTTGTATACTTAGAGAATTTTCTAATAACTTCTGCTTTGTCCAATCTCCTTCAGGGTATCCAGTACGCCCACTCCTTCTCAATGCAATCTTTTGAGACAAGGAAGGCATTGGCTGACAAGATTAGGGAGGTTGCTAGTCTGCAGAAGAACAATAAAAACTTGCAATAAAAAATGAAGACTTTGGCAGACAGGCCAGGGCTGCTGTCAAAGCTAAAGATGATGTCGAAGAAAAAACGGATGCCGCTGAGGGCATTAAAAAAGTTCTTGAGGTCCAGAAGAAAGAGGCCGAAGAAAAGACGACTTAGGCCCAGAAAGAGCTGCAGGATGCCTTGGCCACAAAAGACGCTGAGCTCAAGGCCGCCGATGAGAGGGGATACAATAAGGGGTGGCAGATGTCATGGCGGATTATGAGAAACAGGTAAAGCAAGCATGCAACAAGGGTTTCACCCTTGGTTGGATGACTTTACTGAAAAAGCTTAAAATCCCCGAGGACTCCCCCTTCAGGAACACCGACGTCCTCGCCCTGCCATTCTCCCCAACTCCAAGCCAATCCGACGAGGATTCTGAGTCCGAGGAGGAAGCTTTAGTGAGAAAGTCAAAGGAAGCTGCTGGGGCAAAGTCCCCTACTCAAAATGAGCAAGTCCTGGACTTGACTCAAGATGAGGAGGGTGAGGAGGTTCCCAAAGATGCTACTCCCGAGATGGCAACGTTAAACGAGCCTATTGTTGATAAGAGCCTTGACAAAACCCTTGAAGAAATAGATGCCGAGCTCGCGGCTGAGAAGGCCGCCGAGATGTCTTCTCAGCAGTCCTCCGAGCTCCAGACCCAACCTGCCAGTGGCGCCGAAGAATCTTAGTTTTATGCTTTTCTCTCCTTTCTGTACCTTGTATTTTTTCTTTCTTTGAAACAATGCAAGCTCTTGATGTGGCCGATGTGCCTTCTTTTGAACGTTAATACAACTTTTTCTCCTAAATGTTTGTATCTTTGTCCTCCTTTTACTTGTCTTGTATGTTTCTATACTTAGAATAATTTTGCATGCTTTCAAGCATACACCTTATCTGTGTAATTTCCTCGGGTTAATATACCTCGGTAAGTACATAAGTACTTCTCTTAATGCAACCTTGGTTTTAACTTGTAAATTTTTCATAAATTTTCAACAAGTGTTCAGTTCAACTTCAACTTGTAAATTTTTCTCAAATTTCAACAAGTGCTAAGCATGATCTCGGTTTAACTTCAACTAGTAAATTTTTCACAAATTTTCAACAAGTGTTAAACATGATCTCGGTTTAACTTCAACTTGTAAATTTTTCACAAATTTCAACAAGTGTTAAACATGATCTCGGTTTAACTTCAACTTGTAAATTTTTCACAAATTTCAACAAGTGTTAAACATGATCTCGGCTTGTATATTCTACTTTGCCTGGAACCATTTTCCAACTTTCTGTCCCCTAATTTGAACTTAAGTTCCACTTGGGTTCTCGTTATGCATGTATTCTAGAAACATCATCAACTATCTTATCAGTCACAAGTGTGAAAAATCAAGCTTTATTTATTACTTCGACTAATAACAAAGAACAATAAAATTTAATGATAAAAAAACTTAAGATTGCAAGTATTCCAGGGCCTTGGTAACTCTTTGCCCTCATTATCTTCAAGCTGATATGGCCCATTGCCTAATACTGAGATGATTCTATAGGGTCCCTCCCAATTGGGCCAAGCTTGCCCTCTCTAGGATCCTTCTTGTTGCCGACGACTTTTCTCAAGACAAGGTCACCGACTTGAAACTCCCTTGGGTTGACCTTCTTATTATAAGCCCTGGCAAGCTGCTGCTAGTATGCTGCCAGCTGAATTGCAGCTCTCTCCCTTCTTTCTTCTAGCAGATCTAGATCTCAGGCTAATAATACATCATTAGTCCCATTTTCTACTCCCTGGGTTCTGATTCTTGGGATGCCGACTTCTAGAGGAATGACTACTTCTGTGCCATAAGCCATGGCAAATGGGGATTCCCCAGTAGTTCTTCTCGGCGTAGTCCGATATGCCCAGAGTACACTTGGCAATTCATCTACCCACTTTCCCTTTGCTGCTTGCAGCCCCTTCTTAATCCCATCCAAGATGACTTTGTTGGATGCTTCTGCTTGTCCATTGCTTTGAGGAAAACTTGGGGTGGAGAAATAATTCTTGATTTTAAACTTTGCACAGAAGCTCTTGATTAGCTTACTGTCAAACTGTATTCCATTGTCTGCAATTAGTGCTCTTGGGATCCCAAACTTGGTGATGATGTTCTTCCATATAAAGTTCTTCACATCCACGTCTCGGATCTTGGCGAGGGGTTCAGCTTCTATCCACTTGGTGAAGTAATCTATTGCTACCAGCAAGTACTTCCTTTGCCCAATTGCTTGGGGCAGTTTTTCAACAAGATCCATGCCCCATTGGGCGAACGGCCAAGGACTAGATACTGGGTTCAGATCTGCTGCTGGTTAGTGTATCAGTGGTGCAAACCTTTGGCACTTTTCACACTTCTTGATATAGGCTTATGCATCTTTTTGCATGTAGAGCCACCAATACCCTTGGGTAATGGCCCTATGCGCAAGTGATCTACCCCCAGCGTGGCTTCCACATATTCCTTCATGTATTTCGTACAAAAAATCTTCAACTTGTGAAGGATGTACACACCTCAAAAGGTGTCCAGTGAAGGATCTTCTGTAGAGATGTCCTTCTGCTGTCAGACTGAATCTTGTCGATTTCAATCTGATCTTGTGTGCCTCTTTGTGATCATCTGGCAATTTTCCTTCTTTCAGAAATGTTATTATTGTGTCCATCTAGCTTAGTCCTTTGTCCACACACATTGCTTCACGCTCTGTGGTCAGTGGTTCGATGCTCGAGCCCGACAAGTAGTCTACCATTATCGTCTTTGCCTTTCCAGGTTGTATTGCACTAGCTAGCTTGGCCAGGGTATCGGCGTGACTGTTATCATCTCGGCTAACCTGCTGTAGTCGGCAATTTTGAAACAAGGCCACCAATCTGCCGACTTCCTTTGTGTATGCCGACATACATTCATCTTGGGTTGCGAACTCGCTTGTTGTCTGGTTGACTATAAGCTGAGAGTCATAAAAGACTATCACCTCATCTGCTTCTACTGCTACTACTAGTTTCAGTCCTGCAATCAGTGCTTCATACTCTGTTTCATTGTTCGAGGCTTTGAATCCCAAACGAATGGATTGCTCTAGTATCTGTCCATCTGGGGATACTAGTACTACTCCTACCCCGCTCCTTGTCGGTTTGAACTCCCATCAACAAACAGTCGAAAGGAGTCGTTGATGTAAATGTTACAGGGCCTTAGTTTTTCTTCTTTCCTTTGTTCTGTTGCCTTCGGCTGGGCTCCTCTTTTCTCACTTGGACATCATTCACCTCGGCCCAATGAAGCCCGATGTACGGTGGCTCCTGGAGTGAATTCGGCCACAAAATCGGCCAAGACTTGGCCTTTGATTGCGGTTCTGGGTCTGTACTCTAGGTCGTACTGGCCCAAGGCCACTACCCATCTGGCTATTCTTCCTGTCAGATCTCCCTATTGCAACAGGGACTTCAAAGGGTGTTCAGTTAGCACCATAATTTTGTGGGCTTGAAAGTATTGGTTCAACTTCTTTGAAGCCATTACTAATGCCAGCGCCAACTTCGCTAGGGGTAAATACCTAGTTTCTGCATCAGCTAGGGTTTTGCTTACATAGTAAACAGCCATTTGTTTCTCTTTTTCTTCTCAGATTACCATTGCGCTTACCGCGTACTCTGAAACTGCTAAGTACAGGAACAACTCCTCTCCAGGTTCTGGATTTGAGAGAACTGGAGCCATGGTCAAATATTTCTTTAAGTCGGCTAGGGTGACTTTGCACTCTTCTGTCCATAAGAATTCTGTGGCCTTCTTCACTAAGCTGAAAAAGGGTTTGCATTTGTCAAAGTTTCTGCTTATGAACCTGTTTAGGGATGCAGCCCTTTCAGTCAGCATCTGCATCTGTTTTTCCGGCATCGGGCTCTTCAACTCTAGAATGGCCTTAATCTGATCTAGGCTCACCTCAATGCCCTTTCTGGTTACCAGGAATCCCAAGAACTTACTAGATCTAACTCCAAATGCACACTTCGATGCATTGAGTCAGAGCCGATATGTTTTAAGGATATCAAAAACTGCTTTTAGGTCAGCCAGATGACCTTCAGGTTCCTTGGTCATCACGACCATATCATCGATGTAAACTTCCACTGTTTGGCCAATCAAGTGTTTGAACATTTTGGTTACCAATCTCTGGTAAGTTGCTCCTGCGTTTTTCAACCCAAAAGGCATCACTCTGTAGCAATACAGCCCTTTTGGGGTGATAAACGCAGTCTTCTCCTCATCCGAGGGGTACATGGCTATTTGATGGTACCCCCTGTAGGTATCCAGGAAGCTCATCCTTCCATGCCCTGAAGTGGCATCCACCAGTTGGTCTATCTTGGGTAATGGGAAACTGTCTTTGGGACAGGCCTTGTTCAGGCTGGTGAAGTCCACGCAGACTCTCCATTTACCATTCTTTTTCTTCACCACCACTGTATTCGATAGCCATGTCGGGTAATTTACCTCTCGAATGGCTCTGGCCATAAGTCTGTCTACTTTCTCTTCCACTGCCTCAACATGCAGCAACGTCGGTCTTCTTGCCCATTGAATCACGAGTTTGGCTGACCTGTCCACGTTTAGTTTATTACAAGTGACTTTGGGGTCAATGCCTGGTATTTCATAACGCGTCCAGGCAAACACTTCAATGTTTGCTCTCAAGAACTCCTCCAGTTCTTTTCCTCTTCTTCAGCTAAGCCCGAGCCAAGAAGGAAGAAGCATTCCTCATCCCCTTGCTGGACAAGGATTTTCTTCAGGGCTTTTTCACTCTTCTTGGCTGGCTCTTTGCCGACATCCTCTAGGACCTCCACGTCCTCGTCTTCGATTTCTACTGTCTCTGGTTCTCGCATGCTGCAGGTGGATTTCATTGCTGCCATGGAGTAGTTTTTTGCCTGCAACTGATCCCTTCTGACCTCTTCTATCCCATGCCCAGTATTAAGGGTACAACCTCCATTGCATGTAGCCATGGTCTCCCCAGTATAGCATTGTAAGGGGATGGTGTGTCAATTATGGTGAATTCTGTCTTCACCTTCTTGGTGCCAGCCTGCACTTCTAGGTTTGTTGCTCTCAGCGGCCACGTCGGCGTTTCATTGAACCCGACCATTGGGCCATTAGATTGTTCCATATCATCTGGGTGAAGGTCAAGCTCCTTGTAACATTTGACATACATGATGTCACAAGAGCTGCCTTGGTCAATTAGGATGCGCTTTACTTGGCACTCTCCAACCTGAAGGGATATTACGAAGGCGTCGTTGTGCGAATGTTGTACCATCTCCAAGTCAGCTTCAATAAAGGACACTACTGGTCGCTAGCACTCCTCAGCCTGAGGTCTTTTTTGTCGAACCTAGTACACATGCTGTAGGTGCTTTACCTTCTGTGTCTCCCTCCGTATTTCATTTTCGTTGACCTTCGAGTGGATTACATTAACTACCCAAGGTCCACTTGCCTGCGGCTGCTGTGCTGGGGGAGGTGGAGCTGCTGGTGCCTGAGGCAGTCTTGCTTGCTCTTCTCTTGTCCTGGCCTCATCTACAAGGTCCCTCAAATGGCCCTGCCTTACCAGGTCTTCTAGGTGTGACTTTAGGGCTCTGTAACCCTGAGTCAGATGCCCATCTTCGTTATGGTAAGCACAATGCTTCCCAAGGCTTCTTCACATAAACTCTCTTGGAACCCTTGCCAGTGCTCTGAAATAGGGTTGGGTTTGAATTTTATCTAGGACTTTGTGAATTGGGATTCGAAACACAGTCGTGACTGCCTGTGCGGTTCTCAGTCCTACCTCTTGTTTGTTGGATCCATTGTTACCTCGGCCTCGCTTCGGTGAGCCGTTTGCTTTCCTGCTTTGTCACCTTAATCCCTGGTGTGTCTTCCTTGGCTCTGGCGTATTTCTCAATTCTGGCCATGAGCTCCTCAATGTTTTTGGCAATGTCTTTGCCAATGACTTTTGTAGTATGCAATCATCTTTCAAGCCGTTCTTGAAAGACACGACCGCCACCTCTTGATTGCATTCGGGTATTCGGTTGAACACCTCATAATACGTTTTTGCGTAGGCCCTAAGGCCTTTATCCTCACTGATTCTCAGAGCCATCAGGGCGTCTACCCTTAATGGCTGTAGTTTGTTTGTCACGAACCTAGCCACAAACATCTTGGACAGGCCTTCCCAGGTCTTCACACTTCCCTTCGGTAATTTGTAAAACCAATCCGATGCAATCTCCCCGAAGGATGAGGGGAATAGCTTGGAGAGCAACGGCTCGTTCCCAGTGTACAGTGCCATCGAGTTCAGGTATAATCCGACGTGAAAGTTGGCGTCTGACTTCCCATCGTATATTTGGAACCTCAGCATACTGAATCTTTTTGGTGCCTCAAATTTGTCTAACTCCACCGAGAATGGTGTTCTCGGTTTTATAGGGGAAGTTGCCTCGGCATTTTGTTGCTTCCTCTTGAGGTAATCTCTCAAGTTCTCCTTGGTCCGCCCAGGAGCTCGGCTATCTCCTGATTTCAATCTTTTAAGTGCACTGCTCTCAGCTTCGTTATGAGCCATTTTCGACCTTTCTTCATTGGTCACATCGAAGCACAACTCCTGCTTTTGAACATGCAGATGTTCTCTAGGGTCTGCCTCCTTGGTGCGATGTGTCCTTCGAGATTCTTCTCTTCTCGACTCTCCTCGTCTGACCTCCCTTGACGGTTGGTGCGAGTGTTTTTCGCTTCTGGCGTGCTGGGGGGCAACAGGGATTGTTTTCTGTCCTCCCTTCTGGGCATCGGCTGCTGGAATCGGCGTGTCCTAGAGTGGGAACGGTGGTTGTATGACGTTATTCTGCATCATGAAATTGACCATTGTTTGCAGGTCCGCCAATATGTTCGCCATGGTCTTTACCTCATCGTCCCTCCGCAGGCATCTTTCTTTCCATACCTGGAGGTCGTCCTCGTTGTAGTACTCGCTTTGGTCTGTTTTCTTTGGTACGTCGCCTTCCTGGCCGACGTTCTTCCCTCCGTGATTCTAGTCACGAGTTTCTTTGTTACAATTGTCTTCTTCGATGTTAAGGTCGATAGGTCTCCCACTCCCAATAGGAGTGTTCTCCCCAATCTTCTCTTTCTGTCTGTCGTTGGCCATCTATTCTCCTTTCTTTCCCGTAGACAGCACCAAATTGTGTAAGTGAATTTCTGACCACACTGCCAACTTAGTATTCAACTAGAGAGCACTGGCAGAATAGGGTAAGCCCGAACGCCCTGCAACAGAAAGAAGATATTCCGGCGGTGGTCTGTCCACCCAGGGGCAATCCGATGATTAAGTCAGTAATCAAATATCTCTCCAAGATAATCAATAGTTCTTAACTCACTATTCTGAATATAAATTGCGTACCTTAGACCCATGGGGGTGCCTCTTTTTTATAGCCAACACAATCCTAGTCTGAATAGAAGCCTAGCTTCAATGGACTTCTGCTCAATGCTTATCTTGAACTCTCCAATAGATAAAGATACACTCCCTAAGAGCTTTATCCTTATCCAGGCTGAAGTCCTTCCTCATTCTAGGACTCTTGTCCCTTATCCGCTTATCCCAGATTCCAATATCTTCGGAGATAACCTCGGCCTAACCGAGATCACCTCGACGTCGCAACCAGGACACGTGGCATCTCGGCTAACATGTCGGTGTCACCTTGGCCACGTGTTAGTACTCAGAAAATATATCCCCACAGATACAAATCTAACACATAATTTGCATAATTTTTTTTATAAAGATAATTAATTGCTAATCAATTAACTTCTTCATCTAATTATTTACTCCCTCAATGATTTAATGAGTTACGTTATAAAATGAAATTTACATATCACCAAGTATGAGGCTTGATTTTATTTCCGCTAAAACAAAAGTTGTAATCATTACATCATTATTGAGCCATTATTATTCGTCAATAAACTCGTTGCGATTTGTGCTTCTTGGCTCACTTATTTGGGCAAAAATCCACGCAGTTCTCTACTTTCTCTTCACCTGATGAAAGAAAGAAAAAACAACAAGAATAGAGGGGGATATATTAAAAAATGTAATACTATCCGTCATAAAATAAACATCATGAACAGTTTCATAAAATTAATTTAAGGGTGATTGCATAATATATGAGAAAACACTACAAACTAATTCAAGGATAGAAAATCTTCATGAAGGATTTTCATGATATTTTTTTCGTAATGCCTAACAATCTTGTATTAAAAAATCAATCGCCAATAATATACAATCGTCATCGGCATAAATGTGATAGTTAATTAGAATCTATTAGATTTATAGTTATGTACAAATAATAGAATTTACCATCCTATATAATAGATTATTACTGAATAGTTTAGTGATATTTCACATGTCGATAATGAGGTGTGTTAGAACTACTGTATTGATTTTTTTTTTTATTAAAAAAGAGGAGAGATAAAAACTTACTAGGGTTTTCTTTAGTACTAAAATGGGTGCATAAAGAGGAAGCACAACCCAAAGTGCACATGTCATGTCTGTTTTGAGGAGGAGGATCTGGATTGTTTGGTGGAAAGATGCAATCTTTGAAGCATTTGGCAGCGTAAATCAACGAAGAAGTATTGGAAGAAGTGTAAGAAATATAGCATGCAGCAAAACAAACAGGGAAAGAAGGTTTGGGTTGCCTCGGTCCCATTACAATTGTTCCCATAATAAACCTTGCCATTACAACCATCACAACCTCCCTCATCATTCTCATTCCCTCCATATTCACAACAAGAAAAGTGGGTATATGAGATGGAACTATTTGTGACGGCACACTTGCCGTCTCAAAAAGTCACTTTTTGCGACGGCACCATTTGTCGTCTCAAAAAAGCATAGCATTTGCAACGGCACAATTTGCCATCTCCAAAAATGAGAGCATTTGCGACGGTATTTTCTGTCGTCGCAAATGCTCTGCTTTTTTGAGACGGCAAATGGTGCCGTCGCAAATACTCTGTTTTTTTGGGACGGCATTTTCTGCCGTCGCAAAAAGTGAATTTCGTATTTTTTTTTTTAGTGAATATTTTTAAAATTTTAAATATTTTTTTTAGATGCACCTTACTTAAATATATCTAAAAAAAATTATAAAAAATATTTTTAAAAATTAATAAATACAGAAAAATACAAAAAAAAATATATTAAATTATTGTATTTTTTGGTATTTAGTGAATTTTTTTTAAAAAAATTACAATTTTTTTTAATTTTTAAGTGTATTTATATTAGGTTTGTCTAAAAATTAAAAAAATACTTAAAATATTAAAAAAATTCAGTAAAAACAATATAACACGGAAAACAAGAAAGTATAGTTTTCTCAAAAGAGTTTTTGAAAAACTCTAACCTAGCATAGTGATTGTGGTTTTGAGACAGCTTCATATATATATAGTCACAAAATGGTTTGAATAAATTCTAGTACTTTTTTCTGTCACAAAAAAAATTTAAAAAAACAATGTCTTCTTACTCTTTTGATATAGCATTTCTCTTTTCATTCATTTTTTCATTTTCATGTCTCTCTGTCCCTCTCTCTCTCTCTCTTCTCTTTATCTCTTTCACTCATCACTCTTCTTTCTCTGTCTGTCTGTTTCTCTCTCATTTTCTCTCTGTATCTCTCGCCTATATCTCTTCTCTCTATCTCTCTCATCTGTTTTCTCTCTCTTTCTCTCCCGCTCATCTCTTTTCTCTCTATCTCTCTCATTTCTTTTCTCTCTCTCTCTCTCTTATCTTTCTATCTCTTTCTATTTGTCTCGCCTATTTCTCTTCTTTCTCCGTCTCTCTCTTTTTCTGTGTCTCTCTCTCGCTCATCTCTTTTCACTCTATTTCTCTCTCTTTTTGTCTATCTCTCGTTCATCTCTTGTTTCTCTCTCTTTTTCTATCTTTCCCTCTCTCTCTATCTTTCTCTCTCTATCTCTTTTCTGTCTATCTCTCTCTCCCTGTCTCTCTCTCACTTATCGCTCTTCTCTCTCTCTCTCTCTACTTGTCTATTTGTCTATTTCTCCCTCACTATGTTCGCCTTGCTCACTCTCTTACTTTCATCTTCTCTATTTATCAAGCTCCTTCTCGATTTATCGATCCACTATAAACGACGTCATCTTACTCTTTTGAACATTTCTTTTTTCACCCATTTTTTCATCTTCCTATCTCTCTGTCTCTGTCTCTCTTCTCTTTTCCTCTCTTACTCATCACTCTTCTCTGTCTGTCTGTCTCTCCCTTTCTCTATGTGTCTCTATCTCTATTCTTTGACTCTCTCTCACTCATCACTCTTCTCTGTCTGTCTGTCTCTCTCTTTCTCTCTGTGTTTTTGTCTCTCTTCTCTTTCTCTCTCTCACTCATCACTCTTCTCTGTCTGTCTGTCTATCTCTCTCTCTTTTTCTCTGTCTCTCTCATCCATCTCTCTTCTCTCTATCTCTTTCATCTATCTTCTCTCTCTGTCTTTCTTCTCTCTCTCTCTTCTTTTTTTTCTCTCGCTTTCTCGCTCATCTCTTTCTGTCTCTCTCTCATTTTATCTCTTTTTGCTCTTTTTTTTTCTCTTTCTGTCTCTCTCTTTGTCTATATCTTTTCACCCATTTTTTCATCTTTTTCTCTCTCTTTTCGTTCTCTCTCTCATTCATCACTCTTCTCTCTCTGTCTGTCTATTTGTCTCTCACTTTCTCTGTGTCTCTCATTCATCTATCTCTTCTCTCATCTCTTTTTTCTCTCTCTCTCTCTGTGCCTCTCACTCATCTCTCTCTCACCACTCATCTCTTCTACCACCTTCACCACTACTGCAAACGCTATTTCACTACCACCACTACTACCACGATCGCCATTTCACCTCTACGACTACCATTACTACTACCATCATCTCTTATCCACCACCTTCACTACTACTGTCGGTTCCTCTTCTCTACCACAAAATATTACCTCTCTTCTCTCTCTCACTTATCACTCTTCTCTGCCTGTCAGTCTTTGTCTTTGTCTCTTTCTCTCTTTGTCTCTCGCTTATCTCTCTTCTCTCTCTCTCTTCTCTTTTGTTTATTTATCTTCTCTCTATCTCTCTCTCCTTCTCTCTCGCTCATCTTTCTTCTCTCTTTGTCTCTCTCTTTTTCTATGTCTTTCTCTCGATCATCTATTTTCGCTCTATTTCTCTCTCTCTTTGTCTATCTCTCGCTCATCTCTTGTTTCTCTCTATTTTTCTATATGGCTCTCTCTCTCTCTCTATCTGTTTCTCTCTCTCTATATCGCTTTCTCTCTTTGTCTCTCTCTCACTTATTACTCTTCTCTCTCTCTCTTTCTCTCTTTGTGTCTGTTTGTCTGTCTCTCGCTCTTCTCTCTCTCTCTCTTTTTCTCTCTGTGTCTGTTTGTCTGTCTGTCTGTCTATCTGCTTGTCTCTCTCCCCCATTGTGTTCACCTTGCTCACTCTCTCCCCCATCTCTTCTCTTTTTACCGAGCTCTCCACTACAAGAAAATGCACTTTTAGCGACCACTTTGTCTCTCTCTCTCGCTCATCACTTTGTCTATGTCTGTCTGTCTGTCTGTCTCTCTCTCTCTCTTCTCTATCCGTCTCTCACTCATCTCTCTCTCACCACCCATCTTCTCTACCACATTCACCACTACTGCAAATGCCACATTGACCACAAAAAATTAACTTTATTTTAATGGAAAATATTATCCCTACTTCTACCAAATAAAAAAAATAATAATTTTTTATTCATTAAAATAAATATGAAACAAATAAATTTTCAACCTTACTAAATGAAAAAATAAAAATAAAAATAAAAATAAAAATTCATTAACTATAAAAAAAATTATTTTAATAAAAAAATAATTTTTTTTAGCAATGACATCCTCTGTTGCAAAAAAAAAAAAAAAGTCATTTTATTATTTAAATATTTATTTGTAATGAAAATAAAAAAATAAAAAAATCCAACAAAATTTCCATTCTCCCCGCTTCCTTTTCCATTCCCGCTCGGGTTCCCCCCACCCCAAACCCCAAATCCCCAATCTCAAAAATCCCTAATCTCTTCCCTCCCATTTTTCCATTCCGGCTCGTGTTTCCCCCCACCCCAAACCCAAAATCCCCAATCTCTTGAACCAAAATTCCCAATCTCAAAAATCCCTAATCTCTTCTTACGTGTCTCTCTCTCCGTCTCAATTTGTTTCAGATGCTGATTCCGATGATTCGCGGCCGAGGAGGAAGAGGAAGAGCAGGAGTTCTAGGCGTAGAAGTAAGAAATCGGAATCAGTCGGTGATAGTGAATTGGATGACTTGAGTGACCAATGCCACGGAGATAGTGAATCTATAGCGACCCCGGTCTTTTCACATTTGATTATTGTATCCGGACTTAGGTTCCGTAGATTCTGTCATTGTATAATTGTTGTTGTTGTCCCTTATTCTCTCATTTGGAATTATAGGATGTGTTGGGCAGGTTTGTTTCAGGTTGGTTGGGTTAGAAACCTAGTGTTGCTGTCCAGGTTTTTGGTTCTTCGCTCGAGCGAGGAGTTGTTCGCTCGAGCGAGAGGTTGTGTTTGATTTAGACCTGTAGCTGTGCATTCTTGGCTCAAGCGAGCTTTTCTTCGCTCGAGCGAGTTAGTTCATCCTTCGCTCGAGCTATAGTTCCCTCGCTCGAGCGTGTGTCTGGGTTCAGACCTGAGGGTTTGAGTTCTTCGCTCGACCGAGCTTTCTTTCGCTCGAGCGAGCATTTGAGTTGTTGGCTCGAGCAAGGCTTCCTTGGCTCGAGCGTAGTTTCTCTGTGTCTGGTCGCTCGAGCGACCAAGTATTCGCTCGAGCGAGCCTGTCCAGTTTAAATACACAGCAACGGGATTTGATCAGTCTTTTTCATATTCTTTTGATTCCAAACACTAGGTTCGACCTCTCTCTCTCCCTACTTACCTTCTCTCTTAGGTTTGATCTGTTTAGAGAGTGTTTCAACCCTTGTTGCTTTATTAAAAAGATAGAAGGAGTCTAGAACTTCCATTTAATCTGAACTTTTGGCAATTTGGAGCACTTTGGTATTTGGGCATTCATCTCCATCTTCTCCATTCGGGTTACTCTCTTCGAGGTAGGAATTTCCTACTCCATTTTATAGGTTTTGTTCTAAGTTTTGGTATTTTAACATGTTGGGGATACTTTGGTGTATTTTGGGAAAAAACCCTAGTTGAATTATTGAATTGATTTGTATAAGTAATTCATGGAATTGGGGAACTCGTTGATTAAATGGCATAATTGGATAATTTATATCATTTGTCTATTGAGTTGTGGATATAGTTATTTTCAGTTTAGAAATAACTGTTTTGGGCTATCGGTGGAGGATAGTCGTGATTGTTGTAGACATTGCATGTGGATTAGGATTAACTGAAACTAATCACATTGGTTAAGTCATAAATTTTGACTATTGCATTGATAGAGAATATGTGTATTGATTGAGCATTGCATTTGCATACATTGTTTTGTGTGTGGGAGGAGATAGGGGATGTACTCCACGGTTTAGGGGAAGATAGGGGATGGACCTCTAAACCGGATTTTGTTTGGGAGGAGATAGGGGATGGACTCCATTAGCATCACTTTTATGTGTGCTTATTTATAGAAGTGTTTTGTTGATGCAGCACTAAAATGTGTATCAATCTGGAAGTATGAAATGTTTTGATTTGAGCTTGAGTCTCATTTGTTTGTTGATAATGGAAGGATGTGAATATGATATCTGTAATTCACTGTTGTAAGTTTGGCCAGGTTCTGAGCCATGTTGATAAATTGGAAGGTAAAATGAGTTTTAGACAATAGTGTTATGAGACTGTAAATTGAAGTAATGGACTATCTTGGTTAACCATCTGTTGAATGCCATTGCTTTATTCATTGCTTATATGTGGTTTAGTATATTTCTACTGGGCTGTGGCTCACCCTTTATGGGAACATCATTTTCAGGTTCAGGTGATAAGCTACCTCCAAGGACTTAGCTTGGAAGGACTTGGATTTTGGAAGACTACTTTTAGTTATTTGTTTTTTTTCAATGTTAATACATGTAAACACTCAAGCCTAGGGTTTTTTTTTTATTTGAGTTAGAACTCATACTTTGTGTCCAAGTGTTGGCTTGGAAAGATGTAAGCCGGTAGGGCATTTACTTTGATGTTGCATGTAATGTTTTTATTATTTTTAAGACTCTGATGGACATTATAAGGAATTATTAAAGTGTTCTCTTTAAACAATGCATGTCAATGTTATATAATGGGTATATTTTTGAGGGCGTTACAACTTGGTATCAGAGCGTACCGGGTTTGAATACTTTGGGTACGTGGGACGTGATTAGTATCACATTGGGTTCGTCTCGTTTGATAGAGACTTAGTGTAATGTTATATGCTTATGTGTTAACATGTTTATGTGATTATATGGGTATGGAATGTAGTTTCTAGGATGTTGATTGGACCCTTGAGTTTCTAGTAGTCTTGTTGGAAAGGCACTTGATCACTGCTGCTTCCAACTGGAACTATAGCAACGCATTGGGACTATCATTATCCGGGAATGAAATTCGTAGGTGCTTATGTGATTATGTGCTTACGTGGAATGAATTATTGTTGTCCATTGCATTAGGACGCGAGTGTTTAGCTTCGGCACATTTATTAATGTGCTAATGTCTCTGTTTCCTTTATTAGGATGTCAGGACGAGGACGAGGACGCGGTAGGCGTGGTAGGCCGGGTAGGCAGGAGGTGCCTGTGCCAGAGGAGATTCCGGCAGTTCAAGAGGGAATTGGCCAGGCCAATGTGGCCGAGCCAGTAGGCCAGCAGGCTATGGGCGCTCTAGCCCGAGAGATAGCAGGGGCGTATAGGAGGTACGTGGGAGGCTTTTGTGAATGCTTTCCAGGAGAAGTTTTTATCTCCAGCAGTCAGGGAGAAGCTGCGAGACCAGTTTTGTCAGCTTAAGCAGTCGAGTTCTTCTGTGGCCGAATTTGAGGCTGCATTCACTAGTTTGTCCAGGTTTGCACCTGAGTTGGTGGCGTCTGAGGAACGCCGTTGTATTGAGTTTGAGAAGAAGTTGAGGCGTGGCCTCAAGCTGAGAGTTGGGGGAACTATGATTCGGGATTATGGGCGTATGGTTGATGCTGCAGCCCATATGGAGATCATGATGCAGGAGGAGGAGGAAGGGCAAAAGGGCTCCAAGAGGAGTCAGGATGGTCAGAATGATGGTAGGAGACAGAAGGGTTTTAATCCCCAGCAGTCTCAGGGTAGCTTTTCTCGATCGACTTTTCCTGTACCGAGTGTTAGTTCAGGGAAAGGCAGCCAGGGAGACATTACCTGTTTCAAGTGTGGCCAGCTGGGCCACAAGTCTCTAGTTTGTCCTCAGAGGGGAGGGGTGCAAAGAGCAGCATCATCTTCGGCTCGATCTCAGAGCCAGAGTCAGGGTAGAGGTCAGCCACTCTCGTGTTATCAGTGTGGTCAGCCAGGGCATATAAAGAGGTATTGCCCACAGTTGGGTGGCACACCTGGTGCATCTGGTTTGAGGCCGATGCAGGGTCAGCAGCCAGCTCAGTCGGGTCAGGCCTCGAGGGCTAATCAGGGGGCTTCATCGTCCCAGACAGTGCAGCAATCTTATGCTCCTAGGGGTGAGCAGGTTGATCAGAGGTCGTCTGGGCGCGTGTACGCTGTTACCGCGCAGGATCTTGTACCGACTCCATCAGTTGTGAGAGGTACCTTCTTGTTTTGCAACTCGGTTGCTAATGTTTTGATTGATACGGGTGCATCTCATTCCTTTGTGTCTGCTGCATTTGCATCTGTTTTGGAATTGGAGTTAGCACAGTTAGCATCTCCTATATGTGTAGTGTCACCTCTTGGGGGTGAATTGATTTTGAAACAAGGTGTTAGGGGTTGTGATATAGAGGTTGATTATCATAGAATCCCATTTTCCTTTGTCGTTATGCCTATGAGGGGTTTCGATGTTATTTTGGGTATGGACTGGTTATCGTCATACCGGGCAGTTGTTGATTGCTACCGCCAGAGGGTCACTTGTTGTACTGTGAGCGGAGAGTATTTTCATTTTCTGGGGAACCGGGTTGGTGATGTGTTGCCACCGGGGTATGGTCCACGAGGACGGAGTGAGCTTAGTGGTCTACTTGCTAACCTTTTGATTAGTGAGGATGTTGAGACTCAGATTGAGTTGCCAAGGGTGGTTTGTGAGTACTCGGACGTCTTTCCCGAGGATCTTGTTGGTTTGCCACCGCATCGAGAGATTGAGTTCTCTATTGACCTGGTGCCCGGCACGGCGCCGATTTCTATGGCACCTTATCGTTTTGCCCCAGCCGAGTTAGTTGAGTTGAAGATCCAACTCCAGGAGTTGCTAGATAAGGGCTTTATACGTCCTAGTGTTTCGCCGTGGGGAGCACCGGCCCTCTTTGTCAAAAAGAAAGGTGGTGCTTTGAGACTTTGTATAGATTATCGGAAATTGAATCGGGCTACGGTTAAGAATAAGTACCCTATGCCTCGTATCGATGACCTGTTTGACCAGTTGAAGGGTTCCCGTTGTTTCTCTAAGATAGACTTGAGATCGGGTTACCACCAGTTGAGGGTCAGGGAAGAGGATATTTCGAAGACGGCATTCCGTACGCGGTATGGCCATTATGAGTTCCTGGTGATGCCATTCGGACTCACAAATGCACCGGCAGTCTTTATGGACTTGATGAACCGGATCTTCCGGGAATTCTTGGATCGGTTTGTAGTCGTGTTTGTGGACGACATCCTTATCTATTCGCCTTCTGAGGAGGAGCACGAGGCACACTTGAGGGTGGTGCTTGAGTTACTTAGAGCCCATAGGCTGTATGCCAAGTTTGGGAAGTGTGAGTTCTGGCTGAGGGAAGTCAAATTCTTAGGCCACGTAGTATCCGGGGAAGGAGTGTCTGTTGATACATCTAAGGTGGAGGCAGTGCAAGATTGGGCACAGCCTAAGAGTGTATTTGAGATCCGCAGTTTTCTGGGATTAGCTGGGTATTACCGCCGATTTGTGAAAGATTTCTCCAGATTAGCTTCGCCTTTGACTAGATTAACTCGGAAGGGAGTCAAATTTGTATGGAGTGAGACTTGTGAAAAGTCGTTTCAGGAGTTGAAAGTTAGACTGACCACCGCTCCAGTATTGATTATTCCAGAGAGAGGGTTGGGTTATACGGTCTATTGTGACGCCTCACGAGAGGGTCTGGGTTGTGTATTAATGCAAGAAGGGAAAGTAGTTGCCTATGGCTCGCGTCAGTTGAAAATTCACGAGCAGAATTACCCTACGCATGATCTAGAGTTAGCAGCTGTGATATTTGCCTTGAAGATTTGGAGGCATTATCTTTATGGGGAGAAATTTGAGGTATTCTCGGATCATAAGAGTCTGAAATATTTGTTTACACAGAAAGATTTGAACTTGAGGCAGAGGAGGTGGATGGAATTCATAGAGGATTATGACTTTGAGTTGCATATCATCCGGGAAAGGCCAATGTGGTGGCCAATGCCCTTAGCAGAAAACCTGTTGGTGTCATAGCCAGTATAGCCATCCGAGAATGGGAGATGTTGAGTGCATTTGGGGAGTTTGATTTGCTTTTGGGCGAGTCCGTTGAGGCTGCGTCCTTGTTTTCTATTGTTGCACAGCCTACACTTGTGACTCGAGTGTTAGAGGCTCAGAGAGGTGACCTTGAGGTAGAATCTCTCCGTGAGAAGATTTCCAGTGGAAAGGTTGAGAAAGGTTTGACGGTGTATTCCGACCTGAGTGTGAGATACCGAGACCGTCTGTTTGTGCCGGAGTCTTGCCGAGAGGAAGTACTCCGAGAGTTCCACCATTCACGCCTTGCGGTGCATCCGGGAGGCACTAAGATGTACCGGGATTTGGGTCGTCAGTTCTGGTGGCGGGGTATGAAGAGAGATGTGGCAGCTTTCGTATCTAAGTGCCTTACTTGCCAACAAGTGAAGGCCGAACATCAGAGGCCAGCGGGTTTGTTGCAACCCTTGCCTATTGCCGAGTGGAAATGGGAGCATGTTACGATGGACTTCGTGGTGGGTCTTCCGAGGGCTCAACGGGGTAGTGATGCTATTTGGGTGGTTGTAGACCGGTTGACTAAGTCGGCGCACTTCATTCCTATGCGCGTGAGAGATTCGGTAGATCATCTTGCCGACTTGTACATTCGGGACATAGTGAGATTGCACGGGGTCCCAGTGACGATTGTCTCAGATAGAGATCCTCGTTTTACTGCCAGGTTGTGGCAGAGTTTGCAGAGTGCCTTAGGCACCAAGTTGACCTTTAGCACGGCTTATCATCCTCAGACTGACGGACAGTCCGAGCGTACTATTCAGATACTTGAGGATATGCTACGGGGTTGTGTTCTAGACTTTAGTGGGTCATGGGAGAGGCACTTGCCGTTGGTGGAGTTTGCCTACAACAACAGTTTCCAGTCTAGTATTGGTATGGCACCTTTTGAGGTCTTGTATGGCCGACCGTGTAGATCTCCTGTTTGTTGGGCTGAGGTGGGTGATGCACCTCTGTTGGGTCCGGAGTTGGTGAGGGAAACGACGGAGAAAGTTGAGCTTATCCGTAAGAGGCTTGTTACAGCACAGAGTCGTCAGAAATCTTATGCCGACCGTAGGAGGAGACCCTTGGTGTTTGTGGAGGGTGATCATGTCTTTCTGAAGATATCACCTAAACGGGGTTTGATGAGGTTTGGGAAGAGTGGGAAGTTGTCCCCTCGATTCATTGGTCCGTTTGAGATCCTTGAGAGGATTGGCGAGACTGCTTATCGTTTAGCTTTGCCGCCGCAGTTGTCCGGAGTACATGACGTGTTTCATGTGAGTATGCTTCGGAAGTATGAGCCGGATCCATCACATGTGTTGGATTGGACCGATTTAGTGGTTGATGTGGATGTCTCGTATGAGGAGAGACCGGTTCGGGTATTGGATAGGTGGGATCAAGTTTTGCGAGGCAAGACCATCCCTTTGGTAAAAGTTTTGTGGAAACATCATGGAGTGGAGGAAGCCACTTGGGAGCGTGAATTGGAAGTCCGCGAAAAATACCCGGACATGTTTATTAATTTGTAATCTTGTATTTAGATTTTGTAATATTGTTGGACTTAAGAGCTTTACATATGTCTTAAGTTGTAAAACGTTGAGTATGTTTTGGTAAATGGGTGTATCTTGAAACTGGCTTCATTATAAGGAGTTTAGTGTAATATTGCATATGTTGATTACATTGTTAAATGTGTTGTATATATCATGCAATTGAATATGATATGGAAAGTGCTAATATTGAAAGGAATAATGCATAATAGTGATGCAGGCTGAAATATGTGTTGTTTATATATATTGTTGTGAGGTGCCTCTTGATAAAGAGTTGAAGTGACCAGTTTTGGGTCAAGATGTTTCCTAATGATTTGTAAAAGAAAAAAAAACAAATTGTTTTCAAAAACTTATGCTTAATTTTGGGGACGAAATTCTTTGAAGGATGGGAGGTTATAGCGACCCCGGTCTTTTCACATTTGATTATTGTATCCGGACTTAGGTTCCGTAGATTCTGTCATTGTATAATTGTTGTTGTTGTCCCTTATTCTCTCATTTGGAATTATAGGATGTGTTGGGCAGGTTTGTTTCAGGTTGGTTGGGTTAGAAACCTAGTGTTGCTGTCCAGGTTTTTGGTTCTTCGCTCGAGCGAGGAGTTGTTCGCTCGAGCGAGAGGTTGTGTTTGATTTGGACCTGTAGCTGTGCATTCTTGGCTCGAGCGAGCTTTTCTTCGCTCGAGCGAGTTAGTTCATCCTTCGCTCGAGCTATAGTTCCCTCGCTCGAGCGTGTGTCTGGGTTCAGACCTGAGGGTTTGAGTTCTTCGCTCGACCGAGCTTTCTTTCGCTCGAGCGAGCATTTGAGTTGTTGGCTCGAGCAAGGCTTCCTTGGCTCGAGCGTAGTTTCTCTGTGTCTGGTCGCTCGAGCAACCAAGTATTCGCTCGAGCGAGCCTGTCCAGTTTAAATACACAGCAACGGGATTTGATCAGTCTTTTTCATATTCTTTTGATTCCAAACCCTAGGTTCGACCTCTCTCTCTCCCTACTTACCTTCTCTCTTAGGTTTGATCTGTTTAGAGAGTGTTTCAACCCTTGTTGCTTTATTAAAAAGATAGAGGAAGTCTAGAACTTCCATTTAATCTGAACTTTTGGCAATTTGGAGCACTTTGGTATTTGGGCATTCATCTCCATCTTCTCCATTCGGGTTACTCTCTTCGAGGTAGGGATTTCCTACTCCATTTTATAGGTTTTGTTCTAAGTTTTGGTATTTTAACATGTTGGGGATACTTTGGTGTATTTTGGGAAAAAACCCTAGTTGAATTATTGAATTGATTTGTATAAGTAATTCATGGAATTGGGGAACTCATTGATTAAATGGCATAATTGGATAATTTATATCATTTGTCTATTGAGTTGTGGATATAGTTATTTTCAGTTTAGAAATAACTGTTTTGGGCTATCGGTGGAGGATAGTCGTGATTGTTGTAGACATTGCATGTGGATTAGGATTAACTGAAACTAATCACATTGGTTAAGTCATAAATTTTGACTATTGCATTGATAGAGAATATGTGTATTGATTGAGCATTGCATTTGCATACATTGTTTTGTGTGTGGGAGGAGATAGGGGATGTACTCCACGGTTTAGGGGAAGATAGGGGATGGACCTCTAAACCGGATTTTGTTTGGGAGGAGATAGGGGATGGACTCCATTAGCATCACTTTTATGTGTGCTTATTTATAGAAGTGTTTTGTTGATACAGCACTAAAATGTGTATCAATCTGGAAGTATGAAGTGTTTTGATTTGAGCTTGAGTCTCATTTGTTTGTTGATAATGGAAGGATGTGAATATGATATCTGTAATTCACTGTTGTAAGTTTGGCCAGGTTCTGAGCCATGTTGATAAATTGGAAGGTAAAATGAGTTTTAGACAATAGTGTTATGAGACTGTAAATTGAAGTAATGGACTATCTTGGTTAACCATCTGTTGAATGCCATTGCTTTATTCATTGCTTATATGTGGTTTAGTATATTTCTACTGGGCTGTGGCTCACCCTTTATGGGAACATCATTTTCAGGTTCAGGTGATAAGCTACCTCCAAGGACTTAGCTTGGAAGGACTTGGATTTTGGAAGACTACTTTTAGTTATTTGTTTTTTTTCAATGTTAATACATGTAAACACTCAAGCCTAGGGTTTTTTTTTTATTTGAGTTAGAACTCATACTTTGTGTCCAAGTGTTGGCTTGGAAAGATGTAAGCCGGTAGGGCATTTACTTTGATGTTGCATGTAATGTTTTTATTATTTGTAAGACTCTGATGGACATTATAAGGAATTATTAAAGTGTTCTCTTTAAACAATGCATGTCAATGTTATATAATGGGTATATTTTTTAGGGCGTTACAGAATCCAAAAGTCTTCTCTCTCTCTCTCTCTCTCTCTCTCTCTCTCTCATCATTTCTAGTACTATTTAGGAGCAAGAGCAAGAAAGAGACCCAACCAATTGGTGAACAGTATTGGCTGACGAAGACATTCACGACGGCCTTCAAGACGAGCCATGGGAAGAACGAACTCTCCACCTCCTTTACAACTCCAAGATCGATCAAGGTCTCTCTCTCTCTCTCTCTCTCTCAATTCTTATTGATTCATTACCGTGACGTGTTCTTTGATTATCACAGATTTTTCAATTGCTAAAGTTGCATTGTGGACAACAGTAAGTATCAGATTCCACATCCTCCTTGATCTCTTATTATCTCCTGTATGAGCTCTTGATTTTTTTTTTCGTCCTTTCAATCATTGATGTCTTCTCTAACTCGACAGTTTTGTTTTTGTTCCTGTAATTTTATTTATTTTTTAATTTTTTTTTTGTAGGTTATCAACCCATTCACCAAATATCCTTTGACTAAATTATTAAGTTATGAAAATAAGATATTGGATGTAATTTGTGACGTTGTCTGCAAAATTATTAAGTAAATATCCATATTTGATTCCTTAACACTGCGCAAGTTTGCCCTGTTGATGAACCCATTGGCCAGAAGTATCGAGGAACTGCTGCCTATCAGAATCTCTAGTACTTTCTGGTGTTTCATTCTGCTGAGGACAGCACTTTGCATTTCTCGTTTCTTTCTTCAGTACGTGATGTTTTCTTACCATTCATTTCCATATCATATCACTGGCATGTATAATAAGATCATCACTTACAATCTTAATGTTTGATTCTGTACTTGACATGCACTATATATGTCATTTCTTGGCATTATTTAAGAGCAGTTTGCCTATAGGAAGGTTTTCAAAATGCATTCACCTTAAAATGCATTTTGATTTGTAGTTGCAGTATCAGTTAGGCAGTTTTTAGTGCTAGTGGTGTCAAAACTATGGTAATATTGATGAGTGCACTCTTAAATAATTAATACATATCCCCAGAATTGACAATGTTAGTTCCAATTCAACCAGAGCAGTCAACTATTCAAACCAATATCAAGAAAGTTGGAATTGAATTTGGATGTTTTGTTAGGCAAGAAATGTCGACAATATCATAGCTGTGTATTTTAGCTAACCTTTGACTCAATTTAACTTAACTTAGTCCCAATTTACTTGGGGTCGGCAAACATGGACCCATTTACTCCTCCAATTGGCTCTATTAAAAACCATCTCCTTGATTAAGTCTAAGGCAGCCTTTAAACACCGAAAATTTCCAAATAAAACTAAATTTTTTTGAAACCTTGGTATCATTTGGTGGGAGATTAGAAACGTCACAAGAAGCTGAAAGGGGAGAAAACCTTGAAGTTGTCTTTTAGGAAAAGATCTTTTATGTAGCTGCCCTCTTTGCTATCCATGAGCTTTTCCTATTTTCTACAATAGGGTTAGAAAAGCACTGACACACATCACAGTATATGCAAGAGTCCTTGTCTGTTCCAAAGACTGGTTTTAGTGTGAAATCTTCTTTTTTGGACCTTTTCTAATGAATACGTATTCATTAAAAACTGATTTTAGTGTAAACACAGAAGTAATATCTTTCTGAGTTTTTTGAATAACAGGGGAAAAGCTATGTTTTTAGGATTAGAGTGGTAGGCTAAGAAGGAATAAGGTTTTAGGATTGAAAGGTTAGGGTCCTCCTATTAAGGAACCCAAACAACATAAAAACATGCCCTACACTTCCATACCACATTGCCATTTTAGAAAACAATACATATACTAAGATGGACCGTATATTAGTCAGTCTATCTTAATCACTTTCAACCTGTTTCTCACAAATCATAAAATATAAATCAATGGCAACCCAAAGTAAGATTAAATTCTTACATATTAACCACATCATTCCTAAAGATTACACATCTTTAACAACATCTTATGATGTATGTTTCATTCCTGATTTGCTTATGTCTTGTATTCCTCTTTGGTTTTTTGTCTATGAATTTTTGTTGATTTCTGTGAGGGGTTTAGATATGTTCATTAACAATGCATTTGGTGTGGCTCAGGTTGTAATAGGGCCAGCTTTATGTTTCCTAAGAATTGTAAAGAAGGTGACAACCACCCAGGTAACATAGCTCAATTCACTGTTCCTTCATATTTTGTGCCTTATTTCTATCCTCAAATTTCGAAAGAAAACATTAGAAAACTAAATGGATTATGCATCAGACAACAGCCTTCTTATAGCTATAAGGATCAAGAATGTCCTAGCATGAGACTTATTGAAAAGATTTCAATGTTTGCTTTGGTTATGGAGCTGGAAATTATTTCTTATAGAAAGAATATTACTCTCTTCGAACATGACACCAAATTGATGCTTGTGCTTCACTTTTAACTCAAAGAAGAGTGGCAGAATGAAGTTTAACAAAGTGTAGCAGCAAATATTCTGTTTGTGTTTTTGAGAGAACTGGGCATTTTGGTTGTTTTCCATTTTTTGTTTTTGAAAACAAAAACAATGAATTTTTTTGAAAACACCCATCATTTCCATTTTTTGTATGAAAACAATTTTTCGGTGTTTTCTAAAAAGTTGGTTGTTTTCAGAAACAGTTCCTCAAATAAGTTGTGTGTTTTTTTAAAAACATGAAAACAGAAAGCAGAAAGCAGAAACACAACCAAACAAGCTCTGGGTTTCTGTTAGAATTTTTTTTGGTGAAATGAACAAGCTCATTGTTTTTTGGTACGAGACAGCATATGTACCATACTGTAATAGATGGATATCATAACATATGCATAAATTGATGGCCATGAACTGTTTGTTAGACTGATAAATGAATAAAGCAAGAAGAAAGAAAATAATTAAATAAAGAAGCACATACATGAATGGAAGAATAAACATAGTCAATATTTACTATTATTGTATATTTTTTGGTATATGTAACTACTTCCCTTGTATTTACTTGCATCTGTTTCCACATATTCAGATTGTCTTGAGCATCACAACGGTGGCACTGGGCATTATTTGTGCAGTCCTGGGAACATACTCTTTACTGTCGGAAATCACAAAGCAGTACTGAGATATATCTATTCAAAATATTTAGAACATGTTCACAAATTAATTTGTTGGCTATTTCATTTCACCTTCAATATTGATCTTCTATTTAGGACATGGTCACCTGTTTTCTTAGTTTTTTAGCCTTTTGAAGAATGTGTATTGAATATTTTTAAGATAACGGGTTTTTGAAAATTGAAAAAGGCTAAACAGTGAAGGTGATCACCATAGCTATTTCATTACTAGTGTTGCATATTTTTTATACAAGAAGCACTTATTTTTTTATTTATTTTTATGGGTACATATGTAGTACTACTCTTTTATTTATGGGAAAATTACAAACAAAACATGGTATGATAAAATCATGTCTGACCCAATACTGGATGGGTCAATATGGGTCCCAAAGTAAATGGCTCATCCTATCTAGATCTCAATTTTATTTATGAAAGTGAGAATTTAAACGCAATTTGTTTTATTATTTTAGTAATGAAATTTGGTTTATATTATTTGAATTATGAACAAAATCATGTATTTAAACATTATATATGTATTATGGAACATTATGTAGTGGGATAATTTTGTTGATGTGTAATTATATGAATGGAAAAATATTTTATTATGAAGAATTGTTATTTTTATATTATTATGGAAAAATTTTAATATTTTTATCGTAGGATTTTTTTTCTTTTTTGCGACGGCATTACACCGTCGCAAAAAATAGAAAATTTTAATATTTTTATTAATTTTGTTACAAGTTTTACTTTTTGCGACGATATTATACTGTTGCAAAAAATAGAAATTTTATTATTTAAAATAGAAATTTTATTATTTTTTAATCCTTTTTGCGACGGCATTACACTGTCACAAAAAATAGAAATTTCATATTTTAAATACTTTTTGCGACGGCACCACACCATCGCAAAAACAGTGTTTTTGCTGTTGCAAAAAAAACTATTAGCGACGATATTTTTTGCCATCTCAAATAACATTTTTAGCGACGGTAAAATAGTGCCGTCGCAAAAAAGTCAAGAAATTTCAAACGTTATTAGCGACTGCACAGTGCCGTCGCAAAAACTCTTTTGCAACCCCTGCATTTGCGACCCCTCTCTTGCCGTCACAAAAAGTCATTTTGCCGTCGCAAAAAGTATTAGCGACGGCATTAGGAGTATTAGTGACGGTGTTTTACCGTCGCAAAAAGTCAATTTTTTTGTAGTGATTCTATGTCTCTCTCTCTCAAAGCTTGATATATATATATATATATATATAATCCAAAACTGAAACTTGCAATCTTTTGTAGATCAAAGAAGGGTTTATATAGTACACATATAGGTAGATATAGTATGTAGACAGCTAAAATGATGATAATTATGCCTTTATTATGAGTTACGTTATGAAATAAAATTTGCATATAGGTTTGGTTTTCTTGAAATATCTTCAATTATATTTAGTTCTCCAGTAAGTACCATTCTTTTTTCCGAAAATGAATTGTAAACATAAATTATATACTAAATATTTTATTAGAATGACATAATAATAATAATTTTTAAATAATAAGTTACTTTGAGAATCTTTTAATTTAAAATAAAGGTGGGGTTTCTCTTCGGTCCACATCTATACTGGAGGGTATTTTTGTCCTTTTTGATAAATAATCCTTTATTTTGTAAAATCTTTCATATATATCATTTAAGGAAAAGAAAAAATAGATCCATTTGATAATTATAGATTGTTTATTTTATCACATTGGTCATGAAAAGAAAAAAAAAAAGTCTATTTTCAAAAGCATATTTGTCATTCAATTTTTGATTCTTGTTGTTGTTGTTGTTGTTAGAAATAAACTTAATAAATTAAACATGTTACGATTATTGGATCTACTTAATTTATTTTAAAAAATGATATATACAAAGGGTACGACAAATAGTTCAGATTAGGTAACATGGTCTGTGGTGGACCCAAACATCACCGAGTAGTTCAAATTTCAAACTGGAGACAATTTGTTCTCTTTAAGTAAATGGATACAAATCTAACACATAATTTGCATAATTTTTTTTATAAACATAATTAATTGCTAATCAATTAATTTCTTTATCTAATTATTTACTCCCTCAATGATTTCTTGAGTTATGTTATGAAATGAAATTTGCATATCACCAAGTATGAGGTTTGATTTTGTTGGAATGTTTTCAATTGCATTTAGTTCTCTAGCTGGTACCATTCTTTTTTTCTTTTCTTTCTTAAAGAAAAACAATAGTGATTTGTAAACATAAATTTTATATTAAATGTGTTATTAGAATGATATAATAATGACATTTTTTAAAACATAAAAAACAATTTTAGTCCCTAAAATATGTACTAATTGTTATTTTAGTTCCTCAAGTTCTAATTTTGTCATTTGATTTTTGAAGTTACCAATTTTAGTCATTTTAATTATGAAGCTAACGTTTGTTTACTTGCTAACTTTAGCTAACTTTAGATCCATTTGATAGTTATGGGTTGTTTATTTTATCACATTTGTTATGAGAAGAAAAAAAAATGGTCTATTTTTAAAAGCACATTTGTCATTCAATTTTTGTTTGTTTGTTTGCTTGTTTGTTGTTGTTGTTGGAAATAAACTTAATAAATTAGACATGTTACGATTATCAGATCTACTTAATTTATTTTTAAAAATGATATATACAAAGGGTATAACAAATAGTTCAGATTATGAAATATATTTAGTGGTGGACCATATTAGGAATTATAGTTCATTGTGAAGAAGTGGTTTTGGAAATACTCTTCAGATCCTAGGAGATGCTGGTGATCCTCAACTAGTCACCTAAAAAGACAAAAACACTCCGATCGGGGGTGCTGGAATTAGCACTCCGACGGACAAGTCAGTTCTTGTGCTCAAAATAGCTTGTCTTCTAAGTTAAGCAAAAAGTGATTGTTACATACCTTTCTAAATCCATTGTTCCTGTATTTATACCTGTTCCTTCTGATCCTCGGGGCCAGGGCCTACTTTTTAATCATTGTCCTTTCTCTTATTCGGCTCTAAGGATCTACACTTATTTGTCACATATATTATATTCGGCTTCCCATTCTCGTAGGACACAGCCGATTAATATCAGTCTTCTAAGGTACGCACCTTTTGATTTTGCCATTATTCGGCTCCCATAATTGCCCCCTGAACTCCCCATTGGCAGTAGTTAATCGGCGTGTTTGGTCTTGAATTGAAAAAGTCAAAATAGGTCAAGCGGCTTTGCATACCCCAATACAGATGTCAGAATGCACACACCTTTTCGGTCATCATTACACTTTCCCGCCTCATTTGTGCGTCTCGTATTTATTGCGATTTGAAATTTCAGTCCTTTCGAGTGCACATTTCGTCAAGTATTCGAGACTCTTGGACCGCTAGCGGGTATCCCTTCTCTGACTCGCATTTTTTGCAACTCTTCTCCGTCTACCCTCGTCCCCCTTGCTCCTCGTAGGTCTTCTTCTCTTTCCTTTGCAATCCTACTTTCTGTTTGTTATTTTAATTTTGGCGAACCCTTGATTCCCTGTGAAAATGGCTAAACACTTGAAAGACCTCCTTTCTGGGGGTCGTGTTTCTGGATTCCGGCGACACTTTTCCATCCTCGACGATGTTCATCTGTCTCTAGTGACGGACAATACTCTGGATATGGAGAGAGAGGATCGAGATTCAATCGTCTTTCCTCTCCTATCCATTACAGAGGGCGGGGTCCGTTTTCCCCTACATCCATTCCTTAGGGCCATCCTCCACCATTGGGGTCTGATTCCTTCTCAGCCCAACGTGAACTTTTTTCGAATCGTAATGGGAATCGTAGAGTTGAACCGGCGCCTCAGGATCGATCTTGGTATTATGGCCCTTCGGCACTGCTATGCTTTAGCCAAATCTTCCGGTCGGCTTGGGTGGTACTTTCTTAGGGCCAAGGATACTGACCATCATTTGGTAACCATGCTTGCCAGTTCTGTAAACGTGTGGATGACGTAATAGTCAATGTCCGAGGGAACTAGAATTTGGTGAAGGCGAGGGTCACCTAGACCCTATTCCCAGACGGAGGGGTGAACCAGGTTGCCGTGTGTCTCCTTGCGTTTATTGAACTTTTCTTTCACTCGGTCTTCTCTCCATGTTTAACCCTTTGTCTTTGTAGGCAGTAAATTGAAGAAGATTCTGTTTCTACTAACGACGCAGTTCTTATGTAGATTGCGACCGTACTCGGATACTTCGGCTGTCCAAACGTACAAAAGCAAAGGAGAGCGGCCCACATACTTCTTCGATACGAGCCTACTTATACTACTTTTTCGGCCGCTGAAAACATTCTGATTCCATCCAGCGATCAACACCTTGCGGCTGTTATCTTCCCTAGCTTCAGGAGCCTTAGGCAAGTTGGTCTCGAAGCTTCTGATTCGGGGCAAGACGTGGAGCCGGTGGTAGAGGTAGTCGCCAAACCAGCCAGAGAGTTCGCTAAGGAGGCCGAAGAGGTTGACAAGGCCCTAAACTCGGCGTTTGAGGTAGCCACACTTAGTCAGCCCGCCTTGCCGTCCACTTCGGGTCAGGCGGAGTTTTCTTCTAGAGATATTTTTGGAAGTTTGGGAGACCTACCTGGCGATTTTTTTGAAGGTATGGTTGGGGAAAACCTCACGCAAATAGCTCGAAAGAAAAATGCCGAGCGAATGGCCGCCCGAAAAAAGGCCGAGGTCGCCCGTTCTGGACCTGCCTTGATTGAGTCTTTCGAACCTGTTATTCAAGAGCCGGTTCAGATTGTTGTGGCCAAAACGGAGAAAGAAGTTGAGCAACCGGTCATTGAAGAACGGTTGATTCCGGAAGAGAGGGGCAAGAAGCGTAGCGTCGAGAGATGGGCCGGTTCGGAAGATAGTCCTACTGACAAAAGGCCTCGCTTAGAAGAGTCGGACGTGGTTGTTCCTTTCATTGTTCAGCCAAAGATCAGAGACACACCGATTTTCTCTGACGCATCCATTATTACTGACCCAGCGATAGCTTTGAGCCTGGCGGCTTCAGTCTTCCTACCAGCTAATAAGGCATCCTTTCAGGCCGTGCCGGATTTGGTGGCCATAGCCCTATCTGCGCAGTCAGCCCTTTTGGTAGGTGACCTTGACTTATTTTGATTTTGGTTGCCTATGGCATCTAACGATCCCAACTCATTTTGCAGACGGTCGGCAGGATCGCTAACTTGGACCGTCGCCTACACGATGCCCTTGAGAGGATTGACCATTTGTAGTTAGAAGTGGGTGATCAAAAGAGCAGGACCGAGTTTGAGATGATAAGAGCCGCAATGGAGACTGCGCGAGCCGAAGCCGAAGTAGAAAGGGCTCGGACTGCCGATCATCTCCGTTCTGATGCCGAAGATAGGGCGAACGCGAGCAAAGAATCACTTAGGCTAGCCGAGGAAGTGCTTAAAAAGGTGGAGACTGAGTTAGCAGAGTTGAAGGCGGCCAAGGAAAAGGAAAAATCTGAGGCTTCTGCCGCATTCGAAGCAGGAAAAGGCGCCGCCTTCGAGGAATACGTAGATGAAGCCCCCAAGTTTGAGAATTGGGGATTCAAACATGGGTGGCTTAAGGCCCTTGATGCCACTGGGGTTACATTGGCCTTGCCAATTCCTTATAAGCAGGTGGACGTTGAGCCACTTGAGTCTGACCCCGAGGATTGATTTGGGAGTCATTCGAATTTTATGAAATGCTTTCCCTTTTGATGTATGTTTTTGTTTTAAGGACTTTTGTTGGTTCCGAGTAGTTTTCATGTATAAATTGGTTACTGTCTGCACTCAATTTATTAATGAAAATTACCTTGTCGTTTTGCTACTACTTATGCGCAGTTTGCGATGTTATGTCGGTGAAGAATTTTTGCCTTTCACTACTTTAGATAAAATGATTACTCTGTTGAGCTTTCTACAATTGAATATCTTGGCAATATTGACTTATCATTTGTATGTCGAATAGTTCGTGGGTATTACGCTGGTGAATCGATTTATGGGCCGGCTGGGGCACTTAATCCGAATAGATTGATTAATCTGCCCTTGCCCCAGGCGGTGCATGATCATTCGGGCGCCAGATGAGACGAACTCAGGAGTTTTGAAGTCGATTTATGGGCCGGCTGGATCACTTAAGCCGAATGTATTCGATCACGATCATTCGGGCGCCAGATGAGACGAACTCAGGAGTTTTGAAGTCGATTTATGGGCCGGCTGGATCACTTAAGCTGAATATATTCGATCACTTAAGCCAAATATATTGATAAATTTATCTGCCCTTGCCCCAGGCGGTGCATGGTCACTCAGGAGTTTTAAAGTCGATTCATGGGCCGGCTGGAGCACTTGAGCCGAATATATTTGATAAATCTATCTGCCCTTGCCCCAGGCAGTGCATGATCACTCAGGAGTTTTGAAGTCGATTCATGGGCCGGTTGGATCACTTGAGCCGAATATATTCGATCAATTTATCTGCCCTTGCCCCAGGCGGTGCATGATCATTCGGGTGCCAGATGAGATGAACTCAGGAGTTTTGTAGTTGATTCATGGGCCGGCTGGATCACATAAGTCGAATATATTCGATCACTTAAGCTGAATATATTGATAAATCTATCTGCCCTTGCCCTAGGCGGTGCATGGTCACTCAGGAGTTTCGAAGTCGATTCATGGGCCGGCTGGAGCACTTGAGCCGAATATATTGATAAATCTATCTGCCCTTGCCCCATGCGGTGCATGATCACTCAAGAGTTTTGAAGTCGATTCATGGGCCGACTGGGGCAGTTGAGCCGAATAGATTGATGAATCTTCCCTTGTCCCAGTTGGTTCATGATCACTCGAGCGCCGGATGAGACGACCTTAAGAATTTTGAAGAATCGATTCATGAGTCGTCTACGGCACTTGAGCCGAATGTATTGATGATTCTTAAGAATTTTGAATCGATTCATGAGCCAGCTGGGGTAGTTGAGCCGAATAGATTGATGAATCTGCCCTTGCCCCAGTTGGTTCATGATCATTTTGACGCCGGATGAGACGACCTTAAGAATTTTGAAGAATTGATTCGTGAGCCGTCTGGGGCACTTGAGCCGAATATATTGATGAATCTTAAGAATTTTAAATAATCGATTCATGAGCCGACTGGGGCAGTTGAGCCGAATAGATTGATGAACCTGCCCTTGCCTTAGGCGGTGTATGATCATTCGGGTGCCGAACGATTGAGGTTTTCTTAATTAATGAGATTTTCTCGAGGGCGCTGCCTCTGTAAAGGATAAATGAACAAAGGTACAACCTTTATGAGCTTAGTAAACAGCTGACTCCAGTTCTTGAAGGAAGATTTATCGTGTGAATGTCGAATAGACTCTTCTTTAACAGCAGAGGAGAAGCGAGGACGCTAGTTGAGCTAGGCGGAGACATGAATCGAGGTGGTGAACCTTCGCGCATAGGAAGTGGGAGTTCTAGGGATAGAGAGAGGCGTCAGTCTCCTCGACGTCGAAGCAGGTCACCCAGGCGGGACAAGCAGTCGCAGGGCAGATCTCCGCAACCTTGAGTCGAGAGGGGATCTGACGCAAATCTGTGCCCATTAAGCTTTGTGGTATTTATAGGGAATAGACCCATGACAGAGGCGGACTCGATCGTTCGAGACCCAAATATATCGGTCGAGTTTGCTCGACAAATTTTTCCTCCTGAGGTTCAGCAGTCAATGGGTGTCATGCACCAAGGTGTCATGCACCAAAGGGGGCTCCGAATCCGGAGACTTAGTTTGGCCAATCGTGATATCTACGAACGGCGCTCTGAATCCGGAGTCTTAGTCGGCCCTAAGGTGTCATGCACCAAAGGGGCCTCCGAATCCGGAGACTTAGTTTGGCCAATCGTTATATCCACGAACGGCGCTCCGAATCCGGAGTCTTAGTCGGCCCTAAGGTATCATGCACCAAAGGGGGCTCTGAATCCGGAGAACTTAATCGGCCCTAAGGTGTCATGCACTAAAAGGGGGCTCCGAATCCGGAGACTTAGTTTGGCCAATTGTCATATCCACGAACGACGCTCCGAATCCGGAGTCTTAGTCGGCCCTAAGGTGTCATGCACCAAAGGGGGCTTCGAATCTAGAGACTTTAATCGGCCCTAAGGTGTCACGCACCAAAAAGAGGCTCCGAATCCGGAGACTTAGTTTGGCCAATCATGATATTCACAAAGGGCGCTCCGAATCCGGAGTCTTAGTTGGCCCTAAGGTGTCATGCACCAAGGGGGCTCCGAATCCGGAGATTTTAATCGGCCCTAAGGTGTCATGCACCAAAAGGGGGCTCCGAATCCGGAGTCATAGTCGGCCCTAAGGTGTCATGCACCAAAAGGGGGCTCCAAATCCGGAGACTTCGTTTGGCCAATCGTGATATCCACGAAGGGTGCTCCGAATTCGGAGTCTTAGTCGGCCCTAAGGTGTCATGCACCAAAGGGGGCTCCGAATCCGGAGACTTTAATCAGTCCTAAGGTGTCATGCACCAAAAGGGGGCTCCGAATTCGAAGACTTAGTTTGGCCAATCGTGATATCCACGAAGGGCGCTCTGAATCCGGAGTGTTAGTCGGCCCTAAGGTGTCATGCACCAAAGGGGGCTCCGAATCTGGCGACTTTAATCGGCCCTAAGGTGTCATGCACCAAAAGGGGGCTTTAAATCTGCGATATGACGAACGCTACAATGGGAGTTGGGAAATGAATTTAAGCGACGAAGAAAAATAGTTTGCATTGCAGAAGTGAAATGTATACAAGTATCAAAGCCCATAGGTCGGGTCAGTGATAAGGTTTTCATAAAATCTTTGCTTGTGCCGATTGCGGGGAGCCACGAATTTCTTCAATGTCATGGGCTGTCGGAAAGCGTACAAGCTGATGATAAGTGCTTGGAACGGCTTTCATAATATGTAACCAGGTTCACCCCATGATGACGTTATACGGCGAAGGGAGCTTTACAACCAGGAATTCTACTTCGACCGTTCTAGAGCCTGCTCGAACAGGTAGTATGATCTTTTCTAACGGGTACTCAGGGTTCGTGTTAAAGCCGAACAATGGGTGAGAAGCCAGAGATAGATTTGACTTGTTGAAGCCGAGTTTGATGAAAGTCTTGTGATACATAACCTCTGAAGTACTCCCTAGGTCTATGAGAATGCGTTCAATGGTGAACTGATTTACGCGTAATCTAATGACCAACAGATCGACGTGGGTGGTTGTTGCGCTGCTAAGATCGGAGTCATTGAAAGTGATTGTCGGAGCTTCTCTAGGCCATTCGGTCAAAATATGTTGCTTTTGGGAGATTGGATGCGATTGGATTGCGTGCACGATTGGGGGCGCTGGCAGGCTGTAGATTATATGGATCATGCCAAGTGGGGGTGAGTCCTGACTCAAGGCTAGTGCCTTGATTGGCTTGCCATTTCTCATGTACTATTGCAGTCGGCCGTCTTGCACCAGTTCTTCCAGGTGATCCATTAATGCGTAACAATTCTCAGTCTCGTGGCCGTGATCTTTGTGATACTCGTGCCTATCCCTTCTTCGCGTGTCGGGAGGTCCCACCATCTTCGACGGCCATTTGAAGAATGGAAGGTGTTGGACCTTGGTCATTATCGCAGTGATTGGTTCGGACAATTTTGTGTACTTCTTGTCAGCACGCCTCAAACGCCTGCTGTCGACTTGCAGTTGTTCATCGTCCGGTGGGAGCATTGATCGCTTGATCAGTGAGAGTCCCGCCTTTTGTCTCTTTTAGCGCGTTACCGTGGCTCAGTGCTCGGAGGTGGCACGAAACTTATTGGTTGAGCAATTTCAGGGAGTGCTGTTTTGTTGGACGTTTGTCCAGTTTTAATTCTCAAGGCATTGTCTTCGACTTTGCAATATTCCTTAACTTTGTTCATCAATGCCCAGACTATTTTGGGGGGTCTTCTGGTCAGGGAATTGTGAAGAGCGCTGTCAGGGTGTAGTCCCATTTTGAAGGCAGTGATGGCCATGGAGTCCTTGCAAGCGTCGTCAACGAGATTGAAGCACTCCCAATAGCGCATCGAGTACGCTCTGAGCATTTCTCCTGACTGGATCTGCATAGTCCAGAGAGAGTCGGCCTGTTTCGGTTGTACCTCATTGGTAATGAACTTGGCCCTGAAGGATTTCTGTAATTGATGGAAGCTTTTGATCAAAGCCGGCTCCAGCTTGTAATACCACCTGACAGCTAATGGCCCCAGGCTGCTAGGGAATATTCGGCACATGAGGGCCTCGTTGTCTACATGCAATGTCATGGCCTGTTTGTAGTGATGGATATGATCAGTGGGGTCTAATTTTCCGTCGTAGAGAGTGAATGACAGAGCTTCGAACTTCTTGGGCCGCCCTTGCAATCTGTCGGACAAAGGGATCATGCTGGTCGTCTTCGTCTGAACTGCTTCTTCTGCGCTTATTCCTTGTACGAAGACTCTTTTCGGAGGAGTTGGAAATTTCAGATCGTCCCCTCTTGTTGAGCTCTGTGGACAGTGCGTTGGAGTCGTTATCGGTATCCCTTGGTTGGGCTTGAGGTCATTGTCCACCAGCTTTCGGAGGATGTTCGGGATCTTGGTGCACAGCTTCTCTGGATTTTGCCACTTCCAGGGCCAAGTCTTGACGAAGACATTCATTTTCAACGATCATGTTCTCTAGTCTTTGTTCATTCTGCTTTGTTTGTTCCATGATCGCTTGCATTGTCTCTTGGGCTGAAGTCGTTGGTGAATCGAAGTTCAAGGCGCGTCTTGCAGCGATGGTTTCCTTTCCGAGCATATTTGCTGGAGTGAGGTCATCTCTCTGTGTGGTTTCGTCGGTGGCTATCGGAGGATCTTCAGTCACACCTGCCATGGATTTATTTGAGTATTCCCACAGACGGCGTCAATTGTGGAGAAGTGGTTTTGGAAATACTCTTCAGATCCTGGGAGACGCTGGTGATCCTCAGCTAGTCACCTGAAAAGACATAAACACTCCGGTCAGGGGTGCCAGAATTAGCACTCCGATAGACAAGTCAGTTCTTGTACTCAAAATAGCTTGTCTTTTGAGTTAAGCAAAAAGTGATTATTACATACCTTTCTCAATCCATTGTTCCTGTATTTATACATGTTCCTTCTGATCCTCGGGGCCAGGGCCTACTTTTTAATCATTGTCCTTTCTCTTATTTGACTCTAAGGATCTACACTTATTCGGCACTTATATTATATTCGGCTTCCCATTCTCATAGGATACAGCTGGTTAATATCAGTCTTCTAAGGTACGCACTTTCTGATTTTGCCATTATTCGGCTCCTACATTCATGGACTTGGTGGTGCGTTAATTTTTTAGAGACTCTTCTTTTCTCTAGGTTCATGGTCATTATTATTTTTTGGTGTATTTTGTAAAGTCCTAGTGCCCTATAAATAGTTCCTCTCATCTACTCTTTCCTACACTAAAACACCAACTATTTTCTATACTTTTTTTTTTATCAACAAAAGAACAAGAACTTTATTGATGAAAAAAGAGAATTTCACATAAATAAAGAAAGAGGGAGAATAAGTGCAGAAAGTATCATAGTGAACCAAATCATGTGCTAGCACCACATCAAAGGTTGATTAGAAACCAACCAGAGACAAATCTGCAACAACAAATTACAACCCAAAACCAACCCAAAACAAGACAACAATAGCAAGTATAATCTAGCCATAAATAAAATTACAACCCAAAGCTAACAAACAACAACAAACCAACACAGTAGCAGCAAGCCAAGCAGATCAGCAACCCCAGCAGACCAGCAACCCAAACAAAGACTCCTTTAGACAGCATCCAAACAGAGCATTAATAATAGAGCAGCACCATTATATAATAACCCACGCAGACCAGAAGCAATCCCAGCAGAACAGCAACGCCAAAGCATCACTCATTATACATATAGCACCCAAACAGAGCCTCATTTAGCCCTTAGATAATATGCCTCACTCATTTTATGTTTGAAACAATCTCTTGAATGGAGAAACAACACCCTACATTAACAGACTTCAACCACAAGGCCACTCGAATTTTAATAAGCTCACATAAAACAACAGTATCAGGTTTATTATTATTAAATAAACAGTCATTTCTATACATCCACAGTGACCAAATGACAGAAATAAAAATAACCCTCCACTCTCTCTTTTCCTTTTTCCTGAGTTTCCACCCCAACCACCATTGCATCAAGCCTTCAAAAGACTCAGGTAACACCCATTGAATTCCCCACCAGGCCATGATGTTTGACCAGACAAGCCACGCAAATGGACAGAACAAAAAAATGTGATTGAAGGTTTCTTCCTCAACTTTGCACAGCACACACTGCCAAGCCCTGTTACCTCTCAATACTCCAATTCTGCTGAGGAATGTAGATGTTTTCAATCTACCTTTCCAAGCGAGCCAAGTAATGAATTTAGCCTTAGGGGGAGCAAAGTTATTCCAAACCAAATCTGGATGGTTGAAGATAGGCCCATCACTTTGTTTGCACCAGTTATACACAAAACCAACTGTGAAAATTCCCTGACTAGTCAGCTTTCCACCTGATTGAATCCTTTTAACAAGCCACAAGGCATGGTCCTACTCCTAGCAGATTTTGCAACCTTAGCACCTCATCTTCTTCCCATCCAAATAGAGGCCTTCTAAAGTTAAAGCACCAATTGTTGCTATGTAACCAATCTGCATCTTCAAGGTGATCTCCTTATTTAAACTCAATTAATACAGCCTTGGAAACTGAGATTTGAGACTATATGTTCCCAGCCAAGTGTCCTGCCAGAATTTTACCCCATCACCAATCCTAAGCTCCATATTTTCCAAAAAAATATTATGCAGTCGAGGATTAAAATAAGACACAGGAAGGACTTGTCTCCAGATAGCAGAAATAGAAACTAGAGCATGCACTGGAGGAAACCAGTGCCCCCCCGAAACTCCATACTTGGCACAAATCACAGATTTCCACAGAGCCTCATCTTCAAAGGCATATCTCCACCACAACTTAAGAAGTAAACATTCATTCATCAATCTAATGTCTCTAAGACCAAGACCTCCTTGTTTCTTATTCATCTGCACTACTTTCCATTTTACCAAATGGATTTTCCTTTTAGACTCGTCCCCTTGAATCCTATCAAGTTCTTTAACGACGCACTCAGGTGTCTTGAACAAGGACATATAATAAATAGGTAAGGAAGATAACACAGCTTTGATGAAAGTGACCCTACCCGCATATGATAACACCTTTCTCTTCTACCCAGATAATTTCTTTTTATACCTATCTACCAGTAGCTGCCATGTTTGCTTCTGACCTGTGTTAGCTCCAAGTGGCAACCCAAGGTACTTTAAAGGTAACTTATGACTCCGACAATTAAGTATGTCTGCAAACTCCACAACCAACCCATTATCAACTCCCACCCCACATATCATGCTTTTATGAAAATTAATCTTCAACCCCGAGACCATCACAAAACATCTGAAGATTCGTTTAATAGCCACAATCTCTGCCCTTTCAGCCTCACAAAATATAATAGTGTCATCCGCGAACTAAAGATGGGATACGATGACCTCACTTCACTGTTACCCACTTCCACTCCTTTTATAATCCTCAATTCCTTAGCTCTTGACAACAATATGTTCAAGCCTTCAGCAATAACATTGAACAAGAAAGAGGAGAGAGGATCACCTTGTCTTAACCCTTTCTGCGGACAAAATTCAGCTGTCGATGAGCCATTTACTAATTTGGAAATTCTAGCAGATTCTATACACTCCTTCATCCATCGAATCCATCTTGGTCCAAGACCAAAACTATCTAACATCTATAACAAATAGTTCCAATTAACAGTGTCGTAAGCCTTTTGAAAATCCAATTTGAGAATAATGCCCTTTTTCTTTGATGTTTTCCACCAATCCACCACCTCATTAGCTATAAGTACACCATCAAGAATGTTTCTTCCCCCAACAAAAGCAGATTGGGCCTTATCAATCACAGTAGGCAGGACTTGTTTCAAGCTATTAGCCAAAACTTTAGACAGCACCTTATATGGGGAATTTATAAAGCTAATGAGTCTATAATCAAGAAGAGAGGTTGGATTCTCCTTTTTGGGAATAAGAGCAACAAAATAACAATTTACCCCATACCCCAATTTATAGTTGCTATAGAACTCCGTCATAAACTTCATAATGTCACCTTTCAAGAACTTCCACCATTTTTGAAAGAACATCATATTAAACCCATCCGTGCATGGGGCTTTGTGGCCATCACACTCTTTTACAGCAGCCCATACTTCTACTGAGAATTCTCTCTCTAGAATAGCATCTACTTGACTAGCAGCAATTTTCTTAAAATCACCACCAATACTTGGCCTAAACCACCAATGTTCAGTAAATAAACTTTGGAAGTGATGGTAGGTTGCATGTTTGACCTCAGTAGGTTCATCCACCTCAACCCCATTAACCGAACCAGAAGTAATCAGGTTTCTGTTGTACTTTTTGGTGACCATAATGTGAAAAAATCTAGTATTTCTATCTCCTTTCAAAGCCCAATCCAACTCGATTTTTGTATCCACATCCACTCATTTCTTTTGCTAAACTTCCATATCAAACCCCTGACTTCCTTTCTTCGACCCTCTTCCTCCTCAGTCAACTCTCTCACTTCAAATTGTAAATCCATAGAATGTAACTCACATTTAGCTTCTTTCAATTTTGATTCTACATCACCAAACACTTCCATATTCCATTTTTTAAGAGCTACTTTTAGAGCTCTCAGCTTTTCCATAATTATATAACAAGCCCAATTGTGAACATTAGTTGAGTCCCAAACTTTTTTTGCATCACCAAGGAACTTAGGGTGAAGAACCCAGGTGTTGATAAACTTGAATGGCTTCTGGCCCCAATTCCTATCATCTTCCATCAGCAAAATGGGGCTTTGATCTGAAAAAAGTCTTGGTAACCCCCAAACTTTGTATTTATACCATTCCAGCCACTCTGGGTTAACCAAAAACCTATCAATTCTGCTCCAACTTTGAGAATTACCCCAAGTACATTTCCTGCCTAACATTGGAATATCTATCAATTCAAGATTGCTAATAAAGTTGCCAAACTCACCCATTCCTTTATCCGTTCTAATACACCCTTTTCTTTCACTAATATTTTTTACTTCATTAAAATCTCCCCCTAAGCACCATGGATTAGGAAAGATCGACTTCAGATTGGATAAAATACCCCATAACCTCCTCCTATTCAACTCTTCATTAGGTGCATATATGTTTCCAATTACACAATTAATAGAAGAATGCATAATACCTGCCAAAATGATGAAATTTCTGGAACAACAACACTTATGTAGTAAGAAGATCATAGGATTCCAGATACACAGAATACCACCTGCACTTCCCTCCGCACCCACTTCCATGTACTCCATTGAATCCAAAGGCCACAGAGACCTAACAACACTTTCATCAATATTAGATCTTTCTGTCTCTTGCAACAAAGCCATATCCACATTTTTTAGCCTCAGAAATTCCTTTATTCTACGCTTTCGATCAGCCCTTCCCAAACCTCTCACGTTCTAAGATAGAATCTTCATGAAGATATAGATACACACTAGAATCTCCTACCATGTGCTATAGTTAAGCACCTAGCTCCACTCCTTTGTCCTTCATTCTCTCAATATCTTCAATTTCTATCTGAATAACTCGCTCTACAACTTCTGCTTCTTTTCCATGCATTGTCAGTCGCAGAGTCTTACCCAACTGCACTGTGGCCTCTGCTTCTTGTCTGATTCTCTTTTGTTTTCGTAAAACGTTGCTAATAGATAAAGAAGATAAGGATGCCATTGCTGCAGCTCGAATGAAGGCACCTCGTTGAAAACCATTTCTGAATGAAATTTCTTTGTGATCTTTTCTTTTCTGGAATTTGCCCAATACTCTATTTTCATTGAACTGGGCCTCTTCTCTACTATCCCAAACATAATCACCATACTGATGCACTCCCCCTTCTTCTTCACTTGGGCTAGACTCATCATCTATACTATCACTTGCCTCAGCTTCTTTATTTGGGTTAACCTCCTCAACAATAGTGGCCTTCGCATTTTCAAGGCCCAGATGATTCCCATCAAAATGGGCTTTATCCAAAACCACTTCTAACGTTATATCGGGCCTATTTAAATCTCCCGGACTTAAACTTCTAATCAACCCATTGGGCCCATTAGAGGTCCCCAGCACCACAACTCTTTGTTTTCCACCCATGTCAACCTTCCTTACTAATGGTGCTTGCAAGCAGTCAATGGGTACTGGAGCAACTACATTGTGATTGCAAATTCTCAACTCAATACCTGTTTCATTAACCATCGATGCAGAGTTTGAAGTACACGGGTGCTTGTGACCTGCCCCACCACCACATCATTAGACTTCTTGCTATCTTCCATGTAATGTCTTCTCTCCATATCAGCCACAATATTTCCTACGTCATTACCTTCAACCCTGCGTCCATGGTAAGTTGCAGAACAATGGTCACCATCAACCATGGATATAAACTTTGACTACACGAACAGAGTAGGTTCTACCATCTTTTTCCAAAGTAACCAATTTATCAATATGGTCCAGTTAAGATGTACAGATTTTGATTTTCCCGTATTTCAGAGACTCCATACTTAATACATTATGATCAAGCTCCACAACTTTACCATAAGCATCACCAATTTTTCTGAAGTTATTAACATTTCAGAGATTTGGAGGCATTCCCAAGCAACTTAACCAAACTAACCTTTCATAATCAAACCTGACATCTTTGTTCCACTCAGTGATAGAATCACACCACTCCAATACCCAGTCTCCTAAACTGTTCAATGATTGTTTCATATCCTCTTTAGATTTAAAAGTGATAAACGCATTTCTCCCTCTGCCTTCTTTGAGTTGTATGTCCTTCAATCCTTTATTACGACATTCAATCTTAAAACCATCAAAGTTACAGTGGGGTTTAAATTTGATTATTGTACTCTATAATAACCATCCAATGGCATATTCATCCGCTTTAATTTTGATGTGATTACCACTTTCAGACCTCCCTCCTTTCAGAACCTTCGCATAAGAACTTCTCCCACCGATACCAGCACCGATTAATGTTGAGACCCCATCTAGTTTATGTGCTCCTAGTCTTGGATAGCTCAGATCATTTTCTTTTTCAAAATATGCCTTTTTCACCTTCAAAGATTTATCACCACACCACACTCCATTGGTTTTTTGAATTGCAATCCCCGCTGCAACAGGACAGTCATATCGTACAAATCCAAATCTGGTTTTCATCGCTTTACGCCGTTTCTCTGGGATGTACACATCTTTGACAACTCCAAAGTTTGAAAACATGGTGAACAAACCTTTAGGGTTCATCGAGTCCGGGCTCTCATCAACAAATATCGTGTGATGTGCTGCCTCTCCATGTCTACCTTGACGTCGACGGAATACTGGATTCCACCCACCTTGCTGCCTTTCCATTGTTGTTTTTCTTCACTCTTTATTGGCTATTTTACCCCCAAAACCTTCTTTTCAAATAAGGCCTTTGTTTAATAATTTTATAATTTATATTTACCAGTCACCGTGACACTGCTTACAGTTTGTTCTCATTTTACTTACCAATCAATAGTAACAAGATCTTATTGAATAATACTCATGTTTGATTGAGTTGTAAGTAGAGTATGAACAAGCAGTAAATAAAGTTTCATTAAATTGTAAGTGAGGCTTAACTATTTTCTATACTTGAGAGATTACTAGCCAAAGAAAGGTGTTTTTTCTTGGTGGAGCTTTGGGTTCACCATCTTGTGCAGAATTAACCTGAACCATACGACAAGTGGTTGAGCTATTATAGCCTGGAAGGGACAAGTCATAGTTTTGTGACTGCTGCATCGGTATTTAGGTTTTCCTATCGCAGTGGGCTTGATCTCTTAAAGAAAACGAGATATTCGTGCCTCAGCCTGATTTATTTGTATCTCATTTTCTTTGCAATATTTATCAATAAAATATAATTTTTTCTGGTATTTTCACCAACAATTTTAAGGAGATCAACTATGGAACAAGTACCAGAAAAAACCAATGATGGAATTGGAGATCTCAACAAGCCTTTCAAGTTCAAAGGAGTTCATTTTAAGAGGTGAAAATGAAAAGTTCTTTTTTACCTCAGCCTTTTGAAAGTTGCTTATGTTCTTACCGAGAAGAAGCCAAACAAAATCCCAACCGAGGAGATGAATGATGAAGACTTCGAGGCATATTAAGCAAAAGTGGCTTCCTACAATACAGATGAGTGTAAATGTCATTTTTATCTCTTAAATTTCCTTATTGATTAATTTTATGATTATTACTATGACGCCACTTACACTTTGTCTTCTATTAAATTTTGGCATGTTTGCTTGTGTCATATTAATAGTAAATATGTGGGAATCATGAGTGGTTTAGGATTAATTCTTAAAGTGAAATTTTTTTTTGAGAAACGTGAAGTTTGTAGTAAAGCAAAATTACCAAGAGGCCTCATAAAAGTGTTAAGAAAAATATCGAATTGCTAGAATTATTTCATACTGATTTGTGTGAGTTTGAAGGAATTTTAACTTGGGGTGGTAACTGATATTTTATCACTTTTATTGATAATTTCTCAAAATACACAAACGTATATTTATTAAAAAAATAAAAGTGATACTTTTGAGAAATTTAAAGAGTTCCTTCTCGAAGTGGAAAATTAATTCGGTAAAAAGATTAAGAGAATTAGAAGTAATAGAGGCCAGGAGTATGAATCTCTTAGATTCAACTCTTTTGTTAGTCATTGGGAATTATTCATGAGACTACTCCACCATATTCACCTTCATCTAATGGCGTAACTGAAAGAAAAAATAGAACGTTAATTGACTTGACAAATGGTATGCTTATTAATTCAGGTACTCCCTCAAATCTTTGAGGTGATGCTATTTTGACAGCTTGCCATGTGATAAATAGAGTGCCACACAAAAAGACTAAAATTATACCTTATGAGTTGTGGGGGGAGCATAAACCAAATCTAAGTTATTTGAGGGTTTGGGGTTTTTTAGTTTTTGTGAGTCTTGCAGATCTTAAACGACCTAAATTGGGTGAATGAGCTACCACCTGTGCTTTTCTTGTGTATGCGTTGTATAGAAGCTTATAAATTTTTTGATATGGAAAATAATATTATTTTTGAATCAAGTGATGCTATTTTTCATGAAAATAAATTTTCTTTCAAATCTATAAATAGTGGGGGTCAAATAATTTCTGAAAATATTTTATTCATGCCTAACTCTTCTACTCCATCTCAAGTTTTTCATGAACAAGAAAATTCTTAAATCCAACCAAGGACGAGTAAACGAGCTAGAGTTGAAAAAGATTTTGGCCCTGACTATTATCTTTATAATGTAGTAGAAATTTCTCTTACGATGCAAGAAACTTTATCATCACCTGATGCTATTTTCTAGAGAGAGGCTGTAAATGATGAGATAGATTCACTACTTTCAAATAAAACATGGAAACTAGTGGATTTACCTCCATATTGTAAAACTATTGGGTGTAAACGAGTCCTTCGTAAAAAACTTAAACCGGATGGAACTATAGATAAATATAAAGCGAGGCTTGTTGCTAAAGGTTTTAAGCAACAAGTTGATCTTGATTTCTTTGATATTGTTTCTCTGGTTACTAGAGTTGCATCCATTAGATTGTTGATAGCAGTGGCTACAATTCATGATTTAAAAATTCATCAAATGGATGTAAAAACAACATTTTTAAATAGAGATCTAGATGATGAGATTTATATGGACCAACTCGAAGGCTTTATGAAACCTGACCAAGAAAGTAAGGTGTGTAAGCTAACTAAATCACTTTATATTTTAAAATAAGCTCCTAAACAGTGGCATGGGAAATTTGATTTCTACATGCTTGAGAATAACTATAAAACTAATGAATGTGATAAGTGCATATATTATAAAACTTGTGAGAATGCACATGTGATTATTAGCCTATATGTGGATGATCTACTTATCTTTGGCTCTAATTTGTATATTATAAATGAGACTAAAAATATACTTAATAGCCACTTTGATATGAAAGATCTTGGTGAAGCTAATTTTATTTTGGAAATTAAAATTGCCAAGACTAATGATGGCATTTTTCTTGATCAATCGCATTATGTTGAGAAAATTTTAAAGAAATATAACTTTCTAGACTGTAAACATGTTACTACTCCTTTTGATGCAAACATACATTTATCTGTTGTAACAAATGAAAAAGAAGTGATTAATCGAAAGGAATATGCTAGCATGATTGGTAGTTTGAGATATGCTACTAACTGTACTAGACCTAACATTGCATATGGTGTTGGAGTACTTAGCAGATTTACTAGCAAGCCAAGTCGAGACCATTGGCTAGCCATGGGAAGAATTATGAGATATTTATCTAGTATAAAAAATTATAGTTTGTTTTATAACAAGTATCCTACGGTACTTGAGTGATATAGTGATGCCGATTGGAACAGTTTGTCAGATGATTCTCTCTCTACCTCGGGTTTTATTTTTACCTTAAGTAGTGGTGCTATATGTTGGAAGTCTAAAAAATAGACTATAATTGCTAATGCTATTATGGAAGCTGAACTTATAGCGTTAGCTTCAGCATGTGAGGAAGCGAATTGGTTGAAAGATTTATTACATGAAATCCCTTTTTGGGAAAAACCAATTCCTCCTATGTTAATTCGCTGTGATAGCACTGCTGCTATTAGTAGAGTGAACAATTATTTTTATAATGGTAAATCCAGACTTATTAGAAGGAAACATAGTAATGTAAGATCCTATTTGAGTAATGGCATCATAACTGTGAATTATGTAAAATCTTGTGATAATCTTGTGGATTCGTTAACTAAGGCCTTGGCGAGAAATAGGGTCTAGAATACATCGAGGGAGATAGGTTTGAAGCTTATAAAATCATAAACCATGTATGAGGACACCCAACCTGGGGACCAAAGATCCTTTAACTAGGTTCAATGGGAAGAACGAATCATATGGTGGTTGTAAAAAATGCACTCCTTAATATTTTGTTATCCATCCCTATGATGTAAGTTCATTTGTCCTGTAATGTTGGATGGTTGGGTTTTTATACTCTTAATGAAATTCTGTAGCTCTTGTTGAGTGGGATGTGTAAATTACAGGAACATCCTTGACAGATTTCACCTATGTGAGCATGAAAGTGGGGCCGCTTTTTATGAGAACAAGGCTTATTCTCAAATATGCTCATGAAAACTAGTATTAGCACAAGGCCATAATCTGCTGGCTTAAAAGCTCATGTCAACACCTGAATTATTATGTGTGAGCAGTAATACTTTATTTCCCCTAAGTAGTCATAGGTCAAGTTTGAGACCACTACTGACTCTGGAGTAGAGGTTGATGTTTCACTAATGAAAGTTCAATGCAAAGCACACCTTCATAATGCATACTAGTCTATCTTTATTTGGTAATCTCTCTTGTCCTTTTTGATATTAAAATGAGTGGGGGATTGTTGGAACATTTTAATATCTTTTATATATATATATATATATATATATATTGTTCATGAATCTTATTTTGTCTTGTTCATGAATCTCATCTTGTTCATGAATGGAGATTCATTGTTTTGGTGACTTTTTATCTTGCTCATGAATGGAGATTAATTAGGTTTATGGACTTGGTGGTGAGTTAATTTTTTAGAGACTCTCCCTTTTTATCTAGGTTCATGGTCATTATTATTTTTTGGTGTATTTTGTAAAGTCCTAGTGGCCTATAAATAGTTCCTCTCATCTACTCTTTTCTACACCAACACACCAACTATTTTCTATACTTGAGAGATTACTAGCCAAAGAAATGTGTTTTTCCTTGGTATAGCTTTGGGTTTACCATCTTGTGCAAAGTTGGCTTGAACCATACGACAAGTGGTCGGGCTGTTGTATCCTGGAGGGGACAAGTCATAATTTTGTGACTACTGCATTGGTATTTGGGTTCTTCCTACCGCAGTGGGTTTGATCTCTTAAAGAAAACGAGATATCCGTGTCTCAACCTGATCTATGTGTATCTCATTTTTTTTTTGGCATTATTTATCAATAAAATATAATTTTTTTTGGTATTTCCACCAACATAAATCAACAATTTTATCAAAGAAAGACCAGGAATCAAACCTTTACGTAATATTTGAACGTTTCACTTGAACCACGCAAAATCCATGAAGTCTCATCAAGTGGGTTGTGAATTCTAGGATATTTTGGCCCAAATGATAAATCATGAATAATATGGCTCACATTTACATGAATGGGCCCTTTAAAAATCTGTTGGACAAAATAAAATAAAATAAAAAACAAAGAAGGAGAGAAAGAGAGAGACAGAAGAAAAAAGCAATAGGTAAGTGAACTAAAGTGAATGAAAAAGCATTTGAAATGAAAGGATACAAATTAACCTCCACACTAGCAGTTGAAGACATTCAAAAGGCTAGCAAACAAAACAAAAGATGTCTTGGCTCACTAGATGGAGCGAAATATATAATTATCTGGCCATTTTCTTAAAAATAAGTCGAACAATTTAATCTCCTTATAATAGCAGAAGTTACTCTTGGTTAATCAAGAATTGGTGCTTTGATTTGTGAAGCAGTTTGGTTCAATTTTCGGTTCTGATTTGGTTCGTTATTTTGGGTCTTCTACAACTCTGGTTCTAAAGATTTTGGTTCATCTATTTGGTGAGGTTTTTCCTCTTGTTTATTTGTGATTATTTGGAATTCACCTAAGGGTGGTTTGTGATACTTTTCGTGTCTCGTTTGTAATCGTTTGGAAACTATTTGGTTGATAGTGGAATCGGATTTCGATCCCGTAGACGTACCTCACATTGAGGGAACCACGTAAAAATTCTTGTGTTGCCTTTGATTTAATATTTTCGCATTAGTTTTTATTCCCATTAATTGATTTACTTGTGGGGAATCACATCGATTTTCCCTAACAACTGGTATCAGAGCTTACGGTTTATTTGGGTTTATTTATTTGTGTAAATCAATAGAGGGGAATGTGAGTCGCATGTCTAGCTTCAATGGAAGTAATTGGGTAACTTGGAAAACTAAAATGGATGACCTATTATTTTGTAAAGATTTGTATGGACCCATTGAGGGTGATAGTGGCAAACCTGAGAGTATGAAAGATGATGAATGGAATAGGCTTAATCGAAAAGCCATTGGTGTTATCCGTCAATAGATTGATGACAGTGTGTTTCATCATGTTCCTACTGAAACTTTGGCACATGATTTATGAAAAAAATTAGAGAGTCTTTATGATAGAAAATCAGCCACAAATAAAGCCTTTATGTTTCATAAATTGGTTAATTTAAAATATAAAGATGGCAGCCCAATTCCAAAACATTTGAATGAAATAAAGAGTATTGTTAACCAACTTGCTTCTATGAAAATTATTTTTGATGAAGAGTTGTAGGCTTTGATGTTACTTAGTTCTTTACCCGAACGTTGGGAGACTTTGGTTATGATAGTTAGTAATTCGGCGCCTGATGGAGTTGTCACAATGGGCCAAGTCACCAGTAGTTTGTTGAATGAAGAAACTAGAAGAAAATCAGTGGGTTCCTCTCATTCAGAAGCATTTGTTGTGAGAGGCCAAAGCAAAACAAGGGATAGGAGTAAGACTCCTCGTGGTCGTGATCAAAGCTGTGACAAATCAAAATATGGTTCTTTTTTAAAAAAAGACATTGAGTGCTATTATTGCCATGAGAAAGGGCACATGAAGCGGGAATGCTGAAAACTCAAAAACAAGGAGAAAATGCATGACAAAAGTGTGGATAAGAAGCAAGAAGACACAACAGCAGTTACTACCATCGATGATCTCATGGTCATTTGTGAAGATGATTGTATCAATTTTGTGGGCCAAGAGAGCAATTGGGTGATTGATTCTGGTGTTTCTTTTCATGTGACTTCTCGAGTTGATTTCTTTACTACGTACACCAAAGGAGATTATGGTTTTGTTCGAATGGGTAATGAAGGTTTGTCCAAGATTATTGGCATGGGTGATGTTTGCTTGGAAACAAATTTGGGCTGCAAGTTATTGCTTAAAGATGTGAGGCATGTTCCCGACATTCGCCTCAATTTGATCTCTACTGGGAAGCTAGATGATGAAGGCTTCAACAACAAATTTGGTAATGGAATATGGAAGCTCACAAAGGGTTCTTTGGTGGTGGCTAAGTGTAAGAAGACTCATACACTTTATTCGATGCAAGAAAAAATTTGTAAAGATATTGTCAATGCACTTGAAGATGATACTTCTACCGAATTGTGGCACAAGCGGCTTGGCCACATGAGTGAAAAGGGGCTGCAAGTTTTGTTTAAGAAAGAGTTTCTACCCGGTTTGAAAAGTACACATCTCAAAACTTGTGTTCATTGTTTGGCGGGTAAACAACATAGAGTTTCTTTTCATAAAAATGTTACTTCTAGAAAAGAAAATATTTTGGAGTTGATTCATTCGGATGTTTGTGGTCCTTTAAAAGCTAGAACACATGGTGGTGCACTTTATTTTGTTACTTTCATTGATGATTATTCAAGGAAAGTTTGGGTTTTTCTACTAAAAACTAAAGATCAAGTTTCAGGCCATGGTTGAAAGAGAAACATGGCAAAAATTGAAGTGCATCCGATCAGACAACGGTGGTGAATACATTGGGCCATTTGATGAGTATTGTTGCAGCCAAGGTATTCGGTACCAAAAGACAATTAAAAAGACTCCTCAACAAAATGGGGTTGCCGAGAGGATGAACTGCACCATTGTGAAAAGAACAAGGTGTTTGCTTTTACAAGCTAAATTGCCAAGATCCTTTTGGGGTGAGGCATTGAAGATAGCGGTTGACGTGATCAATTTATCTCTTTCCTATCCATTGAATGGTGATGTTCCAGAAAGAGTTTGGACCGGCAAAGATGTGTCTTATGAGCACTTCAAAGTGTTTGGTTGCCGAGCTTTTGTTCACATTCCAAAGGATGAGAGGTCCAAGCTTGATAGTAAGTCAAGACAATGTATTTTTCTTGGCTGTGGGCGTGATGAATTCAGGTACAGATTGTGGGATCTGGTCGGCAAGAAAGTCATTCAAAGCCGTAATGTTGTGTTTCTTGAAGACCAAACAATTGAAGACTTTGGCAAAGGTGATCAACCGAAGCCAAAAACTAGTGATCTCATTGACATGGATCCATCTCCTTCATCTTCGGTGGATGATGAAAATGGGGGAGATGTGCAGCCACCTATTGAAGATGTAGAGGATGATACTAATCCTAATGAAGTTGAGCCAGAAATTGAGGAAGAGCATCCAACTCAAGAACCGCCCCCACAACTTGAGTTGAGGAAATCTACAAGGGACCGATAACCTTCAAGAAAGTATCCTCCCAATGAATTTGTGTTGATTTCCGATCAAGGGGAGCCTGAGAGCTACCAAGAAACAATTGAGTATGCAAAGAAAGGTGATTGGAAAAAGGCCATGGACGAGGAGATGAATCCCTTGCTTGAAAACCAGACTTATGATTTAGTGAAGTTGCCTAAATGGAGAAAAATTCTGAAAAATAAGTGGGTTTTCAAATTGAAGAATGATGGCAAGAATCTGAGGTACAAGGAACGTCTTGTTGTGAAAGGCTTTGGGCAAAAGAAAGGTATTGACTTTGACGAGATTTTCTCACCGGTTGTAAAGATGTCTTCTATTCGGGTTGTACTTGGCATGGCTGCAAGTATAAACCTTGAAGTTAAGCAACTTGATGTGAAGACTGCATTTCTTCATGGTGATCTTGAAGAAGAAATTTACATGGAGCAACCAGAAGGTTTTGTAGAGAAAGGGAAAGAGAAATTTGTTTGTAAATTGAAGAAAAGTTTGTATGGCCTCAAGCAAGCCCTGCGGCAATGGTACAAAAAATTTGACTCTTTCATGATGAATAATGGTTTTTCTAAAACCAATTCGGACCATTATGTGTTTGTGAAAAATTTCCCGGATGGTAAATTTATTATTCTTTTGCTTTATATTGATGATATGTTAATTGTGGGTCAAGATTCTACCATGATAAACAGGTTGAAATTGGAGTTGAGCAAGTCTTTTGCTATGAAAGATTTGGGACCGGCAAAGCAAATACTTGGTATGAAAATTGTTCGTGATCGCAAAGAGAGGCTGATTTGGTTGTCTCAAGAAAGCTACATTGAAAAAGTTCTTAAGAGGTTCAACATGAATAAAGCAAAGCCGGTTGGTTGTCCACTTGCGGGTCACTTCAAGCTTAGTTCAAATCAATGTCCTACAAGTGAGAAAGACAAGGTAGAGATGCTGAAAGTTCCTTATGCTTCAGCAGTTGATTCTTTGATGTACGCCATGGTTTGTACAAGGCCGGATATTGCTCACGCCGTTGATGTGGTGAGTCGGTTTCTCTCTAATTCGGGTAAAGAACATTGGGCAGTGGTAAAATGGATTCTAAGGTATCTTCGAGGGACTTCGAAGGTGTGTTTGTGTTTTAGGGATGGTAAGCCGATGCTTGATGGGTTCACAGATTCTGACATGGCCAGTGATATTGATTCTAGGAAATCTACTTCGGGGTATTTGATGACTTTTGCAGGGGGAGCTGTGGCATGACAATCTAAATTACAAAAACGTGTTGCTCTCTCAACTACCGAAGCTGAATTTATTGCCATTACGGAAGCTTGCAAAGAAAAGTTATGGTTGAAAAATTTTATGCAAGAGTTGGGTTTGAAACAAGAAAAGTATGTGCTTTATTGTGATAGTTAAAGTGCTATTCATTTGAGTAAAAATTCTAATTTTCATTCGAGATCGAAACACATTGATGTGAGATACCATTAGATTCCTGATGTGTTAGATTCGAAGTTGTTGCAACTCGAAAAGGTTCACACGGATGATAATATTTCAGATATATTGACTAAGACTTTGTCGAGGGATAAATATTTGAAGTGTCGAACTTTGGCAGGTATGGTTGATATCTCCACCTAAGTCGGTAGGGGGAGAATTGTTGGGTATACCTCCTTATTGGAGTGTGGGACCCAATTGATTTTGGAAAAAGAGTTTAATTTGGTTTAGTATTAATTATAATATATTTTTATATATTATATTTAATTTGTGGAGACCCAATCTAATTTGGAAACAACTTAGGTTTGATAAAAAAAAAAAAAAAAATCCTAGATTCACAATATTTTGAGTTGGTTTTGTTTTTGCTCATCCCCGTGTGTGAAGAAAAAAACGGCGGTAGCAATTCGGTGCCCATTAATCAACTTGGTGTTGTTTTGGTATTCTTGATTTGACTTGGTCAATCAAGAATTGGTGGTTTGATTTGTGAAGCAGTTTGGTTCAAAATTTGGTTCTGATTTAGTTCGTTATTTTGGATCTTCTACAACTCTGGTTCTGAAGATTTTGGTTCATCTATTTGGTAAGGTTTTTCCTCTTTTTTATTTGTGATTATTTGGAATTCACCTAAGGGTGGTTTGTGAGACTTTTCGTGTCTCGTTTGTGATCGTTTGGAAACTATTTGATTGATAATGGAATCGGATTTTGATCCCGTGGACGTACCTCACATTGAGAGAATCACGTAAAAATTCTTGTGTTGCCTTTGATTTAATTTTTTCATATTAATTTTTATTCTCATTAATTAATTTACTTGTGAGGAATCACATCGATTTTCCCAACAATTACCCCCATGTTAACTAGTTGGAATGAAGTATAAGTTGAAGGGTATATTTGAAAGTCCCAAGGAAAGTGAATAGCCATTTAACTTTCTGTATTGCATTCAAATTAAGTCAATTATTGTTAGTGGATCCATTACGAAAATGGCACCAATCTCAAAAATGATGTCAAATTATGAATTTTGTCACTTCAAGGAAACCTAAAGATGATCACAACCAGAGGATATGAAGAACCCCTGTTTATTGCATTCCTCCATGTGTTCAATGCTAAATTCCACTGTAAGAACCACATAAATTCCAAAAAAAAATGAACAAATGAAATGTGGCATCAAAATGAACCCTAAGTTTTTTTTTTTTCTTTTTCATATCTCATCAGTGCTTAGTGTAAGGACAAAAGCTTGAACTTCCAAAAGTAACAAAATGAGAATAACGCCTCATAGACTCCAATTTTAGAGGACCAACACTAGGACATGACTTCTCTTCTGTGTTACAGGAGTGGATATACATCAGGATAGAGCATTTATATAAGCATGGAAGTCAGGTTCACACACAAGCCAGACTCATAAAGGCCCATTAATAGTCTAAAGATACAGTGCAGCATCATAAAATTTAGCAAATTGAGGTGGACCAATATTTTATTACCGAAAACTTAAGTTCAAGCTGAGTACCTTTTATGAAGACAGAAGACCAATTTGCTGTTATTTTAAATAAAGGGGTATCTAAACTATACTAAATTAGAAGTATTTTGTACTTCTCGAAGTATTTGTCTAAATAATATTAAGAGAATCAACTTCTCCTTCTTTTTCTTCTCCTCCCGCTTCTTCCACTTTTTTTATTTGTTTTTATTAATTTTACCAAGCAACCAATGGTTTAATCAGGAATCACATGCTTCACATATTTATAGATATTGATGACTTGTTACATGGAATTACATTACAAGAAAATAACCTTCAAAAAAACAGTAAAAAAAAAACTGACCATTTGTGCAACAAAAATGTTCAACCCATGAACTGAGATATGGAAGTTCCCAGCAACTCTTTGGACATCCAAGACCCCATAAACCTGCAAGAATGGTTAAGCTTATTAATTCTATCATGACCTCGAGCATGTTCACATCCAAATTGGGACCAAAACATACCCCACATCCTTCTCCATTAGCCAATGCTTGCTTGACCTTCTTAATCATTGTTTCAGCATCTTGATCAAGGCCGTGTAGGTGATTTTTCTGATCTGAATCCTCATGATTTTTGTGAGAACCACTTATTTAATAACAAACAAGCTTGGGAAAAGTACTTTATGACCCTCAACTACACAAGGAGCACAAGGAAGGGCGCCATTGTAAGACAAAGGTTCATAGCAGCAGTGGCGTCCAAATGGAAGGGGTGGTGCTGAGGGTTTAATTCCTACCATTAGGAGAAATCTTCACTAGCACACACAAAAAATAATAAAATGGTCTATAATGATGCAAGATCATGATAATTGTTCATGTCACACTGAAATTCATATTTGTAATGCTCAAAATAGACCATAGTTTGAAAGAAGAAAAAAACCATATTTCTGATGGTCACCCTAGCTTTTTTTTTTTTTTTTTTTTTATAATCAGCAAAAGGAAACTTTATTGATAAAAAAAGCAAGATACATGCGAAAACTTACATCAACAAAGAAGAGAAGTGCAAAGAGCATCATAGCTAGCCTTACCAATCCCAACTAGGTTGGCCCCGATAAGGTAGTACAATCCTTTACAAGCACTTAACCCAATATTGGTGAGGAACCAATCCAAAGAACCAAAAAGAGAGGAAGGGAAAAAACAACAGTGAACATTAAGCAGCCTAAGAAGTCCCTAGAAAGGTAAATCAGCAAAATCAAGCAAGCTTCAGACAACAGTAAAACAAAATTCTTAGTCCTTATATTAGCCAGAACCAGAACAGCAACTCCGCACCTCATTCCCTAGGTTGCCAGCAACATTAGCAATACCATTCCCCTCCTAAGCAAATATGTTGACAGAGGCCCACAGCAACAACAGACCAGACCAGCCTCAGACCGGACAGCAACAACCAAGGTTTTCAAAAGCGGCCGCAACTGTTACGTAACGCCGTTACGTAACGATTGTGGTGGTTACCGCTACCCATTACGGCCGCTATTGCAGTGTGATTGAGATTCACAGGTGTGTCGGCCGTAGCGGCTACCGTAGCGGTCGTAACAGTGCCGTAACAGCCGTAACGGCCTGTTACGCACCGTTACATAACAGTTCCGAACTACTTCTTTTAAAAAAAACACACAAAAAAAAGATGAAAATAAGGAAAGAGGGATAGAGAGAAGATGGAGGAGCAAGAGATAGAGAGAGAGAAGAGGGAAAATGAAGAACATGTTATTGACTTGTTGAAACTGTATGACCTATGCTATTCTATTCAGCTGCTGTCACTCAACTATTTTGTTTGTGTGTGTCTATCTATATATTATTTGAAAATAATAATAATAATAATAAGTGTGGTCATTATCTATTTGGCTTTGTTAAAATATGTGTATATATATATATTTAGGCTCTTATTTATTTTCTTATTTTTGTCATTGTTTATCTTATATATAATAGTTAGTGATTGATTTTTTGTATAATATAAAGTTATTAATTATTAAAATAAAATGTAAAAAACTCACTTTAGAGTGATTTAAAAATATAAAATATATTAGATTATACTTAAAAATTTACAAAAATTGATCAATATTTATTTTAAACCCAATAAATATCATCATGGAAAAAACTATGCATTATGTGTATCGGTAAGTTTTTTTTCAAATTATGTGAAAAATAAAAAAATTCACAGTTCCGGTTACCACAACCGTTACGTTACGGCCTTTATACCCTGCAACTGCAATAACTCCACCGCCACCATTACGGCGACCGCAACCGCTTTTCAAAACCTTGGCAACAACAAAGCAACATACCACTAGTAGGCCAAACAGCTCCACCCTCTGCAGAACACAGCAGCCAACCATACCCATCCATCTCAAATGCAAAGCAGCACCTGACTCAGATTCTCCACAAAATTCTGAGTCCTTGAATTAGTTGGAAGCATTAGCATTACCACTAGATTGCCAGCACCATCTGCAGAACACAGCAGCCATCCACTTGTAGAACACAGCACACAACCATACCCATACATCTCAAATGCATAGCAGCACCTGACTCTAATTCTCCACTATGTGATGTGCTGAGTAATGGACATTAGGCAAAGAGGATCTAACCCACAACCCCACCCTCAGTTTTACTAACTCACCAAGCTTCATCATATCATCCAAAAGCCAGGACAACAACTAAAAAACACCAATCTGCAGCATCTAACTCCAACAGAGCATTACCCACACAGATCTGGCCAATCACAGAGAATAACATCAACAGATCAACAGCACCAATCTACCTATACAGATCAACAACACCAATTCATAGCAGCAGCAAAAAAGACTTGGACAGCACCAGAGTGAATCAAGTACTATGCAGATCAGCCACCAACACCTATCAATTTCAGATACAGACCCTGACTTGACTCAGATTTTCCACAATCTGATGCACAGAGTACTTGACAGAAGGCATAGAGGACTTAACCCACAGCCCAACACGCACTTTCACTACCTCACACAGCTCATTCATATCTGGTTGCTTGCCATTAAACACAACCTCATTTCTTAGCCTCCAAGTGGACCACAACATTACTACAGGTACGAGCAGCCAGATTTTCTTTACAGCTTTTTTGTGCTTAGTTTCCAACCACCAAGACAACACTTCATCCACAGTAGCAGGGGATGCCCAAGAGAAATTCCACCATTATAAAAAACATCCCCAAACCTTCCAAATCTGAAAACACTGCACAAAAAGATGGTCCACAGATTCCACAGCATCTGAACAGAAAAGGCAATTAGTCACAACAGTATGACCCAACACTCCAAATCTCTGCAGAACACCAACTGTTTTGATTCTACCTCTCTAAGCCAACCAACTTATAAATTGTACTTTGGGTGGAGCTTCAATAGTCCAAATCATCCTAGGAACGAATAACCTTGGTCCAGACCTTAGCAGAAGCCAATTTCTCATAGCTAGCACTGTAAACTCACCAGAGGGGGATGCAGCCCACCTCACTACATCTTGCAGATCCACATTCAGCCTAGGAACATCCCTTATCAACCATTGCATCTTCTTCACCTCCTCTTCCTCCTAAGCAAATAATGACCTTCTAAATTGAAGTCTCCAATCACCTTCACTGTCCCTCCTCTACATAAAGGAACTCAACAATCCATCTTTATCCATAGAGAGCCTAAACAATCTGGCATACTCTTCTTTCACCTGTAAATCCTTGAACCATCTATCATGCCAAAACTGAATCCTACACCTATTCCCAACCACAATCTTACACTGTGACACAAAGAACTGAAACAGCTCCAGATAAGATCTTTCCACACTCAGAACATCACTCCGCAGAATAGATTCCTTACCCTCCCCAATCTTCAGTGGCAACCATCTGCCGCCTGCAGACCCATACTTGCTGATAATAACCTTTTTCCATAGTGAATGATCCCTCACCCCATACCTCCACCACCACTTTAATAACATACAAACATTAGTATCCCTTGCCTTCCTAATATCTAACCCTCCTTGGTCCTTGCTCATTGTAACATCCTTCCGTTTTACCATATGAATCTTCCTTCTCAACTCTGAACTGCCCCATAAGAAAGCTAACTTCAACTTATCAATTTTCTTAGCAATACCAATGGGTAATTTGAATAAAGAAATATAATAACCAAGGATACTATCCAAAACTGATTTCACCAAAGTTAACCTTCCAGCAAATGACAAGAGCTTCCTTTTCCACATAGTTAACCTTGACTTAACCTTATCCACCACTGGTTGTCAAGTCTTCTTCCTTCACGGGTTTGCACCCAATGGCAATCCCAAATACTTTAGAGGTAGCTTTTGACATAAACAATGCAGTGTTGAAGTAAAGTCATGAACCATAGTATCACTAACTCCAACTCCACATACCACACTTTCATGAAAGTTTATCTTTAGCCCTGACATTACCTCAAAACATCTAAGAATTCTTTTAACATTTACAATCTGCTCCCACTCAGTTTCACAGAACAATATAGTGTCATCAGCAAACTAGAGATGAGACAGCTTCAATTCTGCAGACCCAACAGTAGCTCTCTTAAATAAACCCAGACTCTTTGCCCTTTCCAACAATAAATTTAACCCTTCTGCCGCAATGTTAAACAAAAATAGTTACAAAGGGTCACCCTACCGTAACCCCTTTTGTGGACAGAATTCATCAGTTGAAGAGCCATTTACTAAAACAGATACTCTTGCAGTGGTAACACATGTTTTCATCCATCCAATCCATCTCTCTCCAAACCCAAGATTAGCCATCATGGAAAATAGATACTCTCAATTGACTAAATCATATGCTTTTTCAAAATCCAACTTTAGTATGACCCCTACATTTTTTACTTTTTCCACCAATCTACAACCTCATTAGCAATCATTACTCCATCAAAGATATTCCTACCACCCAAGAAAGCCGTCTGCACTTCACTAATGACATCTGGTAGCACCCGTTTCACTCTTTTTTAGAGCACTTTTGCTAAGATTTTATAAACAACCCCTCACTAGACTTATTGGCCTATAATCTATTAGACCATTCGGACTAACCTTTTTCGGGATAAGAGTGATAAAAGAACTATTTAGCCCTTTAACCAACTTGTTATGCTGATAAAACTCCTGCATAACCTTAAATATATCAGTCTTCATAAATTTCCAACATTTCTGAATACATGCCATATTGAACCCATCTGGACCTGGCGCTTTATTCCCATCACACTCTTTAACAACCTCCCATACTTCTTCTAATGTGAATTCAGGCTCCAATATTGCCACACCTCTTGCATAATCAATTGGCACAAAATTTCCGGACAACTTTGGCCTAGATGGCCAATCTTCAGCAAAGGCCTTCAAATAATGCCTCAACACTTGATTCCACACAAGCTCAGGATCATCAACATTGAGACCATTAATAACCACTGAGTTTATCAGATTCCTTCTCTGCCTCTTACTTGTAATGATATGAAAGTATTTCGTGTTTCTATCACCATTTTGAGCCCAGTTTAGTCTAGACTTCTGGAACCAAATCCAGGCCTTCCTCTTTCTAAGTGTCCATGCCAGATCTTTTGCCTTCCTTCTACATGCTACTTCATTTGGTTCCAACACCCTGGATTCGGCTAAGAGCTCCAATGCATGTAAATCCTCCTCAGCTTTTTTTAATTGCTCCTCAACCACTCCAAACACTTCAATATTCCATCTTTTTAACTCCTCCTTCAAACCTCCTAGCTTTCTCTGGACTCTATACCCTGCCCACCCTCGCACCAGCCTTTCAGACCAAGTTTTTTGAGCTATCGAAATGAACTCTGGATGTAGTGTCCATGCATTGACAAACCTAAATGGCCTAGGCCCCCAATTCCTCTCATCTTCCATCAACAAGAGAGGGCAATGGTTAGATACCAACCTTGGCAAACCCCACATCTTGAATCTAAACTTCTCCAACCAGACTGTATCCAGCAAAAACCTATCAAGCCTACTCCATCTCTCTCCATCCATTGAATTACAACAAGTAAATCTTCTTCCTAACGCTGGTACATCCACTATTTCTAGTTGGTCAAAAAAGCCATTGAACTCTGCCATACCTCTATCTCTTCTAACACACCCTCTTCGATCTTCAATGGTTCTAATCTCATTATAATCCCCACCCATACACCAAGGCTTTTGGAAGCTTAACCTCATATTGACAATTATTTCCCACAGCTTTGCCCTTTCAAATACATCATTTGGCCCATACACATTAAGAAATACACATTCAAACGACCCAAGGGCCATACTTGAAATAAGCAAAAAATTCCTATTGCGACAACAGTCCAGCAGCTGGAACACCTCTGGATTCCATAAGCTCAACAACCCTCATGCACTACCTTCAGAATCAACAGCCATAAACTCCAGCATCTCCCACGGCCAAATAGATTTAACAAACAACTCATCTATTCTATATTGTTTTGTTTCTTGTAGAAGCCGCACATCCACTTTCCTTTCCTTAATAAGCTACCTAACTCTACTCATTTTCTCCATTCTCCCTAGCCCTGTAACATTCCACAACATAATCTTCATTGATCACTAACTTTACCCCATATAAGACCCCTACCTCTTGGTTAACTAGGCCCTTTTCAAGTCTGTCTTCATCTTGAAGCTCCAACTGCACAATTTTTTGAACTACTTCTATCTCTTTACCGTCACGATTCATGCCCAAACTTTTATCGATCTGCAAAGTAGCTTGTGCTTCCTCAAGCATCATCTTCCTCCTCCTACTCAACTGACTATCCTATGAAAAAGAGCGCGATAAAGCAGCAGCCGCTGCCCTAAACACTGCTCCTCTCTGGAACCCATTCGAAAAAGATGTTTGAGTTTTCTGCATTCTCTTCCTCCCTTGACCTCCGTTGCCTCCATGCCCTCCCAATCTTTTTTGGTTAGAATTTGATCTAACCACCACATTTCGTCCTGAAGCTGCTACCTGTACACCTTCACCCCTGGTAACTGGTAGCACCCATGTTGGACTTAACATGGGTTGAACCCCAGCACTGTTAGTTTTATCAAGATCCAAATTTTGTGCTCCCAACCCAGGCCCATTACTAATATTCTGTAAATGGGCCCCTTCTAAAACCACTTGAAGATTAATACTAGGCCCAACCATCTCAGACCCACTACAACTTCTAACAAAACCAGGGGTCACAATTGCACCTTCTACACCTACTTCTCCACTCTCAGTCATTTTCGTTGGAATCATCAAACTCGTGCCCCCGTTTGGTTTCTCAACACTACCCTTGGTACCAACCAATCTGGTTTCTGACACTCTACTATCATTACCAGCCATACTGATATCTTCTCTATACTGCACGTCAACAAATAAAACATCCCTCTGCAGCTTGTCAACATTACATTAGGCCACCTCATCTGGACATTCCACTTCGTTATCCCTAACCTTAGCCCCTTTGGCCGGCTCGGCATAACCTCTCTGATCTCCTTCAATCTGGGAGCAACAATCATACTTCTTATCACCATTAATCTGCTTCAAGCTATCAACAGATCCACTCTTACTCCAATCTGGTCCTTCCAAAACCTCAGGACATTCACAAACCCTTACAGGATATAACTTGCCATTGCAGCTCAACCGTATAGTCCTGTTAATAAACTCCATATCCCTTGTGATAATTTCTTATTTTGCCACAACAGAAAGAAGCATTCTTGATGGTGTCCTCATGAATCTGCACCACTTCTCCCTAGACAACCCCTATCCTCCTAAAAGTATCCACACTCCATAGATTAAAAGGGATCCCATAGCAACTAACCCAAACACATCGCTCCTGATTCATACTACATCCCTTAGTCCACTCTTCCATTGAGCTACACCATGCAAATGTCCAATCCTTAAGTTTCTTCTTTTGTCTTTTCATCTCCATAACTGATGTGAAAGATAAAATTTCAATCCTACCTTCACCTGCTCTAATTTGTACCTCATTCAACCTCTCTTCTCGCATTCTTTCTTAAAATCTGAAAAGGTGAAAAAACAATGAAGCTTGACTATCAAGCTTTCATACAACCACCCATTACCTATTTCACTGACTTGAACCACAATTTCCTTCCTTCCCTATGCAACTCCTTCCCCTACAACCTCAGCATAAGACTTTATCTTCTGAAGCTCTTGCCTTCGCTGAATACCTCTTCTGTGAACAACACTATTCATGTTCACTACCTTTTTTTGGATCCTTTGTCTAAAACCCCCTTGCTGCTTGACTTTGTCTCCCTTGGCAAACTCAGCTCCTTTTACCTTTAGTTCTATATCATCACACCACAACCTGTCAGCCCTCTGTACTGCAACGTCTGCTACAACAGGACAGTCATACCTAACAAAACCAAATCGCGACCCACTTGTCTTCCTTCTTTTCAATGGAATAAACACATCCTTAACAACACCAAACTTTGTAAACAGCCGAAACAGGCTTTTGGAATCCATGGACAAAGGAATATTATCCATGAAGACTGTAAACAATCCATCAATGCCTGTACACTACAAGAAATATAGAATTTAACGGCGTTTATTTAGCGACGTTTTTATAAACACCACTGTTTCTAACCTTTAACGACGTTTTATAAACGTCACCTTTTATTTTAATTAAAACGGTACCGTTTAAGGAATAGAAGTCATTTTTTAACGCCTTCACATGTGTTACAATGTTATTCCTCCCTCTCTCTTAGCTCTGCTATCAGAACCGTTCTCACTGTCTCTCTCTTCAGGCCCTCATTTTGAATCTGGAAACCTTCAGTTCGGTTTCATCTCAGATCTCTCACTCACTCACTCGATCCCTCAAATCTCTCACTCACTCGATCGCTCTCTCTCTCTCTCTCTCTCTAAACCCTTCAGTCTCAGAGATTAAGATTCAACCTTCTTCAGCTCGGTTTCATCTCAGATCCAATCTCAAAGTGATTTCGATTTCGAAGCTCTCTCTCTCTCGATTTTGAAGCTCCACCGCCACCACCATCACCACCGTTGACTAAGGTGAGCACCATCATCTACAATCTTAATTTCGTATTCTTCTCTCTCTCTCTCTCTCTCTCTCTCTCTCTCAAGCTTTTCCTTCCGGCGATTCTTCTCCTAGGGTTTACATAAGTTTAAGATTTCAGATCTGAGATTTCTCATTCAAAACTTAAGTTTCAGATCTGAGATTTCTCATTCAAAAATATGTTTCGGATTTGAGATTTCTTATTCAAAAATATATGTTTCGAACCTGAGATTTCTCATTCAAAAATATGTTTGAGATCTGGAATTTCTTATTTAAAAACACATGTTTCAGATCTGAGATTTCTCATTCGAAAATATATGTTTATGATTTGAAATTTCTCATTAAAAATTTTCATTCGAAACAATAATTTCTTAATCTAAAATTTTATGCTGGGTTCGGCATTAATTAATGCAAAAATAATTTCATACCAATTATTTGTCCTCTGTTTATTAATTTCATACCAATTATGAATGTATCTATTCCCCTCTCTCTAATACTTGTTGTTGAATTGCTAGACTGGGATTTCTTAATCTAGCCTTGTGATAGAAAGGGAAGGGAAGGTTTCCTCCATATGATAGAAAAGATTAAGGAGGAGAGTAGGGAAAGGAAAGGAGAAAGCTCTTTCCTGCTTCACCCAAAAAAATCAATCTGCTGAAATGTGGTCCGTAAGGAAAGAGACAGAAGATGTTTGAAATTTTGGGCTAATTTTGTATTACTGTTGGAAAATTTTGTATTGTGACTGAATTTTTTCTTACAATAAACCTTGTTAAGCTTTTCATTTCTGCTCTCTCATGGTGGCTTTCTTCATTAATTATACTTAACATAAGACTCTTCTAGACTCAGACCTTGATATATTCTTCATGCATCATAACATATCTTTCACATAATTCTAGAGTCCTTAGATATTTAGTAAATTTCAATTTACTTTTTTCTATAGAAGAAGCTGACGTGGGTATTAAAATACATGAAACTAGCTTGCATTCATTAACAAGTTGTTTGGAATGGTGGAATTGGTATTCATTAACAGATTGTTGAGCGGCTTAAGAAGTATTTTGATATTCTTGGGGGTCCTTCGACATTTATACAGGTGAGTACCTTATTCCTTGGGTGCTTGTTTTGAAACATTGAAGTCAGGATTTGTTCTGTTTTCTTAAATGAAATAATTTTTTGCATTCGGTTGATGCATTTCCTGGATTGGTCAAGTTAAAAATTATAACTTGCAGCCATTTTCTAACCCTTCCCAAAAGAATGGAAAAGGAAAAGAAAAAAAAAATATATCCACTTTCCTAAATCAATGTCAATGAGACCATGAATCTGTGTTTGGATCTTGGATTTGTGGAGAGATTTGAATGCTAAGGAAAATGGAAGGGAGAAGTAGATGAAATAGAAGCTAAGTTATTCATTGACTTTTCCCTTTCCATATACAAATCCCACTTTTCCCTTCCCTTTACAAATCACTTGGCTAAATTTCATTCGCTTTTCCCTTCCCTTTTTCTTTCTCCCCACAAAAGCATGGATGCTTGACCTTAAAATGTCTGAAGTTCTGACTTCATCCGGAAAAGTGCGAATTTCACTACCAAATTTTGTTCATTTCAAAAGACCATCGACTTAAATCACTCATTTCTCTTTCTTAACAATATTTTTCGTGGTTCTAGGCAGCAGTCCCACGCATTCTTCAACAAACTGAAGACGTATTCTTTACAAAGCCCATTAATATACTAAAGCAGACTTCTGATATTTGTTGTGAACGAATAAAGAAGATTCCTTGCATTTCATGCCCATATAAACCAGTGGGATCCATGGCTGTTATGGTAAGGAATTTATAGAATTTTTCAGTTCTCTGCAATGTGGAAGTAAACTGTAGTCCTCGAATTTTTCGGTTCTCTGTTTATTAATTTCATACCAATTTTCATTTTCACTATAATTTAATTTGCAGGTGATGTTCAGCACTGATGGTTATGCATTTCCAGAGACTTTTTACTTAGGTTAGTTTAATTAGTTATCTATCAATTTTATACTTTATTTTGTGATAATATCTTCAAAATCTTGGAGGAGCCAGTTCTGATTGCAGATTGAAATTAATATGAATACAAAATATAGCCTATTTCTCTTGTTAATTGACTTGATAATATATTTCTAACATCATTAAAAATTATTAATTGACTTGATAATTTATTAATAAAAACTATAATTTATTATGAAATTAAAAATCTCAAAGATGAAATGTAATTTTTAAAATTATAAAAAAAAAGATTCGTATTTTAATCAAATCTCAAATTCTATGCGTAATTTATCCTATAAAATAGAAAAAGGAGGATCTAACTGGGAGAGAGGACAAGACGGTTCTGGATGAAATTAGACCGGTTGGAAGGTAGTAGTGGGTTGGCATTGTCATCCCTCTCCAATTTTTCCCTTCTCTATTTTATTCTCTTCTCTTCTATTTCATTCATTCTTCATAGTAATCTTTTATTTCATTTCATTTTCTTTTTAGAAAACACAACACACACACACTCACTGTCTACTCTCTATCTAGTTTCTTGGAAACACAGTCTCACAATCTCTGTACACAAACTTCTCAGTTTCTTTTCTTTGATTCTGACGAACCCACAAGAACAGGATTGACATAGTTGCTGGAGCTGAAGTTTGAAGACAATGGTGACGGTGACGATGATGATGATGATGATGATGATGAGTAGTCTTTTTTGAGAGATGTTCTCAAAGAGTTCACTGAACTTTTGAGTGAGTGTTTGACTAATGCTTGAAGGGTTGTTGGGGTTTTCATAAATGGTTGTTGGGTTCTACATCTTTCTTGGGTAGTTTTTTGAATGCTTATTTTATTTTATTTTTAGTTTTGTCTGTGCACTGAATATTCCGTAAAGCCAACTCGCCTCTTCGTTCTCATATATTTATGTTGTATGTTCTCTTCAATTATATCATTCAGCAATAGTTTTTAATGGTTTCAGCAACAGTTTTTAACGGTCTCTCTCTCTGTCTCAAAGTCTCCTCATTTTAGGTAGTCGGATTTTCCTACTTACACTGACCTTTCTGGTTCTCAAAAGGTAAGCAATTTTTTCTTTTTTAAGATCTCCCAATTTTCCTCTGTTTTTAGTTTTCTTTTTTGTTTTTTTATTTTTGTGGATGTTGATTGGTTTTCTTAGTTCCTTCTTAGTGGGAAATTCTTTAGCTATTAATGGTAATCAGTGAGTATGTGCTCTTAGTGTCATTGAATTCCCATTTTAGTTGTTTCTGTACTATGATCAAAGTTTAATCATTTTACACACTAGACTTGATGATGCAAACTCATGAACTTTAATCTCTGTAGTGATTTGGGTTGCTGATAAGAGTATCGGATATGGGTTAGAGTTGGAAGAGTGGTTGATTTGTTACCTAAGTTGGAAAATTCGTCGAAAAGATGAAGAGCGCTGCGTTTGTGGCTATTGCTGCTGCAATTGGTAACTTCTTGCAAGGTTGGGATAATGCCACTATTGCAGGTACTTGTCATTTTAATAATCTAATTCTTCATTTTTGAATTCACTCATGGAAATGATGTAGATTTAGTATTTGCCTGAGTTGATTGATATCCTTGTTCCCGAATTCCCTATTTAATGGATCTAATGAAATGGAAATCAAATTAGTAGGATTTTTGTGCAGTCAAATTTGATTTGTGGATTCAACTATAGATGCTTAATTTTCTATGATCTTTTCTTTGTTTCTTAGTTTGCTTCCCCTCCTTGGAAAGACAGGAGGGAAAGCCCCATTGATAGCCTGATATTGAGTAAATTAGCATTGAGTGCAAACGCATCAATCTAAAGTTTTTGATGATTTGATAAATGAAGAAGATAGGTTGAATTTGATAATTGCTAGAAGTTTTTTTTTTCTGAAGTAGTTAACAATATGGGTATTTTTGGAGAAAAGAAAAAAGTGGTGCAAAGCTTCAAATCCCTTCTGAGTTGTGTGTTTTATATAATAGTGTAGATGTTTCATTACTGGAAAAATAATGATTTATTATTATTTTTTTAACATTACAGGGGCTATAGTGTACATAAAGGAGGACCTGAGTTTGGAAACTACTATAGAAGGGCTTGCTGTGGCCATGTCACTCATTGGAGCCACACTTGTCACAACTTGCTCGGGTCCCATATCAGATTTGATTGGTTGGCGTCCAATGCTAATAATGTCGTCAATGTTCTACTTTGTTAGTGGTTTGGTAATGTTGTGGTCTCCTAACGTCTATGTTCTACTTGTAGCGAGGCTAATAGATGGATTTGGAATTGGTTTGGCTGTTACTCTTGTCCCGGACTATATATCTGAGACTGCTCCGGCAGATATAAGGGGGTTGTTAAATACTTTTCCACAGTTTGCCGGTTCTTTTGCAATGTTTTTGGCTTATTGCATGATTTTTGGAATGTCATTGATGACCTCGCCTAGCTGGCGGGTGATGCTCAGAGTACTTTCTATTCCCTCTCTTGCTTATTTTGCATTGGCAATATTTTACTTACCTGAATCTCCGCGGTGGCTTGTGAGTAAAGGAAGGATGCTTGAGGCGAAACAAGTTTTGCAGAGGTTATGGGGCAGGGAAGATGTTTCAGGTGCATTCTCTGATGCCATGTCTAACATGTTGAACCAACATATCAGTATCTTTTCTTGGTTTGATGGATCTACTTTGGTATCCATATTTTGATTCAGATTTTAAATTGTGCATGTTGGAATTTGTACATGACTCAATTTTTCCTTGAGATTCGCTTTCCTTGCGGGAAATTTTTATTATTTGTACTATCTTGAGGTAGAGATGTCCAACATCCCCTAGGACACTACATTTTTGGTTTTTCACTTGACCAATGATATGCAAAATGCAGTTGTTCAATTGTGAGTTATTGAATATATAGTTCTTGAGCAATGATATGATATCAAATTATATTTTTCTCATATCTTGTATTCTATGTGACAAATATCGCTTGAAATTACTTGTCCTAGTATTCCGTAGTTCACGATGTAATAGATGACACTATGTTATGGTCTTTAATAAGAAGATTATCAGTTGTATTTTATTTTGTTTAACCTACTTAATTCAGTTTGTGTTTTGTTATGGGGGCAGGTGCAACCAAATGGGTTAAGCAAGCGGATTGTGACATTAAAATTAACACAAATTAAAAATTAAAAAAAAAAAAGAGGCTATGGCGGCGTTTAAAAAGCGTCACTATATCCCACCCCAACGGCTAGATTTTTAATATGTATAAATGTTTATGATGGCGTTTCAAAACGTCGCTAAATGTCATAATGACGTCATAGTACAGCTAGGTAGGACATTTGACGGCGTTTTTAAAAACGCCGCTTATAGTAATATAACGACATTTTTTAAACGCCATGAAGTTATAGCGACGGCCGCGTCATCGGCGTTTGATATTAAACGTCACAAAAAGAAATAGCGACGTTTTTAGTACTTTTAGCGGCATTTTTTAAACGCCGCTAAAAGGGGATTTTCCAGCTGTGGTAACTCCTACATTCTTACTCATTCCTTACCGTTTCACTACCAGTTGCCACCCTCCACCCTCCATCAAAAAAAACATTTAAATCATCTTCTCTCTGCACTTCTACCCTAGCTATTTTTACTGAATGTTCGGTAAGTCAATTATAGCCATCAAACCTGCTGCTACATCAACAGGGAAAATTTCATCCATCCTGACAATAGTTGAAACTAGGAAGGCTATAAAAGGTGTTTGCTTCTCCACCAGAAGAAAATATTCAATTAGATGATTTAGTTGCGTAATGTTGTAGGTTGCCAACAACATCAGTGCTTGATCGACAAAGGGTGGTCAAAATGACGACTAGCCACATAGGCTAGTTAACGACAATGGTCCACTATGCAAGTCTCTTCAACCCCACTATTGACCAACACGTAGGCAGATTGAAATACTAACAAAGCCACTAACCTTTATCATAATGTTGGGGTGGGGCATTAAGATCTTGATTCAAATTTGATTAATCAAACTATATATAATGCTCAACAAGCTGCTGCTGCATTACTAAATGTTATTTCTAATGATTTTATGTTTTTTAGTTTAGAAAACAATAGCCTGCATTTCTAACCTTGAAATTGCACACCTCACAGAAATGAAAACAAGTGTAACAAATTAAGACAACAAATACTGTATTAATTTAAAAAGATAAGCAAAATGGCTTATAGTTTATTCAAAACCACAATGCAGGGTATGTTCAATAAAAGACATTACCATACTTATGAGTAGTGTCAGTATGTTCCTTTTCCACAAGATCTGACAAATATTCAGTGCCAATGATATGGCCATCACCACTCAAACGAAGCTGCAGAAACTTTCAACTAATTAGCAGAAACATGAGAGAGAGAGAGAACAAATGAAAGACATAGAAATTAAATAATCTATTAATAGTGTAGCTTATCTGAAACAAGCACAGGATACTGAAAATTAGCGCTGCTGCGTATAACATAGCCAATGCCACGTCATCATCTTTTTTCATTTACATATAAAGTTGTACACAAATTCAATTTCAATTATAATAACTAATTTTATATGATTTCTATTTGAGAAATAATTATTTTTTATATATATAATTATAATTTAATTATTATGATATTCAAAAAAATTATCTCGATATATAAATAAATAAGACAGAATGTATTTAATTATGTGTATTGCACAAATTAAATTAATCTTCTTTTATATTTTTTACTTTTTGTCTATCTTATTGATGTCTTAATATTAATTTATATATATATATATATATAAAAATAGTGTTTACCCTCAAAAAGTACCACCTAACATACCCTTATACTTAATTATTTCTAAAATCTAATATTTAAAAGATTTCTATTTAATCTAAAGGGAAAATTAGTCCCTATCCCATTTTTAGTAATGGATAAGGTCCACAATATTATTTTGTGATGTCTAAGGTCCATCAACCTTGACCTCATATATCACAGAGAAATTTGATTCTCTTCCACGCCAACTTCCAAAATCCCTCTCTCTGTAATGCCTGCCTCCCTACTTAGCTGTTCATTATGTGGTTTACTCTAATTTTGTGTTTATATGTGCATTCTATGTTTATCTGTGTGTGAAATGTGTACTATGTGTTATGTGCATTCTACTCTGCTTGACAGATATGTTAATTTAAGAAAAAGACCTGTCTAACTCATTAAATTGTAAGGTTACAAATTAAATAATAGACTAGGTGGTTAGAGCCTAATTCACCTTAATTAGACAAAGTGGAGTTAAGGTAACTTGGGTTCTAATAAGAAAATTAATTGAAGTGATTGTAATTTAGTTTAACTTAAGTCAAAGTAACTTAGATATTTTATATAGATATTTGAATTCAAGTGAAGAGAGAGAGAGAGAGAGAGAGAGAGAGAGAGAGAGAGAGAGAGAGAGAGAGAGAGAGAATTCTAGAGTTTTAGAGAAGAAGGAGAAGAGGAAGAGAAAAGTAGCAAGAGGGTTAGAGTCAATCTTCCACAATTCCATAAGCTAAGGTAAGAATTCTTGTCTCAGCCTTGGGAATTAACATATGAGATGGGAGAATCTGCATTGATTTAAAAATTAGGGTAATATAGGTTATGTTAAGATCCCTAAATTCAAGACTTCATGTCGTATATGGCAAACATAGCATTATTCATGTTCAATTCCTTTCTTTTGCATGATCTTTGGTAGTTGGAGGAAGGAATTTATGGATTTGAATTGGGAAAGTTACACTCAAAGTTTAGATCTTTTCTTTTCCAATGCCAATGAGTTTGTTTGAATTTATGATATTGGTTTGAACTTAGAATTTACTCTTTCATCATGTTTTTATAAGTTTTAAGCCTTGATTTGTTCAACTTTGGGTTTGCTTTTTGAAGGTTTGAAGCTCCAAAACAGAGCAGAAATTTCGGTTCTGGAACACCCAGAACCGCCTGTGTGCCATGGGGAACCGCAGATAGTGATCCCGATTTTCCCTCCATTGGTTGTTGTATTCCGGACTCAGTTTCGTGGACGTCTGTTGTTGTATATGTTGCATTTCCATCCTTTAATTTCTTGTATTTTAGTTTTAGGATGTGTTGCCAGGTTTGTAACAGGTTGGGTGCATTTTGAAACAAATGGTTGCTGCCCAGATTTTGGTGAGCGAGGCTTTTGTCGCTCGAGCGAGAGTCGAGTGGTGTGTCTGTTGGCTCGAACGAGAAGTCTTGCGCTTGAGCTTGCGTCTGCGTCTAGTTTTGGACCTAAAGGTTGCATTTCTTGGCTCGAGCGAGCGAGGATTATGTTTTGGGTTTCTTCGCTCGAGCGAGCATTCTTTCACTCGAGCATGCATTCTTTCGCTCGAGCATGCTTCTGGATTGCAGACCTGAAGCTTCGTGTTGTTGGCTCGAGCGAGACTTTCTGTGCTCGAGTGAGGTTTCTTTGTGTCTAGTCGCTCGAGCGACCTTTCCTTTGCTCGAGCGAAGCTCGAATATATCAGTTCACAGTAGCAGCTTTTTCTTCACTTTTCTTCATCTCTTTTACTCAAACCCTAGAACGGCTGCTCCCTCTCTCTCTACATACCTTCTCTCTACAAATCCATCTAGTTCTAGAGGTCTCCTTCTCTAGTTCATTTATAAAAAGTGTAGAGCTTGGCGTGGCCTTCGTTTTGATCTGAAAATCTTTGGGTTTGGAGCATCTAGAGTTTCCTTCATTTTCTCCATTGGGTCTCTTCTCTTGAGGTAAGGATACCCTACTCATTACTATGGGTTTTAACATAGATTTAGTACTTTTGTATAAATGGTGGATTATGGTAAGTTTAGGTAAGTTGGGGTTTGTTTTAAAGTTATAAAATTGGGGTTTTAAATTGTTAAACTCCATGTGTACGTGAGACATTAGAAAATGGAATTATTGTTGTTAAATTGATGAAATTGAGCCTTAGGGTTCATAATTGAAAAAAATGGGAAATGCCCTAATTATATTGAATAATTAATTTGAATAATTAATTTGGAGAAATATGAAATTGAGTTAGAAATTATGAAATTAGGAAATTATGAGATTGAATGGTGTAGTTGGATAAATGAATCACTCACCTATGAATATGTTGATATTTTATCTGTTTGATAAATTTATTATCTGTCTAGAGATAACTGCTTTGGGCTATCGGTAGAGGATAGTCTTGATTGTTGTAGACACTGTATGTTGATTAGGGAAAACTGAAACTAATCAAAAGGTTAAGTCATTGAATATGATGGTTGAATTAACACATTGAATATGTGCTTGGATTGATCATTGCATATGATGAATTGCTTAAATACATTGCATATGTATCTTGTTTGGGAGGAGATAGGAGATGTACTCCATGGTTTGAGAGGAGATGTACTCCATGGTTTGAGAGGAGATATGGGATGGACTCCATTGATAACTAAGTTGACCGAAGTGTCCAAGGTGAAAGCCCCGAAATCCTAATTACGTTTATATAACGTAGATAATTGAAGTATTGAAATGTTGTAATATGAGTTGTGGTTTCATTTGAATTGTGGATGATGGAAGTGTCTCAATATGAGTTGTAGTCTCATTTAAGTGTTTGGCTAGGTAAAGAGCCATGTTTATGAATTTGAATTGGATAAGTAAAGGAAAGTAGAATGAAACACATGTGTATTTGTCATGGAACTGGGTTGTGTTGTAAGTTGGTTTATAAGTATTAACCATCTATCGAATACTAATGTTTTAGTTACTTCTCATAATCGGTTTAGTATATCTCTACTGGGCATTGGCTCACCCTGTATGGGACATCATTTTTCAGGTTCAGGTGATATGTCATCTCCAAGGACGTAGCTTGGAAGGTTTTGGGGGTTGAAGACTCTTTTGGTTGTTTTGTTATTTTGGTATTACATGTAAATTCAAGCCGAGGGCTTAATATGTTTTGAGTTAGTACTCTTTTTTTGTAATCAAGTGTTGGCTTGGAAAGTTGTAAGCCCGTAGGGCATTTACTTTTGTTGTCAACATGTAATACTTTTGTAATGAACACTCTGATAAATGAAACATATTTTATTCTCTTATGACTATGGATGTCTTAAATGATTGGTTGATATGTATTATTTTGAGGGCATTACAACTTGGTATCAGAGCGTACTGGGTTTGAATACTTTGGGTACGTGGGAAGTGGTTAGTACCATAATGGATTTGTCTCGCTTATTAGAGACTTATGTGTAATGTTGTGTGTTTATTTAATAATATGCTTGTCTGACTATATGGGTATGGAATTTAGTTTCTAGGATGTTGATTGGATTCTTGGGTTTCTGGGAGTCTTGTTGGAAAAGCACTTGATCAATACTGTTTCTAGCCGGAACTCTAGCAATGCCACGGGACTGTCATTATCCGAAAATGAAATTCGTAAGTGCTTATGTGATTATGTGCTTACATGGAATGAATTACTGTTGTCCAATGCATTAGGACGTGAGTGAAATAGCTTCGGCACATTTGTGAATATACTAATGTCTTTGTTACCTTTATTAGGATGTCAGGACGAGGATGTGGTGGTAGGTATGGTAGGCCTAGGAGGCAGGAGATGCCTATACCGGATGAAATTCCAGCGCAACAGGAGGGTGTTGGTCGCGCCAATGTGGCCGAGCCAGTAAGTCAGCAGGCCATGGGTGCCTTAGCCTGCGAAATGGCAGGAGCATTGAGGGAATCCATGGACATTCTCAGGCTGAAAATCAAGTCCAGGCCCATATTGCTGGGGCAGGGCCTTCTTTTCTGAAGAGGGAGTTTTTTCGGTCTAATCCGGATAAGTTTCTGGGGATCCTAAAGAGCCACTTAAGGCTGATGAGTGGCTTGAGCAGATGACGAAGATGTTTGAGATGCTTGGCATCGGAGACGGAGGTTAACGGGTGACCTTGGCGTCCTTCCAGCTGAAAGGAGACGCGGGTCAGTGGTGGAAGTTTGTTTGAGACCGTATTGGTGGGACTTGGGAGGCTTTCGTTGGTGCCTTCCAAGAGAAATTTTTGCCTCCCGCTGTTAGGGAGAAGTTGAGGGATCAATCCTGTCAGGCTAAGCAGCTGAATACACCAGTGGCTGAGTTTGAGGCCGCATTTACCAGCTTATCTAGATTTGCACCAGAGCTAGTGGCGTTTGAGGAATGTCGTTGTCTTGAGTTCGAAAAGAAGTTAAGGACCGGGCTCAAGCTTAGGGTTGCTGGGTCCATGACTCGAGAGTATGGGCGCCTTGTGGATATTGCGGCCCATCTTGAGATTATTATGCATGAGAAGGAGGATAGGATGAGGGGTTCCAAGAGGAGTCAGGATGGCCAGGGAGATGGTAGGAGGCAGAGGGGTTCTAACCCTTAGCAGTCCCAGGGTGCTTTTGCGAGATCTACCTTTCCAGTGCCGAGTTCAGGCTCTGGGAGAGGCAGTCAGGGAGACTTTACTTGTTACAAATGTGGTCAGTTGGGCCACAAGTCTCCAGCTTGCCCGCAGAGGAGAGGAAGACAGAGAGCAGCTTTATCTTTGGCTCGTCCTTAGAGCCAGAGTCAGGGCAAAGGCTAGCCGCTCTCTTGTTACCAGCGTGGTCAGGCAGGGCACCTGAAGAGGTTTTGCCAGCAATTGAGTGGCACATCTAGTGTATCTGGTTCGAGGCAGACTTAGGGCCATCAGCTAGCTCAGTTAGTTCAGGCCTTGAGGGCCAATTAGGGAGCCTCTTCGGCTCAATCAATGCAGCAGTCTTATGCTTCGAGACGTGAGCATGTAGATCAGAGACCTTCTGGGCTTGTGTATGCTGTTACCGCGCAGGATCTTGTACCGGCTCCATCTGTTGTGAGATATACCTTTTTGTTTTACAACTCAGTTGCTAATGTGTTGATTGATACGAGTGCATCGCATTCCTTTATATCTGCTGCATTTGCATCTATTCTGGGGTTAGAGTTGGTGCAGTTAGCTTCTCCTATTTGTGTTGTATCACCCGTTGGAGGTGAGTTGATTTTGAAACAAGGGTGTAAAGGTTGTGATATAGAGGTCGCCGACTGCTGGCTTCCATTTTCTTTTGTAGTTATGGCTATGTCGGGTTTTAATGTGATTTTAGGTATGGACTGGTTATCGTCATACCGAGCTATTATTGATTACTACAGCCAGAGGGTTAGTGTATGTACCCTAAGCAGGGATTGTTTTCACTTCTTGGGGGATCGGGTTGGTAGAATTTTGCCACCGGTATATGATCCGTGAGGGCGGAGTGAGCTTAGTTACCTTCTTGTTAGCTATATGAGTAGTGAGTGTAACGAGATCCAGATTGAGTTACCCAGAGTGGTTTGTGAGTATTCGAATGTTTTTCCTGAGGATCTTGTTAGTCTACCACCTCATCGAGAGATCGAGTTCTCTATTGACTTAGTGCCTGGCATGGCACCGATTACCATGGCACTGTATCATTTTGCCTCAGCCAAGTTGAGTGAGTTGAAGATTTAGCTCCAGGAGTTACTAGATAAGGGTTTTATTCGCCCTAGTACTTCGTCGTGGGGAGCACCAGCAATCTTTGTTAAAAAGAAAGATGGGGCTTTGAGACTTTGTATTGATTACTGGAAATTGAATCAGGCTACGGTTAAGAACAAGTACCCTATGTCTCGTATTGATGATTTGTTTGACCAGTTGAAAGGGTCCCGTTGTTTCTCCAAGATAGACTTGAGATCGGGTTACCATCAGTTGAGGGTTAGGGAGGAGGATATTCCGAAGACGACATTCCGTGCGCGGTATGCCCATTATGAGTTTCTGGTGATGCCTTTTGGGCTCACCAATGCACCGGTAGTGTTTATGGACTTGATGAACCGGACATTCCGAGAGTTCTTAGAATGCTTTGTGGTCGTTTTTGTGGATGACATTCTAATTTATTCACCTTCTGAGGAGGAGCACGAGGAACACTTGAGAGTGGTGCTTGAGTTACTTAGAGCCCATAAACTGTATGCTAAGTTTGGAAAGTGTGAGTTTTGGCTAAGAGAGGCTAAGTTCTTAGGCCATGTAGTCTCTGGGGAAAGGGTGTCTGTTGATACATCCAAAATAGAGGCAGTGCAAGATTGGGCACAGCTTAAAAGTGTTTTTGAGATCCGCAGTTTTCTGGGATTGACTGGTTATTACCGTCAGTTTGTGAAAGATTTCTCCAGGCTAGCTTCGCCTTTGACTACATTGACTCGGAAAGGGGTCTGTATGGAGTGAGACCTGTGAAAAGTCGTTCCAAGAACTTAAGGTTAGACTTACCACCGCTCTCGTTTTGATTATTCCGGAGAGGGGTTTAGGTTATGCGGTGTATTATGATGCTTCACGAGAGGGTTTGGATTGTGTGTTGATGCAAGAGGGAAAAATGGTAACCTATGGCTCACGGCAGTTGAAAATACATGAGAGGAATTACCCTACACATGACCTAGAGTTAGCAACTATGATTTTTGCCCTGAAGATTTGGAGGCATTACCTTTATGGTTAGAGATTCGAGGTGTTCTCGGATCATAAAAGTCTGAAATATCTGTTTACACAGAAAGACTTGAACTTGAGGCAAAGGAGGTAGATGGAGTTTATTGAGGATTACAACTTCGAGTTGCATTATCACCCAGGGAAGGCCAATATTATGGCTGATGCCCTTAGCAGGAAATCCATTAGTGATGTAGTTTGTATAGCCTTCCGGGAGTGGGAAATGTTGGGTGCACTTGGCGAGATTGATTTGCTTCTGGGCGAATCTGTTGAGTCTGCGGCCTTGTTTTCTGTAGTTGTGCAGCCTACACTTGTGAATCGGGTGTTAGAGGCACAAAAGAGTGACCTTGAGGTAGAATCCCTCCGAGAGAAGATCTCTAGTGGGAAGGTTGAGAAGGGTTTGATTGTGTACCCCGACCTGAGTTTGAGGTACCGAGACCGTCTATTTGTGCTAGAGTCTTGCCAAGAGGAAGTACTCCGAGAGTTTCATCATTCACACCTTGTGGTGCATCCGGGAGGCACTAAAATGTATCGTGATTTGGGTCGCCAGTTCTGGTGGCGGGGTATGAAGAAAGATGTGGCAGTTTTTGTATCTAAGTGCCTTACTTGTCAGCAAGTGAAGGCCGAATATCAGAAGGCAGCAGGTTTGTTGCAACCCTTGCCTATTGCCGAGTGGAAGTGGGAGTGGGAGCATGTCACGATGGACTTCGTTGTAGGTCTTCTGAGGACTCAACGGGGTAGTGATGCTATTTGGGTGGTTGTAGACCGGTTGACTAAGTCGGCACATTTTATCCCTATGCGCGTAAGAGATTCAGTAGATCATCTTACCGACTTGTATATTCGGGACATAGTAAGGTTGCACAGGGTCCCAGTGTCGATCGTCTCAGATAGAGATCTACGTTTTACTGCTAGGTTATGGCAGAGTTTGCAGAATGCCTTGGGCACTAGGTTGACCTTTAGCACGGCTTATCATCCTCAGACTAATGGCCAGTCCGAGCGTACTATTCAGATCCTTGAGGATATGCTTCGAGGTTGTGTCCTTGACTTTAGTGGGTCGTGGGAGAGGCACTTGCCCTTAGTGGAGTTTGCCTACAACAACAGTTTCCAATCGAGTATTGGTATCGCACCGTTTGAGGCCTTGTATGGCCGCCCGTGTAGGTCTCCAATGTGTTGGGCTGAGGTGAGTGATACACCTTTGTTGGGCCCGGAGTTGGTGCGAGAAACGACGGAGAACGTTGAACTTATCCATAGGAGGCTTGTTACAGCCCAGAGTCGCCAAAAAAGTTATGCCGACTGTAGGAGAAGGCCTTTGTCATTTGAGGCCGGTGATCATGTCTTTCTGAAAATATCACCTAGGTGGGGTTTGATGAGGTTTGGGAAGAGTGAGAAGTTATCCCCTCATTTTATTGGCCCTTTCGAGATCCTTGAGAGGATTGGTGAGGTTGCCTACCGTTTAGCTTTGCCACCGCAGTTGTCCGGGGTGCATGACGTGTTTCATGTTAGTATGCTTCGGAAATACAAGTCAGATCCGTCGCATGTATTGGATTGGACCGACTTAAAGGTAGATGAGGATGCCTCGTATGAGGAGAGACCGGTGCGGGTCTTAGATAGACGAGATCAAGTCTTGCGAGGCAAGACGAGATCAAGTCTTGCGAGGCAAGACGATACCCTTGGTAAAAGTTTTGTGGAAACATCACGGGGTTGAGGAAGTCACTTGGGAACGTGAGTTGGAAGTCCGTGAGAAATATCTTAACTTGTTTGTTAATGTTTAACCATGTATTGGAAATCTTGTTTTGTTGATAAACTCTAAGAACATTGTATATGTTTTGGTTTATAGAAGTATTGTAATGGTTGAGTATGCCTTGAAAATGGAAGTTAATTTAGCATTGTATATGTTGAATATGTTGCAGAAATGAAAATATATCATTAACATTGAATATGTTATAGAATTGTGGAATATGGTATTAAGACTTGTTGAAATTCAAAGGAAAGCATGTTGTTGATGCATATTGTCATGACCCCATTCCGTCCCTAGTAGAATGGTGCCGTGATGGCCGGTAATCCAAAATTATCAAAGGCCAACTTACAAAAATTCACACACAATCAGAGTATACATATGGGGCTTATAAGTGCGGAAGCAATATATATAAATCCGATTAGTCCATAAGAGCTGTGCGTAGATCAAATGGAATGACATACATCTTATCAAGGTCTTACAACTTTAATACAATAAAATAAGTACATAATACATCTTGATCAAAAGGCTTCTCAAGCCGACATAAACAAGAGGAGTAAACTACAAGACAAGAAGCAAGATCTTCGAGATGCTACAAAATATGAATCCAAAACAAGCTTGCAAATAATTATCTAAGCGTCACCGCCTTCTTGCTCATCACCTACATATATATAAGGAAAGGGTGAGCTTGGATACTCAGTGAATGGTATAAGTAATAAAGGGGTTTGCATAAATGATATCCGAGATCTTTTCCAAAACAATACATATAACTTTACAAATTAAAGGGATAAACTAAGTTCATCTATCAAATCTTTCAAAGCTTCTTGGATGTTAACAATATCTACATAATACCAAACGATGACATTAAACAAAGGTGCTACAAAAGCTTAGAGTCCTCTAGCACGTAAGGACTTGTGCTACAAAGGCTTAGAGTCCTCTAGCACGTAAGGACTTGTGCTACAAAAGCTTAGAGTCCTCTAGCACGTAGGGACTTGTGCTACAAAGGCTTATAGTCCCTTAGCACGTACGGACTTGTCAAGAATGTTATCAAAACCAAAGCTAATACTTGATACACAAAATAGGGATATTCATTCATGCTTAACAAATACTTTTCCAAAACAAGCAAGGCAAAGCTTTATCAAATGTCATAACATAGCTGTATTAAAAATACCACTCACATAGCTCTTCGAACGTCGGGGTCAAAGCAAGAGTCCAAGTCCTACAAATACATGGCAAAGTCTATTGAATGCACTCTCAAACAAGCTTCACATGAATGCAAATGATCTCGGCATTCCTTTCCAAAACCAAGTCAAGGCAAAGTAAAACATGCTGGGTACCAACCAGGTCTTTGCCGAGGTCCCACACCTCTTGGCCGAGGTGTGGTTACCAAGGCTTCGGCGAGCGGCTGTCTGCCGAGGTGTTCATGCAAGATGGACTAATGGTGCAAGTGATCATGCAAGGTAGGCCAAGGTGAGATACGATGCTTGGCCTAAGTGTGAGGTCTAGGCAAGAGTGATCTCGGTGACTACACTTAGGGAAGTGAAGTCTGGAAATCTGGGTTTCCTTCCTTGAAGCACATGAAGAACATGAACATGAAGAACATAAAGAACATGAATGCTAAAATCATAACTTCTTGTTACAAAATCTGAGATTTCATGCTATGAGTTCAAAAACATGGACCTTGGTACCCATACTTGAAGACTCCGTGAAAACAAACACAAAAACATGGATCTTGATATAAACTTTCGGATCAAAACATGGTTTTTCCTCAAGAACACATGAATATCACTTTCTCTTTCTGAAACCGAACTTCAAAGCAATGCATGGCTCATAAATCATGCTAGCTCATGCAATGCGATTAGATGAACATAAAGAATAACAAGAGCAGATCAAGATTCTAACCTCAAAACACGAATCAAACGGTTTCAACTCTAAAGATTAAGCTCGGAAATCCACTCCCTCTCTAAGAACTTCTTCTTCCCTCTTCCTAGAGCTTCTCTCTCTATAAAGGCAAAGATATGATACAAAATGATGTGTTTCTCAACAGCTCACTGACTTAACCCTCTGCTGGGACACGTGGCATCGGCTGGTTAGCTCTTCTCAAAAAGGTAATTGAGTGAAAAGACAAGACTATGACAAAGTGTGCTCAACAAGCAAGATGGCATAGGCACTCCGGCAAGTAATGATCTCGGCTAAGGGCAAGGCTTCGGCAAGTAAGGAAACAATGATCTTGGCTAGGAAGGACAACACTTGACTTAACTGTGCCACACCTCGGCCTAGATGTGCCACACCTCGGTTTAGGTCATACCAATCCATGAACAAGATCACTAGGTGCAAGAGTAACATCTCGGCCTAGATAATACACATCTCGGCCTTGGTGATGAACACCTCGGCCTAGATAGTGACATCTCGGCCAATATGCCAAGGTGCGAGTGGAGGTCAACCAAAGTGGTTCCAAGATGGTCCTAGGTGTAAGAGGTTCAAAGGTGTGACTTAGGCTTAGGATGACCTCGGCTAAACTCACACCAAACAAGGAACAAAGCATGCAGTAACACTTAGATAAAACAAAACAGGATTACATGAATGCAACTTAACAAGACAAAGTTATATATATATATATATATATGCATGTGCGCATGACTAAGGCAATGCGAGGGTTCTTACACATATTGAATTATATTGTGAATTGCCTCTTGAAAAGAGATGGGATGGCCGATAATGGGTCAGGATGTTGAATATTGAATTATAATATTGTTGAGAATTGAAAAACCACAATTTTGGAACTTATATCTAATTTCGGGAACGAAATTCTTTAAGAATGGGAGGTTATAGCAATCCTAGTTTTCCCTCTATTGGTTGTTGTATTCCGGACTCGGTTCCGTGGACGTCTGTCGTTGTATATGTTGCATTTCCATCCTTTAACTCCTTATATTTGAGTTTTAGGATGTGTTGGGCAGGTTTGTAACAGGTTTGGTGTATTTTGAAATAAATGGTTGCTGCCCAGATTTTGGTGTCTTCACTCGAGCGAGGCTTTTGTAGCTCGAGTGAGCTCTGTGTTTTAGTTCCTTCGCTTGAGCGAGAGTCGAGTGGTGTGTCTGTTGGCTCGAGCGAGAAGTCTTGCACTCGAGCTTGCGTCTGCGTCCAGTTTTGGACCTGAAGGTTGCATTTCTTGGCTCGAGCGAGCTTTGCTTCGCTCGAGCGAGCGAGGACTATGTTTTGGGTTTCTTCGCTTGAGCGAGCATTCTTTCGCTCGAGCGTGCTTCTGGGTTGCAGACCTGAAGCTTCGTGTTGTTGGCTCAAGCGAGGCTTTCTGCGCTCGAGCGAGGTTTCTTTGTGTCTGGTCGCTCATTTGCTTTGCTCGAGCGAGCGAGGACTATGTTTTGGGTTTCTTCGCTCGAGCGAGCATTCTTTCGCTCGAGCATGCTTCTGGGTTGCAGACCTGAAGCTTCGTGTTGTTGGCTTGAACGAGGCTTTCTGCGCTTGAGCGAGGTTTTTTTGTGTCTGGTCGCTTGAGCGACCATTCCTTCGCTCGAGCGAAGCTCGAATATATCAGTTCACAGTAGCAGCTTCTTCTTCACTTTTCTTCATCTCTTTTACTCAAACCCTAGAACGGCAGCTCCCTCTCTTTCTACATACCTTCTTTCTACAAATCTATCTAGTTCTAGAGGTCTCCTACCCTAGTTCCTTTGTAAAAAGTGTGGAGCTTGGCGTGGCCTTCGTTTTGATCCGAAAATCTTTGAGTTTGGAGCATCTAGAGTTTCTTTCATTTTCTTCATTGGGTCTCTTTTCTTGAGGTAGGGATACCCTACTCCTTACTATGGATTGTAACATAGATTTTAGCCATTTTGTATAAATTGTGGATTATGGTTAGTTTGGATAAGTTGGGGTTTGTTTTAAAGTTATAAAAATGGGGTTTTAAATTGTTAAACTCCATGTGTGCGTGAGACCTTGGAAAATGGAATTATTGTTGTTAAATTGATGAAATTGAGCCTTAGGGTTTATAATTGAAAAAACGGGAAAATGTCCTAATTATATTGAATAATTAATTTGAATAATTAATTTGGGGAAATATGAAATTGAGTTGGAAATTATGAAATTGAGAAATTATGAGATTGAATGCTATAGTTGGATAAATGAATCACTCACTTATGAATATGTTGATATTTTATCTGTTTGATAAATTTATTATCTGTCTAGAGATAACTGCTTTGGGCTATCGGTGGAGGATAGTCTTGATTATTATAGACACTGTATATTGATTAGGAAAAACTGAAACTAATCAAAAGGTTAAGTCATTGAATATGACGGTTGAATTAACGCATTGACTATGTACCTGGATTGATCATTGTATATGATGAATTGTTTAAATACATTGCATATGTATCTTGTTTGGGAGGAGATAGGGGATGTACTCCATGGTTTGAGAGGAGATAGGGATGTACTCTCAAACCCGTTTGGGAGGAGATAGGGGATGGACTCCATTGATAACTAAGTTAGCCAGAGTGTTCAGGGTGAAAGTCCCGAAATCCTAATTACGTTTGCATAATATAGATAATTGAAGTATTGAAATGTTGTAATATGAGTTGTAGTCTCATTTGAATTGTGGATAATGGAAGTGTCTTAATATGAGTTGTAGTCTCATTTAAGTGTTTGGCTAGGTAAAGAGCCATGTTTATGAATTTGAATTGGATAAGTAAAGGAAAGAAGAATTAAACACAGGTGTATTTGTCATGGAACTGGGTTGTGTTGTAAGTTGGTTTATAGGTGTTAACCATCTATCGAATGCTAATATTTTAGTTATTTCTCATAATCGGTTTAGTATATCTCTACTGGGCATTGGCTCACCCTATATAGGACATCATTTTCAGGTTCAGGTGATATGCCACCTCCAAGGACGTAGCTTGGAAGGTTTTGGGAGTTGAAGACTCTTTTGGTTGTTTTGTTATTTTGGTATTACATGTAAATTCAAGCCGATGGCTTAATATGTTTTGAGTTAGTACTCTTTTTTTGTAACCAAGTGTTGGCTTGGAAAGTTGTAAGCCCGTAGGGCATTTACTGTTGTTGTTAACATATAATACTTTTGTAATGAAAACTTTGATAAATGAAACATATTTTATTCTCTTATGACTATGGATGTCTTGAATGATTGGTTGATATGTATTATTTTGAAGGCGTTACACCGCACGTGTGGGAGGCAAGGCCATACGTGCAGCGGGAAGGCCCGCACGTGCAGAAAACAGGGGCAGAGGCACCTTGCATTCTGAAATAATTGCACCATTCGATGCACGTGCGGTGAGAGTCCCACACGTACGGCCAAGGGGCTCCGCACATGCAGCTGTTTGGCAGCCCCAGTTTCAATTTTCTGCTTCATTTCTCCATCATTCGGCCCCCTGTTGGCATGATTTCCGCATATATTTGACGATCATATGCATTACTCGGACATTAAAGAGAATAAGGAACAATTAGGCCAACCAATCAATAAGTTATAGCACCACTAATTAATTCCACGGTAAAGTAAACATGTTATACTTGTATCTGTCTGTGTAGGTCAAACGCCACGTCCCAACCACGTGTTTTGCGAGGCCAACTGTGAGTAACACTATTACAAAGATATGTTTAACTGAAGTATCTCTTTTCTGTTTTATCTTTTCCCTGTTCTAAACATGCTTATTTTATGTTTAATGAATGATGATCCTATGTTCTAACGCTGTATTTCGTGGCATTCTTAGCACCTGTTTACATTGTTACAGAGATCTCTGTCAGTTCCATTTTGTGGAACTCCTGTTTATTATATTGATGGCCATCACATCTGATTATCGGTCTTCAGGACCAATTGTTCGGTCTTCAAGACTGCCTGAACTAGTTTGCTATGGGATGTACCATGTAAACATTTATGTCCCTGCATAAAATAAGAATCTGTTAAGTTTATAGTTTTGCTTTTTAGTAAGGACATCATTCGGAACCTCTTTACACTGTTGTTATTCACTGGGCTTTAGCTCACGCTTTGATATGTATATATTTGAAGGTGATCCAGTTCAGGAGGGGACGTAGTGGCGGCGATCTCGCCTCTGTTTTGGTTAAGCTACCTTTTGTGCCTTACGACGAGGTTCTTATCTGTTGAAGAACGTAGGTGGTCCAGTGAACACCCTTTGAAATCACTCACGTGTTATGGTCAGTTACCGCTGGTATTATATTCGTGGTTGATGGAAATGTCTCCCCTCTTTTAGTTGTATTTTGACAAACTTATGATACTTTGATGTACATATATATATATATATAGGCCTATTTTGGGAAGGCGGTAAAAAACAGCTTTTTGGCTTTTAACCAAACTTTTTGATTTTTTCATAAAATGACTTGGGAAGTTGGTAAAAAGATGTTTTTTTTATTTTTTGAGATAATATTTTTTTAAGTTGTCATGTCATGGTGTACAACTATAAAATTACCAAAATGCCCTATTGCAATATGTAATCCTAAACAACACTAAGGGTAGTATCGTAGTTTCATGTAATTGATTATAATCACAATCCCAAATCAAATTTTGCCAAAAAATGCACACATCTGGCGTCTGGCGTTCTCAGCCAAACGCTGTGTTTCTCTCTCTTGCCAAAATAGCACATAGTAATGCATTTTGTCTCATATGAGTTCACAGCTCGTTGGACGTTTTACTTTCTTATATCTTAGCTTTCGCTAGCCCCGTTTGTTTGATTTGTACAATTAGGCCTTTGATAATCACAGATTACTAGCTGGTTACGATGCCAAACTTTTAGGGGCGGGTTTGGGTCGTGACACTCTTTCTTCCTCTCTAACTCCATGGGAGCTCATCGATCCTTGGTGATTCATTCATTGATCTCAATGATCATTCTTCTTCTTCTTCCCTACAATGCTTACACCTTTTACCTTCCTGGTGTCACTCCTCAGGACTTTGACAAGGTCACTTCTCTCTCTCTCTCTCTCTCGTTTTGAATTCACTATGTGTCAGTATGGTCTAGGATTCCATATTCTTCACTTTCTCTGCTCTCTTTTTATTTCGAAAATACTTGATTTGCATCTATTTCTCAGATCTCTATTGGTAATGATCTCACATTATCAAAAATTGATTACTTCATCAAAAAGCAACTGGAGGACGGTTGAAGATCAAACACAAGAAGAATAAGGTCAAGTTCGTAGTTTTGCAGTTCTATAAGGTTGATGACTCCGGCAAAGTTTAGAGGCTAAGGAAGAAGTGCCCTAACGTTGAGTATGTGAGGAAATCAGATTGAATTTTCTCTGGACTGTGTAAATTTTCTCTAGACTATGAATTTTCTCTGGATTGTGTGAATTTTCTCTGAATGTATGAAAACTCTTTGGATCATTACTCTTTTTTTTTTTCCCCAAAATCTAGAACGCTACATAATACTTCTGATTCTACAATCAGTAGGAAAATCAGAACTATTTTAATCACTGTAGAACTGTAATCTGAGCAGAATTCTAAGACACAATAAATTTGTGTATTTAAAAAAAACAAAACAAAGTAAAAATAATCTGTTTTATTACTTGTAGTACTTGAAGAAATTCTTGTTCAAGCTCGCCCAATGACTTCTTCTCTTTCTTATCTATGCTACAGTATGAGAAGATCTTACTGTCAACCACCTCATCTTGTTGGACTTGACCTACAAGGAGCACTAGGATTAGCAAATAGAATTTTGATAGCAACCCTCCATGAAAAGATATTTTTAAGAGAATATATAAAATGCATGATGATGCAGAGTTCCACTGTGTGAATTTTCTCTGGATTATCTGAATTTTCTCTGGATGTCTGGAGAGAATTTCTCTAGAAAGTCTAGAAAAGTCTAGAAAAATTCTCTAGACTGAATTTTCTCTAGATTGATGTTGAGGGATCTGAAACATTATAAAAATATTGAATGTTGTTTATACTATAAAATCTTAATAGCAGGAACCCTAAAAAAATAAAAATAAAAAAATTCCCTTAATCTAAACTACCCATAAATAAAATTTAAGAAAACTATATGTACTAAAAAATACTTTACAATTAATTTTATTTTATTTTTTCACTTTTATTCAAGTATTCAGTTTTTATATTAAAATTAAATATAGTTCTTTTTTTTTTTGTCTATCTTATTCATATTTTATTATTAATTTGTATTGAGTTTCTCATTTAATACAAAATTTTTTATTAAGAAAAATTTATATTTAATTTAAACTTTATATACATATATATATAAACAGTTTTAAAATAAATATTAAAAAAAATTAATACTCAAAATAATTAATCTATTTATTATTTCTTAATCTAACCGCAACATACTTATATTTAATTTTTTAAAATAATTTTTTTTTAACTTCCATTCCTAATTTTTTTTAAAACAATTTCCAACTGAACAAAAAAAAAAATAATTAGAATCACTTTTAACTATATGTTACTATTTTTCTTTCCAATTTAACTATCATTATTAATGTCAAATTGAATGTTTATTTTACTAAGTTAGTAATTTAATATCATATAAAATCATTATATATTTATTTCAGTTACATTTTTATAACACGATAGGACTAAAATTATTAAAATACACATAAATAATTAAAATAAAATTATTATATATATTTGTTTAAATAACACTTTTATAGAATGATTATCAAAATAAATAATTAGAATCATTCTTTAATTTTAAATGAATTTTTTCCTCCAATTTAATCATTATTTCTTAATATTAAAATAATTATTTATTTTATTATATTGAAAGTTACTACAAAAGTTTCATTAGCTAACGAAAATTGCACATAGTTCTATATATATACATAGATATATACATAAATAATTCAATTAAAAGTATTATATATTTATTTATGCTATATTTTATATCATGATAAAATTAATATTATTCTTTTGTAATACATACATCGCAACATGTTGTTAAAAATAATTTATATATAGATATATATAAATAAGATAATTTAATTTTATAAAATATTATTTAAAAAGAGAAAAAATTAACCTGTGCATTGCACGGGTCAACTACTAGTTATTGATTAATAATTCATTAGTTGTGAAAGGAAAAATAATATATGTTGTCATCTCTTATTTATTAAAATATATATTTATCTCTATTTATTTCAATGTTTACCACTTTTTGCTTTAGTTTAAGTTGATTCAGCTTTACAAAAAGGAGGTTAGTGTGATTATATCAAAAGTGTGAGGCTAATAGTATTTCTTCTAAACCTCAAGAGAGTGAGTGTAATTTACCAATTTTTTAATTAAGAAAATAATATTAATAAAAAGAAAAAAAAATTACAATGGAACTTTGGGTGAAAAACCACCTAAACCTTCAAACCAAAAGGCTCAACCTACACCAACATTACAACAAAAACCAGAAAATTTATATATACAAATCAAGCGAAGGAAAACCTAAAAGAGAATCAAATCTACATCATAGCAAATGGCTTAGGACCCAATTAATAATTAACGTATATGCCAGCATAAATGACCCATCTCTAATGAGACCTATCGTGCTGATATGTACACTTTTAATACTATTCTATAGTTTAATTTTGTACATATAGACTTAACTCTTGTTGAGTTAATAAGATAAAAAGCTATTGACTAGGATGGTTTTTGGCGATGAAATTTATGAGGTGTTGGAAGGTAGATTCATGGCAAGGCAAAACAATGGCTTTGTGGGTATGGTCAAACCCATACTCCTCAGCAGCCTTGTCTAAGAGTTGCTTGAAAGTTGGAGTCTTCAAGTAAGATATTGGAACAACAAATCTCCTTAGTTGTTCTTCTTCTTCACCTACATACACCACAAAGTGGCCCTTTGGAGCTCGTCTCTTCTCTTCTTTACTTGGGCTTGTCTTAGCCATTTCCAAAAGTTGATACTCAAACAAGACTTTGAGGATGTAAAGATATGAGAATGAAGTATACTTGCCAAAAATAATTTCATCCATATATAGTGGGGGAAATAGTGTAATGAACCAAAAATGTTAACAACTTGCAGTAATTTAACTTTTGGGTAGGAGAGAGAGACAGATAATGGGATCCTCACCTAGATTAGATTCAGGGCACTACCTTTTTATGTTAGATTAGACACCTATGGGATCCTCACCCAGTTAGATTGTTATTGCATTGGCTCTCTATCTCTAATTCCCTTTTTCTTCTCCTAATGTGTTCTTAAGAATTGCATCCGAACCGCACATTATTTACATTATTTTTCTGAAATTTTTTTTAGTTAGTGCATAACTTTATGCTTCAAAATTAGAAAAACAGTGGCTGTTTGGCAACTTTCAAATAAGCTATATCTTGTTTCAAATTTTTTTATATTTAGTGATCTTTTTTCAAAATAATGTCAAATTTTTTTTTTTTTTCTGGCCTGTCTTATATAGACAAATCTTAAAAAGTAAAATTTTCTGAAAAACTCTTTAAAAAAAATTAAAAAGTCAAAATAAGCCTAAAAAATCCATTTTTTTTATTTGTTTTTTGCTCAAATTTAGATACAAGTTCAATGTATCTGTATATGTGTCTAAGCCCGCTTAAGTATCCCTCCACAAATAGACCACTCAGTGTTTGTCATGCACATTAGATTTTAAAGACTTGCATGAATGGGCCACGACTCAACTTACCCTTCTTCTAAAATTGTACTTAGATTTTAGATATACGTAAAAAAATTGAAGAAAAACAAAAAAAACAAAAATTAAGCTTATGTTTGTATCACTTTTTTTTTTTCCCTTCTCTAGTCATAAATTTTTACTTAAATTCAAAATTCAAACGCAATTTTAGTTGCAAATATCAGTTTGGTGGGTTCAGCACCAAAAGTTTGGATGGGGTTAAGTGCCAACCTTGAAATGACCTAACAGGCATGCTTGTTGGTGAGGAGCTTGTTTATGTCTACAAATAGTGTTAGTTTGGTTGCTCCTCAAAAAAAGTTCAATAACACAAGCACATGCCTAGGAGGGCTTCACATTGTGGGCAGTTAGGGAAGCATTGAATCCACTACAAATTACTAAAACAGTACTTGCACTCCCCATATTTTGCAATGATCCGATCAAGTTTCATTTTTTAAGAGAAAAATGAGTGATATCCAATTAATTGGATTTTTGATATGAATAATTTATTCAATAGGCTTTACAAGATAAACAGTTTGAATTATCGAGATGGATTCACAGTAAACAAACTGTACAATGTAGTCCACTTTGATAGCCGTAAAGAAGCTATATTTTTTGCATAAATTTTAATTAAGTTTCCAAACAAATATCCCAATCAATATTTCTCGAGACACTACTCATGTTTTAATGCATAAATATATGTGTTTTTACGCAAGAGAGCACTTGCAAATCGTTTCCAAAATGACAACCATTTTGTCTGTTTTGAGTGTCTAGCCATGTGCAATCTTATGGTTCATGTTTGATTTAATGATGAGACTAGACTTGTCAACGTATGAGTTGATATTTTCAATTCACACAAAAAATTTGAAGTGATAACATACAAGTGGATTCAAACATGTCGGTTGTGCATGAGTTGCTTATTATTGCAACTAATAATTTGGATTTTATTGTATCTTTTATAAGGATGTCGGTTCATGTGTTTGTATTTGTAATTGGATTTATAAAAATAAAAAATAAAAATGAGGGGGAAAAAGGTAGAAATTAATGTTTGTATGTGTTTTTATTTTCTGAAAATACAAAAAAAAAAATTTGTTTGATAATATATTTCTAAAAATAGTTTTCAGAATTTTTTTTTTTTAAAACAACTCAATTTTTAAGTAACACCCAAAAAATAGTTTTAAACTTCTGAAAATAATTTTCACAGATGAAGATGATAAGTGTTCTTTTATTTTTACTATTTTTGTTTTCGAAAATACCAAAAATGAAAACGAGTTGCTTATTGTTGTAACTAATAATTTAGATTTTATTGTATCTTTTATAAGGATTTTATTGTATCTTTTATAAGGATGTCGGTTCATGTGTTTGTAGTTGTGATTGGATTTATAAATAAATAAAAAAATGGGGGAAAAAGAAGTAGAAATTAATGTTTGTATGTGCTTTTATTTTCTGAAAATACAAAAAAAAAAAAAAAAAAAAAAATTGTTTGATAATTGTAAACACTTCATTTTTGATCGACTTTAAGACTCGGACGTCATCGATTGAGCACTCGGTGATAGTGCATGTTATGCTCGTTTAGAGGTTTCGGAGTTTTGGCTGAGAGTCTTGCCTCCGGGCCTCTGAACTCTTTTGTGCTTCGGCTCGGTCTGAGGACCGAACTCTGTTTCTCTTCCCGGAGGGAGGGAGAGGTCTTGTAGACCATCTCTTTGTGGTCGTAGACCACTTTTCGTGGTCGTAGATCGCTTTTCCCGTTTGGAGACTACTTTCCGATTTTTGGAGCCTTCGGCCGCGTACCTTGTCTCGAGACTACTTAACGTTCTCCGTTTGACTTGGTTTTTGAACCATACCTTGCTTCCTCTCCCTAGAAGGACATTGGGGTCCGAGGGACCACTGTTGTGGTCGTGTACCACTTTTGGTGCTCGACAGCTTGTTTTCGAGGCTCCCGGTTGCGCGCTTTGCCTTCCGAACTCTCGTCTTGCATCCGTTTTGGCTTGTTTTTTATACAAATCTTGTATTACTTGTTTGGAAGGTGGTATGAGGATGGGAGACCAGTTTTTTCCTTGGAGACCACTTTCCTTCCAACCAGCCGGTTTTTTGGTCGGGAAACTGGTTTTCTTGGTCTTTAGGCCACCTTTTTCTTGTCTCCCCCCCCCATCATTGGCTTGCTTTCAGTGTGGAGACCACCAATTTTCCTGGCCGACTACTTTTTTTCCTAGGAGACCACTTGAAGTGGTCGGCCGACCACTGCAAATAACAAGCCGACCACTTTAAGTGGTCGGCACCTTTCCTCCTGTTTTGGCAGACTGTGTAGATGCCAGTTGTACCAGCTGGAGGGCACAGACTGTATCCTCCATACATTGCATCCAAGTTTTAGCTTCTCTAACAAGCTTTAACTTTGGTTTTTCTATAAGAGAGGGGCTCCCTCTCCACTCTAGAGGTTCTGATTTTGGCTGAGGGCCATACATACTCTCTCTCTCTATATATATATATATCCCCCTCTCCCTCTCTATATTGAAGCCTTAAAGTGCATTTTCTCCACACTTGTGTACACAACTTCCTATCCAAATACTCTTGCCTTGTTGCTAAGTTGCTAGAGGGTCTTGTGGAGACTTCAAAAAGCTAGTTTTGGGCTGGAGCAAGTGCTGTTGTTGCAGTGCTTCAAGGGTAACCCATTTTCCCCTTTTTAAGCTTTGTTTTGCTTACTCTTTGAGCCATCTTTGCATGCTTTGTTTGGCTTAGTGTTCAACTGTAAAAAGCTTTATTTTCCAGTGTTTGAAATACTTGTTTAAGGCCTATTTGGTGTCGGGGTTGGTCCACCCCCTTTTGTGCCTTACTTTGTATTGTTTTGAGCCATCTCTTTAAGCCTTTGAGATCACCTTCTCTTGGCCTTTTAACGACTGAAATCCAGCAGATTTTCAGTGGGGAAAATGTGGTTTTAAGGCCTGAAATGAGAGGGGGTGGTCCCCCCTCCTCTTGTCTTGTTTGTATACATAGAGGGTCTATCAAATGAGCATGTTTTTACACTTCTTTGTGGCTTTGTTTAAGGTTGTTTTGGTGACTTTTGGGACCAGATATGACTCTGTTTTTGGCTGGTTTGATTGTCTCTTGAGTGGTTCATACACTTGTAGTGTAACTCCACATTGCTAGCCTAACATGCTCTATACTTTTGACCATCATTTTAGGCTATTTTGACTACACTCCAGCATGATTTTGTCCATGTTTTTAAATGTTTAAGCTTTGTTTTAAGTGCCTTAGGTCATGCATGCCTTGCTCTATATAGCCTTAGTGCATTTTTGCTCACTGGCTTTGAGTTTTATAGTCCCTAACATGGCTTACTTGAGTTGTTTGCATGCTTTGGCCTCATCTCTAACATGATTTCAGTTTGTGTAATGTGGCCATACTCTCTCATTTTTCACTATTTCAATGCTTTTGGTGAGTTGTGCTCTATGCCTTAAAAGTAAGCCATTGTGTATGCATGTTTGCCTAAGCACTTGAGCTCCATTTTAGCATGTTCTTGACCCTTAATTTGACATGGTTAAGCTCTGTCCAGAGCTGGTTTAGTGGTTTAGGCTTGATATTGCATGCTCCTTATGTATTGCTCTTAACTAGCCCCATGCTCTAGGCCTCCTAACATGCCTCATTTGTGTTGTTTGGATGATTTGGCATCATTTAACACTTCATTTCAGAGCATGTAGCGTTGCCATCTTCTTTAATTGCGCTTAAGAGTTGTGCCTTTATGCTTCGCTTGCGAGCCATGAGTTGAATGTGCATTTCTTGCCTTTTGGTGCCTTAGTTTTAGTACATTGGCCACTGTTTGGGCATGACTGAGATCTGTCCATTTTAGTTTAAGTCCATTGAGCATGTTTTGTTGCATGTTGTTTGTATGTTTATGTTTCATCGCATGGTGTATGCCTTATATTTTGCATTGTGTATGCTTAGGTTACATTATTGCATTATGCATGCTAATTGATGTTTAGCGTTGTGTATGCTAGTTGTTGGTCTTAGCATGGTGCATTGTGCATGCCATTAGCCTTATGAGGCTATTCATGTTATGGTTGCATGCTTGTTTCATTTCATTGCACGTTTGCATGTTAAGGTTGCATTACATTGCATTGAGCATGCCATGTTATGTGTTGCTTTCATTTCATATTGAGTTGTGCAATTTGGCTCCTCGGCCACCATGCATCGAGATGCGTGATTGGTAGCCTGAGGGTCAAGAACCACACCCCCTTGAGCTTGTGTAATGAGAGGGAGGGTGGTTGTGCATACATGTGTTGCAAATACTTTGTCATGCCCTTTTCTTGCTCTCTGTTGCAGCAAACCAGAAACCAGCAGCAAAAACTGGTCGGCCGACCAGATAAAGTGGCTAGCCGACCACTTTTTCTGGTTTTTAGCATAAAAAGTAGTCGGCAGGTGGTCTCCAATGCCAACAACTGGTCGGCCTCCCTCCTATAGTTTCCCATGATGGAGTTTCAGCCTCTTGGAGCTTTTTGCAGTGTTCACAAGTGCAACCAGAGGCAAATCGGGGCATCGCGATGGATTTTCGCACGAGGTTATCGGGTACGCATCCTTCATCACCCAAGGTAGAGTTGAGGCAGCCTACTTCATATAGTTTACATGCTTATTCAATTGCTAGCTTAGTTAATTTGTTAATTAGTTAGAGTTGTGTAATAATTAGCTGTAGCTTGTTATTCATTCTGTTGTGTAATAACTAGTTTACTAGATTAGCTTAGATTAGCTAGTTGGCTCTGTATTATTCATTCAGACCCTCCGTCAAAAGGGCACAACTATTGTAAATAAGTGTGCGCGTGTGTGATGCATGTCTTCCAATCCCCATTTCTTTTTCCCTTTTATTTACTAGCTTACAACGGTTAGTTTTAGGGCATGTTTCAATTAGCATCCTTATGCTCGCATGTTTGCATCCATTCATCTGTCTTGCATGCACCGGGCTCGACGCATCATGCTAACTGTATTGTATTTCAATTCATGTTTGAATACATGTATCAAATTACATTTCACATGACATTTTAGAATAGCTAAGCCTATCTTAGTTGCATTTTGTATGTGTTGCATAAGGCATTCTTGACATAGCTAGGATCATGCATTGATTTCTAACATAGCTTTTGTTTTGACTCGGAGTACATTGTGAGTGTTTACACTTTAGCATACTGCATGTGTGTTAACATTGCCATGAAAGCATGCTTGCCATGAGGCTAACTGCTTATATGACTAACTGCCTAAATGCCTGTGGGTGAAGGTTGGATTGCTTGAACTGGGACAATTCATTGAAATCCTTGATTTAGCCTAGTTGCGAGTAGCAAACCTCAAACCATGTTCAAACAAACGGATATATAATGCTTTGTTTCAATTTAAGTAATCTAGTCTATACTTGTTTGTTGTGCGCATAACATAGTAATTCTAGGTTAAATAACCGGAATAAGAACACATGTGTTTTCAAAAACAAGATATCATGTTAGTAAAGACCGATCTTTGATCGGGCAAGCGGGGGTGCTCATTGCATGACCTTCCCCTCTCGTACCCAAGTTCCCGAGCTGAGGTAACTTTGGTGATGACGGACACGTTGCCTTAGGCACGAGTCAGGGTTTCCTAAATTTCCCAAAATAAAATATTTAGGTGGCGACTCTGTATCTGGCAAAGCAGTCCATGTTTGGCGCTTCTTTCTAAAAATCAGTTTTTCAAAAAGATTTGCCGGATTTGGACTCTTTGGTGATTTATCGATCTTGCATGGCACTTTGCGAGATTAGATTCAGAATCGTGACATTTGAGTCTGAACTGTAGTGAGCCTAATGAACAAAACGGAATTTTCCTAGGACGTTCGGGCGCGTCTACAATAATCTGTTTCTAAAAATAGTTTTGAGAATTTTTTTTAAAAAAAAATAAAGGGAAAATTGGTCTAACATCCCTCTCTAACTTTTAATAATGGGCAAGGTCCACAATATTATTTTGTGATGTCTAAGGTCCCTCACCCACCTTCATATATCTCACCCACCTAATCTTGGTTCAGCTTCACACTTCTCCATGCCAACTTCCAAAACCCCTCTCTCTCTCTCTCTCTCTCTCTCTCTCTCTCTCTCTCTCTCTACACACACACATATCACCCACCTTCATATATCTCACCCACCTAATCTTGGTTTAGCTTCACACTTCTCTATGTCAACTTCCAAAACCTCTCTCTCCCTGTCTACACACACACACACATATATATACACATATAACATACATATTGCTTCAATTATTAGGGTTAGGGTTCGAGTTTTGTTGATTCAAACACCAAAATGGCGACATCTATGACATCCACCGCCACGGCTAGCAATAGGAGTAGAAATCCGTCAGGTTGATTCCGGCAAGTAAGAAATCACGCGCCTCCGTGCGACGGTGGAGGAGCTCAAGAAGTCCGAAGATAAGATGAGGCAAAATGTTAAAAAATTCCAGAGAGAGATGATGAGATGTTGAATTTCATGGCGACAAGGTATTTATTTTATTCTTACCTGATCATGATGTTACAGAGCATAAATAGTGAAAGTGAAATGTGGGCCATGGATGTATGGACAAACATTGCAATCTCTACAGAGCTTTGCATAGGCTTTTGGTTACCCAAGACCTTTGTCAATGGCCATATCTTCCTCTGTAAACAAAAATCAGTCATCATTGGTGATTCTTCTTCTTCTTCTTGTATGTTTGAAGAGAGAATATATAGGGATTCAAAAACAGAGAGCACCACAATGAGCTCAAAGAGGTAATTTGATGAGGAATATACCAATATATATACATTTTTGTTTGTATAGGTAGTGTAGAAATTTGTTCAATTTTTTCTAGTTCAATCAAAACACAAAGAAATTTGTGAGCAAACTAGAGAAATTTCAATCCATAGAAAATTTCAAAACGCAAAGAAAATCAGTTAAATTGAGCAAACCAAGTATAATTATTTTAGCTTATTAATTGTATGCAAATTCAATTCAATCCCTTTTTGTTCACCAACACTGATTCTTTACTAGGTAACTTTGAATTTTGTGGGAAGTTCAGAGTTTCTCTAAAAAGTGGGAAGTCCCGAGAAATTCCTATGGGAAGGCTAGAGAAATTTATAAAATTTCTTTGGAGAGAATTTTTCTGGGAAGGCTAGAGAAATTTCCAAAATTTCTCTGAAAAGAATTTCTCTAGATTGAATTTTATCTGGAGGAACCTTAGATATTATAAAAATATTAGATGTCATTTAAGTTATAAAATCCTAATACTAGGAACCCTAAAAACAATTCTCAAAAATAAATCAATTTTTAAGTAACACCCAAAAAATAATTTTAAACTTCTGGAAATGATTTTCACAAATGAAAATGATAAGTGTTATTTAATTTTTATTATTTTTGTTTTTGAAAATACCAAAAATGAAACCAACCTATGATTGGGCAATGAATATACATTTGCTGAAAAAAATCTTTGGCTAAGCCCATTATAGTGACATGTATAATCTTGATAGGTAGCCTAAGTTTGGCTATCATTTTTTTATTAAAAAAAATTAGTTAAAAAAATTAAAAGCAAATTTTGTGTTTAGTTTGGCTAAAGATGTAACTTTTCCATAAAAAATGAACTTAGGCTATATCTTTAGTTCAGAAGTTGATTTCTAAATCATTGATTTTGATTCAGAAATTGTTTTCCGAATGTTCAAAAATCAATTTCCCAACAAAAAGAGAAAGTTGTGTGCCGAAATAGAAGCTTAATTTTACCCCCAACATAATGTTAACAAGGGATCCACATTTTGTAAGGACAATACAGTATTTTCCATCCAAAAAGTAAAAGATTAAAAGGATTTACAAAGCTTTATCAATAATTAAAAAAAATAACAATTACCAAATACATATATATATATATATATATATATAATTCTAAAATAAAAATTAAAAAAAAAAAACAATAGCTAAACCCCACTACTTTATTGGTGTATGAATAATCCATTCAAAAACAATCTCTCATCAAAAAAATTACAAATGCTTTTAACAATAATTAGACTCGGACATATTCTTTTAACTTTTAGTTGAATTCCATAATTTATTTGGTCTAGTAAAAACAAAACAAAATAAAAGAGAAGAAGATAAAATTGTAAGAAAAAAAAAAAAACCCAATGTTTAACCCTTATAACAAAAAAAAAAATCTTTAACTTTTTTAATTTTATCAAGGGCACTTGACTGAAAAGTCCGATTTTTTTTTTTATTAGGTCAAAAGTCCAACGTTAGAATACATTGTCCAAAAGGACAAGTTTAGACAAAATGACTAACATGCCCATATATATATATATATATATCATATGCACTGGCCAAATAAAACACAATCACACACACACACACACACTCTCTCTCTCTCACAGTTGCCGGAGTCACTGCTCCACCTCTCAATCACATCAAACCATCGGCGAACTACTACACCGCCACTGCCACCGCCATCGTCATCGCCATCGCCATCGCCATCGCCACTACCACAATTGATGTCCTTAGTCGCAACACCACATCGGCCAGATGACATTAAAGTCGCTATCGTCAAAGTCGAAGTCAAAAAGGAGAACATGAAAGCATCAAAGGAAAAACTTGGGTCGAAGTCATCGTCGTTCTCCATCGCTTCACTATCTTGCAACCAGATCTAGGTATACCATCTGTAGCACTTATGTCCTTTAAAGCTTTTGGTAAGTGTATTTGAACCCTTTATTCTATTTTGGGAATCTTTAGTGTTGTTATGGGTTGGTTTTGGAGGAATACAATCTGATTTAAACTTGTTGGGTTTGGTTGTTCGCACTTATTCTTGTCAAAAGTTCCTTGGAGACTTAGAAATTCCATTCTAGGGTCGACACCAGCCTTTCTAAGGGTCGACCCTTACCTGTTGGTGAAATTCTGGAAGTGTTGCTAGAAGATAGGATAGACACCAGACTGGGAGAGGGTCGACCCTCTTATGTCTGTGTGTTAGTTGCTGGAAGATAGGGTAGACACTAGACTGGGAGAGGGTCGACCCTCTTATGTCTGTGCGTTGGTTATTGAAAGATAGGGTCGACCCCCTCCTGTCTAAGAGTCGACCCCTGCATGTTTTTTTTTTAGATTTTTGAGGTCCAAATGGGCCTTATCTATGGGGGTTTTGGGGTCTATTATTTTATTTGACCTTAGGGCTTTTCCATACTACTATAAATAGGCCCAAACCATTTATTTTCTCATGATTTTCTTTCCATTTTTCCTCTCAAACTGTGATCTCTCTCTTCTCTCTCTAATATTCAACTTTTTCACTTAAATCTCTAGATCTACTCACCTAGAGTGATCTTCTCACCTTGCTCCTTTGAGATACATTGTAGAGCTTGTCGAGGGCTTCTTTTTTTTTGGAGCAAAACGTCGTTTCTCCTCCGTCGACTTTTTGGTTTTTCTTCCTTCTTCCTCTTCTAAGCTTGAGGTAGGGATATTCTATCCTCCTATATGGGTTTTAACATAGATATTGTCATCTTGTATAAATGGTGTGATTTGGGAAGGTTTTTGGTGAATTTTTGGTTGGTTTCAATATATATAAAAGAGGGGTTTTCTATTTGAGTTCCTTATGGGCATGAGGGGTCTTGAACATATTATGACTTGAGAAGAATTGATGAAATTTGGTCTTAGGTATAATATTTGATAAAGGGGGAGATTTGCCCTAATTTGAATTAAATGAGTTATTTTGTATAAATAACGAGATTGACTTGGAAATTATGGAATTGAAGGAACGTGTGATTAAATGGTGGAGTTGGATTAATAAATCACTCACCTATGGGAAAAGTTGATAAATTATCTGTTGATAGATTTATTTATCTATTTAGAAATATCTGCTTTGGGCTATCGATGAAGGATAACCATGATTGTTGTAGAAATTGCATGATGATTAGGTGAATTGAAACTAATCAATTGGATTATGTCATTGAATATGACGGTTAGATTAAAACATTGAATATGTGATTTAATTGGTCATTGTATATGACAGCGTGCTTAAATACATTCTACATGTATCTTTGTTTGGGAGGAGATATGGGATGTACTCCATTGTTTGGGAGGAGATAGGGAATAGACTCCATTGATAATTAAATTGGCCGGAGTGTCCAGGGTGAAAGTCCTGAAATCTTATATATATTTGGCTACCGGTTCCCTCAGACGTAGTTCCGTAAAATGACAAAAAATGGAAGTATATGAATAAATGTTTATGATTGAAGTATTGATAAATGAGTTGTAGTCTCATTTTGAATTGTTTAGATGATGATGACCTATGTCCATGAATTGATTTGGATAAGTAAATGTCAGTGAATGGAAGTATGGATGTCAATGTTGATTGGTTATGAAAAAGGTGTAAGTTGGTTTTCAAGTATTAAACATTTATCGGATGCTAAAGTTTTAGTTAATTCTCTTATACTGTTTAGCATATCTCCACTAGGCTTTGGCTCACCCTACTTGGGACACCATTTTTCAGGTACAGAGGGCATGCTACATCCAAAGACATAGCTTGGGAGGTTTAGGGGTCGAAGACTCCATTTTACATACTTTGTTTGGTGTTAAATGTAAAATTTCAAGCCAAGGGCTTTTTATGTAAATAATTAGAACTCTTCTTTTGTTGTAACCAAGTGTTAACTTAGGAAACTGTAAGCCTTTATTTTTGTTGTTTAGAAGTTAGAGTTACATGCTATAGTTTCAAGATGAATGTTTATGAAAATGTAATGCATGTAATATCTTTTGTAAAGGAAACTCTGATGAATGAAGAGATGATGTTTCCCCTATGTTTATGACAATATGTGAATGGTTGTCTTGTACTTTTTTTGAGGGCATTACACTGTTGCTGCAGCCGCTAGATCCCCCGAGCTCGAAGCTAGAATCCATTGCCACCTTCGCCAGATCTGAACTTTATCGCACCTTCGCCCTCTCTCATTGTTCTTTCGATCTAAGGTAATATTTATATATATATATATATATATATATTATATGCTTGCGGATACACTGGTTGAGTTTTATTGTGCAGAGAATACATTCGTTTAGTTCTAATTTTGTATAGTCTGAGATCTCGTTTATATTGAGTCTCAGATATGGTTGTGGAGGAAGATAATAATGAGTTGTTTGCTTATGTGTGTTTGCAGATGATGTATCTATTGGATTTATTTTCTAATGTGGCCCAATAGCCTACATATATCTACATTTTTTAATTTATTTAGACTCCACAATTAGATAAAGCCAATATTCGATATAAAGTTCAGTAATTAGAATTTTAATATAATTACTCTTCTAAGATAAGAAGGAAACCTTGATGGATATGAATTCTTCTGATATAGTTTATTTGGCCCTCTTCTCTCCTCTATATAAGGATGGGTGACTCCCCTTTCATATCATAAGTATTTTTCCATCACTCTAAGTTTTATAGTCATCCTAATTAAGAGAGAGAGAGAGAGAAGAAGGTGAGGAAAGAATTAAAGGTTCAACTATTAGGGGTATTTTTTCAACTTCTCTAATTCAATGGCTAACAAAGGTAAGTTAGTTTTATTCTTGAGTTGTACTGAATTCAAGATCCTATAAAGTTTAATTCCACATTATTATTATGGTTACATGTATTATTAAATCTTACATGTGGTATCAGAGCTTTCGTTTTGTGAATCAATACACCTTGGAATAATAATATATTTATTTTAATGTTTTTAATAAACAGTACCATCGTTTTATTATCGGTATTGACCTTAAAATATTATTTCAATTTGTTTGAATTGATCAAACGTGTAATACACCTTTTGATTTTGTTATGCTATTAACACGCTGTTCATATCCCTTTACTATAAGTAATATGCATGCTTCAGTTTATTGCATGCTTCAGTTTATTTTTTTATAATCATTATAATATTAGTAAAGAATATTACTTCCTCCTGTATGCCATGGAATTGAATGATTATAAAATTATTATTTAAATAGACAATTGGGGCATAGATTAAAAGCAATTTGTTGAATCATTCGGTCCATTAAAGAATTATGATTTTACCTTATCTGATTGTATACACTTATTGTCTATTATTGTTGATTTTTATATATTTTCATGATTTAAATTTGATATCATGATATAATTTTATGACATTAAATATTAAATATTGGAGTGATTAATTTATATTAGGTGTAATTCTTATTGACCATTATATGAGATATTCATGATTGTTATATTACATAATTTGATATATAAAATATTCATGTTCGTCTAGAGTTATTATTATTATTATTATTATTATTATTATTATGGTAATTGCAATCACATAAAAGAAATTCTAGAAATCATAAATAGTGATTTCATTAAAATAGTGATTGAATTAATTAAATAACTCAAATTAATGAATAAAGAATATTGTTGGTTAGTTCTGTATTCATAAGGTTTACTAGTTTAGTAGCTGCCAAAGTGGCCTAGATTTGCATAACTTATGAATATAAAACTGTAAGAATTGTTAAAAGGGTAACATTAAGGTTGATAATATTCTCAATTGCAGTTATAATTAGGAGATTGAGACTAGCCTAAAGAAGAGTCACTTTCAAATAATTATTAACTGGGTAGGGTAATGTAACTTTTGTAATTTGACAGATTAGAATTGAATACCCAAAGATAACATGACTAGCTGAAAAGTTGCATAAATTACTTTAGACCTACATAAGTGATTCTTGACGAGTGGACAATAGATATACCTAAGTTTTGCCCAAAGGAAAGACTTATATGATATCAATAGTTTATCATAATTCTCAAAGCTTTAATATGTATATTGTTCTATCTTATTTCAGTGATAGTTCCCATCTCATTGCACTTTCTTGCATCGAGCGTCCCTCTACTTACTGGCTCGAATTTTTTGAAATGGTATGAACATGTTTAGTTTACACTGGGTGTATTGGACCTTGATATGGCATTGCTTGAAAATAAACCTGCAGACATTAATGAATATAGTACTGCAGAATAAGTTGCCATTTCTGAACCTTAGAAAAGGTCCAATAGACTCAGTTTGATGTTTATGAAGATGACCATTGCAAATAACATCAAGACCTCCTTACCTCAAACTGTTAATGTATTGGAATACTTAAAGGCTGTTGAAGATCGATTTAGATTTGCTGACAAGTCACTTGCTGGCACTATTATGGCTGAATTGACAACAATGAAATATGATGGCAACTGAGGAGTTCAGGATCACATCCTCAATATGGTTGACAAAGCTGCAAAGCTTAAAACTTTAGGGATCCCTTGTGCAGTTTATTCTCAACTCACTTCCATCACAGTTCGGCACATTCAAAATTCACTATAACACCAATAAAGATAAGTGGAGTTTGAATGAGCAGACTAATATGTGTGTTTAGGAGGAAGTGAGATTGAGGGAGGAAGGACATCAAACTACATTGGTTGGACCTCATTGAGGTATAAAGAAAAAGAATGATAAGTTTGTAAAATCAAAGAAAAATCCACCCAAAAAAAAGAATGAACCTGGGGAAGAAAATCAGGTTCAGAATGGTTTCACTATCAAGTGCTGCTTTTGTGGTAAGAAGGGACATGTGAAGAAAGACTGCAGCAAGTGAAAAGCTTGGTTCGAAAATAAATGTAAGAAATTTTCTTTTGTTTGTTATGAATCAAATCTTGCTAAAGTACCTCCTAATACTTGGTGGATTGACTCTAGGGCCACGACCCACATTACAAATGACATGCAGGGATACCTCTTAACTAAGAAACCGAAGGAAAGTGAAAGATTTGTCTATATGGGGAACCGTCTCAAAGCTGAAGTCGTAGCTGTAGGAACCTACCGACTGATCTTAGAGACGGGTCATCAAATGGATCTAGAAGACACTTTTTATATTCCTTCACTTTCTAGGAATTTAGTTTCGTTATCCAAATTAGATTGTGTTGGACATTCAGTTTTATTTAGTTATGGAAAACTTAATTTAATGTTTAATTCAATAATGATTGGTTCTGATAATTTATGTGATGGTTTATATAAAATTACCTTAAATCATGAGTTTGCACAATCATTAGTAACTCTGCATTCGAATATTGGTTTAAAATGTGGTCTAATTAATGATAAATCCTCAATCTTGTGGCATAGACGATTGGGGCATATCTCTAGAAATAGAATTGAAAAATTGGTGAAGAATAGGATTTTGAAAAACCTAGACTTCACTGATTTTGAGATAGATGTGGATTGCATTAAAAAAAAGCAAACCAAACACATCAAGAAAGGTGCCACAACAAGTAATGTGCTTCTTGAGATAATTCATACAGATATTTGCGGGCCACTCAACATCCCATGCTTTAGTGGTGAAAAATATTTTATCACATTTATAGATGACTTCTCACGTTATGGATATGTGTATCTAATTCATGAAAAGTCTCAGGCTGTTGGCATCCTTGAGATGTACATAACTGAAGTCGAGAGACAATTAGATAAAAAGGTTAAAATAATGAGATCAGACAGGGGTGGTGAGTATTATGGTAAATATGATGAATCAGGCCAAAATCCTAGCTGATTTGCCAAATTCTTAGAAAAGAAAGGCATTCGTGCTCAATATATAATGCCTAGTATGCCACAACAAAGAAGAATTGCTGAAAGGCGTAATCGTACACTTAAAGATATGGTTAGGAGTATGTTAAGTTGCTCAATTGTACCCATTTCACTGTGGGGTGAAGCTTTAAAGACTGCAATGTATATCTTAAATAGGGTTCCTAGTAAGGCAGTCCCAACAACTCCTTTTGAGTTGTGGACTGCTAGGAAACCTAGTTTAAGACACTTACATATTTGGGGTCGTCCAGCAGAGGCGAGAATCTTCAACCCACAAGAGAAAAAAGTTGGATTCAAGAACAATATCTGGATATTTCATTAGTTATCCAGACAAGTCTAAAGGATACAAATTTTATTGTCCTAATCACAATACGAGGATAATGAAGACTGGTAATGCTAGATTCCTAGAGAATGGTGAAATTAGTGGGAGTGAGAAAACACATGTGGTGAATTTCGAGGAAATTATGGTGGATGTGCCAACATTTAACCCTTATCGAAAAATTATTGTTCCTCAGACTATTTCATAGTTTGAGGGAAACAAACAACATAATGAAAATCCTTCACCACCTCATGTTTCACTACTTTATGAAGATATCACCATTGAAAATATTATAGAACCACCACAACCAGCAATTCTGAGAAGATCTTAGAGGGAAAGAAAGCCTGCCATTCCAGATGATTACATGGTGTATCTACAGGAATCTGATTTTGATATTGGGATTAACAAAGATCCAGTCTCATTTTCACAGGCCATGAATAGTGCTAATTCTACTAAATGGGTCAATGCTATAACTGAAGAGTTAAAATCCATAAAACTGAATGGTGTTTGGGATCTCGTCGAATTGCCTAATAATTGTAAAAAAGTCGGGTGTACATAGGTTTTCAAGACCAAGCGCGACGCAAAAGGCAATATCGAACGATTTAAAGACAGACTTGTTGCCAATGATTTGACTCAAAAAGAAGGCATAGACTATACAGAGACCTTCTCTCCAATATCTAAGAAGGACTCGCTTAGAATCATCTTAGCATTGGTAGCTCATTATGATTTAGAGTTGCATCAAATGGATGTGAAAACTACTTTTCTGAATGGGAATTTGCATGAAGAAATTTATATGGAGCAACCCGAAGGATTTGCAAAGAATGGTAAAGAGCATTTAACTTGAAAATTAAAGAAATCCATATATGGCCTTAAACAAACTTCCAGGCAATGGTATTTAAAGTTTAATGATACAATTACCTCCTTCGGATTTAAAGAAAATGCAGTTGATTGATGCATATATCTAAAGGTTAGTGAGAGTAAGTTCATTATTTTGGTGCTAAATATGGATGACATTTTGTTAGCTAGTAATGACCTTGGCTTATTGCATGAAACCAAGGAATATCTCTCCAAGAACTTTAAAATGGTCGATATGGGTGAGGCAAACTATGTTATTGGCATAGAGATCTTTAGGGATCAATCTCGATGATTGCTAGGACTATCTCAAAAAGGATATATTGATCGTATTTTGGAGAAATTCAATATTCAGTTTTGTTCAGCCGGTGATGCACCCATCATGAGAGGTGATAAATTAAGTGAAAAACAGTGTCTAAGGAATGACTTGGAGAGAAAACAAATGAAAGACATTCCATATGCATTAGCAGTAGGTAGCTTGATGTATGCCCATACATGTACTAGGCCAACTATTAGTTTTACAGTTGGAATGTTGGGAAGATTCCAAAGCAATCCTAGAATGGAACATTGGAAAGTAGTAAAGAAGGTTATAAGATATCTTCAGAGAACAAAGGACTATATGCTCACCTAGAGGAGATCAGAACATTTGGAAGTGATCGGATACTCAGACTCAGATTTTGCTAATTGCCTTAATAGTAGAAAATCTACATCAGGTTTTGTTTTTCTACTAGCTAGTGGAGCAATTTTATGGAAGAGTGTGAAGTAGTCCACTATTGTTTCATCTATTATGGAAGCTGAGTTTGTGGCATGCTGTGAGGCTACAAATCATGCTTTATGGTTGCAAAATTTCATCTCAGGACTTGGTGTTGTTGAATCAATTGCCAAGCTGCTGAAGATATATTGTGACAATACCGCAGTTGTTTTCTTCTCTGAGAATGGAAAGTACTCCAGTGGTTCCAAACACATGAAAGTAAAGTACTTAGTTGTTAGAGAAAGTCCAGAAACAACAAGTGTTAATTGAAAACTTAAGCACATCTCTTATGATTGCTGATCTGTTCACAAAGGAATTGCCATCAAAGACATACAAAGAGCGTGTTATCAGGATGGGTCTTTTAAGCAACCCTTGATGTATATGGTAAATCGTGAGTGCTTATTTTTATTTGACACTATTTGTGCAATAATAATTTTGTTTCTATTTTTCATGTTTTTAAAAATGTGTGTACACATTAATTTGAATATTGATAAATAGGAAATGTCTTAACAAGACAAATTGTAGGGGCCTTTCAGGCAAATAATTATATATTCCAATAATGGATTGGGTTAGTGAAAGTTATCAATGGTGTAGTGCATAAAAGGAAATATATGACAAAAATGTTCTATAACCGCTATAACGCACATTGGTGATCTAAAATAATTACAGTATTATAGTTTCTAATATATCTGAACTTATTGGCTATTTTTAAAATTCATGATCACGTGTCAAAATTTTTAGTGTGGAATTCAATGAGTCAAAATTTTTTATAAATTGCATATTTTTTGGAGGGGTAAATTACACTGACACCCCCTGAGGTTTATGTTTATTATAGTTTCCCTCTCACCTTTTGAAAATTACATCTCCCTCCCTAAGATTTAAAGTTTTATTATAGATTCCCCTCTCAGTAATTTAATTTTTTAAATATCAATTTTGCTCTCACTGGGTAAATTACATTGACACCTCTCACATTTTAGAAATTACAATCCCCTCCCTAAGGTTTAAAGTAATATTACCAATTACCCCCTCAGTTAGTATTAGTTGGAAAAAAAGTTAATTGGAAAAAAATTAATTGAAAAAAAAATTTGTTAGTAAAATTTTTAAATTTCTATTTAAAAACCAACGTAAACTCATTTTTTGAATTTATATTTTTTCTTCAAATTTACAAACTAAGACAACAATTTATAAACCAAAAAAATTATCAAACAAGTTTTTATGACAGTTTTTTAAATTTTTGTTAATATAAATTGAAAACTGAAAACGAAATAGTTACCAAACATGTTTTAAATGGTAGAAATGTGGTAAAATTAAAAAATAATTAAATAAGTTACTAATGTAAGAAATGATTTATCAAAAGATTCTTAGGCTGTATGGTTTGATTTTAGAATTTTTTTAAAAAAATTAAAAATTAAAAATTAATTTGGTTAAAAAATAAAAAATAATTATAATTTAAGGGTAAAAAATAATTATCATTTTAACTTTTGGGCAGGTTATATATATACGTATAGTTGTTTCAATTTAATTTGTAAAAAAATATTTTTAACCACTCGAAAGATAAAAATTATATAAAAATAATATTTATTTTTTATTTTTTATTTTTTATTTCTTAACCAAATTAATTTTTAATTTTTTTTTAAAAATTTAAAAATCAAACCATACATAGCCTAAGAATCTTTTGATAAGTCATTTCTTACGTTAATAACTTATTTAATTATTTGTTAATTTTACAACATTTTTACCATTTGAAATCTGTGTGGTAATCATTTCATTTTCAATTGTCAATTTATATTTACAAAAATTTGAAAAACTGTCATAAAAACTTGTTTGATAATTTTTTTGATTTATAAATAGTTGTCTCAGTTTGTAAATTTGAGGAAAAAACGTAAATTCAAAAAATGAGTTTATGTTGGTTTTTAAATAGAAATTTAAAAATTTTACTAACAAATTTTTTTTTCCAGTTAATTTTTTTTTTCAATGAATTTTTTTTTTCCAACCAATACTAACCGAGAGGATAATTGGTAGTGTTACTTTAAACCTTAGGGAGGGGATTGTAATTTCTAAAATGTGAGCGGTGTCAATATAATTTACCTAGTGAGGGAAAAATTGGTATTTAAAAAAATAAAATTGCTGAGGGGGAATCTGTAATGAAACTTTAAATCTCAAGGAGGGAGATGTAATTTCCAAAAGGTGATGGGGGGAACTGTAATAAACATAAACCTCAGGGGGTGTCAGTGTAATTTATCCTTTTTTTTGGAAAAACTCATAATTGCATCATAATCGGCTTAATAGGCCAAGTGAGAGAATGTTGGATTTATTTTCTAGTGTGGCCCAATAGCCTACATATATCAACATGTTTTAATTTATTTGGACTCCACAATTAGATAAAGCCAATATTTGATATAAAGTTTAGTAATTAGAATTTTAATATAATTACTCTTCTAAGATAAGAAGGAAATCTTGATGGATAGAAATTCTTCTGATAGAGTTTATCTGGCCATCTTCTCTCCTCTAGATAAGGATGGGTGAATCCCCTTTCATATCATAAGTATTTTTCTATTGTTCTAAGTTTTATAGTCATCATAATTAAGAGAGACAAAAAGAAGAATGTAAGCCAAGAATTAAAGGTTCAACTATTATGGGCATTTTCTCAACTTCTCTAATTCAATGGCTGACAAAGGTAAGTTAGTTTTATTCTTGAGTTGTATTGAATTCAAGATCCTGTAAAATTTAATTCCGCATTATTATTATGGTTACATGTATTATTAAATCTTACAATATCTGTTCATTTTTATTTTTATTTTTTTTTGTTATTGTTGCTGATGTTGTTGATGATGATGATGATGATGATGATGATAAGGATGATGATGATAAAACAGATTAAAAAAAATTGATAGATAGAATAGATTTGTTCAAATTTATTTTATATATATATATATATTTTTTTTTGATAACTCAGGTATCCCCAACCCGCTGATTTTAAGGGAAGCCAGGACTAATCCTGAGGGCCCTGAAGTTAACGACCGGGCAAACCTCCAGTGGCCCCAAGGGGTGACTCGAACTCGAGACTTGTGGATTTTATCCTCCAGACTTTACCATTCGGCCACTTACCTTGGGGTTGTTATATGTTCAAAATTATTATATGTTCAAAATTTTAACAGATTATTTTTTTTTTAAATAGATAGAACAATTTTGTTTTGAACAGATAATAGGATTATAACAGATAATATTATAACTCTTTTCAAAATTCAAACAGATAGGGGTTCGGTATTGAGAAAATATAGAGTATATGTACAAATACCATGAAATTTTTTTGGAAGTTATCTAATTTTTGAAAGTGATGATTTGTTTGAGGTAGTAGGATATGCATAGATATTGTGAAAATTTGAATAAAAGTTGTCCAGATGCACTTTTGTTCAGATAAAAAATTGAACAGATAGATATAATAAAGTTGTGAATTTGTATAGATAAAGTTTTAATTGATAAAAAATTAGACAGATAGAAAATTGAACAAACAGTCAACAAAAAGCCAAACAGATAGAAAAAAGTCAAGAGCTAAAATTGGAAACAAAATGTCATCTAGGATTTTTCACGAAACTATTTCACAAAGTGTGCACCTCTCACCAAAAAAAAAAAAACTATTGGACCTAATACCATAAACAATTGTTATAGTAGATTTTGCATCAATTTTCTCTTTTATCAATTTATACCCAATCTTTTAAAAAATTCAATCCAAATCATATGCATATTTCCGTTAAGTAAAATTAATAGAAATAGAGGTATTTTATTCGTTAAAGTGAATGAAAAAATGTATCTTAAACATTTTATGTATATCTAAATTAGTTTAATGATTAAAATAAGATTTTTCAATCAGTTTTAATTAACGAAAATAAATTAATAATTTAAATTGAAAACATATAAAAAAATTATGATTTAAATTAATAAAATTAAAAATTTATGATTTATTTTGTAAATTTTTCAAAACAAAATGAATGTGGTTAGGATCCGCCCAAAATCCAACCCGACCCATTTGCAATCTCCAAATGGATACAGAGGATAGAGCCCAACATAAAAAGAAGGCCCAACAAAAAAAAAAGCCATGAAAATGCAGGAGGGAGGGAGAGAGAGAGAATCAATGGAGGAGGAGAGAGAAAGAGAGAAGGAGAAGGAGAAAGGGAACGAGAGATGGAGCGCAGCGACCGCGAATCTCTCGGAGATGGCCTCCAATCTCGAGTCACTCCAGAAGCTACTCATCAAGAAAGCCGTCTATGTCGATGAAGAGACCTTTGCCAAGGCCTCTCTCAGCTCCGAACAAGCCCGAACTATCAAGGTTCGTTGTTCCTCTCATCATCGCTTGATTTCAAACTACTTCAACCATCAAAGTCCTGATTTTGTGCTCCAAATTCCATTAATTTTGTGTATATTGCTCTGGTTTGATTGAATTGTGGTCTTTTAAATTTGATTGGCTATTTGTACAGAAGTTGGAAAATGGTTAGAGGAAAAGGGTTTGTTTGTTTTGTGAATTAGTGATCTGGGTTCTTGCTAAATAGTTTCCAATTGGTCTTGTACTATGATTTTGCTTTGTTTTTGGGCTACCTATAGAGTAAACTACTAATTTGCAATTATCAATCTTTTGACAACTGAGGTGTGTCAGGGTCAACTTTATATGTCATTTGAAATATAGGTTGTTGGTTCGTTTTGATCTTCAATCTTCTGTATAGTGAAGTGTGATTGGTGCCTGCTTGATTTTAGATATTGAGAGAGAACAAACAATGAAGACCTATAAGGAGAGATACTAAAGCAAATATTTAAAAATTTTAATTTAGCTGAGCATATAGCCCTTGACAGGTTAAAATGATGAAAAAAAATTTATGTAGTTGCTCCCACTTGATTCGGACGGTAGGCTTAGTTTGGTTTGGTTTGGACTGCTTGATATTAGATGCTATGCGTTTGTGGTTTGCAGTCTCTTTCTTATCATGGAGTTGTGCATAATCATTAAAAGGAATGGATATAAATATATACGCATATTATATACTAAGCTACCTTTTTGAGTGCAGGCTCTTGAACAAAGAGTAGGGTCATTAGAACGAGAGCTTGATGCTGCGATTTCAGCTGCTGCTCGTGCTCGTTCAGAAAAAAGACAGGCTGAGGCAGCACAAAAAGCTGCTGAACTTCGTGCACTAGAGATTACAAAGGAGCTTGAAAACACCACGAGTATGTGAACTCTGTGTCCTTTGTGTTGCATGATATATTTATCATAAACCCCCTTTATAGTAACGAAATTGAATTTTAGGCGTAATGTGTCACCAATTCATAGATGGGTTTATGTTCTTAGGCTCTAAGCACTCTTTGATATTGATTTGTGCATGCATTCAACTTGGATGGATGATATGAGAATGATTTGTATAAGTGGACTACTAGATCATATCAATGAAATCCATTAGTGAACTGATCTATAAATTACAAAAGTTTGATTTGGTCATCATATATCTTGTCAGTTATGACTCACTATATAAGCATCTTTAAGAGGTAGTAGATTTGTTTTTGTTTCTTTGAGAACACGTGAAACTTCGAAGTAGTTAAATATTGTCAATTTGTCACTGATATGACAGCTTGGTATAATAATTCTTTGAGAGCAAAAACACTATTATGTGATAGGTACGAAAAATATCAGTCTTCAATGCTTGATTTATCCCCTCATCCAAGCAACTGAACCGTTTTTGGTCTTTCCAATGGTTTGCACTGCTGTAATGAGAATTGTTAGTCATTGAATGCATGGCCTTTCATGTGATGTCTCTCTAACTTCATTGCCTCCGTGGCGTTTATTGAGTGGTTGAACGCTGTCATTTTGTTATCCCGTCATGCCTCAATCAATTAATTGCTCGACGGCACCATTATTGCCAAACTTATAAATTTCAGCTTTACTGCCTTCAGGAATTAGTGCAATCCATTTTTTCTTTTCATCTATTTCAATTGCTTTCTCTTTTTTTTTTTTTTTTTTCAAATTCCTGTTATGATCATGATGGGGAAATATTGTCCAAAACAAAGTAGTTGACAGAGGAATGATTTAATTAAAATCTCTACTCATTAAATATTCTTGATTAATTCTAAAACCCTTGAATGATATTGACACATGAATTTTATTCCGGATAATGGTATTCTTATTCTTTACCTTTGCTTCCTGCCATCAAAACATGACCTTAGTTATCATGGTTGGTGATTAGCTTTTGTCACACGAGTCTGTTGAAGGGGTTATATCAAATTTGCAAGTTTTGGTTGTAAGACTTTCATGACCATAAAGGGTGCAAAATGCTCCCAACATTTGAGGAAACTACATTAATTTGACCTTGAATCCTTCTAATGATAATTATTCACACAGAATGCTCCCTATAAATTCTTTTCATCTACAGTTAGATTGAAAAGAGTAGCATGTACACTTGACTCTCAGAATGAGTGAAGCTTTCTACTTCGATCACCAACTCTGCTATTAAGTTAACCTTGGAGCACTATCTCAATGATTCTGTTTAATCCAGAAAAGCGGAACAAAAATGAAATTATTTTAGATTTATTATTTTGGTTTCGGAAAATGAGTGAGAGCAATAATTAATGCTATCACTAATGATGTGGCAGTGGGCCCCACCATGAATGATTTGATGATTTGGCCTTGGTGTTGTCTTTTTTTTCTTTTTTTATTGAGTGCCATGTCATTAGTGGTCTTTTTAGAGCTCCAAAATTAGTGGTCTCTATCATTGTTGTTTGGTTTCAAGTAGTTCTTATTTGAAATGAAATTGATGTGCTTGCTTTCTGGTTTTATATTATTGTAGAGACTGTTTCTTCTGTATCTTAGCTGAAGTGTTGTGTTCTATATTCTATCCATGCTTACTTTCTTCAACTAATCCTTGTAGCATCTATGGATTGTTCAAGTGTGGTGGTCATAAATAATTATGGGTGTCCAATAGGCAGTGGCATGATTAACTGGCGTAAATTGACAGTAAATACTTGAATAAACAAAGAAAAAGGTGAATAGTCCTTGCCTATGATCCAAGAAGACCAGCCTGAAAAGTTTTGAGCTTCTTATGTAAGCCTTGGTCTTTAATTGCAGAACTCTGGACCTTATAGTTCCCAAGTAACGATCAGCTTGGCAGAACCTTAATTATGATTATTCGGGTATCACTAATCGATCTTTTCTTGCTCTCATCTGTAATTGGATTTAGAGCCATATCATCGAAATATTTTTCAATCAAATAGGATATTTTCTACAATAACAGAATACTGGACACAGATGTTTAGTCCCGTATATTCGAGTTATTTTTTCCCCTTATGTATTTAATTATCTAATGCAGAGGTATTTGAATTGCACATGGAAGAGTTGCGTGCGAAGCAAGAAGAGATTTCCAAGCGAGATAATGAAATTAAATTACTTGAAGCTATAATTCAGACACTTGGGGGTAAAGAGTCACGTTTCACAAGTGTGTAAGACAATTTCCGTTGGTGTATTTCTGTCACACTGTATCTTTCCTTGTAATATTATTAGCGAGGCGTTTCTAACTTGTCAAAAGAGAACATTATAGCAGGGGACTTTCTGATGTGTCTTTACTTGTTTTTATCTTCTTTTTGTTCTTCTAAAATATTGGAAATCTTCTACAAAGGGTTTCAAATGTTTGTGTGCAGACTTTTTCCTGTAATGAAATGTTTGATCCAAAGTGGATGGAATGATGGGTTCAATTGTGTTTCTGATGTGAAGCATTGCAATGCGAATTGCTTGTATAACACAATATACATAGCTAAATTTGTGTAGAAACACAGCCTCTGTGTATGTTGCCATTGTATTTTCCTCATCTTTTTTTTCTTCAGGTCTTTTGGATGTATAGGGCTATCAGTATTAACAGTAAGATTGATCTTGCTTTTCAACTTTTGTTTAACCCTTGCATAACATCTATTTAAGAGAAATTGTGTAGGAGATGTTTTCTCAATGGTTGGGTGGCTTTATTGGATTGATTACATGACATTGTTAAAAAAATAAAAATAAAAATAGAAGTTCCTTAATATGTTCCAAATGCAACATACAGCTTGAATTTTATTCTTCTCAAAAGGATTGAATCTATCTTATATTGTATTTTTCTGAAATACATTTGCATAAAATAGAGAAAAGTGCCTCCTTTTCAATCTATTTAAACCAAACTAATTTTGGTAATTATTCAAAATAAATTTCTGTTACTTTTTTGCTTTAAGAAATAATCCATATTTTGAATAATTATTTCCAAAAAACAATTTGAGTTTAATAAAAAAAATTGCTTCTAGAATATTTCTTTATATTTAAAAGGAGTTTCAAGCTTTTCTTTTTTGAATTTTACAGTTTCAGTTATGGACAAATCGCCAATTATGGTTATATATTGTATAGTTGAGATTATACACATTATGTATTTTTTTTATAATTTTTAGTTTTTGCATTTCCAAAGAAGATATAACTATAACCGACATCTACGAAAATCAAGTTTCCCTGAACAAGTTAAAAAAAAAAAAATTTGCAAAAATCACATTGACATAAAAATAATTAAACAAAACCCATGCTATACAGAGACAGAACACTCGTATACATTCCAGAATTATGTACAGTGATTCCCCATTCTCTCAACAAAGTTCCGGAATCTGCCATTAGCCTCCTTTCTTCCAACCTTCAGCTCAGCAACATTAGATTCACCATCACTTTCATAGCTCTACACCACAAACCCATATCAAACAACCAAAAGGCATCAGCCACCACTTCACCGCTACAATCACGAGCCCGTGTGCTATCTTAGCCACAAGATAACATAAAGAGTCAAAACAACCTAACAGGTGACATTAAATATTGAGAATTTTAATGAAATAACCAAAACAAAATAAGCAACCAAAGTTGTTACCCTGTTTCGCTTATGGTTGCAAAATTCAGACAAACATATCAAAATTCAGTGCAACTAAAAGGTGCATCTTATCAGTGGCACCAGCTAAAGGTGGAGACTCGTTCAATTTTTACCACCTTTCTTTAAGACCATCTCAGCAACAAATTCCCCGATTCATGGCTAATATATAATATTCACCAACAATTGAATGCTATGTATGATAATTAGATCAACATCAGAAATTTAACAAACAAAATTTTCAAAGTGAAAGAGAGCTGAACTATAAACCTTACCAATCATATTTACATGGAAAACACACTACATTATTTGTTCCCCTCTACCAGCATAGTATCCATTCACAACCAACACTGTAATGATCGTCAATTTCATGTATGTAATATAAACAGCACCAACAGCCACGAAATCATCATCCCAGCCTACAACCCCGGTCAATCTTTCCCGAACATAACTATAAAACCCAGTATTTGATTTATAACAAATTAGTAATATCAAACTTAACAGTGCACAAAACATAAATGCATGCATAGAAATTTATTTTCTGCGGGGTTGTGGAGAATTTTTTTTTTTTTTTTTAAAAAAAGAACAAGAAAATATACTGGAATAACAACCCACATAGATACTGAAATGCCATCCCACAAAACAGCTAAAATGTCTGTAAGCTAGTAAAGTTCTTACAGAAAAACAGTTGAGCACAAGATATCTAGACACACAAGCTAAATAAAGTATGCATGAAAATTGATAGTGAATTATTTAACCATTGGGAAGGCCAATCCTACCAAACTAGCACTAGGAACTTCGATTAGAACATTCATGACAGTTGATGCTCCCCAACAATAGCAAAATGGTCACATGTTAAGCCCTTCATAATTGTCTCTCCTGCCTGTTAATCATCCTTCAATATCAATCCTACAAAAATCCAAATTCCAATGTCACAAGTTAGGGAACATGCATTTATATGCACATAGAGGTACACACAACTGATGTAAAAAGAATATATATATTATTCCACTTGGAGAGCTTACATCAATGCCTCGATTATGACGGGAAGGGCTTCGAGAATCAGCAGGTCGACGTCGTGGTGAAACACTACGGGGGGTTGGAGACCGTTCATCATGGCTGCGCCTGTCAGGACTCTCATCCCTAGAGGAGAGTGACCTCCGAGGAGACAAACTCCTCCGTGGACTAAGGCTATATCGAGGTGGGGAGGCACTGTAAAAATCCCACATAACAACATACCAATTACAGTTCATATCAGAAGAAGAAACTTAATGACCTTAAAACATGAAATCAGAATACTAAAAACCTTGCAAACGATCGACTCCTACTCCTTTGCCGCTCATCGTCATATCGCCCCCTACCACGGCCTCTATCATAATCGGAACTTGCACTGCGACTCCTGCTTCGACGACGATAATCTCTCTCCCTGCCATGATACTTGTCATGGTCATACCTATCCCAACTCCTGCTGCGATGACGACTCCTTGAATAATCCCAGTCTCTGTCATAAACATCACGGTGCCTGGAAATATTTAACATCAATTGTTACACAAGCATAATTTCATCCAAAAAAAAAAAAAAAAAAAAAAACACAAGTAAAGCATGAACTTCAAAGAAATGCCTCGTAAAGGTCAAAACGATGTGAACAAAGAAGACATCAATAATATTTATTCAAAAATCACAAAATTGTCAAGTGAAATTGTAAGAACACAATATGTATGAGTAAACAAATCATCTTTTGAAAAATAGTCGGAGACGGCAGACCAAGGGGTAGGCTTGGGGAATGAGGTGTTCCCTAACTAGGTGTGATCCCCAGGTTCGAGGTGCGATGCAATTTCATCTTCCCTATTGCCATTCTACCGTGTTAAAAAAAAAAAAAAAAAAAAAAAAAAACAGTTGGAGACCAAAACTGTTAAGATATGACCATAAGAAGCCAAGAACCCCCCCCCCCCCCCCCCCCACACACTCCTCAACACAACTCTAATTTCAAAAGAGGGGGCCAAGAGAGTCAATCAATGAAGTTTCCAACAATTGATTCATCGTTAAACCATGCCAAAAGACAACAGTGATGCTCATATTTGGATGATCACCTCACTATGAAGTTATAATAAAAAAAAATAATTAAAAAATAAAAATAACAAAGCAACTTGGAGTGCAACTAATTCGATGACCATGCTCTGTCCATCTGAAGAACCAAGAGAGTTAAGGGCTTAGCTAACAAGTGCACCATAGCCTTGCACGAAATTTGGTTAGATCTTGAGAGACCAGACTGGCCTTCATGGACAACCTTGGGAAGTGGGAATGCCTATTGCAACCTCTAGTGCAACTTTGATTTGATTACCATGCTTGGTTTTCACCTACTTCAAAAGCACCCCACACCTCACTCAAGGATTGTTTGGCGATCATAATTTGGTTGGATCCCTGACACCAAACTGGGATTAACACAAACGACCTTAGGAAGTGGGATGCAATCAACAAATATCCAATCAAAAGTAGACTTCAAAACTCAAACCCTCACCAAACTGGCATTTACACGAACAACCTTAGGAAGTGGCATGCCATCAACAAAGATCCAATCCAAGTAGTAGACTTAAAAACTCAAACCAATTGTCCCTCAACCAGTCATGCAAGCTTTGTAAGACTTGGGTGGCCCACTAAAGCATTATTCCAAACACAATATTGTGCTACTACCATTACTCACTCAAGCTATTTGAAGTTGTTAGCTAGTATCCTGAATCCAGACACAAGAATACACCATCATCAAAGGATGAACTGAAACTGCAGGTTCTCCTCTGGATAGGGGGATGCTTTGATGTATCACATTTTAGTTGTGCCCGAGATTTCCCTTTTCTTTTTAGTAATAGGCGTCCGATTGTATATTCTTAAAGTGGAGGAATCAAATCCGTCAACAAGATGGATCGAAGCCAAGTATCAATTACAAAAATTTTACAAGTGATCGCATTTTTTAACTTGCCCTACTTTGTTACATGGACTTGTGTATGCTTGTTGGGTGCAGATAGGTGTCTAAAAGTGGGGTTCTACTAATTTGCAAGTCTGAGGACCAAGTTAAATAATCAATTTTCGTGATAATATTAATTTTGTATTTCGACCAATAAAATGGTGTTGTGTGTAACATCATGTTTTGATCGATCTCATTATAAATCAAAAGAATATTATAATAAGAGTGTCATGTACAAGTATCCAATAAACCTAAATTACCAAACATGCTTTCCAGATTTATCTCCAACTATACATGTCAAAAACATCTCTTACTCAAATCCAACGGTCATGTGTCCAAAACATATACTCACATTTTGAAGAGTCCATGAACCTGCACTATGATTTAAGAAAATTTCCCACTCTAAAATATGGACAAAAAATACTTAATTTTATCAAGTTTAGAGTAATGCTACAATGATCATGTTTATATACCAAATTTAGTTTACCATGAGACCCATTTAATCAATGTGATTATGAAAAATGAGATGGTAAACCCAACATGATATATAAACATGGTCATTGCAAGTTATCCTTGTTTGTACCCATCCAATGATTGGGAATGGCACATTCCTACAAGTTTTTAAGTAATTAAAAACTAAGAAGAATGAATGACAACATTGTAAGACCCAATTGGCGTTTAACTATTGTTAAGAGAGATCATATCAACTCTTTACATTGATGTCCTACAGTTCATTGCACATAGATAAGTAATTCATCTATACTATAATATTAAGGAAACGCTCCAGTACAGTGAAACCTCTTTTGTGAAGACATGTCTCATTTTTAATTTCCTAAAAAGTTCAAAAGTAATTGATTAATTCATAGTGAGAAGAGGTTTTCCAGATCACTTAAGGATTAACGTATAATTTGATAGTTACTGGTTTACAGATACATAACCACCCATCAACTCTCTACATTTTTTTTATCTCTAAACTTCAGTCCCATGCTATGTATATGATCATAATTCCTACAATACTTGCTCCATCAACTGCAATCCACCCCAAGATCTAATCATACGCGGTACTCTTATAGATCAAGAACATAGAGGGACAAATCTTCAATTTTGAATCACATCAACATCCAAAGTACTTAAAGATTCCACTCACATGTTGCTTCTCACCTGTGGATTACCAAATACATTAACATACAAAAACTTAATAACATGTCGATCTTCTATTTTAGACAACAAAAGGCAAATGCAGGTGGTAGAAATATCGTAGGACTATTCACTATCACGTCAAATGCTAGACCGATGGGACACTTGCAGACATGAAATGTGCAAACATATTGCCTATATGTGCCTTGTGCATGTCAACAGCAACTACAGGTGGTTAAAATTGGATAGACATTCACTATCAAAAGAACCACGTGTCTTTGTTTCTTTTTTCACTTTTTTGGTCCAATAGTGATTGCCTACACAACAGCAGTGGTCCTCCCACTACCCATAACCCCTTCCAACCTCAATGAAGAATTTAATCTCACATAGTACCACACAAGATACTTAACCAAGCTTGCTGGCTTTAACAAAAACACGCATCTAATCATGACACAGGCAAAACTGTTTTAAAACTTGGAACCAGGGTATATCATGTAATTCTGAAAATTGAATTGATAGCAATTGCAAGGAGTAGAAACATGCTTACCTTCGCCGCGGGCTGCGGCTTCTAACTCTGCCACCGGTTTTTGATAACGGTTCAGTAATCCTTCCTTTGTGACTGAAATTAAAATAATTAGCACATTATTAACAACAAACAAAAAATCATATAGTATAGAATGAACACCTATAACAAAAATAAGTGAGGAGAAAAGAAACAAGCGCAAGCAAGTCATAATACTCGAAAAAGTAAGGTGAAAAAGATGGTAAAAGAAAAGAAGCAAATATTAGCCTTCATGTAAAAATGCAACAGCAGCAACATATGCACCTCATCATAATCCATATTTTCTATAAAGGCATGTAAAACAGTAAACCCAAACTTGAGACGGGGAGGAAGTATTCAAAATTATCAGAACTCTGTCAAGATTGGTACTTACATCCGCTCTGCATTTGGCCCATACTTTGCAAACTGAACCATAATTTCTCTGCCATCAATAACCCTCCCTGAAAAGTGTGTAGGGAATAATAACAAAAGCATTAATATCTTCAAATAAACATTGATAACATCTACAATAATTGTCATCTTAGCCTCCATTACCCCATAAATTCTTGTAGGACATTCAGACCAAAAGTAGAGTCCATAATTTTCATATCAAATCTCTTCAGTAGGCTTCAATGCAGCATATTTTATTTCAAACCTCAAGCTTTTTATTGAATCAACCAGACTCTCCATTATAAACTAAGTTTTTTTTTATAAGTAAAATCATTACCTAAACAGTTCACCATGAATGGACACAACCAGATGCACATACAATGTCACAAAAAATGACAATAATCTCTCAGGATATTGTAGAGAGGCCCCGAAAAGTACAGGAGTATATTTATTGTTTTTACCATTCTTTCTACTGGGCAAGGAACTGGGAAAAGAGTCATCATGCAAGAATACAGTTTGCGAAGTCCGTGTGTTTGGTTTTGTTCTCAAAAACTATTTTTTGCTCACCAAATTTTTTTAAATAAATAGAAAAATACAAAAAAACTGATATAAGAAACTTGTTTGGGAGACTGTTTCTAAATAATAATAAAGAATATTGTGGGAAAGTTTTTTGAAGACACCTCTTTTTAGGAAACAATTTTTAATTGTTTTTAAAATTGTCAATGTGTTAATATAAAACCTAAAACGAGGTTGTTTCCGAACTTTCCAAAAACAAAAATCAAAATTTTGAAAACTAATTAGTGAAAGTGTAATTTGTCTTGACAAAATCCCAATGTTTCTATTATCTCTAAAACCCCAAATCTTAAGTGCAATTTACAACCAAGTTCCATTAACCTCAGATTGTTGGACTTACCCAACCAACCAATCGTAGATGAAATCAATTAAGAAAAAACAAATAAATAAAATAAAATAACTAGGCATGCTGACAAAGAAAGCAACATGGAATCTAAATGTGTAAATTCAAGTAAGTGAGTGAGGGAGAAGTATACCATCTAGCCTATCAACAGCCTTCTGTGCTTCATCTTGGTACTTATAACGAACAAATGCAAACCCACGAGGCTCACCAGTCCTAAATACGTAAAATTACAACAATAGATCACATAAATTGACGGCCTTCAATTTTTCATCATTGAATGATAAATGTAAGAGAAATTCACTTTGCCTCTTCAAACTATCAATTTGACCCTAAACTATCAATTTGAACAGTAACTCCCTTAAAACTATCAATTCACTTGTTCCGTTTTACCCTAAAATATCAATTTGAACAGTAACTCCCTTAAAATTAATTATTTTTTACGGAATATCACATCTGTCTGCACACATGATTAATTGAAGGTATTTTTATTCACTTTGCCCAAGTAAAGAGACAGATAAAGAGACAAATACCATAATAATACCATGGAACAAAACACAACTAATTGTTTTGAAAATATTTAATTAAGCCTAAAATACAACCAGTTGTAACAAACTACTACCTCTAGATATAACCAAATTAAGCAAATCACATGCACAAATTAACACTATGATGCTTTGGGATAAACTGACTAATGACAGTAGTTTAAGGAGTTAACTGTTTAAATTGATGGTGAAGGGATGTAACAGTTTGAGGAGGCAAAAGTGAATTTTTCCCTAAATTTAAGCAATAAAAGAGGCGAACTCAACAAAAACATAAAATTTGTGATGCCAATAGCCCTATTTGGCGGTGGGTCAAAAAAAATAAATAAAAATAGCCCCATTTGGCATTTCCTTTTCCCCTCCTATTATTTTCTCGACAACCAAACAGGATATATAACACAAATATCAGAGAGGTTGGGGAAAAAAACCTTCGATCTCTAGGAGTGAAGATGTCCACCACCTTGCCATACTTGTCAAAATAGGGGAACAGATCATCTGCAGTTGTACCTGTTTTTCCAAAAAAATTATTAAAATTAAATAAAATGTGCAGTGATGGGTAAGCAAGACATCGATCCATCGCCGAGAAAACGGAGAGAGAGAGAGAGAGAGAGAGAGAGAGGATTGAGAAATCGATAAAAGACTTACGAAAGCTGATGTTGAGGACGAGAAGCGAATAGGTGTCTGCGATGTCTGGCGGACCAGACCTCCCAAAGTGAGACATACTCTCTCTTCTTCCTCTCTATCTCTCCCTCCTTTCTCGTTTCTTTCTCTGCTAATCGAACCTTCACGAAGAGCCGCGGTCTTTCTTCTTAAGTTCTTATATATATATAGTTTACAATAGCCCGTTTTAAATTTTATATTTTAATAATTTTTTTAAAATTTGAATATTATTTTATAAAATTGAATAGATAAATTATTAAATATATGATAAAATTATATTGTATGATATGTATCATTTTAAATTTATTATATACCTAATAATATAGACTCAAATTCTATTACCATATATTACCAAATCATTTTAGGTGAATTTATGAAATTTTAACATTTCTTCTGAATTTATAAAAAAATAATAATTATGGTGTATAATTTTTCTCAACACATAAATATAAAACAAATATTAAAACAATTCACTGAACTAATAAAGAAGTAAAAGAATATATATATATATATATATATAAATAATTAATTTTATTAATACATAAATCATATTGGCGTAATAAATAACCAATTTTATTAATAACCAAATCATTAAATAAATTATCAATTTTTTATGATATGAAAATTATTTCAGTTAACCATTTGGTTAATAAATAAATCACTAATTCAATTAATAGTTTTTAATGATATAAAAAATATTTTTCAATAAACAATTTTGATAATTTATTATTGCATTAATAGTTTTTTTTTCTCCAAGTATTATGCTAAATTAAAATTTATAACAAACGATAGTTGTAATTTCTAATATTATAGGATTGATTTATATTTTAAACAAATCTTATAGGTATATTTGTAATTTGTTAAAAAATAAAATGTTTATGTTTTAAAATTGATCAAGAATATTTGCTTAAATACGAAAAAACATATTTCATAATTGATCAAAAATGTTCGCATATTTACGAAAAAAACCTGTTGAATAATTGATCAAGAATGTTTGTGTAATTATGAATCAGGTCCCGTGATAAGCTCGGACGGGTCTAACAGCACCATTTAGTTCGACCTGAAACTGAAAGGAATTCTAGTCATTTTCGAATAAAATAAAAACATCCTTATCCAAAGATTTCCAAACACCACTAAAATAATTATACAATAAAAATACTAAATATTAGAATAAAAAACATTAAAAAAATCTATAATGTAAAAAATTAATAAATATTATTTAAATTAAAATTAAAAATATTTAAAAAGCCCTGTTTGCAATTTTGTTCAATTTCTTAAGATTATTGGGCCTCTCATGTTTATAAATGACGATGACAATTTGTTATAAGTTAAAAATTAATAATTAAAAAGCAGAAATTAAACGTATTCCTTTGCCAATTTTTAAATAATCATTTTTTTTATCCATTCAAACTATTTGTGTTTAATAAATTATAAATAGAAATTATATCAAATAGTTTGGTACAAATTTTTAAATTAAAATAAGTTAGAAACACTCATTTAACTTGTAACAACCCCTTACAACTTAAACTTTAGTGTTTAATTGGGGGATTTGAGTAGAGATTTAGAAAGAAAAAAAGAAAAAGAGAAAAAGAAGGTGAAAGATGAATAAAATATAATTACGTTTCACCTAATTTCACACATATTTTTATTTCCCCCTTCTAAATTTCGTCCCAAATTTCCCCACAAAATACAGTTTAAATAAATTAGAGGTAATTGCACCAGAGTGGGATTTTGAAGTAAAAAAAATTACATATTGATAAAAAAAATATAATTATAATTACTAATATTTAAAAGTTTCTCACTTATTGATAATTATTTTTTAAAAATTGCGCTGATTTGCGATAGAGTAAATTGTCAATAGGTCATAATAGTTTGATTTAATTCCTATCTAATATTATTGAAAATAAGTTATAACAGAATCAACACCAAAAATAATTTTTTGCGACAATTTTTTGCATATGTCGCTAAAAATTGACAACTGGTGGCTTTTTTATCACGATTTTTACAAATTGTCACTAAAATTTATAATTAGTGACATTTTTTTGTGACAATTTTTTTAAACTGTCGCTGAAAATTAAAAATTAGTAATCTTTTTTTGTGACGATTTTTTAAATCTGTCGCTAAAATCTATAATTAGTGGCATTTTTTGTAACAAAATTTTCAAACTGTTGCTAAAAATTAACAATTAATAACTTTTTAAAATAATTTTTGATAAAAAAATATCATTAATTATTATAAGACCTATTAGATAATAAATTCACATATTATGCCTTACACGCAAGTCTCAATTTGCTATATTTCCAATGAATTAAGAGAGAGAATTACACATCAGTGAGAAATCAAAAAATTATTTACAAAAAAATTATAAACTTACTCACCTTTTTCTTAAGAGGAATGCTACCAAAATTGGAGTAGAATTTTTGGGATCTCTAAGGAATAATGCTAGAGATTCCAAAAATTCTACAAAATGAGTCACATGGGTATGGACCCACACATATGGGTCCTATATGGGTCTCACATCTATGTGAGACATTTGGTAGAACATTTAGTAGAATTTTTTGGGTCTTTAACATTTTTATTTTCTTAAATGTTTTTTTGATTGGGAATGACTTATCTCTAGTCCGTGATCGGACTGAAGGGTACTGTACGGGCTCATCACGGGTCCCATTTCGATAATCCAAACCATTCAATGTATAGAATTCGTTGAGTACTATATGCTTATAAAAAATTACGTTGATCGAATATCGATAGCTCTGTGATCAAATCAGATTTTTGTAAGCCGTTTATTTTTCACCATCGATTTTTTTATACAAAACTGGTTTGATCACAAACTATCAATATTCGATCAACGGAATTTTTTACAGGCATATAGTACTCAACGATTTCTACACATTGTACGGTTCGAATTATTGAAACAAAACCCGTGATGACTTCACACAAGCCCAACAATACCCTCTAATGATTGGACTGGAAGGAAACCATTCCGTTTTTTATTCTCCACTTTCCCCATGAATTAATTGAAATAACTAATTACACTAAACTATTAATTTAACAACTTTAATCTCCTTTTCGAAGTACCCAAAAAAAAAAAAAAAAAAAAAGAAACTTTAATCATTTGAAATCATATATTATACTTATACACAACCGGCCACCTGAGAAAACAATGCGTGTATTGTCGGTTAATACTCTCTTTGTTTTTGCATTTATTAGGATTTAGCTTATCATCCATGTCGGATTTGCACCAAAAAATGCTGAGCCTTTTTGATATATACGCTCCATCAGTGTGCTTTTAGAGAGATAAAGAGACGAGAGAGGAGAGAAAGAGAGAGAGAGAGAGTAAAGAAAATGAAGTTGAACTAGAAACCATGGTGGTGGTTCTTTCACAAACACCACCAACTGTCTGTGAAATTGTCTGTTTTGATTCTCTTACTGGGTCTCATTCTCAGACTTCTCTTCTCCAAATCAACTGGGTTTTTGAATGTCGCTGAAACTCCATTCATTGAGAAGACAATGAGCTCAGAACCACCAGTTTTGATCTATTCTTCTCCTATTGAGAAGACGATGAACCCAGAACCACAAGTTCCTGTCGATTTTATGGAAGATTCAGATCAGATTCCTCGAAGTGGTACTCAATTTTTTTTTGCTATTATGAATTGGGTTTCTCTTATTTTTACTTGGTTTTTCTTTGATCAGTCGCAATTGTTAAGAAATTCAAATCAGCAGAGGAAATAAAAGAAGTGGACTGTGTATTGATGAACTCCATTCGTAGAGATCTGCAAATTTGTTTGGTTGTGCTTCTATTTTTTTGCTTTCTGTTTTCATTTTCTGGAGAATACAAAAAGGGTTGTTTTCAGAAAATGAAAACATAAAGCAAGAAACGAAAACACAACCAAACAGAGTGAATTTTTGTTGGGGTTTTCTCTAATGTGGATTCGAAATGCTGATTCTTTTGGGATCTCTCTTAGTTTACTTGCAAGTTTGATTGATCTAATGTTACAGTCCTTGATTGGGTTGTGCACTTTAGCTTTTCCTAAAATCTTTACTTTCATAGTAAAAGATTGATTTTGTTGTAATACTGAAAGTCGTGTTTGTTTACACAGAAAACATAAATGCAGAGACCTGGCACTTTAACTTTTCCTAAAATCTCTACTTTTCTAGTAAACCATTGATTTTCTTATTATATACTGAAAGTTGTGTTTGTTTACTCAGAAAAATTAAAAGCAAAAAAGTGTGATTTTTTTACTGGCGATTGGATCCCAAACCCATTTGGTCCTGTTTACAATAATGAGAGTTGCCATTTAATTGAGTGTCATCAGAATTGTTTGAAGAATGGGAGACCGAACACTTGGTATTTGTATTGGAGGTGGAATCCGCGAGATTGTGAGCTTTCCCAATTTGATTTAGAGAAATTTTTGGAGTTGATAAGGGATAAGACGTGGGCGTTGATTGGCGATTCTATATCTCGAAACCATGTTCAGTCCTTGTTTTGCTTGCTCTCAAAGGTAAATGTTCGTATAGCGAAATTTGGTGTTGTTTTTGGACGTTTGAATAGGATATTCACTTTGTTCTTTACCTTGTTTGTTTGTCCTATTTACAATATTAGTATTTTATAAAAAGGGTAAATTACATTTTATCCCTTTGTGGCTAAGCCCCAAAAATGAAACCACGGCTGTATTTAGTTTGTGACACTTAACCCAGTATTCATATATTATCTGCAATGGTTTGTTTTCCATCCAAATTAACGCAACTACTTTCTCAGTCACTGACCAGTCCCTTTACATAAACAAAGCCACTAACTGCCATCTTCATCATCTTATTGGCATTGTGAGCATGGAATGAACTTCAATCAATGTCTCAAGATTATTTTTCTCATATTGCTTTAAAAATAGCAAATAACCACATGGGATCTTAGAATTATATAAGCCTCTGTTTGATTAGGGTATATAATAGGGGGATATACCCCTCTGATCAGATATAAGAGACCAAAAAAAAAAAAAAAATGTGAGTTGCCCCTTTTTATATTATTTGTTTGGTTACCAGATATGAAATATGGTGGTATATTATATTCCTCAAAATTATAGGATATGTAATGCCACACCCTTAGGCCATGTTTGATTCCACAAGACTAATAGTGAGGTATTAATAATCCAATCAAATTAGTGTGGTATTCACAATCCCACCCCTACCCCATTACTAATAATCCTACAAATTTGTTAGATTAATTATCCATTGGATTGATAATCCTAAAACAAAATGTCAAAACAAACATAGGATAATTGGGCCCGCGGATTAATAATCTCAATCCCATGCTCTAATCCTTCCAATCAAACATGCCATTATAGTATTGCATATCCCTTACCACATGATATAAGCTAGGATTCATCTAACAGTAAAAAATAACCACTCTCTTCTTATTCCATGTTATATCCAACCTTAACCAAATATAGTATAAGTGATCCCATAATATATATAATCTACCTCATATCCTAAACATATTATATCTCATCCTATATCTGCAAGTATTATATATCCTTCTCAACCCCTTATGTCCAATCCGGACAATAAACAAGGCCTAAGAGTATGTGATTGTACCAAATTGATCAATTGAACAAAGTATCCCTAAGAGTGATATTCATCAAACAATGTATGGTTATGAGTCAAATCACAATTGCTGGAAGTAAAATCTATCAAGAAAAAAGCATTTACTTAATGTTCACAATTATGTGTGTTTATTATGCTCATATCATTTAAAATGTATTGCGCAACATAGGCTTTATGAGAGAACTATTTGAAGGAATTTGTCCAATTGTTTTAGAAGTATTGTTCTTTATTGCACATTTCTTGTTTTGAGTCTTCCAACAAAGTTTGGGGTGCTAAAAGGGGACACAATTCTATGACTTTTTGTCATTGTGCTAATTATTAATGTTGGGACAGTTTAAGGTCATGCTGGAATGTTGTAGGAATTGACCGAAATTAATGTTGGGGCATTTTACAGGGTCATGCCAAACCGTTATAGGAACTTATCAAAATCAATGTCGGGATAGTTTAAGAGGTCATGTCGGACTGTTGTAGAGACTAACTATTGAGTTTTTTTTTTTGGCTTCTTCCAATCATCTATTGGCAAGTTGTGATTGTTGAATATCTTCACACCAGATTCAGGTAGGAATGGCAATTTAAACTCGACCCATCCCTGTTTCCCCCGATGTGAAATTACTATTATACCCCTATATATATATATATATATATAAACCAAACCCTAAAACACACACAACCTCTCACACTGCCTCTCATCTCATCTCTCTCCGTCTCTGTCTCTATTTCTCTCTTCGCAGAATCGCAGTTCCTCTCCCCTCCCTTTCTCACTCGCTGTTCCACCACCGCCTCTGCCATTCCACCACCGCCTCCACTATTCAATGACGAGAGTCAATTGTAGCTCATCTTCCCTTCCTTTTTCACCACTGCTCCACCACCACTTCTACCATTCCACTATTGCCTCTGCCATTCAACGACCAGAGTCTCTGAAAGATCTGGTTGCGGTGGTCAGAGATCGGGGACGTCGTCCTCAACCTCATCTTCTTCGACCTCTGATTCTCTGTGTATGTGTGTGTGTGTTAGGTTTCACTTTCTATAATCATATATATATAATCGTTTGTTTGTGTTAGATTTCACCTTGTTTTTTTTTTGTTTTTTTTTTCCTTTATATATATATATATGTTGTTGTTAATCATATATATATAATCGTTTGTGTCTCTCTGTGTCATCATATTAATACATGTTATTGATGATATTGATGTTTATGTTGATAAAAATGAAAATGTTGTTATTGTTGTTAACATATATTTTGTTTATCTGTTATTATTTTTTCTTTTGTTAAACAGATCTGGCTCAGATCTGGAAGTTGTCGGGGATTTTTCAGGATCAAGGAAACTCGATCCCCGTTAGGGGAAAGGGGGCGAGGGGGGGTGGGTTCTTTGTTGGGGATCGGAGATGGGGACAGGGAATTTCATATCTTCGTGGATCGGGGATGGGAAATGTAATCCCTGGCCCCACCCCGACTCGTTGCCATTCCTAACTTGAGGGAGAGTGTTGAATATAGAAATTAGAGTACATAGAATCTTTTTATTGTTAGTATTATGTATATAATCTGTGATTGTGTCAATCACTGATTTAGTATTGTTTCCTTATTTATATCGTTTCCCAAATTGTATCATAAATCTATTATATATATATATGGCCTCTACTTCATTTATGGGTAAGCCAAATAATTCTTTTCATTCTTTTTAGTATTAGAGTTAGGTTAAGTACCTAGGAATTTTGCTTCACCGACGGGCGGTAGTCTTGTCTTGGCCGCCCACCGGACCTCAACCCATTCTGTTGCCATTTTTTTTTTTCTGTATCGCTTCATGGTGATCTATTCCTCTGTTCACTAGTTTATTCCTATCCTAAATATCTCTATCATATTTTTTTTTACTTGCAATCCAATTTTTGTGTGTGTGTGTGTGTTTCTGCTCTAATTTGTTTTTCCCTTTGTTTCAACCTCAAATCGGTTTCTATCTTCAAACCTATTTGAGTTTGAGGGGGGGATATTATACTTGTATCATGGTGAGCATAGTGATATACCATGTGAACCACCTAAGCTACCCTCTTTGGCGCACAACCCATGTGAGGCCCCTGACTTTTTTTGTAAACCTTATTAGGTTCCTAAATTTTGAATTATTATAATAAAGCCCTTAGTTCGTCGATTAATCGCAAATTAAGCCCTAGGATTGAAAACGCATCACGGGCGAATCCATACAAACCCTAATTGATCCTGGAAGCTTAGAAATCACTTCTAACACTCTAATATTAATTACTTAACTCTCAAATTTTAGATTAATAGCTCCAAACCTTAACTTTCAATTTTTACTGTCATTGTTCGGTTATTTACCTTTAAATTCAAAGCAAGATAATACAAACTGAATTATTTTACACTTGAAATAGATACTTTAATTGAACCCAAACCCGCACATTTTTATTAAATCACAAATTGACCTCAAACAAGTACTATTATATATTTATATATATATATATATATACACTTTTACCCAAAAATCTTTTTTAATAATATATTTTACAATGTCCAAGATTTGTACAAAATTTTTTTATATATATATATATATATATAACATGTCCATCAATTCACTATCACATGGCTAGCCATCATACCCCCCCTAGACTATAATCATTGTACTTTAAAATCTCTTGAAATCTTGGAGCAATAATGACTTTGGTACCTATAAAGATTTGCTATATTTATATGTGTACTTCTAAGATATTTACATTAGTCCTAGACCTAACTAGATCATAATTAAATACATCAGTAAGGTTCTAATCCTCCTCATTTCATTACATTTAATGTGAAGCCCCAGAAAAATGTATTTGAATTATTTTCTTAAAGCCCCTTAGTTTCTTAAATTATTTCGAATCTTGCCAGATAGCATTTTTAATTTTTATCGGAACAGGAATTACACTAGTCGGATTAGGTTTCCTAACCTAATTTAATTTAATTCTACATAAGTAAGATTCCAATACATGAGTTTAATTCCAAGCCCTCACTTCTTTATTTAAATTCTAAATTTACCCCATACTAGTACTTGTACCTTGTACCTTGGTATACCATCAATCTTGCAATATATATATATATATATACACCTTGAGGGATGTGCCTAGGACCAAAATTAATAAAAAAAAATTTGCCCCATCACACTTCCCCAAGGCTAGCCCTCCTAGGGAAGGGAGAGAGAAGCCAATTTTCTAAGACCATGATTGTGAGATTCTAGAGAAGCACAACCTAGTGACCTACCTAGGATACAAAATCCAAGAAATAGTTTTATTACAACTAGAAGTGGCCTAAACCAATGGAACACACCTCCTAAGTCCCTTCCATTCCTTTAGAATTCAAGCAAAATCCTAACTTTCCATCCAATTCCAACTAAAGGGCTTTTATGTCCTTTTACCCCAAATTTGCCTATATATACCACACCCTCCCTAGCTTGCAAACATACACACAACACACTCACTCACACACACATTTTGGTTAGAGAGAGGGAGGAGAGCAAGGAAGAGGAGTCTAGAGGAGGAGAGGGAAGAAGAAGAGAGTTTCTTGTGCAAAGCTAGAAGGTAAGCCACCAACACAACCTTCTCTTCATTTCCTTTTCTAATGCATGTTCTAAAGTTTCTAAATAATGTTTTCCAGATCTGTTATTATCAAGTTTTTATGTTAAAAATACTAAGATTTGAGTATTGGGTCCATCTCTCTTGTATTTCCCCATTTTGGCACAAACCATCTTCTTTTTGTACAAATCTCTCAACTTTTCAATGGCACTCTTTCAAACAAATTTTCTGAGTTAAACATGTGATAGTTATCATATTTTCCTCACAAAAGAAATGAAACTTTCCCATGGTGGAACCCCTTTTTTTATAAATTTCCTTGTTTTGGGCATTCCACCTTAAAACCTGTTTTTTTCAGTCAACTTTCAAAAATTCCAGAAAAATGTACAAAAATATTCTGAACCTCTATTTTATGTCAAAACCTTCCTTAAGGAGTTAGCTTTCAACTAAAATTGGTTTCATCGAAAAACATTGAGCGGTTTGCAAGAAAATCAAGTTTTTGTAACAGTCGACAGAACTGGGCAGATTCTGGACGGACCTTGGACAGCGCTGAAATATTTTCTAAATAACTTAGAATCTGGAAGAGCAACCCCAATTCCGAAAAATGCTCTAGGAACTAGATCAAATTCTCTACGAACCATAGTAAAACCGAGTCCGATGGATGAACCTAAGTAGTCCTTCCATATTAACCTTCATGTGATGTTAAATCTAGAAATTTGTTATGTTTGGATGTTTTATACCCTTGTATTCATGAAAATGTTTTATGGCTTATTATCATATCTTGGCATAATGTTGTATATGTATGTTATGTTATTTATCTTCTTATCTTGAGGAGGCATGCTTATGTGAATTTTATTTTATCGTTTAGTTGAACTAACCTTGACTTAAAACACCTAATTCAACGGGAAACCTAATTGGGTGGGTATTGGGTTTTCGAACACTTGAGTAATGAAAAGATGAGAAAATGTGATATATGGACTGTTGGGATGCGTTCCCTATTCGAAAGTTAAAATCTTGCGCAAGTGGTTTTCGGAACCCTTGAACGGAGCGGTTGTATTCGGACCCTAGGTGGTTTGGTGTGAGGAGGGATTCGGGCAAGGCCCTATTTTACCGTCTCTTTTGAGGCCCTGCGGTTGGCGCTACGCGGTATATAACCGTTGGTAGGCATCTGAGGTTAGTTCTGCAACAAAGCAGCAAAAGAGGGGGCATACCGAATAATCCGTGTCCGATTCTTGTGGTTGGGAGGACGAAATCTCTTTGGGGGATTTCTAGTTACTAATTTCTGACTCAACTCTTAATGTATTTGTTTGTTTATTGGGGTATCATGCTTTACTATTTGACGTTATAAATATGATTGTGTATTGGACTGGGAAAAAGGGGTGGGGTGTGTGTGTGTGTTTACTTGGCATTCAAAGCTCACGGCGTATCATGCCAGGTGACGAAGCGGAATTTATAGCGGAAGATGACGAGCCGGAAACCTTTGAAGACTTTTGGCTATCTTAGGAATACTAGAAATTTCCTTTTTGTTATTTTGTAAGACTCATATGAAGTTTAAAACTTTCTTTTTGGGATATAATGTAATGGAACCATCTTTTGAAGCAAGTATAATTGTGGCTGGTATGTATTTATATCCTATGTATGTACATTATCGTTGCTTATGAGACCTTGTGCCAATGCCTTGTAAGATCTGTCAAAAAGGTAGTGCGCTGCCTAAGAAAGCTGGACTTAGAAGGGAGGCTATTTTGACTCCTCCAGCGATCTGGGATCTTACTTGGTTATTGACCATAGGACTCACTAGTGACTTCCATTGACTACCACCTATAGTGTAGAATCGAGGCGTCACAACTTGGTATCAGAGCCTAGGTTCAACCCTTACCCACGCGTTTCGACCTGCCATTAGAAACTACCTTGCGTTGACTATGTTAGAATCTTTCTTGACCTACCTTAGGGAATTTCTTCGAATTTCGGGCACACCAACATCAACTCATGAGGACCTGCTTCAGGAACGTGAAATGGTTTTAACTTTGAGTGCGGCCTCACATCGCGCAGTAGGGGGTACTGTTAGTTCTACATGTCTTCTATCGATTGTCGTATCTTCATCTTGTATTCGTAACCTTTATTCAATGTCATCCTTTCCAAGATTAAGTCTTGTCCATCTGGTCCTGTTTTATATACTACTATTTGTAAATTCGACCTCCTTTGACCCTTGATTATTTTGTTTAGCCCAAGACTTCTTGTAAATAATTTCATTTCTTTACTCGGTGATGAATCTTGGATATTCAGTTTGAAACGCGGATGGCCAACGCAGTTTCAAGTTAAAAATCTAGTTTCGTCACTACATCTATAACTTTGATCACATTGAAGTTCGAAGCCATAACATCATACCATTCATCCATATTTTAGTTAATCCTGATGTTATCACCATAACTGCTTCGTATTCTTCGTCTCCATTTCAATCCAATTTTAGGAATTTTGTAATTATTATTATGTATATATGAAGTTGTGTTGTGTGAACACCCTAGGATAATTAAACTCTAACTTAAGATTTGTTGCTTACCCATAAGGAATTGCCTCTGTAGTTAGAATTTGACTTACGCTTCACCCCATTCAAAGAACAACAAATGGTGGACCATACTTAGAGACAAGTAATAGCATGAGCTCGCAAGCAACGATAAGAATGCGGTACCAGGAAATTTGAACCTTAAGGATGGACTAGTAACCATGACCAAAAATCGCGAACCTTATTGAGAATCAAATTCTAGGGGAGTCTTGCCATCTTTGTGGAAATAATCGGCACAACATTGACCTCGGAATGAGGGGAGGTAGAATCCAAGAGGACTTGGAGCATGTGGAAAGGAGACCCAACTTCATAAGGGACCAGAAAGGAGCAACCGGCAGAATCTTCGCGTTGCAAGAGGAAGAAGCAGACCCGTCTGTAATTTAGTACTACACAATTCTTGGGTGCATGTTTTATTTGATACTGGTGCATCACATTCTTTCATATCCTCTGCTTGTGCTAAGTCATTAGAACTTGTATGTGAACCCTTAGCAATTTCCTTAAGTGTAATGTCACGTATGGGAGGATGCGTTCGGGTAGGATCGATCTGTAAGGACTGCAAGATAAGGATGTCGAACCTACGCTTAGCTTGCGACCTTCGTGTTATGGAAATGTCGGACTTCGATATTATTTTGGGCATGGACTGGTTGTCCGCCCACCGAGCAGTGATCGACTGTCGTCAGAAGAAAGTGGTAGCTCATATACAAGATGGAACACATTTCCAGTTTAAAGGGGATAGACAAGACCCCATGGTTTCAACAAAGCATCGGATGCAGTGGCGCGATCAACTTGCCGGTAGGATAGCAGGCCTGATTCTAAATGAGGAAGGTCGATGAGAGTTAGAGCTTCCACGCGTAGTCTGCGATTATACAGATGTATTTCCCATGGAATTGCCAGGATTGCCACCAACCCGGGAAGTAGACTTTGGCATCGAGCTACAACCTGGAACTACCCCAATATCCATGGCTCCATATCGCATGGCACCAGCAGAACTACGAGAATTGGAGACACAACTACAGGAATTGCTCAAGAAAGGATTCGTTAGGCCAAGTACTTTGCCATGAGGAGCACCCGTGTTGTTTGCTAAAAAGAAAGATGGGTTGTTGAGGCTATGCATCGATTATAGTCAACCCAATCGAGTCACAATTAAAAACCGATACCCATTCCCGAGGATTGATGATCTTTTGACCAACTTAGAGGCTCAAGGTGCTATTCAAAGATCGATCTCAGGTCAGGTTACCATCAACTACGAGTCAAGGAGGAGGATATACCAAAAACTGCCTTTCGTACTAGATGTGGCCACTATGAGTTTGTAGTAATGCCCTTCGGACTAACTAATGCACCGGCAGTATTTATGTGTTTGATGAATAAGATCTTTAGACCATACCTTGACTAGTTTGTCGTAGTATTCATTGATGACATCTTGGTACATTCAAGGTCTGAAGAAGAGCATGAGCAACATTTAAGGACTGTCCTTCAAGTTCTTAGGGATAATCGGCTATATGCCAAGGCAAGTAAAGGTGAGTTCTGGTTGAATGAAGTGAAATTCTTAGGGCACGTGGTATCAGAGAATGGGATTGCGGTGGATCCAACCAAGGTGGAGGCAGTATTAGATTGGAGACAACTAAAAATCGTGTCAGAAATCCGCAGCTTCTTAGGATTGGTCGGTTATTACCGGAGGTTCATCCAAGATTTCTCCAAACTAGCTAAACCAATGACTCGTTTGACGCAAAAAAGGAGTAAAGTATGAGTGGAATGAAAAATCCTTCCAAGAACTAAAGAAGAGGTTAACTAGTGCACCAATTTTGACCATCCCAGAATGAGAAGAGGGGTACACTGTGTATTGCCATGCGTCTAAAGAAGGATTAGGTTGTGTGCTCATGCAAAATGGAAAGGTGGTCGCGTATGGATCCAGGCAGTTAAAAACCTCACGAGCGCAACTACCCCACACACAACTTGGAGCTAGCAATCGTAGTTTTTGCCCTAAAGTAATGGTGACATTACCCGTATGGGGAACAATTTGAGAGTTTCACCGATCACAAGAGTCTGAAGTATCTATTCACACAGAAGGACCTTAACTTGAGACAGAGACGATGAATGGAGTATCTTGAGGATTTCCAGTTCACTCTCTCATATCACCCCGGTAAGGCCAATGTAGTAGCAGATGCTCTAAGTCGTAAGAGCAGAGGGATGTTGGCTAAGATCTCCGTCAAGGAATGGGATATGGTTACGACACTCAATGAGTTTAGGATCCAAGTGGAATCCCAAATTACAAAAGTATGCCTTGATACGCAGAAGGTGATGCCTAAGTTGATGAATGAGGTCGTGGAGGCCCAGAAGCCTGATCAAGAGGTAGCCTATATCAAGGGACGTCTAGAGTCAGGAGAACCCATGCCCGGTTGGATAATTCACCCCGATGGGAGTTTAAGATACCAAGGCAGATTGTTTGTACCAAGCGACGAGTTACTTAGAGAAAAGGTACTGAAGGAATGCCATCATTCTGCATTTGCGGTACATCCATGAAGGACTAAAATGCACCAAGATTTGAAGAGGCAATATTGGTGGAATGGATGAAGATGGAAGTGGCTAAATTTGTAGCATGATGTCTGACATGCCAACAAATAAAGGCAGAACATCAGAAACCAGGAGGAATGTTGCAACCTCTACCAATAGCCGAATGGAAGTGGGAATACATGACGATGGATTTTTGTGATAGGGTTGCCTAAGTCACCTAGAGGGCGCGATGCTTATATGGGTAATAGTGGACCGCCTCACCAAGTCAGCACATTTCTTACCCATCCAACAGAATGCTTTTATTATTTAAGGGGGATAGACTAATGATGCAACAAATCAACCAACACAATGGGAAGTGTAGATCGCCACATCAGGAAATTGGAAAAACAAGCTCTCATGCGGAAGCAGCAGCGTCATTACCCTTGTAGTCAACAATTCAAGAAGCTTGGAGATTAGCTTATCTCCTTAGTCATTAATCAGGGAGGAATTCGATTCAAGACGCTATTATTAGAAAGACCAATGGCGACTCTAGACAGAACGAAGAATAACATAAAAAGAGAAGATGATCTGAATGATTTAAAAACACGTTGCCAGCACTAGGACGTAATTTCCCACAACAATTTCGAGGACGAAATTTATTTAAGGGGGATAGGTTGTGAGGCCCCTGACTTTTTTTGTAAACCTTATTAGGTTCCTAAATTTTGAATTATTATAATAAAGCCCTTAGTTCGTGATTAATCGCAAATTAAGCCCTAGGATTGAAAACGCATCACGGGCGAATCCATACAAACCCTAATCGATCCTGGAAGCTTAGAAATCACTTCTAACACTCTAATATTAATTACTTAACTCTCAAATTTTAGATTAATAGCTCCAAACCTTAACTTTCAATTTTTACTGTCATTGTTCGGTTATTTACCTTTAAATTCAAAGCAAGATAATACAAACTGAATTATTTTACACTTGAAATAGATAATTTAATTGAACCCAAACCCGCACATTTTTATTAAATCACAAATTGACCCCAAACAAGTACTATTATATATTTATATATATATATATACACTTTTACCCAAAAATCTTTTTTAATAATATATTTTACAATGTCCAAGATTTGTACAAAATTTTTATATATATATATATATATATAACATGTCCATCAATTCACTATCACATGGCTAGCCATCATACCCCCCCTAAACTATAATCATTGTACTTTAAAATCTCTTGAAATCTTGGAGCAATAATGACTTTGGTACCTATAAAGATTTGCTATATTTATGTGTGTACTTCTAAGATATTTACATTAGTCCTAGACCTAACTAGATCATAATTAAATACATCAGTAAGGTTCTAATCCTCCTCATTTCATTACATTTAATGTGAAGCCCCAGAAAAATGTATTTGAATTATTTTCTTAAAGCCCCTTAGTTTCTTAAATTATTTCGAATCTTGCCAGATAGCATTTTTAATTTTTATCGGAACAGGAATTACACTAGCCGGATTAGGTTTCCTAACCTAATTTAATTTAATTCTACATAAGTAAGATTCCAATACATGAGTTTAATTCCAAGCCCTCACTTCTTTATTTAAATTCTAAATTTACCCCATACTAGTACTTGTACCTTGTACCTTGGTATACCATCAATCTTGCAATATATATATATATATACACCTTGAGGGATGTGCCTAGGACCAAAATTAATAAAAAAAAATTTGCCCCATCACACTTCCCCAAGGCTAGCCCTCCTAGGGAAGGGAGAGAGAAGCCAATTTTCTAAGACCATGATTGTGAGATTCTAGAGAAGCACAACCTAGTGACCTACCTAGGAAACAAAATCCAAGAAATAGTTTTATTACAACTAGAAGTGGCCTAAACCAATGGAACACACCTCCTAAGTCCCTTCCATTCCTTTAGAACTCAAGCAAAATCCTAACTTTCCATCCAATTCCAACTAAAGGGCTTTTATGTCCTTTTACCCCAAATTTGCCTATATATACCACACCCTCCCTAGCTTGCAAACATACACACAACACACTCACTCACACACACATTTTGGTTAGAGAGAGGGAGGAGAGCAAGGAAGAGGAGTCTAGAGGAGGAGAGGGAAGAAGAAGAGAGTTTCTTGTGCAAAGCTAGAAGGTAAGCCACCAACACAACCTTCTCTTCATTTCCTTTTCTAATGCATGTTCTAAAGTTTCTAAATAATGTTTTCCAGATCTGTTATTATCAAGTTTTTATGTTAAAAATACTAAGATTTGAGTATTGGGTCCATCTCTCTTGTATTTCCCCATTTTGGCACAAACCATCTTCTTTTTGTACAAATCTCTCAACTTTTCAATGGCACTCTTTCAAACAAATTTTCTGAGTTAAACATGTGATAGTTATCATATTTTCCTCACAAAAGAAATGAAACTTTCCCATGGTGGAACCCCTTTTTTTTATAAATTTCCTTGTTTTGGGCATTCCACCTTAAAACCTGTTTTTTTCAGTCAACTTTCAAAAATTCCAGAAAAATGTACAAAAATATTCTGAACCTCTATTTTATGTCAAAACCTTCCTTAAGGAGTTAGCTTTCAACTAAAATTGGTTTCATCGAAAAACATTGAGCGGTTTGCAAGAAAATCAAGTTTTTGTAACATTCGACAGAACTGGGCAGATTCTGGACGGACCTTGGACAGCGCTGAAATATTTTCTAAATAACTTAGAATCTGGAAGAGCAACCCCAATTCCGAAAAATGCTCTAGGAACTAGATCAAATTCTCTACGAACCATAGTAAAACCGAGTCCGGTGGATGAACCTAAGTAGTCCTTCCATATTAACCTTCATGTGATGTTAAATCTGGAAATTTGTTATGTTTGGATGTTTTATACCCTTGTATTCATGAAAATGTTTTATGGCTTATTATCATATCTTGGCATAATGTTGTATAGGTATGTTATGTTATTTATCTTCTTATCTTGAGGAGGCATGCTTATGTGAATTTTATTTTATCGTTTAGTTGAACTAACCTTGACTTAAAACACCTAATTCAACGGGAAACCTAATTGGGTGGGTATTGGGTTTTCGAACACTTGAGTAATGAAAAGATGAGAAAATGTGATATATGGACTGTTGGGATGCGTTCCCTATTCGAAAGTTAAAATCTTGCGCAAGTGGTTTTCGGAACCCTTGAACGGAACGGTTGTATTCGGACCCTAGGTGGTTTGGTGTGAGGAGGGATTCGGGCAAGGCCCTATTTTACCGTCTCTTTTGAGGCCCTGCGGTTGGCGCTACGCGGTATATAACCGTTGGTAGGCATCCGAGGTTAGTTCTGCAACAAAGCAGCAAAAGAGGGGGCATACCGAATAATCCGCGTCCGATTCTTGTGGTTGGGAGGACGAAATCTCTTTGGGGGATTTCTAGTTACTAACTTCTGACTCAACTCTTAATGTATTTGTTTGTTTATTGGGGTATCATGCTTTACTATTTGACGTTATAAATATGATTGTGTATTGGACTGGGAAAAAGGGGTGGGGTGTGTGTGTGTGTTTACTGGGCATTCAAAGCTCACGGCGTATCATGCCAGGTGACGAAGCGGAATTCATAGCGGAAGATGACGAGCCGGAAACCTTTGAAGACTTTTGGCTATCTTAGGAATACTAGAAATTTCCTTTTTGTTATTTTGTAAGACTCATATGAAGTTTAAAACTTTCTTTTTGGGATATAATGTAATGGAACCATCTTTTGAAGCAAGTATAATTGTGGCTGGTATGTATTTATATCCTATGTATGTACCTTATCGTTGCTTATGAGATCTTGTGCCAATGCCTTGTAAGATCTGTCAAAAAGGTAGTGCGCTGCCTAAGAAAGCTGGACTTAGAAGGGAGGCTATTTTGACTCCTCCAGCGATCTGGGATCTTACTTGGTTATTGACCATAGGACTCATTAGTGACTTCCCTTGACTACCACCTATAGTGTAGAATCGGGGCGTCACAACCCAAGTCACTTTGATACCAAAAAGAATAAAAAGAATTATTTGACTTACCCATGAATGAGGTAGAGGCAATGTATATATAATAGATTTATGATACAATTTACGAAACGATATAGATAAGGAAACAATACTAAATTAGTGATTGACACAATCACATATTATATATATAATACTAAAAATTAAAAGATTCTATATACTCTAATTTCTATATTCAATAGTTGCCACTGGATATTTCTTTTGTTTGGGCTTCGTCAAAAGATCTTGAATATGCGTCGGACACAGGGTTCTCTGAGATGTCTTTTTTCAATTTGTAAACACCCTAGTTCCCATTTTGTTTACTTGACAAAAATAGTATTTCCTTTCTGTGTTCAATTGTTCCCTGCACAATTCACTGTGAACAGGACATTCTTCTCGTTATGAGCCCTAAGGTTCAATTTGCTTTCTGTTTTTGATTCCAATCTTGGTGCGGACAATAATATCAATTGGTCCATGCTTTCATTTTATGAATTTGATTAGCATCTAAAGGAAATATCCTAAGCTAATTAAAATGGTAGTTCTACTTGTGTAGACACTTGATTTTTATGACAAATTATAACATTTGATGACTTAAAGTTGGGGGTTAGGAAGGATTTAGCTTTTAGAAAGTTAAAAGATTTTTAATCTTATGGGTATCTATATTCAGCTGACATGGGGCAAACCATACCAATGCCACATCACCATTAAAACCAACACATGGGTTTCCAAGTGATGAGCCATCATAGCACCACATCATCTCCACTATGAGCACGGGTCATGAGCCTAACCTAACCTAAATAGGGGCACATGGACCGCCAAGTACAATAAACGTGGTCAGCTAATACACTTGGCGCTGGAGCCAAGGCATTAGGGAATAAGGCTAGCATAGCCTTGTCAAGACACGCTAGAAAGCTAGCATGGTGTAGATACTCCATTTTTTACGACCCTTACGACTTGGACGTCATCGCTTGCACACCCAATGATGAGTGTATATGTTTGTCAAGTGCTCGAAGTCCTCAGCGGAATGCCACAGCTTTGAGCCTTTCAAACCCTACATCCTTGTTGCCTTTGTTTTGGACCCAAAACCTTGGATTTTCAAACCTGCAACCTCTGGTGGCCTGCTGGCCACTACTATGGGCTGCGGGCCACTTCTTCTGGTTACTGGCCACTGATGTGGCCTACCGACCACCAATGTGTTTTGTAAATATTTTGTGACAGCTGTGCTAGCTGTTTGCACAGATGTTTGCATCTGCTCCCTGTAGCTTGACTTTTTCGTGCCCCCTTTCGGAAGGCGAAATAAGGCCTACAGTTCGGACTCCCACGATTTTGAATCTAATCTCACTAGTGCAATGTAAAATTGATAAACACCAAAGAGTCCAAATCTAGCAAATCTTTTAGAAAATCAATTTTAAATAAAAAATGCCAAATATGGACTATTTTACCAAATACAGAGTCGCCACCTAAATATTTTTTGTTTTAGGAAAATTTAGAAAACTCATGAGTTGTGCCAAAGGCCACGTGTCCGTCATCACCAAAATTGTCTCGGCTCGAGAACTTAGGTATGAGAGGGGAAGGTCATGAATTGAGCACCCCCACTCGTCCGATCAAAGATCGGCCTCTACCAATCATGATATGATTTTTATCAACATTATATGCTCTTGTTTAGATTTATTAGGCTAGCATTTACTATGTGATGTGCACACACACAAGTATAGACTAGTTTGCCCGAATTGGAACAATTCAATTTCATGTTTGTTTTTTTGAAAAGGGTTTGATTTTGCCACTTAACAAAGTGGACTTAAAGTTTGTGAATTTGTCACTTGACAAAGTGGGCTTAAACGTACATTTATTGAATCATTCCAATTCAAGCAACAAGCCTTCATCTACAGGTACTCAAATAGTTTAACAACTAAGCACTTAGCCTTATGGAAAGTATGCTAGTCATGGTAGTCACTCACACTCATGGAAGTATGCTAAAGCACTAAAAACTCACCTAGTACTCTAAGCTTAGATAAAACAAACGAGTTAGAAAATTATGCATGATACCTAACTTATGTAATATGACTAATGCAACACATGCGATATGCAATTAATAGGCTTGGCTACTAATATGACATATGAGGCAATTGAAATAGCATACGGTTTAAGAACTTATTCAAAGAAGTTTTTGAACTAACAATACAGTTAGAATGATGAACCGAGTCTCGGTGCATGCAATACAAATGGATGCAAACATAAAGCATACTAAACAAAACATGATGTCCCTAAACTAACCATCGTAAGGTAGTAAATAAAATGGAGAAAGACGTGGGGTTGGAAGACATACATTATTACATTACGCTCTCACGAAGAAGAGTCCAAATGAATAGACTAAGCTAACTAGCAACTAATTAAGCTAAAGCTAATTAAGCTAACTATTACAAAACGAAATGAATAACTGGCTAAGCTACTTAACTAATTATTACAACACTTGAATTAACTAACTAGTTAACTAACTAATTAAATAATTACAACACAAGTGTAATTAAAATAAGTAATTAAAATAAGCAACTAACGACTCTGCCTTGGGAAACGAAGGATGTGCATGCGCATGCTCGGATTCCATCCAAAAAGACCATCGTTTTGCTCCCGAATGCCTCTGCTTGCACAGTTGAACATTTCTAGAATAACTTTGCTCCACCTTACAAACACTCTGTTGAGTTTTGCATCAGTGGCCAGCCGGCCAAAGATGAAGGTTACCGGCCACCAGCCAGCCATGGAGGTGGTCTACCGACCACCTGCCGGCCATAGAAAGTGGCCTACCGGCCACTGATGCCTAGGTTCATCTTGCTGCAACAAAGCATACACAGGGTATTTTCAAAGATTGTCTGCACAACTCACCCCTCATTTTCATGAACAAATCTAAGGAGTTGTGAACCTAAACCACAAACTACCAATTCAAGCAATTTCATTGCGTGATGGCTTGTGAACCCAAGAGTGCAAGTTTAATAAAAGCAAGAAAAAAAAGACACAAACCTCCTCCCTTTCATGAAAGATCAAGGGAAGTGATTGACCTTGGAGACTTGGATCATTTCATCACTAGCAAGTATGAAATGATTCAAGTTCCATGTGTCCAATTAACGTCTGATTGAACACACCAAGACACAATCAAATTCTTATCTTTGCACAATTTTAGTTTCAACTTTTAGTTACTCCTTTTAATTACCCTTTCATTCTTTAATGGTGAGTTGAGTCCTCTAAAAGAGAAGGAAGTGTCAAACAAGGGATAGTTTAAGGCAAGAGAGATGTGTCATGTCGTTGATAATGAACCCCTAAAAGAGGATTAAACCATTAAGTATGGACCTCAATCTCAAGCTTAAACAATCTCAAGGTTGAAACAACCCTCAAAGCAAACAAAGAGTGAAGAAATGAGGGAGGTTGCAAAGATTATGCTTGTTGAAATTAAGTGAAGAAAACACTAAACAATGTAATCAGCTCAGACAAATGGTGTCTAAAGGCCTAAAACACCAAGCTTGTGAGGATACTTACACTAGAAGCATGTAAAACAAGACCCGAATGACTTAACCAACCCAAAAAAAAAAGTTAAAATAGTCCAAATCAGAGGTTAAAATATGTTGGAATTAAGCTATAAATGGCTAGAAAATTAAGCTAACACATAACATAAACTAGGCTAGTAAACAAGACACAAGGAGGGGAGGCCACTGAAAAAGCTCTGAAAATCAGTGTTTAAAAGCTTGAAAAAAGATACTAAAAGGGTGAGAAACATAAGGGCAAAGGCCTCAAAGCAAGGTACAAAGAAGTGCTATCACCCCCTTAACCTTTAATGGCCTTAAACCCAAGCTTCAGCCCAAAAAACACAGAGTTTTGACAGCCCAAAAACAGTGGAAAAACAGTTGAAATAATAGTGTAGAAAGCAAGCAAAGAGGCAAAGCCTTGTACCACTTGAATTCCAAGCAACAAAACCAAGTAAATACACAATCAAGAACACCTCAGCTCAAAGATGAGAAGATTTGGTTAAGGGTATATAGGCAAAGGTTAAGGAATTGGATGCCAAAGTGTAGAGATTTGCTAGAGAAAGAGAGAGGAAAATTTTTGAGTTCAAAATTTTCTAGCCTCAAAATAAGAGAGAGGGGTCCCCTATATATAGAAAACATGAAATTTCCTCAAGGAGATCCCGCCGTACATGTGGGGATAGATGCATGCATCTGTGCAAATAGCTGGCATAAAATATTTACAAAACACACTGGTGGCCGGCAAGCCACATCAATGGTTGGCACCAAGTCGACAAGCAAAAAGTGATGGCTGGCAAGTCTCTAGTAGTGGCCGGGAGGTCATCAGAGGTTGCAGACTGAAAAAGATAGGCTTGATCCAAAACTGGGTTTGAAAGGCTATCAAGGTTTGCGAGGCTCAAAATTGTGGCCTTCTGTTGAGGACTTCGAGCACTTAGTGAGCAAACAAACTCATCATCGGGTGTGCATGCAAGGATGTCCAAGCCGTAAGGGCCGTCAAAAATGGGGTGTCTATAGTTGCCCCTCTTTGATAGAACTTGAAGTCATGAAATGACGTGAGTGAATGTTAAAGCCCAGAGACGACCCATTTTGACAAGGCCGTAAGACTTGGACAAATAATCAAGACAGAAAAAAATGGTTGCACTCGCAAGCTACCTACGTATCCCTTTACAAGAAATCAAACCAGCGTAGTTCTAGGGCAAAATGCAAATGATATGCACAATGCAACTTTGAAAGCTGAACTTACACGTTTCACGAAGCCGACTATTTTGAAAACTTATGATCATGTGAGATAATGCAATAAGCAATAACAGGACAACAAGCAAGATAACGAGATAATAATATATGAATAAGCAGCTTCAAGCTAAAATCAACACAAGTTTTACGCAAGAAGAACTAAAACACACTTTAACCACACCAAAACAAGAGGCGAGAAAAGAAAACACCGCTCAAGGTTACGTTTCACGCATCCTGAGAAACTGAAAAAACCATTCGGGGTCGTGTTACACACGTCCCGAGATAAAACCCTCCCAGGGCTGCACTTCGCATGTCCTGAGAAACAAAAACTACTCGGGGTCGTGTTTCACATGTCCCAAGATAAAAGCAAAACAGCTTAGGACTGCGTTTCACGCGTCCCAAGTAGCAAAAATCGCTTGGACCCTGTTTCACATGTCTCGAGATGAAACTCGCCCAGGGCCGCGCTTCACATGTCCTGAGAAACAAAAACCAATCAGGATTGTGTTTCACACATCTTGAGATAAAACCTATCCGGGGCCGCGTTTCGCACGTCTTGAGAAACAAAAATCGTTCGGGGCCGTATTTCACACATCCCGAGGTAAAACCTGCCCAGGGCCGCGCTTCGCACGTCCTGAGAAACCAAAACCGCTCGGGGCCATGTTTCACACGTCCCGAGATAAAAAAGAGAGGTGTGTGATAGATGCTCAAAATGAATGTGTGTGATAGATGCACAAGTTGAAGGAGTGTGTTCTCTTACCGAGACACAAATGACTTTATCCGGAACTCCTCTAAATGGACCATACATACAATATCATTTGCCTATACTGGCAAAGGAGAAAAGAATTAAACCACTGCGATACAATAACCATGCATGTTTTATGCAAGATAAACAACCAAGATATGATATTAGTTGAAGGCATGTTCTATGCATGAGACGAGAGCATTTTCTATGCATGAAATCAGAACGTAAGCATATTTTATGCGTGAATCATAACCGATGCAAGACACGCACGCAGTGTATATATGAAATGCATATTCTATGCAACAACGTGAAATGAATATTCTATGCAAGGAACAAAAGCATATCTTGGCAAAATTGAATACAGTGGCAACTTTCGATCTGCCTCTTGAAAGAGTTACAATATGTTTAAAAAGGATACACATGTTGACAAGTGACGAACATCGTGAGCCAAAGTATAGTTTTGAGCTTCCGTAGAGACAATCTGGACCCAACAGGGAACCTTCCTTTCACTTCTTGGGAAACAAGGACACAAAACAGCATCAAGACTCGAAAGAGGGCTACCGGCCACCGGTCGGCAGCAAGGGGAGGCCGCTGACCACAGGTGAGCCTTACCGACCACTAGTGAGCCTTACTGGCATTATGTCAGACACCGATGGCAGTTTGGGGCAAAACTAACTTTTCATGCTCGGGTCTTTAAATATAAGTGACAAGGGCTCATTTCCTTATAACCCTAAGACCGAAATTCTTCTTCTTCTCTCTCTCTCTCTCTCTAGGCACTCATTCTCTCTAGATTTGTGCTTTCTACACGTTTTCCAACGCCCCACGCAAACTTTATTTGCTAAACCCTCTTGATTCTCTTCACTTTGAACCGATTGAAATTTGATTTTGACGTCTTTTCCTTCATTTTCACCCTTCTAGGTTTGTTCCCCTTAAGTTCCTTTCGAGTTCTGTACACTTTTCCTAGCTTTGACTTTTTCTTCCATTTTCTCTATCCTAGGATTGACTTTTTCCAAGTTTACCCACTTTTCTATATTTTTCTTCACTTTTCACGTACTTTTCACCCATTTTCTAGATGGTGGATGATGTACCATATGACAGGGCTCCTCCAGTATTTCCACATATTCCTAAGGCGGATGAGCCGATCATTTCCGAGGCAGCTGGAGGTATTGAGGCTGACCTCGAGGTGGAGTTTGCACCTGAGCTAGAGCCAGAGTCATTACCAGTGAGGCTTCGGCCACTTGATTCGGAGAGGTACCATCTCCGGACACATATCTTACCAGTTGGTGGCATTCGACACTTCAGCAACTTCATTCTCGGTGTGCTGGAGGATCTTCTGTTGAGTGAGCCGGCTTCCCACCTTTCGTCCATCGCAGTTAAGGTATGAGCTCTATTTTCATGCATTCCTGCCTATCTTTAATTGCATTTCTTGCATTGCATTTATCTGACTGCATTTCATGCACTGCCTTATATCTGACTGTACTTTCATCACTTTTCACTGTATTTCTTGCACTGCCTTTCATTTGACTATACTTTCATCACTGCCTGATCTAACTACACTTTCATCACTTTTCATTGCATTTCTTGCATTGCCTTTCATCTGACTATACTTTCATCACTACTTGATCTGATTTATTTATTCTTTGCCATAGGGCGAGTCTCGTGCCTTCCGAGAGTACGGAGCTACTATTGCACGAGACTAGTATGACAAGTCCCCTGCAGGAGTTCGCGACATCATAGACGAGACAGGCTTCAACCTATTATGCTCTAGCCTAACGCAAGTCATCCTCTTTTGGGAGCGCTTGTGGAGAGGTGGTGGAACACCACCAACTCCTTCCATTTTTCTACTACAGGGGAGATGACGATGACTTCCAATGACTTTGCCATGATCATCGGCTTAGACGTAGGGGGTGATCTGATCCCTCTTGATTTAGACATGGGGGAGTGGGAAGTAGCCCGGTTTGAGCTGCTGGGAACGCATCCGCCCATATGTCGGACAAGCATGGTCAAATACACCTGGTTTGTCGAGCGATTTAGAGGGAGCGAGCCTGAGACCGTGGAGGAGACAAAGTAGTATGCTAGGGGCTTTCTGATATTCGTCTTCGGTACCACCTTATTTTTGAATAGGTGGAACACCATCGGCTTATATCTACTGAGCGCCTTGGTGACCATTCCTCGGGTGCACTTTTTTGATTGAGGTAGAGCTGGCCTCGCCATGCTATATGGATACATGAGTTCGAATTCTTGTCTGAGTGAAGACTTGATTGGAAGCTACTAGCGAGCCTAGAAGGTATGCATATCAGTTTCCTCTTTGCACTTTACATTTTCTATTTTGCATTTTCTGCTTTGCACTTTCTGTACCTGTTTAGGCGCTGTTCATACATTGTGCTTTCTATTTCGCACTTTCTGTATCTGTTTATACTGTATTGATCACATATCACTGCATTTTCTCCACAGTTGTGGGTTTATGCATATTTTTCGACTCTCGCCCCAGAACCTGTGGAGGAGCTTCCATTGGCAGTCCCCTTCTCATGGAGGTATGACGGCTGGCTCTAACGTAGGACCCGCGAGGTGACTCGAAACATAGTTATTTTTGCTTTACAATTGTCCTAATTGACATTTAGCAATTGACAGTAACTAACAATTTGTACAACCTCCATTCGCAGATTATGTGGCAGCCACGGGCCACGATGTCTGTTGGGATTCGAGACTAGTTCGCTGGAGCTTGGGCTACTTCTCACTTCTACATTCTACTCGAGGGCCCAGTCTGCTGAGCCTGGTTCCTGAGCGAGCGATTCGTGCGCAAGATTGTGGGCCTACCTGACCTGATCATTCCGATGGCACTGCCAGAATCCATGCAATCAGCAGATAGCATATTCATTGATGAGGTTATTCAGTTTATGGTGGGCTTGGATGCTAACTTCTTCCGAGTAGAGGGAAACTATGCGACCTTTATTCAGACGCATCTCATGCCACCTTTGACAGACACTCGTGGAGGTGGGGAGACGAGAGCTCCTGTTATGCGAGAGGCGCCTAGGGTGACTCCGGCGACTAGGGTGACTAGGGCGTCCAAGGCTCATGGTAGAGGGGCTTCCCGGGGGAAACAGAGGATCGGTTGGCCAGAGCTTCCGACCGCGCTGACATGCTGGCGGCATACAGGGATCCTTAGTAGGTCCCGATTGAGCCTGCAACGGTTGGGCACAAGCTTGCTAAGGTTCGAGTCCCGACTCAGGTATAGACCACACATTACGTTTCGCACCCCACATTTCATTTCAGATATGTTTACTGCAAACGCTGATCATTCAAATACATCTGCAAGCATCCATCGAGTACATAGGAGGCGCTCTCGAGCTAATAGCCTAGTTGATGGGGATGGTACATCGGAGGGAGACGATGCTCGATCTCCACGGCATCCTAGTAAGTTCTTCAGTTTGCACTCTAGGCATCAAATTTCCACTGACACTCTGACACTAACATTGACATTGACATTTCAACTGAAAACTTCCCAAACTACACTGATACACTGTATCTCACACTGCACTCACACATTGTATTCATACACTGCATCTGATTTCTGCATACACTCATTCTGCATACTATGCTTGCATCCGATACACATACTGTAATTGATATGTGACAACTGTCTTTTTAGATCCCACCCATAGCGATGGCACCAGTGGCAGCCGTAGCACCAGCAGTATCTCCTCAAGCAACAGGGAGGAGAGAGAGACATGCTCCAGCAAGCGATCGAGATAGAGTTTGGCGCACCTAAGACGAGAATGGTCCTTTAGAGCCTATTCTGAGTGATGATGATGCTGAGATGAGCGACTCTAAGGAGGTAGTGAGTTAGCATTCGGAGTCATCTGAGAGTAGAGACAATGTAGGCTTAGGTTCCGAGAGTGGAGGCGACACCAAGGCGAGCTCTGAGGTGGAGAGCGGAGATGACACCGACTCGGGCTTTGGTTCAGGTTCAAACAGTGGCGTTGATGGAGATAGTACCCTAAAGTCTTCTCCTCCGAGGAAGAGGACAAAGAGGGCTTCTCGAGCTTGAGGCAACCGGCGCCGATTTTTTGTATTTTTGCTTAGTTTCTTTTTGTTTATAGCATTAGCACATTGTATAGCTTCAAACAAGGTTCATTTTTTATTAAAATTTGTACTCCTCTTTTGAAAAAACCATGATCGGAATAAAACCTCATAGTTTTTTAAAGTGTGTTGTTATTTTTGCATCAAGAGCACCATATTTGTATAAAAAAGACAGAATTGAATTGGCAAACAAAACTGAACACTTGCATTGGCACAATGTTCTTAATCGGGTAATGAACCAACTAACAACCAAAATACAAAATGCAACATACAACTCGATAAGTAACTCAACAACAACTTGATAAACAAAACGACTCAAATACAACTCAACAGGCTTGCTAAAACCAAAAGGACTCAAAACAGAACTTTAAAATACACACAGAGCAGAACAAAACACATGCTTTTAGCATCATTCAACACAAAGGTGGATAACAGGGTTTGAAAAGAAGACTGCTGGCCGGAGAGGAAGCTAGCTAGCCACCAATGTGGCCTACCGGCCACCTGCTGGCCATCAACGTGACGAACCTCTAGATTGTTGATAGCTGGCCTCCACTCACTGCCTTATCTTCTACAAAAGTTTCACCTTCGTCATTTCTTCTCCAGAACTCATTCTAGTTGCTATTTTTTTTGCCACAAATGGATCCATTTCTTGCCCAAAACCTCACGAATTGGATTGTAACTTTGGATGGCTCGAAAAAGGTGAATTTTCGGGGTTTCGACATAAATGCACTTTTTCTGTTGAGCCGAACTCCACTTTGTTTTCCTTTTTTTCATGCCGCGGCTAGATGCTGGAGCCTGATTACATATGTCCTTAGCTTCGGGGGCAAGAAATATGCCCGACAATTGAAGAATTTTAGGCGTTAATAGAGTCACGACACGATGAGAAAATCATGCCTCAGTCTCGTTTTGGCTACGCCCAAGCTTTGGGATGGATGTGTGGGCTCACTCTGCACGAGGCTCAATCTTTAGCCCACAACGGAGAGCTAGACATTCCCAGTTTGATTCATCAATTTTTTGACGCCGGTGATCGCGACGACTGTCTTTGGCGGGGTTTTCGACAGTATGCTCTCTGTTTATATATGCTAATTCATTTCCTTCTTGCCCTCAGTTTCGGCGGATCTAGCATTCACTTGATCGAAGTGGCACAAGGCCCAAAAGAAGACAAGAGTTATATTGGCTTGACACTGGCTGAGACTTTGATGGGCTTAGATGCCTTCCATCGACAAGAGACTACCAGATTCACGGGGAGTCCACTACTTCTTCAGGTAATGTTTCCCACCCTTTCTCATATATGTTTCTCACATCACTAGGCACTCATGCTCTGTTTTTCTCTCAAAACCCTTTTCTCACTTTTCTCTCAACATACATCTCTCTTTTCTTTCATCCCTTCCTAGGTGTGGCTTATGGATAAGCTGAAGGTAATGGACTCTTACCCTAAGTACTCAACTCGAGGCTACTTCTTCTACCACCAACTATCAAATTTCCCAAGTGAGGGGTGGTGGTGCGAATGGATGTGTAACAGGTTTGCTGTTGACATTGCTTGGCATTACCCCTGGCTTAATCTGATCGAGATGAGCTACAACATGGCTCGACAGTATTGCATACAGTTGATCGGCTTGACACATTATGTGTTCTATTTCCCGTTCCGGTTCAGGCGTCAGTTTGGGCATGATCAGACCTGCCCAGAGGAGAGGGTAGAGTACCTAGTTTCATTCCCTATCTGAGGTTCACATTTGGCTAAGTACCTCACTGCTTGGAGGACGAGGGAGCTTCTGGCCCCTGTCCCTAGTTTTAGTTGCGAACTTTATGGCGAGTGTTTGGCTTGGCTCGAGGATGAGGCACAAACCGGGCCTACTTTGGTATTAGAAGCTTTTACAAGCACGAGCAGGGACGCATGAGCGCCTGACTCATCTATGCCCCTAGTTTATTTCTTTGATCTTTCTTTTCAAGTTTTTTGAATGTAATTAAAAAAAAAAAAAACTTTGATTTGTATCAGAGAGTCAGAGAACTTTGTATTGAAATCAATGAAATTAAAAATTGTGAGCACTGAAAGTTTTTCTTTTGGTCCAAAAGTGATCTAAGTTGTAAAAGGCAAAATTTGAAGAAAATCAACTTTTATTAAAACTTTTCAAAACCATTTTCGAGAAGGACCACCACTTGACACGCACGGAATCAATACTCGAGATGTACAACCCCGAATTGAAAGATTTTAAATTGCCCCTTGACTAAATAGCACTACTTAGCGTTGTAACCAACTATTCTCTTAGAGTAAAGATCACAGCGGAACCCTTAGGTAAAGAGAAAACAAAATGACCTGATCAGACACATGGACATGACAGTTGAGTTGGAGGTGTTTATGGCTGAATTTCAGGATGAAGTTGCCTACGTATCCCGAAGATGGGAATCAGGCCTTACGTAGTTCGGTTCAAATTCACTCGAGTATTAACTCTCTTCTTTTGCGCTCTAACTTTTGCCAAGGCCGCCCTTTAGGGTTTTCACCCTTGCGAGCTTAATTTTTCTCTATTTCTAATTTTTTATGCTCTAACTTATACCTAGGTTGCCCTTCTGGGTTTTTGGCCTAGCGAGCCTTTCAAGGATAGTATTTCTTCAACTTGTCCATGTTGATCGGTTAGGAAAATTCTAGGCCATCCAGGTCCATGAGAATGACAGCTCCATCTGACCAGATAGTTTTCATGATGTAAGGACCAGTCCAATTGGGTCTGAACTTGCCCCTTGGGTCATGGATGAGAGCTCGACTATCTTTTAGCACTAAATCCCCCTCTTTGAGATTCCGAGACTTAACCTTCTTGTTAAAAGCCCTAACGATCCTGTGTTGATAACCCTGAACATGGTACAATGCTTTTAGTCTTCTCTTATCAAACAACATCAGTTCTTTGAACCTGCTCTGTTGTCAATCTGCCTCTGCTATTTGACACTCAGCCATAACTTGCAGCGATGGGACTTTTATTTCAATTAGCAAAACAGCTTCCATCCCATAGACAAGAGAATAAAGAGTTGCCCCTGTAGACGTCCGGATTGAAGTTTTGTAACCCCAGAGTGCAAATGACAATTTATCTGGCTAGTCCCTGTAGGTCTCAACCATCTTCTATAGAATATGCTTGATGTTCTTGTTGGCGGCCTCAATAGCTCCGTTGGTTTACGGTAGGTATGTAGATGACTTATGGAAATCCACATTGTATTTCTCCAACAAGTCGGTCTCTTCTTTCTTGAAGTGGGAGCCATTATCTGATATAATTTCATTCGGGACTCCATAGCGGCAAATGATGTTATTTCGGATGAACTTAGACACATGCGTTACTTTCAACACAGCATAGGACTGAGCTTCCACCCACTTTATAAAGTAGTCAATTGCTACCAAAATGTATTCATGCACATTCAACCCTTTTGGCGTGATTGCCCCAATGACTTCAATTCTCTAGACTGAAAAGGCCATGGTGAAGTCATGTTGTACAGTTTTGATGGCGGGATATTCACGCGATTCACATGAATTTGGCATTTGTGGCATCGCCGAACAAAACCAATACAATCCTCCTCCATAGTGGACTAGTAGTAACCTTACCTGAGAATCTTCGGGGCTAACATCACTTCGTTCATGTGCACTCCGCACTCTCCTCCATGGATGGCCTCCATCAGGCACTTTGATTCCTCTGCTTTCACACATAACTTGTGCATTTCTAGATGACCTCTCTTGTACAATTTACCTTTGCAGATGATAAATTGAATGGCCATCCGCCGTATTGCCCTCTTGTCCTTGGCATTTGCGTCTGGTGGATAAACGCCATTTTTCAAGAAGTTCCAGATATCGTAATACCAAGGGTTTTGATCTTGCGTTTCATCTATTGTGGCGATAGTTTCGTAGGACGGCGTATATCTCTGCTCAATGATGATCAGACGCATCCGGACTCCATGCGGGATGTCTATCATAGAAGATAGAGTTGATAAGGCATCAACGAACTATTGTTCTCTCTCAGTAGATGTGTGAAAGTCGGCTTTTCAGACCTAGGAATCAGAACGTCCAAGGTCTGGTGATAGATCTTCATCTTTTCTTCTTTGACCTTCCAGTCTTCATTTGCTTGAGATAAAACTAGGTTAGAGTCCCCGATCACGTCTAACCTTTTTGTCCCTAGTTCTAGGGCGGCTTTCAAACCAATAATACACGCCTCGTGTTCTGCTTCATTATTCGATACCTTGAACCGGAGTTTAAAGGTTAAAGGTATATGAGAATTGTCAGGTGCTATCAGCAACACATCTAACCCATAACCATATTGATTGGATGCTTCGTTAAAGTACGTTGTCCAAGTCTTCTCCTCGACTTGCAGAATAGCTTCATCTGGGAATAGGTATTTCTACCATTCATCCCTTTCTACTGGATGATCTGCCAGGAACTCTGCCACAGCTCTCCCCTTGATTGACTTGCGAGTGACATACTTCAGATCAAATTCGGAGAAAAGAAGCAACCAACGGGCTAGCCTACCTGTAAGAGCTGGTTTCTCAAAAAGATATTTCATGGGATCTAATATCGAAACCAGAATTACAGAGTGAGCTAACAAGTAGTGCCTCAACTTCCTGGTAGCCTATACCAAGTAGCTTATACCAAGGCTAAGAAAGCTTTCTCCAGCGGAGTGCAGGGCGTCTCATAATACAACATTTTCTTGCTCAAATAATAGATGGCTTTCTCCACCCTATCCTCAGATTCCTGAGCAAGCATGCATCCCATTGTTGTATTTGTGATTGACAGATACAGAATCAAAGGCTTCCCCGGCTCTGGCGGTGACAACACGGGTGGATTCTGAAGGTATTGCTTGATCTGCTCAAACGTGAATTGACATCGATCATCCCATCAGAATTTCTTTTCTTTCTTTAGGAGACCAAAAAGTAGTTCACAAGTCAAGGTTAATTTAGAAATAAACCGTCTTATCAATTGCACTTTACCCAGAAAGCCTCGCACCTCCTTTTCAGTTCCTGGTTGGGGAATTCCTAGGATGGCCTTGATTTTGGAAGGATCCACCTCGATGCCCCTCTGTGTGATCAAAAAGCCCAGCATTTTCCCTGCTGTTACGCCGAAAGTACACTTCTGCGGGTCCAACCTCAGCCTGTATTCTTTGATCCGTTGAAAGAATTTCTTTAAGGTGATATAGTGACCCTCTCTTTCCTTGGACTTGACAATCATGTCGTCCACGTACACCTCGACCTCTTTGTGGATCATATCATGCAAAATAGTGGTTGTAGCCCGTTGATAGATAGCCCCGGCATTCTTCAGCCCAAACGACATCACCCGATAGCAGTAGGTTTCCTATGGCGTAATGAATGTGGTTTTCTCTCTGTCCTCGGGTGCCATCAGAATCTGGTTATACCCGAAAAATCCGTCCATGAAGGATAACAATGCATGGCCCGCTGTAAAGTCCACTAACTCATCAATATGTGGTAGGGGAGAGTCATCCTTCGGCCTAGCCTTATTCAGATCCCTGAAGTCGACACAGACTCTGATTTTTCCATCCTTCTTTGGGACTGGAACAATGTTGGACAACCATGTTGGATATTCAAACACAAGTAAGAGCTCCGCCTCAATCTGTTTGGTGACCTCCTCCTTCATTTTCAATGCCCAATCTATACGGATTCTGCGCAACTTCTGTTTGATGGGTCGGGCCTTGGGGACGAGAGGGATCCAATGCTGCACAATCTCAGGATCGATTCCAGGCATGTCTTCGTAGGACCACGCGAAAACATCTTTGAAATATTTTAATAAAGTGACTAAGCGCTTGGGCTCTTCCGAAGACAACGTGGACCTGATCTGGACTAGACGTGGATCGTTCTCAGTATCCATATTAAAAGCAATGATTTCATCAGCAAGGGGTTTTGCAAGCTTCTCCTCCTCTCGATTAATCAAAATTTTCAAAACCAGAGGAATTTCTTCCTCATTGTTTTCATTAAAATTTTGAAAATCCTGATCAATGCAATAAACAAGCAGTATAGAGAAATATTCAGAATCTGCAGTGGCATTCTCATTCATAAAGTCCAGCTCATTCAGCTCTTCGGTTACAACCGACTCAAAAACAAAAGAAAAAAAGGACTCGGACAACACCTTGGCGTCCGGGTTACCACCCCTAGGAATACCAAACTCAGACTCAGAAGAACTAGAATCTGATTCTAACTCCACAGACTCTGTGGAATTAGATTCTGGCTCACTACCCGACTTAGAACTAGACAGGTAGCCCTCCTCCAATTGCCAAACGAGAGATGGTGCTTCAAATATATCCAAAATGTAGCTAGATGGGTTCACACCCGGTTGGTGCTCGATCATGGAGATGGTCAGGTTATCCCCCAAGCTCTCCGAGTCGGCCGGAGGATTTGAAAGGAGACATGCCAGTGCTGCCCCTACTCCAAGTTCGCTGCTATCTGAGTCACTGTCCATGCTCTGTCCAGCTTCAATAATTGGTTTAGCCTTTTCTTCAGCATCACTGCCTTGTAACTGTAGGTCAAAGAAGATTTTGAAGCTGGGGACACACTACTTTGCAGAATTCATCTAGGGCTCGGGAAAGCCACAAAATGGGAAGTTTTCACCCTCCTGGACAAAATGACCATTTTGCGTTCCCCGAATCATCTTGTGAACAAGCTCGTAGCGTTTTCCGGCCTACTTAGCTCTAGCTCTGCCTGCCATCTCTTCCCTTTTCCTGACCCAATCCTCTTTGGTGGGCATATAGCCAAGACCAAAGGCATGTGCATTATGCGACACATCGACTAATGTTGTGACGCCTTTCCGGCCACTTCTTCCCAACCCCATTCCTAGCACATGTTAGAGCTTGTTCATGAAATACACAGACTGGGCGCTGACATACAAGCCCTCATCAGCTACCAAGATATTCTGAACCACTCGGGCCTCGGCTAGAGTAAACCTTGAAAAGAATACATCCTCATTGCCATAGTCGATTTCCAGCACTAGTGTAGTTATCTCTGGCAGAAGATGTATGGACGAATTCCCGAACATAATAGCCACTCCCTTCCCGTGAGGGTATTTCAGCATTTGGTGGAGGGTAGAGGAGACTGTTTTCACAAGGTGCAGCCAGGGCCTCCCTAGCAGTAAGTTAAAAGTGGCCGACACATACAGGATATAGAATTCAGTATCCTGCTACGCTGGGCCCACTTGAACTTGGATTTGTATTGTGCCCATAACCTCTCTGCTTGTGTTGTCATGTGCCCGGATCACTTGGGTTGTAGGCATAAAGTCTGCTAGTTTCAAACCGATGACATTGATAGCCGACCTAGTATCGACCAACACCACTGGCACTCATTTTTCTCAGCACTCAAAAGATAATTACAGAGATTTGTTGTGTGATAAGCCTTATGACAGCAGTTCTTTCTCGGAAAAGGTTAGGGTTGGGCTAGCATTACCTGGGAAAACTAATCCCACAAGCTGTTCAAGGGTGGTGTCAATAGACAGTTTGGCTTTGTCCATTGCTGATAATACAGCCTATCGATGCACTCGAGAAACCATAAGCAGCTCCTAGATTGAAATGTCGGCTTGAATTTTCTTCAACTGTTTCAGTACTGCCTCTTCTTTCAACTATTTTTCTTTCTATTTTTCAACCTCTCTATCTTTCCCAAAAGCCTCAGCTTGGTCTAAATGTGGTGCCTTGAAATACCGCACACTTCTCATCATGTGATCTACCTCTTCAGAGTACCAGGTATTGTCTGGCAGGGATTCATCTTAGTCTTTATCGGTATGGGCCAGATGTAGATCATCATCCTCCCACCATACACCTTCGGTAGCCGACAAACAATTGTCCTTCTTCGTTCTGATAATTCTCATATCAGAAATATCCCTCGTAGGGTGTTGGGCTTTTCCAGCTTCTTAGGTGTCTTTAACCCTTTCTTGTGCAAACTGCTTGAGCGCAGCTTCTTGTTCGGTGTCCGTAGTAGTCACAATGCCCAATTCTTGAGCTAAATTCTCAACGCCGGTGCTCTCCGGCAACTTCTCCTTTTCATCGGCCATTCCAGCCATTGCAGCTACACTTGCTTCATTTTCTTCTAGTTTTGTTTCATTTCCCTCCATTGATCTTGTTCATTAAAGAATTATAGATTGTCTAAATCCTCCTCCAGCTTCACCAAATCATCCAAACCTTGGCTGAGGCCATCCTCCCTAACCACACTGACCTTCACAGCTATTGGCAATACCACTTCGGGCTTGGTTTGATCAATTAGCACAATGTAGCAGCCTGGATCACACTCTCCCTTAGACAAGTCCTCAGAGCACTCAGGCAGCAGACTCGTATTCTCCTCTAAGGCCAGCCTCTCTTCTTCTGCCATTGTCACCACCACGGGTTTAGGTTAAAGTGTGGGCGTGCCCATCATACATAAGTCTATGCTTTCAAGAATGAACACGGCTGGTTTGGGTAGGTGGGAAGGGGTAATATATACGCTAGGGTCATAGGGGAGGGCTAGTGTATGAATTAGGTTTAAGTTCTGAGGTGGAGGAACTTGGTTGTGGGCCGGGAGAGGGTTGGTGGTTACATTTGGCCTTTGGGGTGGTGAGTTCACCTTGTTGTCGATGAGATCTTGAATCTTATGACGCAGCCTAAAACATTGGTTGGTGTCGTGACCGTGCTACTGGTGAAATGAACAGTACTTGGCTGGATTGTGTTTAGGCAGGAGAGGATCAGGTAGTGGACGAGGCTCTAACGGCTTAAGGTGTCCCTTTTTGATCAGCACCCTTAGGGCTTGTGATAAAGGCATGTAGAGTGGAGTGAAGGTCCTCTGGGATCGAGCTTGGCTGTTTGAAGTTTGTGGAGTTGTATTGGCAAAAGGATTGGCGGTCTTGGTTGTGGTGGTGACAACACTCACATCAGATAGCCACGTAGCTGTGCTTCCACTGGTGGTTGCATTGGAACTGCGTGCAAAAGGCCTCTTAGCCTACTCTTTCTCATCAGTTATCAACCCCTGTTTCATGGCATCTTCAATCTAAACCCCTATCTTATGAAGCTTAGTGAATGTGAACAAAGGTAGGACGATCATTTTCTGCAACAACTTCCAGTGCAGATTATGGACTATCTGTAGACACCCAATTTTTTACCGACCTTAAGACTCAAATGTCATCATCTGTGTGCCCGATGATTGTGCATGTTTGTGCTCATTTTGAGTGCCTGAAGGTCTCGGCCGAGCGCATTTTCTTTGAGCCTCTAAACTCTCTGTGTTTTGGCCTTGCTTTTGGGCCAAACCTTGGTGTCCCCTGCCTGGAGGGAGGAGAAGCCTTGTCGGCCACTTTTGGCCCTTGTCGGCCACTTTTTTCTCTTGTTGGCCACCTAGGGTGGCCGGTCGGCTAGAGGTGGTGGCCGGTCGGCTAGGGGAGGTCGCCTGTCGGCCACCTAGAGTGGTCGACGGCCATTTTTTTCCTTTTTCAGATATTTTGTGCGCCAGTTGTGCAAACTATTGATCATTGAAGCCATCCTCCATAGTATATGGAGGGATGGAAACAAGCTTTTTGCTTGTTTTACTATATAAGGGAAAGTCCCTCTCCCAATTTGAGGGTTCAAAATTTTGAGAAGCAAAATTTCACTCTCTCTCTCTCTCTCTCTCTAGAATCCTCTCTCTCTCTTCTTGTTTTAGGCTTGAAGTTGAGTTTTCTTCACATATTTGCACACAACCCCTTAACCAAATACCTTCATATTGGAGCTGAGGTCCTTGGAAATCCTATTTGATGTCAAGAACTTGGTTTTAGCTCAAAAAGTTACTGTGTTGCTGCTGTGTTTCAAGGGTAAGGCTCTACCCTCTTTAAAGCTTTACTTAGTTGCTTGGTTTGGCCACCTTTGCATGCTATTTTGGCCAAGTTGTCAACTACAAAAACCTCTATTTTTAAGTGTTAAAAATGGTAGTTTGAGGCCCTTTTAGAGTTAGGGGTGGTCTGTAGACGTGCCCGAACGTCCCAAGCTCCGCGTGCGAAGGCACGAAATCCGTTTTGTTCATTAGCTACTACGGTTGGGACTCAACGTCACGGTTCTGAATCTAATCTCACAAAGTGCAATGCAAGACCGATAAATCACCAAAGAGTCCAAATTCGACAAATCGTTTTGAAAAACTGATTTTTATAAAGAAGTGCCAAACATGGACTGCTTTGCCAGATACAGAGTTGCCACCTAAATGTTTTTGTTTTGGGAAATTTAAGAAACCCTGACTCGTGCCTAAGGCCTCGTTTCCGTCATCACTAAAGTTGCTTCGGCTCAGGAACTTGGGTACGAGAGGGGAAGGTCATGCAATGAGCACCCCCGCTCACCCGATCAAAAGATCGACCTTTACTAACATGATATTTTGTTTTTGAAAACACATGCGCTCTTATTCCGGTTATTAGCCTAGAATTACTATGTGATGCGCACAACACATAAGTATAGACTAGATCACCTAAGTTGGAACAAAACATCTCATGTTTGTTTGTTTGAAAATGGTTTGAAGGTGCTACCCGCAAGTAGACTAAGACGTGGATTTGCCACCCTCAAGTGGGCTTAAGAAAACATGATTTTGCCACCCTTAAGTGGCCTTAAAACTTGCATTTTGATGAATTGTTCCAATTCAAGTAATCCAACCTTCACCCACAGGCATTCAGGCAGTTATATCATTTAAGCAGTTAGCCTCATGGCAAGCATGCTATCATGGCAACACTTACACACATGCAAGATGCTAAAACATAAACACTTACGGTGTACTCCGAGCCAAAACAACTAGTTAGAAATCATGCATGATCCTAGTTTATGTTAAGATGGCTAATGCAACACATACAAAATGCAACTAGAAATAGGCTCGGCTATTCTAAGGTGGCATGTGAGATGCAACTTGATAATCATGTATTCAAGTAGGAATTGAAATACAATGCCGTTAGTATGATGCGCCGAGCCCGGTGCATGCAATACAGATGAATGGATGCAAACATGCGAGCATAGGAATGCTAATTGAAACATGACCTAGAACTAACCATCGAAAGCGGTTAAGTAAAAAGGAGAAAGATGTGGGGTTGGAAGACATTCACACGCACACGCACACTTATTACAAATGTTGACCATCTCGACGGAGGGTCCGAATGAATAATACAAGCTAGCTACGCTAAGCTAAGCAACTAATCTGACTATCTATTTAGACTAGCTTTTACACAACCAAATTGAAAATTAGCTACAACTAATTATTACAAAACGTTGACTTATTAAACAAATTAGCTAAGTTACAAAACCAACTAAGTAAGAAAGGAAAGAAGCTGAATTGAGCTGCCACAGCTCTGCCTCAGAATGATGAATGATGCATGCTCGATCGCCTCGCTCGGAAATCCATTGCCATGCCTCATGTTGCCTCTATTTACACTGTTCTGCACCTCTGAAAACTGTACAAATCTCTATGATGCTTCTGAACCACCTCATGGACACTCTGAGAGGCCATCGGCCAAATGGTATGGCCATCGGTCAAGGGAAAAGGGTCATCGACCACTTTTGAGTCCATCGGCCAAAAATTGTTAGCCGATCGGCACTTCAGATAGCCGATCAACCATCTCTTCCTGCAGATTGCTCATTTTGCTGCAGCAAAGTACAAACAGAGGCATGGTAATACATTTGCAAGGAAATGTTGTGCAACTACACGCCTTATCATGTTTGAAGCTCAAAGAAGTGTAGTGCTCGACTCTCGAGCCATCAATCATGCATTCTGATGCATGATGGCCAAAGAGGTCGAGTCGCACAATTTGATGTGAATGAAATGCACAAAAACACATGAATGCCTTGGACTCTATCATGTTTGATCAAGAGTGTCGGCGACCGAGAATTGAGGCACGTTTCATCACTTCAAGTATGAAACGTCCCTCGTTCCTTGTGTTTGGCTTGACACCCAAACCAAACAACAATGCAAAGTAAGCATATTAAACACAATGTAATGCATGCATGATTAACTTAACAAAGCAACACAAACATGCAAATATAAGGCCATATAACAAGCATGCAACAACATGCAATGCAATAGACATGCAACAACATGCAAACCACATACTTAATGGACTTAAACCGAAGATGGACAGACCTCAGCCATGCCAAAAACAATGGCCAAAATGTTGAAATGATGGCATGAAATGCAAGACAATGCATGCACATGCTCTAGCCCACCAACTAAGCATAAAAGCATAACTCTCAAAATTGCTCAAGGAGTGACAAATATAAGAGTGTAGCAGTACTATAAGCACTGAAATAAGGTATGAAATGATGCCAAATCATTCAATCAATGCAAGCATGGCATGCTAGGGTCCTTAAAGCATAAAGCTACCAAAGAGGACTATAAAGGAGGCATGCAATACATGGTACAAAGGCATGAACCAATCATGGACAGAGTTCAAATAGGTCTAAACAAAGACCAAAATATGCTAAGATTGAGGCACAAATGCCTAGGCATGCATACATACACACTAAGCCACAAACAAGGTAACAAATGCACAACCCTTAGAGACACTCAAAGGGTGAATGAAGTGGGAACATGGCAATGATACATGCTTTGAAATGTCATGTGGAATGATGCCAAATCATGTACATGATACAAATGAAGCATGCTATGGTGCCCAAAGCTTAAGGCTAGCCAGGCACTTGCACTACAACTATGCAAAACATGAAGCATATGGCAAGGGCAACCCAAAATAGTCCTAAAATATGTTAAAATGAGTCTAAAACATGTATGGAAGGAAGCCAAAATATGCCAGCATGAAGGGCATAAGGCATGATGGATGCAAAGCAAATAAGGTGGATTACACTACACCTATCAAGACCAAGCATGAGATGGCTTCCCCAACAAAAATCAGAGTTATTTTATGGCAAAATAACCCCAAATACACATTGAAATGGTAGCTCGCAAGCTTAGGCATGAAGGCATACACAAAGGCTCATGTTCAAGGCATAAAGGACCAACCCTTCAACGCGTTGAAAGAGTGAAAGATGTGACTGCATGGAAATGAAACATGCTTTAAAATCACATAACAAATGATGCCAAATCATTCAAATAGGTCAAGCAATGCATGCTAGTGAACTTGATGTACGAAGCTAACAAGCTAGAATGAACCATAGTTATACAAATCATGGAATGCATGACCAAAACAACAAAAATCAGAGCTTAAGCATGCTAAAACATGATCAAAAACTTCTTAGAGTTAAGCCAAAATCATGATAGAATGACATGTTAAAGCATGCTACACATTAGACTAATTCATAGAATTGCACTACAAGTGCATTGAGCATGCAAAAGGCCAACCAAACCAAACTTTAAAAGAGGTATGACATGGAAAAACATCACCAAAAACATGCTGAAATAGAATCAAATCATGCTAGAAAGGCATGTTACTTCATGAAGCATACAAGACTAATTTGTGAGAAATACACTACAAGTGTATAAACTATGCAAGGAGTGAGTCCACCAATCAAAATTAGAGTTATAACATGTCAAAATAACACCAAAAACATACTTGAACTAAGCTAATTCAAACCACAAAAGCATGCTACTTTGTAAGGCTAACAAGGCTAGCAAAGAGGATTTACACTACAAGTGCAATAAGCATGCAAGAGGTGACCAAGACAGCTAAAAACAGAGTTATGGAAGGTCTAATAAGTCACAAAAATGAGCCTAAACAAAGCCATAAAGAAGTAAAAACACGTGCACATTTGGTTGGCCATCAACACTAGCAAGCAAGATAAGAGGAGAGGGGACCACCCTCTCTTATTTGGGCCCTCAAAATAGGGTTTTTACCACTGAAAATCCTCTGGATTTCAGTGGTTCTAAGGCCAAACAGAAGAAGTTTGAAAGGTTTGAAAGTTAGCTCACAAGGCCTTACAAGCCAAGGAGCAAAATGGAGGACAACCCCCTAGCCAACCAAGGCACAAACCAAGACTTTTAGGACTGAAAAACAAAGGAAAAAAAGAGGTTTTTGTATTTCATCACCACCTCAAAAACAACCCCAAAGTAGTGTGAAAAGATGGCCAAGCAAGTGTGTAAAACAAGTTTAAAGGGAGAGAGATCTTACCCTTGTTGCACAGCTGCAAAACTAGCCCAAAATCTAAGCCAAGACCACCTTTTGGAGCTCAAACGAAGTTCCAAGGGACCTCAGCCCAATGGTGGTCAAGTTTGGTGAAGGATGCCCAGACAAACTAGTTGCATTTCTCTACTTCTATGCACTTCTATGCATCAAAGAGCAAGAGAGAGAGGAAACTAGAGAGAGAGGCAGAGATTTAGGTCTGAAAATTATAGAGAGAGGGAGTTTTAGTGAGAGAAGCTCTCAAAACTTGCTTAAGAAGTTCTTACCATTTAGAAATGAGATATTTGGCTCCATATATAGCAAAAGGCAAGAGTTTGGTCGAAAATATCTAAGTATGGGACAGCTGGAGGTTGTGTGGAACAGCTGGAGATGAAATATCTTCAAAAAATCTGAGTTTGGGTCACTCTTGGCCGATTGGCCATCTTTGGTACCGATCTGCCACTTATCTGTTACTTTTTTGGCCGATCGGCCAACAAAATCTACTTTTTAGGCCCAACTTCAAACAGTCATAACTCCTTCATATGAACTCCTTTTCAGGTCATTCTTGTGTCCACATTGAAGCCCAAGAAGTAATCTTTCCAATGGTAGAAGCCTTGCATCAAAATTCCATGTATGCTAAGAGATAAGCCTCTTTTCGTGAAGACTGCTCAGTTTCTGTCCAACCAGAATGATGCTCAACTTCAACCAATCATATCTCCTCCATCTGGAATTGGTTTTAGGAGATTCTTGAGTGTAAAATGAAGCCCCAGAAGTCTTATTTCCAATGGTGGTGGCCTCATAGCTTAAATCCAAGTGCATAGATAGATAGGCCTGATTTAGCGAGGACCGCTCGACTTTCTCTTAGCGATTCATACCCATCTTCTTCTCCAACTTGGTTTCTTCCCTCTTCTCCTCTTTTCTTCAACTCCAAACCCCTAAAAAAGGTATTTTGAAATATTTTTCAATGATTTTATCTCTCTTTCATTCATTTCCACTTTGTCCTCACTCGGTTTACCAAAAAGCGCAACATTTAACGAAATGCGAGCCTCGAAACATCATAGGAACTTTGTTCCAAAAATATTTTCAAAGAGATGGTTTTAAGGTCTAAAAATCATTCAAATAGCTTTGGTCCAAAATGGGGTATGAGGTTGGGATTTGACACTCCTCTTGCCGAAGAAATCAAACTTTTGCTCTGCACATCTTTCACCACCAAGTAAACCATCAGTAGCGCCGAAGTCTTAAGGGCGTTCAAAAATAGGGCGTCTACATGGTCCACCCTTTTTTTTTGCTTATTTGCTAAGCTTTGTGCCATCTTTTAAAGCCTTTAAAACAATTCTTTTTTGGCCTTTTAACCACTGAATTCCAAAGAAATTTCAGTGGTAGAAACTTGGTTTTGAGGTTCAAAATAGGAAGGGGTGGCCTCCCCTCCTTGTGTTTTGTTTGCATGTGTTGATGGCCTAATATATGAGCATGTGTTTCTACCTTTTTGTGGCTGAGTTCAAGCATGTTCTTGGCCTTATTTCAGCATGTTATAACTCTATTTTTGGCTGGTTGAGTCACCTCTTGTTTGCTTCTTACATTTGTAGTGTAATCTTGCTCACTAGCCTTGCATGCCTAATGAGTTAGCTTAATATTCTAGCATGTGTTGGTTTCACTCCAGCATGTTTTTGGCCTTTCTTTGACATGCTTAAACTCTGTTTTGAATGATCTTGGTCCTTTGGGACTTGCTTTGTATAGCTATAGTGTAGTTAGCTTCACTAGCCTTGTGTTTTGAGGCCCTTAGCATGCTTTGCTTGTGATGTTTGCATGATATATCATCATTTCACATGTGATTTTAGAGCATATGCCTCTATCACACTCTCACATATACCACTCTTTAATTTATTTTGAGAGTTGTACCTTATGCCTTGCTTGCGAGCCAATCTGTGCGCATGATCTTCTACTCTTTTGTGCCTTAATTTCAACAGGTTTAGGCCACTGATTTGGCATGTTTTAGGTCTGTCCATAGCTGGTTTGATCATTTCAGCATTGTATTGCATGCTTCTAGTGATGTGTCTTTCACTAGTTTTAATGTTTTGGCTCTTAACATGTTGTACATAAATGCATGTTATAGTCTTATTTTTCATGCCATTTCAGCACTAAAAGCATCTGCAACCTCCCCTATTTCTTTATTTTTCAATTTGATTTGAGGGTTGTTTGGCCTTAAGCTTGTGTTTAAGCATGAAGTAGGGTTTGCGCTCAAATGGCTTTAACCCTCTTTTGAGGGTTCCTCCCAGTCAAAGGCATAATCCCTCTCATGTCCTAAATCACCCTTTTGGTTGACCCCTCTGTAGGCGTGCCCCGAGAGAGAACTCTCTGGGCTCCGCGCCGAGCGAGGGCGCAAATCTCGTTTTGTTCTAAGGCAATTACAGCTCGGACTCAATGTCACGGTTCTGAATCTAATCTCATAAAGTACAATATGAGACCGATAAATCACCAAAGAGGGCAAATTCGGCAAATCGTTTTGGAAAATTGATTTTTATAAAGAAGTGTCAAACATGCACTGCTTTGCCAGATACAGAGTCGCCACCTAAATATTTTATTTTGAGGGAATTTAGGAAACCCTAACTCGTGCCTAAGGCCACGTGTCAGTCATCACCAAAGTTGTCTCGGCTCGGGAACTTGTGTACGAGAGGGGAAGGTCATGCAATGAGCACCCCCGCTCGCCGGATCAAAGATCGGCCTGTGCTAAGCATGATATTTTGTTTTTGAAAACACATGTGTTCTTATTCCGGTTAATTAGCTAATCTTACTACGTGATGCGCATAGCATACAAGTATAGACTAGATCGCCTAATTCGGAACAAAACATTGCATGTTTGTTTGAAAATGGTTTGAAGTTTGCTACTCGCAAGTAGGCTAAATCGGGGATTTGATGAATTGTTCCAATTCAAGCAATCCAACCTTCACCCACAGACATTCAGGCAGTTATATCAAATAAGCAGTTAGCCTCATGGTAAGCATGCTTTCATGGCAATCAATAACACACATGCAGTATGCTCAAGCATAAACACTCGCAGTGTACTCCGAGCCAAAACAGAGAACTAGTTAGAAAGCATGCATGATCCTAGTCCATGTTAAGATGGCTAATCCAACACATGTAAAAATGCAACGAAGATAGGCTCGGCTATCTAGAACGGCATGTGAAATGCAGATTGATAACATGTATTCAAGTTGGAATTGAAATACAATACAGTTTTGTATGATGCGCAGAGCCCGGTGCATGCAAAATAGATGCATGATGCACGCATGCAAGCATAAGGTATGCTAATTGAAATATGCCCTAAAACTAACCATCATAAGCGGTTAAGTAAAAGGGAGAAAGAAATGGGGGTTGAAAGACATGCATCACACACACGCACGCTTATTACAACAGTTGGCCCTCTCGACGGAGGGTCCGAATAAGAAGCTAACTAACTAATCTAAGCTAGCTAAACTAATTATTATAGATCAAAACTAATTAATTAACAAGCTAATTAATTAAGCTATTACAAAACAATTGAATAGTTAAACGCATTAACTAATTAAGTACAAACCAAAGCATAAACTAGCTAGACACATTAGCTAAGTAAAACAGTAAAGCAAGGTCCTCAGAGGAAGAAGAGTGCATACATGCTCGGTCGCCTCGTTCAGAAATCCGTCGCGATGCCCTAATTTGCCTCTGTTTGCAACAGTTCTCAAAACTTTGCACCAAGCTCCAAAAAGCTTCTAACTCATCTTGGGGACCTGTAGGAGGGTGGCCGACCAGCTGTTGATGTGGGAGACCACCTACCGACAACTTTCTTTTATTGTAGATCAGAAAAAGTGGTCGGCCAGCTAGTTTTTCTAGCTGGCCGACCAATTGTTACTGCACTCCTCCAGTTTGCTGCAACAGAGAGCAAGAAAGGGCATGGCAATGTATTTGCAAGATATGTGTGCCCAACTACCCTCCCTATCATTTCATAAGCTCAAGGGAGAGTGGTTCTCGACCCGCGGGCCACCAATTGCGCATCTCGATGCATGATGGCCGAGAGGCGAAGTTGCACAATTCAATGTAAAATGAATGCACACAAACACATAAAGCCTAGAACTCTATCATGTATGATCAAGAGCGTCGGCAACTGAGAATAGAGGCACGTTTTATCACTTCAAGTATGAAACGTTCCTCGTTTCTCGTGTTTGGACTAACACCTATTCCAAACAAAATGCAACAAAAGCATGGCATACACAATGCGACTCAAGCATGCAATACAATGAAACAAGCATGTGAACAATATGCAAGAGACAAGCATGCAAACATGCAATGCGATGTAACATAGCATACTCAATGCCAATGACATGCACACTCAATGTAAAATAATAAAATAGCATACACAACGCAAACAACAACATAACATTCACAATGTAAGGTAACATGACATACTCAATGCAATGTAACATGGCATACACAATGCTCGATGGACTTAAACCAAAATGGATAGACCTCAGTCATGCCCAAATTAGTGGCCATAATGCAAAAACTAAGGCACAAAAGGGCAAGGCAAACATGCACAAGTATTGGCCCATTAACTAGTCCTAAGAACACAACTCTCAAGCATGATGAAGAAGTGATAAACATGGAAGTGTGACAACACTAAAGGCTCTGAAATCAAGTGTGAAATGATGCCAAATCATTCAAACAACACAAGTAAAGCATGCAAGAGAGCCTAAGACACAAGGCCATTAAAGGGACTGCACAAGGAGCATGCAATACATTGCACAAATGATTGAACCAATCGTGGACAGAGCTTAATTAGGTCTAAACAAAGACCATAACATGCTAAGATGGAGGCTCAAATACCTAGGCAAGATGGCATACATGTTAAGCCACAAACAAGGCAACAAATGCACAACCCTTAGAGGCACTCAAAGGGTGAATGAAGTGGGAACATGGCAGTGCTAAATGCTCTGAAATAACATGGGAAATGATGCCAAATCATGTACATGATACAAATGAAGCATGCTATGGTGCTCAAAACTCAAAGCTAGCATAGACACTTGTACTATAGCTATGCAAGACGTGAAGCATATGGTTAAGGCAACCCAAAACAGTCCTAGAACATGTCAAAATGAGTCTAAAACATGTATGGAAAGAAGCCAAAATAAGCTAGCATGAAGGGAATAAGACATGATGTATGCAAGGCAAATAAGGTGGATTACACTACACCTATCAAGACCAAGCATGAGATGGCTTCGCCAACAAAAATCAGAGTTATATCATGGCAAACTAACCCCAAAAACACATTGACATGATGGCTTGCAAGCTAAGGCATGAAGGCATACGCAATGGTTCATGTTAAGGCATAAAGGGCAAACCCTCCAACGCATTGAAAGAGTGAAAGATACGAATGCATGATCATGAAACATGCACTAAAATTACATAATAAATGATGCCAAATCATTCAAATAGTCCAACTAATGCATGCTAATGGACTTGATACACAAAGCTAACAAGCTAGAATGCACTATGGCTATACAAAGCATGGCATGCATGACCAAAACAATACAAATCAGAGCTAGAGCATGCTAAAACATGGACAAAAGCTTCTTGAAGTTACGCCAAAAGCATGCTAGAATGACATGTTAAAGCATGATACACATTAGGCTAGTAAATGGAATTACACTACAAATGCATGGAGCATGCAAGAGGTGACCAAACCAAACCCTAACAGAGGTATGACATGGAAAAACATTACCAAAAACATGCTGAGATGGACTAAAAACAAGTTACAATGACATGCTACTTCATGAAGCATAGAAGACTAGTTTGTAAAATTTACACTACAAGTGTATAAGACATGCAAATGATGACAAAACCAAGTTAAAACAGTGGCATGCCATGCTGAAATAACCCCAAATACATGCTAAGATATGGCCAACATAAGCTTAACAAACATGCTCAAACATGAGGCATTCAAAGCAAGTAAACAAGACACAAGGAGAGGGGATGACCCTCTCCTATTTGGGACCTCAAAACACTATTTCCACCACTGAAATTCCTCTGGGTTTTGGTGATGAGAAGGCCAAAACAAGGTGGTCCCAAAGGCTCAAAAAGATGGCACAAGAACAAGGCCAAACAAGGCCTAAGAGGGGGTAGACAACCTCCAACACAAAAGTGACCTTAAACAAACATCACAAGGACTGAAAAAAGAACTTTTTGTAGTACGAAGTTAAGCTTAAAACAACATGTAAATAGGTTCAAAAGCTTAAGCAAAAATAAGGGTTTAAGGAGTTAAAGGCTCACCCTTGAAGAACACTTTCAAAGTTGCAACTCTAGCAAGTTTTTCTGACCAAAACCAGTCCAAAAACTCTAAAACCAACCTTAAGAAGCCTCAGCAACAAGAGTAAGGTGTTTGAGTGTGTGTTTGTATGTTAAAGTATGAAGAAATAACACTTTAAGGCACAAAACAAGAGAGAAATGAAGATGTATAGATATAGATTATATGTATAGCACAAGGAACTTTTTCTGAGCCTGGAGGAGGAAGGAGGAGCCTCCCTCTTATAGGAAAGCAAGCCTCAAGCTTGTTGAGGAAGCTAAGGGCTTAAAGCCATCCCTCCATACACGTGAATGGAGGATGGCTTCTGTGCCTTCCAGCTGGCACAGTTGGACTAAAAATATCTCCAAAAAGGTGAGGGAAAGTAGCCGACCACTTGAAGTGGTCGGTCAGCTACTTGTAGTGGTTGGCCGACCACCACAAGTGGTCTCCTAAGAAGAAAACTGGTCGGCCATGGTGGGAGATGGTCAGCAGCATGAAAGAAATCTAAAGGTGTGGTGGCCGACCACTTTTGATGGTCCAAAGACTAGGGAGACCAGTTTCCCGACCATAAAACTGGATGGCAGGAAGCAAAGTCGTCTCCAAGGGGAAGAACTGGTCTCCCACCTTTGTACCACCTTGCAAACAAGGAAAACAAGGTTTGTACAAAAAACAAACCAAAATGGATGCAAGATGAAAGTCCAGGAGGCATGGCGCGCAGCCGGGAGCCTCGAAAACTAGTCTACGAGCACCAAAAGTGGTTTACGACCACAAAAGTGGTCTCCCAGACCACAGTGTGCCTCTAGGCAGAGGCAACAAGGTGTGGTTCAAAAACCACGCCAAACGGAGAAAGTTAAGCGGTCCCGAGACAAGGCGCGTGGCCGAAGGCTCTAAAAATCGAAAACTAGTCTCCAAGCGAGAAAAGTGGTCTACGACCACAAAAGTGTAGTCTACAAGACATCTCCCTCCCTCCAGGGAAGAGAAACAAGGCTTGGTCCGCAAACCGAGCCGAAACACAAAGAGTCTAGAGGCCCGGAGGTAAGGCACCCAGCCGAAAACTCCGAAACCTCGAAACGAGCACAACATGCGCAATCACCGAGCGCTCAATTGATGACGTCTGAGTCTAAAGGTCGGTCAAAAATGGAGTGTCTACAGTTGCCCCTCTTTGACAGAACTCAGAAGTCAAAAGGTGACGGGAGTGAATGTCAAAGCCCAGAGACGACCCATTTTTGACAAGGCCGAAGACTTAGACAAACAGGCAAGATAACATAGAGATGCGTCCGCAGGTAGGGGCAAAATGCAAAAGGCATGCACAAAGCCGAACATAACTTATGATCATGCAAAGAAAGCTGTAATGAAGCAACTATACAAAATAAATGCAACAGTTTAAGCAAACGAATACAAATCAAGCTACATTACATGCAGAAAGGATGTAAGAGAATTATACAATTCTCGCTACGTCTCACACGGAGTACATACAATACCGTCCGATTCGTCTGGTCGCACCAGCTTCCAATGAACCGTACATATAATATCGTGCCTTCAAAAGAAAGAAACTCAACAGGTACAATATAGTAGCAACACATGCTCAACACTATATCAAGATACAATTCTAAGATAGACGCGTGCACATATGATGCCGATGGAAACGTGCATAACAATGCAAGTGAAAAGGGCATGACAACGCAAGTCAAGTGTGGGTGCATAACAATACAACCTAAGTGTGCATAACAATGTGAGTAAAGCAAGCATAACAATGCAAGTGAAGTGTGCATAACAATGCCACTAAAAGAGTGCATAACAGTACAGGTGAAACGTGCGCGACAACGCAAGTGAAGAATGTATAACAATGCAGGTGAAAAGTGCGTGACAACGCATGTAAAGTGTGGGTGCTGAACAATGCAATGGAAGTATGCATAACAATGTAAGTAAAACGAGTGTGACAACACAAGTAGTGAATGCATAACAAAGCAACAAGTGGTGTGCATAACAAATGCAAGATAGGAAAGTGTGCATAACAACGCGAGAGTGGTACGACTTTAATAGCATACCTTGAAACAAAATGCCGGTTAAAGAAACATAAGCCTTAACGCGAGCAAATTAACCGGAATCTCCGAGTTACCTCTCGGAGGGGTCACAACATACTCAAAATGGATACACTTTGATTTTGACGAGTAACGATGAGCCACGCATTGAAGACTTGAATTAAAGTTCCCACGGGGACGATTTCGTGCCGAAAAGTGTACTTTTCTTGTACTTTCTCGAGAGCCAAGGACTCCAATCATTACCAAAACACATAGGGAGAACAATGGAGCTCTGAAGATGATCCAGGAGGCTGGCCGACCTGTTATATCAATGGCCGACCAGTTGTTGATCACCAAAGTGGTCGGCTGACCAGAAAAATTGGCTGGCCGACCAGTTTACACAACTTCGGGGCAGCTTGGTATTTTTACATGGAGATCTTTAAAAACTCAACTCCAAAACACTTTTCATCACACCTCCAAGGCCGAAATACATTTCTCTTCCTCTCTAGACCCTTTTCTCTCTCAGATCTGCATTTTATACGCGTTTTCTAACGCCCCACGCAAAGTTGTTTTGCGAAAATTTTCGATTCTCTTCGTTTTGAACCGATTAGAATTTGTTTTTGGAGCTTCTTTCTCCATTTTCACCACTTGAGGTATGTTTGTCTCGAAGTTTAGCACCTTTTCTCGGGCATTGACTTTCGTTGACTTTTTCTCTTCCTGAGAGTTGACTTTTGTTGACCTTTTGCACATTTGGCTCATTTTGCTCATTTTTACAGATTTCTTCAGATGGTTGATGACATTCCATATGGCGGAGGCTCCCTGAGTGTGGAGGATGAGCCCGTCATTATACCATTGCCTCTGTGGATACGACCTTTGACCCAGAGAGGTACCACCCGCAGGAGCACATCCTACCTCCTAGCACCTTCCATCATTTCACCGACTTCGCGCGGCGAGCACCCGTAGACTTGCTGCTACGGGAGTCGGAGTCTCATCTATCGCATCATGCGCACGAGGTGCGTACTTCACTTTTGTATTTCTTGCACATTTCATGCTTTCGCTATGTATTATATCTGCTCGTTCTGAACAAATTTACATACACAGCATTTCTGCTCATTCTTGAACACAACTTGCACACAACATTTTGTCCACTTGCCACACAGCTTCCAACATAACACTTTGCTCACTTGGCACGCAGCTCATGACATAGCATTCCATTCATTTGGCACACAGCTCACAACGCAACAGTTTGTTCGATCTGAACACACGGTTCAGAACGCAGTTTTTGCTCAATCTGAATACACAGTTCATAACGCAGTTTTTGCTCAATCTGAACACACAGTTCATAACGTAATTTTTGCTCAATCTGAACACCTAGCTCATAACACAAGTTTTGCTCAATCTGAACACGTAGTCCATAATGTAGTTTTTGCTCAATCTGAACACACAGTTCATAATGCAGTTTTTGCTCAATCTGAATACGCAGTTCATAACGCAGGTTTTGCACAATCTGAACACGTAGTTCATAACGCAATTTTTTCTCAATCTGAACACACGGTTCATAACGCAGTTTTTTGCTCAATCTGAACACACGGTTCATAACGTAGTTTTTTTTGCTCTGTAGACTAGAAAGGTAGCTGGCTGACCAAAAAAAGTGGTCGGCCGACTACTTGGCCTGGGGACCTCCAGTTTTCTGACACTTGTCCTCCAAACAGTGCCTTATCCTTCATAAAGGTTTTAGCTTCGTGGTTCCCTCATTCTAACTCAGTTTTGCACCAAAATGGAGGCATTTCTTATCGAAAATCTCACAAATTGGATTGCTACCTTGGATGGCTCGGAAAAGTTGAACTTCTGAGGCTTCGGCATAAATGCATTATTCACGCTGAGTTGCACCCCGCTGCATTTTCCGTTCCTTCATGCCGCGATAAGGTTTTGGAATCCGATAACACACGTCTTTAGCTTTGGCAGGCAAGAGATGTGTCCCACTTTCGAAGTCTTCCAAGCTTTGATGGAGTCCGAACACGAGGAAGAGATTTTGCCGCAATACCGCTTCAACCACATCCAAGCCTTAGGATGGATGTGCAGGCTCACTATGCATGACGCTTGGTCTTTGATCCGCGATGGGGAATTGGACATCCCCGGCTTGGTTTATCGGTTTTTTGATGCCGATGACCGTGACAACCATCACTGGCATGGTTTTCGGCGACACGCCCTTTGCTTATGCATGTCGTCTCATTTATTGTTTGCCTCAGGCTCCGGAGGGTCTAGCGTCCATTTGATCAAAGTTGCCCAAGGCTTAAAAGAGGGCAAGAGCTGTATTGCCATGACACTGACTGAGACATTGATGGGCTTGGTTGCTTTTCATCGCCGAAAGACGACTAGATTCGCGGAGAGTCCACTACTGCTGCAGGTAATGTTTCCCACCATATCTCACATATATTTCTCACATCACTAGGCCCTTAGGCTCGATTTTTCTCTCAAAACCCTTCTCTCACTTTTCTCTCAACGTACGCCTCTCTACTCTTTAATCTCTCATTTTTCATCCCTCCCCAAGTATGGTTGATGGATAAATTGAAGGTTGTGGACTCATGCCCAGCATATTTAACTCGCGGTTATTTCTTCTGGCGACGTTTAGTCGATGCCCTTGATGAGGGATGGTGGTGCGAATGGATGTGCCATCTATCTGCTACCAGTATTGCTTGGCACTACCCTTGGCTCAATCTGCCGGCGATGAGTTACAACATGTCTCGCCAGCCCGGGATTCAGTTGATCAGTTTGACGCACTGTGCCTTTTACTTCCCGTTTCGATTCCGGCGCCAGTTCGGACATGATCAGACTTGTCCGGAAGAGGGAATAGAGTACCCGGCTCCATTTCCGGTCCGAGGCACACTGCTAGCTCAGTATGCCGCAGCATGGAGGACGAGGGAGCTTCTGGCTCCCGCTTCCACTTTCAATTGTATCCTCTCTGATGAGTGCATAGCTTGGCTTGATGAAGAGGCACAGGTTGGGCCTACTTTGACATCAAAGGCTTCGACCAGCTCTGGGAGGGGACGCAAGAACACCTGACTGTGCCCCTAGTTTATTTGTTTTAACAGTACTTTCAAGTTTTCTTTATGAATGTAATAAAAACAAATTCAATTTGTATTCAAGAGTAGGAGAACTCTGTACTGAAATCCATATAATTGAAGGTTGTGGGTACTGAAAATTTTCCGTTTAATCAAAAAATGGTCTAAGTTGTAAAAAGATTAATTTGAGCAAAATCAATTTTTATTAAAACTTTTCAAAACCATTTTCGATATGGATCACAACTGGACACGCATGAGATCTATCACTGAGATGTACAACCCCAAATCCTCAGCAACTGGAAAGTTGCCCCTAGTCTGAATAGCACTGCACTGGAGATCATAACCGAGCTCTTGAATGCAGAATAGACAAAGATGACCAACAGGATCACACAGACAAAGTTGATCGGGGAAGTGTTTATGGTTGGACTTCAGGGTGAAGTTGCCTACGTATCCCAAAGATGGGAATCAAGCCTTACGTAGTTCGGCTTAGGTTCACTCGTGTATTAACACTCTCCTTTTACGCTCTAACTTTTGCCAAGGCCGCCCTTGCTGGGTTTTCAACCTTGCGAGCTCAGTTTTTATTATTTCAAATTTTTTATGCTCTAAGTTTTGCCTAGGTCGCCCTTTCGGGTTTTCGGCCTAGCGAGCCACTCAGGGATAGTATTTCTTCAACTTGTCCATGTTGATCGGTTGAGAGAACTCTAGGCCATCTAGTTCCATCAGAACGATAGCTCCACCCGACTAGATAGACTTAATGATGTAAGGACCAGTCAAATTAGGTCTGAACTTGCCCCTAGGGTCATGGATGGGAGCTCGGTTGTCTTTGAGCACTAAATCCCCTTCTTTCAAATTCTTGGACTTAACCTTCTTGTTGAAAGCCCTGGCAATTCTTCGTTGATAACCTTGGACATGATACAGTGCTTTCAGGCTTCTCTCGTCAAAGAACATGAGTTCTTCGAACCTGTTTTGCTACCAATCTGCCTCAGCTATCTGACACTCAGCCAATACCCATAATGACGGAACCTCAACTTCGATAGGTAGAACAGCCTCCATCCTATAAACCATGGAATACAAAGTCGCCCTAGTAGAAGTTCGAATTGAAGTCTGGTAGACCCATAGAGCAAATGACAGCTTATCTAGCCAGTCCCGGTAGGTTTCCACCATCTTCTGCAGTATGTGCTTGATGTTCTTTTTGGCGGCCTCAACTACTCCGTTGGTTTGCGGCCGATATGTAGACGACTTATGAAAAGCCACGTTGTACAAGTCCAACAAGTCGATCATTTCCTTCTTGAAGTGGGAACCATTATTTGAAATAATCTCGTTCGGAACCCCGTAGCGACAGATGATGTTGTTCCTGACGAACTAGTAACATGCAATGCCTTCAACACTGCGTAAGATTGGGTCTCAACCCACTTCATGAAGTAGTCTATCGCTACTAGAATGTACTCATGCCCGTTGGACCCCTTCGGAGTGATAGCCCCAATTACATCAATCCCCCAGACCGAAAATGGCCATGGCGAAGTCACGATGTACAACTTCGACGGCGGAATGTTCGTGCGGTTCGCATGGATCTGAGGACCAGTAATAACCCTATCTAAGGATCTTCCGAGCTAGCATTACCCCGTTCATGTGCGCTCCGCACTCTCCTCCATGGATGGCCTCCATTAGGCGTTTGGACTCTTCAGCATCAACACACAGCTTATGCATCCCCAGATGACCCCTCTGGTGCAGTTTACCCCCACAGACGATGAACTGAGCAGCCATTCTTCGAATTGCCCTCTTATCTTTGGCATTTTTCCCTTGGTGGATACGCTTCCTTCTCCAAAAAGTTCTAGACGTCGTAATACCAAGGATTCTCATCTTGTACCTCATCTATGGCAGCAATCAGCTCGTAGGCCGACATAAATTTCTGTTCAATGATGATCGAACGCATCTGGACTCCGAAAGGAATGTCTATCACGGGAGATAGAGTTGCTAAGGAATCTGCCAACCTGTTGTTCTTTCTTAACAGATGAGCGAAGTTCAATTTCTCAAACCGAGGAATCAGCACATCCATGGTCTAGTGATAGATTCTCATATTTTCTTCTTTAACTTTCCAATCTCCTTTAGCTTGAGAAACAACAAGGTTCGAGTCTCCGATGACGTCCAACCGTTTTGCCCCTAGTTCTAGGGCAACTTCCAAACCGGCAATACATGCCTCATATTCTGCCTCATTGTTTGATACTCTAAACCGGAGTTTGAATGCTAGAGGTATGCAGGAATTGTCGGGTGCTATTAACAACACCCTTATCCCATACCCGTATTGATTTGACGCTCCGTCAAAGTACATCGTCCAAGTCTCTTCTTCGACATGTAGAACGGCCTCGTCTAGGAACAGGTACTCAACTGCTTCATCCCCTTCAACTGGGTGATCGGCTAGGAACTCCGCTACCGCTCTCCCTTTCACTGACTTGCGCGTCACATACTTCAGATCAAATTCAGAAAGCAGAAGCAATCAACGGCTAGCCTACCCATAAGTGCTAGTTTCTCGAAGAGATATTTGATGGGATCTAATCTCAAAACCAGTATTACAGAGTGAGCTAACAGGTAGTGCCACAGCTTCTTGGTAGCCCAAACCAAGGCCAGACAAGACTTCCCCAGCGGAGTGTAGCGGGCCTCATAATCCAACATTTTCTTGCTCAGATAGTAGATGGCCATCTCCACTTTGTCCTTAGATTCCTGTGTGAGCGTGCAGCCCATTGTAGATTCAGTCACTGAAAGATACAGAATCAATAGTTTCCCTGGCTCAGGCGGTGACAACACAGGTGGGTTCTATAGATATTGCTTAATCTGTTCAAAAGCAGCTTGGCATCAGCCGTCCCATTGGAACTTCATTCATTTCTTCAGGAGACCAAAGAGTGGTTCACAAGTCAAGGTTAATTTAGCAATAAACTGTCTTATGAATTGCACTTTACCCAGAAAGCCTTGCACCTCATTTTCAGTCCTTGGTGGTGGCTTTTCTAAGATGGCCTTGATTTTGGAAGGGTCAACCTTGATGCCATTTTGTGTGATCAAGAACCCCAACATTTTCCCTGCTGTAACACCAAACGTACACTTCTGAGGATTCAGCTGCAACCGATATTCTCTGATCCTTTAGAAAAATTTCTGCAAGGCGGTGTAGTGGCCCTCTCTTTCCTTGGACTTGGCAATCGTGTCGTCCACATACACCTGCACCTCTTTATGGATCATGTCATGCAAAATTGTGGTCGCAGCCTGTTGATACGTAGCCCCAGCGTTTTTCAACCCAAACGGCATCACCCTATAACAATAGGTTCCCCACGGGGTGGTAAAAGCAGTCTTCTCCCAGTCTTCGGGTGCCATCAGAATCTGATTGTAGCCAGAAAACCCATCCACAAATCAGAGCAGTGCATGCCTCGCAGTGAAGTCCACTAACTCATCGATATGTGGTAGAGGAAAGGTAGAGGAAAGTCATCCTTCAGACTGGCTTTTTTCAAATTCCTGAAGTCCACACATACCCGAATTCTGTCGTCCTTCTTTGGCACCGGAATTATGTTGTCCAACCAAGTTGGGTATTCAGATACCGGCAGGAACCCTACGTCAATTTGCTTAGTGACCTCTTCTTTGATCTTTAGAGCCCAGTCCGGGCGGATCCTTCTGAGTTTCTGCTTAACAGGTCAGGCCTCTGGGTCAAGAGGGATCCGGTGCTGTACAATCTCAGGATCGATTCCAGGCATGTCTTCGTAGGACCACGCGAAAACATCTTTGAAATCTTTTAACAAAGCGACTAAGCACTCACGCTCCTCTAAAGACAATGTGGACCCGATTTGGACTAGCCGCGGGTCCTTCTCAGTACCCACATCAATTGTGGTGATTTCATCAACCAGCGATTTTACAAACCTCTCCTGCTCTTGATCAAGCAAATATTTTAAAACCGGAGGAATTTCTTCCCCGTCGTTTTCATCAAAATTTTGAAAGTCCTGATTAATGCAATAAATCAAGGGCACAGAAAAGTACTCAAAGGCCACAGCCACACAATTCTCATGAATCACTTCCAAGTCGCCTGATTCCTCTGTTAGAATAAACTCAAAGGAAAAAGAAAAAAGACGACCTAGACAGGATTGTGGCATCCGGGTTGTCACCCCCAAGAATACCGACCTCAGACTCAGACGAACTGGAACCTGATTTCGACTCCACGGACTCAGTGGAATCAGATTTCAACTCACTACCTGACCCGGTGCTGCTCGATAAGAAGCCCTCCTCGTATTGCCAAATGAGGGAGGGTGCGATGGATGCATCCAGAATGTTTGAAGATGGGCTCGCAGCCGTTTCATTCCCGATCATGGACACCGAGAAGTTATCCCCCAAGCACTCATGTACGATCGGAGGATCTGAAAGTAGACAAGCCAGTGCTACCCCCATTTCTAACTCTGCGCTCTCAGAATCCTCCTCCGTGCATTGCTCAACCTCAACTGGTGGGTCTGCCTGCTCCTCAGCAACATCATCCCCAGACAATTGCAAGTCAAAGAAAATCTCAAACCCCAGCAACCGCCGTCTTTCTGTGTTTAGCCATGGTTCTAGGAAGTCGCAGAACGGGAAGTCTTTCCCTTCCCGGACAAAGCATCCATTTAGGATCCCCTGGATAGGTTGGTGCATCAACTCATAATGCTTCTCGGCCCACTTGGCTCTGGCTCTTCCAGCCATCTCTTTGCCTTTCCTCACCCAGTCCTCTATGGTAGGCAGGTAGCCTAGACCAAAGGTATGCGGGTTATGCGGCACTTCGGCCGACGCTGCAACGCCTTTCCGGCCACTTCTCCCTAATCCCCTCCCGGGGATGTGTTGGAGCTTGTTCATGAGGTACGCAGACTGTGTACTAACATACAACCCTTCGTCAATAGCTAAGATGTTTTGTACAACCCGGGCCTCGCCTAGGATAAATCCTGATAGGAACACATCCTCCGCGCCACGCTCAATCTCCAAAACTGGCGTAAACACCTCTGGCGGTGGATGGATTGAAGAATTCCGAAAAAATATAGCCACCCCCTTCCCGTGGGGATATTTTAGCATTTAATGCAGGGTGGAAGAGACTGCCTTCACCTGGTGCAGCCACGGACGCCCTAGGAGTAGATTGAAGGTTGCGGGAACGTCCAAAACATGAAAGTCAATATCCTATTGTCTTGGACCAACCTGAGTCTGAATCTGCACAGTCCTCATCACTTCTCTGCTGGTATTGTCATATGCTCGAATCACCTGGGCAGTAGGCACAAAGTCTGCGAGCTTCAATCCGATGGCATATGCTGTCCTTGACGGGCACACGTTAATAGCAGATCCTGTGTCAACAAGAACTACTGGTATCCATTTTTCTCTAGACTCAACAGAAATGTAGAGAGGTTTGTTATAATTTGCTCCCTCAGGTGGTAGTTCCTTATCGGCAAAGGTCAACGTCAGAGAAGTTCCTCCCAGAAAAACCAGCCCTACCAGCTGCTCAGGTGTGGTGTCGATTGAAAGTTTGGCCCTGTCCATTGCAGAAAGGACAGCCTGCCTATGAACTCTTGAGGCCATAAGCAGTCCCCAGATAGAGATGTCTGCTTGTATCTTCTTAAGATGTTTCAACACAGCCTCCTCCTCGAGTAACTTTCTTTTCTGGTTCTCCGCCTCTGTGTCCTTCTCGGACGCCTCTGGTTGATCAATGTGTGGGGGCTTGAAGTACCGCCTATAGACACCCCATTTTTGACCGTCTTCAAGACTTGGACGTCACCGTTTGAACACTAGGTGATCATCCATGTTCGTGTTCGTCTTGAGTTCTCGGAGGTTTCAGTGGCGCGCCTTGCCTCAAGACCTCTCGACTCATTTGTTTTGTGCTTGGTTGTACACCAAACACTTGTGTTTTTGCTTTTGAGGGCAGGGAATGACTTGTTGGCCATCCACACACCTCACCGGTCTTGGCTTGAGGCCACCGACCCTGTTTTCTTGCTATCGGCCAAATATTTTGGTCGGTCGACAGTGTTTTTGATCGGCCGGCCATTTTTTGTTGGTCAATCGGCCATATTTTCCAACCAACCACTTTCCATCTGCTTTTGGCAGATATTTTATGCCAGCTGTCACAGCTGGCATCCACTTTACACCCCCTCCATACACATGTATAAAAGGATTTGCCTCTTGTTTAGCTTCTCTTGGAAGCTTGAGGATTTGAACCTCTATAAAGAGGAGCCCCTTCTCCCTCCTCCAGATTCAGAGAATTAGGATTAGAGAGTGAGATACAACTTTGTATCTATATTCCCTTATTTGATCCCATTTTGTGCCTCAAAAGTGAGTTTATGTCTTACTTTTGCACTTGAACACCTAGCATTACACCACCCTTGGGTTGCTGAGGCATTAGAGGGTTGTTGTTAAGGTTCTTGAGCTGATTTTTGATCAGAGAAACCTGCTAGAGCTTGGTTCTTGAAGAGGTTCTACAAGGGTGAGTTCCTTGCTTTAGATTTCCCCTTTTTGCACAAGCTTTTAGCCTATCTTGCATCTATTTTTAAGCTTCGACTATAACTGATAAAAGTTCTAATTTTGTGTGTTTTAGAACTTTGTTTACGGTCACTTTGAGGTTTGGGGTTGTCTCCCCCCTCCAAGGCCTTGTTAGGCCTTGTTTTGGGCCATCCATTTTGGCCATTGTTTTGGTCTTTGCATGACCTCTCTACCACTGAAATCCATAGGACTTTTAGTGGTGGAGAGGTGGTTTTGAGGTCCCAAATGGAAGAGGGTCATCCCCTCTCCATGTTGTCTTTAATGCTTGCATAAATAGCTTGTGTTGTAGCATGTTTGCCTAGCTTGGTTTAGCCCCATTTTAGTATGTATTAGGTGTTATTTTGCCATGATATAGTACTTTTTTAAGTTGGTTTAGACATGTCATGTATGCTCCATACACTTGTCTTGTAATCCCATGTTTTGGCCTAATATGCATCATGTTGTAACATGTCTTTCTAGCATGATTTTGGCTTAGCTTCAAGAAGTTTTTATCCATGTTTTGGTATGCTTGAGGTCTAATTTTGGTTGTCTTGGTCATCCATGACTTGCTTTGTATAGCTACCATGTAATCTAGCTTGTTAGCTTTGAGTGTCCAAGTTGCTAGCATGCTCTATTTGGCTCATTTCAGTGATTTGGCATCACTTGTAATGCTATTTCAGTCCATATGACATGCTTGAATACTTGCATTTATCACCTATTCCATGCCTTGGATAGTTTGTGTTTTATGCCTCATGAGTATGTCATTGCGTATGCCATCATGCTTAGACCGTTTAGATGCCATCTAAGTGGGTTTTTGGATTCATTTTAACATGTCATATCTCTGATTTTTTGTCACCTGAGCCATGCCTTGTTTGGTTGTATTAGGTGTAGTGTAACACCTCTAGTTGGTTTTGACTGCCTCATGTTTTGGAAGTTGTGTCCTAGCATGTTTTGGCCTCTTTCCTCGCATGTTTTAGGTTCATTTTGACTTGCCTTAGGACTGTTTTAGGTCCTATTGGCCCTTTGGGGCTTGCTTCATGTAGCCTTGGTTTGAGTCCTTTGGCTAGTTTCAAGTTTTGGGCTTGGTTGCATGCTTTGCTTGATTTGTTTAGTTGGTTTGGCACCATTTCTAATATGATTTCAAAGCTTACAATGTATGCCATTTGTCCCTGTTCATCCTCTTTTAAGTGTTCGTAAAAGTCCCCCTTTTATGCTTAAAATGATGGGCTATTAGCATGTATGTTTGTATCTGGTTTTGTCCCTTATCCCTTAGCATTTTGGCCACTGTTTTGGACTTATTAGAGAGCTGTCCTTCTTGGTGTAAGTCCATCCTTTGCAAGTTGTTGCGTGCTCGCCTTGTATATTGTTGCATACTTTGCTCATCGCATGTCGTTATATGCTTAAGTTGCATTTTGCATCCTTGTTAGCTTGCATCTTGTCATGTATTTGATATGTTGATTACATGTTTGCATGTTTGAATGCTTGTTCACATGCTTGAGTTGTTTGCATGCTTGTTTGCATGCTTAGGTTGCATAGCATTGCGTGTGCATTGCCTTGCCTCTTGATCACACATGATAGAGGTTAAGGTCCCTTGTGTGTTTTGTGTGTTTCATTTGATATTGAATTGCACGCTTGACTTTTTTGGGCCATCATGCATTGAAATGCGTGATTATGGCCCGAGGGTCGAGAACCATGCTCCTCTAAGTCTCAAACATGCCGAGGAGGGTGGTAGTGCATAAATTGCTTTGAAAATGCATCGCCATGTTCTGTCTATCCTCTGTTGCAGCAAACCAGTGTTTAGCAGGAGGAAACGACCGGTCGGCAACTTTCAGTGCCGACCGACTTCCAAAATAGTGCCGGTGATCCCATTTTTGGTCGATGACCATACCTCCATGGCCGGTGGTGTTTTCTCTTGGCCGGTGGAATCCCAAAGTTCTCAAGGAGTGGTTCAGAAGCAACATTAGGATTTTCACAATTATCAGAGATGTAGAATAGTGCAAACAGAGTCATGGCGACAGATTTCCGAGCGAAGCCGAGCACTCATGCATCTGTCTCTCTTCCCGAGGCTGTTTTACTGCTTTCTTAGCTTAATTAATCTGTTTAATTAGTTAAGCATTGTGTAATTAATTAATTAGCTTGTTAGTTAATTAGTTAGTTGATTTGTATTTTTTATTCGGTCCCTCCCTCGAGAGGGCGCAACTGTGTAATAAGCGTGCGTGTGTGATGCATGTCTTCCAACCTCCACTTATTTTTCCCTTTTACTTAACCGCTTACAATGGTTAGTTCTAGGGCATGTTTCAATTAGCATCCTTATGCTATGCATATTTGCATCATTCATCAGTATTGCATGCACCAGGCTCGGTGCATCATACTAACTGCATTGTATTTAAATTCCAAGTTGAATACATGTGTTGAATTGTCACATCTCATATGCCATTTAGATTAGCCAAGCCTATTCTAGTTGCATTTTGCCTGTGATGCATTAGCCATCTTAACATGGATTTGGATCACACATTTGATTACTAACATATTTCTTGTTTTGGCTCGGAGTACTAGGTAAGTTTTTATGCTTTAGCATCTCACATGAGTGTGAGTTTTGCCATGATAGCATGCTTACCATGAGGCTAATTGCTTATGTGATATAACTGCCTGAACGCCTGTGGGTGAAGGTTGGATTACTTGAATTGGGACAATTCATTGAAATCCGCATTTTAGCCTACTTGCAAGTAGCAAACTTCAAACTATTTTCCAAAACAAAACGGATATGCGATGCTTTGTTCCAAATTAGGCGATCTAGTCTATACTTGTGTGCTGTATGCATCACATAGTAAGATTAGCTAATTAACCGGAATAAGAACACATATATTTTCAAAACTCGATATCATGCTTAGTACAGGTCGATCTTTGATCAGGCGAGCGGGGGTGCTCATAGCTGACCTTCCCCAATCGTACCCAAGTTCCCGAGCTGAGGCAACTTTGGTGATGACGGACACGTGGCCTTAGGCAACGAGTCAGGGTTTCCTAAATTCCCCTAAAATAAATATTTAGGTGGCGACTCTGTATCTGGCAAAGCAGTCCATGTTTGGCACTTTTTTCTTAAAAATCTGTTTTCCAAAATGATTTGTCGGATTTGGACTCTTTGGTGATTTATCAGTCTTGCATTGTACATTGCGAGATCAGATTAAGAACATTGACATATTGAGTCCGAACTGTGGAAAAGCATAAGCCCTCGAGGGCGCATGCACAATTTCTGGCGACTCTGCTGGGGAGTTAGAGAACTTGACTCGAACTTATGATATCTTGTTTTGATTACACTCATATGTTTCTTTGCATTGCATGTGCATTGGTGCGCCTAGGACACCGTGTTTGCCATCTGCTATTCCTGAACAGTTTGCCAGAGGCTCGCTTTGAAAAGTGTGCCATAAGGCTGACCGGTTGCGGGCTCTGCCACGATAGGAACACAAACCCTAGTTTTTACTGGGGCACCCCTTTTGGCCATTCGACCTAGTGCATATTCGGAATCCATAGTGACCATTCCAAACTAGGACATGTTGCTTACCTGATTGTAGGTTGTTTGAAACCGCTGTATGCATAGTGAAAACCCTAGCTCCTGACAATAAGACAGGGAAACCCTACCCCAACATAGGGGTGTTTTGGCTCTCCCTGGCTTGTCATGTGCTTTTTGAGTTGACCTCTACAGGGAATGCACATATCAGTTTGCAAGTCTGGGTATCAAACCTGCGGGCATCAGTGTTTTGAGAATCAGTTATATCTGCGGGTATCAGATTCAGGTTTGGGGCAGTAACTTTGGGGAACAGTGATCAGTGGTCAAGTGCAGTCAGTCAGCTATACTTATGTCTGTTCTAGTAAAATTGGGCTGAGATGTTGCCTACTTTCTCTTTAAGTTCAGAGATTCAGTTTGGAGCAGCCAACGTTCTCCTTTGTTGAGGCAAGACCAGTCAAGGTATACCGGTTCACCTGCTTCGTCAGTCACCGGTTACATCATCTCCGTTCAGTTCAGCACTTATGATGACACAAAATTCGGAGGAAATTGTGGTTATGACAGTCGCATTGGACCAAGGAATCATCTTGCAGGATGAGACCAATGTTGAAATACCACATTCACCTAGGTCGCCGGTCGCGCACCCGATCTGGATGCCCCAGTTGTTTCAAACTCGTGAGCCCACCACGTTTGAGTTGATGGGAATGATTGGCGACCTCCAAAGGTCTGTGGCTGACCTCGCCTATGGAATGTCGGCTTTGCCACTAACCACATCATATGCCGGTAACTTCATGCCTCAGGAGCCCACGCTACTGGGGCGAATTGTAATTGAGCTCAGCCAGCCTGAAGCTGTCTCGAACTCCAGCAATGACGTATCAATGACAACGAGGCTTCGCATTGAAGCAACACCCCAAACCTCCCACCAAGCTGAGGCTAGTGGACAGAACAAGATGAAAACAAATTCAGATCCTTACGAACAACTCCAGCAAGTTGTTGAGGCTCTGAAAGCCGGGGGGTTGAATAAGCAACAAGTACTCGCGATTTTAGCTAAGACTATGGATGACATCTTCCCCACTCAGACCGAGAGTAGTTCAAGCCAAAGGGAAAATCAAGATAGGGACCGTCGTACCAGAACCGTTCCTCTCAACCCTAATCCTGCACCTAGAAAAGATCAGAGAGCTAAGGCAACACCTGCCAATCCTTTTGCTAGCACGTCCAGCAAAGGTCCACAGACTTCGAAGTACCTGCCCCGAGGGCGCAGGGTTTTTCATGCCCTTTACATGCCTTTGTCCAAGGCTCTTTGAATCCTCACGGGAAAAGGTCATCTCAAACCTCTTGAGCCTTGGCCTCTCTCGAGTAATCTCCCTCTCTCACATGATGCCACCCAGTACTGTGCGTACCATAAATAGGCTGGTCACACCACCGACAATTGCTTTCGTCTTCGCCACGAAGTGCAGGACTTGATCGATGATGAGGTCATCCTCCCATCTAGCTCAACAAAGTTTGTCACTACTGAGTTTGTGGACTTCGAAGATAATACAAGTATGTGATCAGGGGTTGGCCCACCTGCGGGCGGTGCTCGGTTTACTTCAGATGTGGCGTGTGGCACACACTTTTTTGAGCATCTGCGAATGCTAGCTTTTGTAGTTTCTGACTCGGGTGTTGAGTCAGTTCTGTGGTTTTGTTTTGAGTCAGTCTCTTTGTTTTGAGTCAGTCTTTTTGATTAAGGGTCTGTCTTGTTATATCGAGTCAGTCCTGTTGTGTAGAAGTTGGGTGATTCCGAGGTTATTGCTTCGGATATCACTATTTTGTTTTGTGTTCATTTTTTCTCTTTCTTTTGCGTCTGTTTCTATCTTGAAGCCAGTTACACCAGAAGATATGAATGAAATAGTAGCAGTTTTCATACTCCCGTGTTTGCTACTGCCTTGCGCCAATTGTGCCAGAATCTTGAATGCAACGGCAGTGCATTTCACCTGCTCTTCTATGCCTCAAATCATTGCATTGACCTACGTTTTTCAAAACTTTTTGAACATTGTGATGAAAACGAAGAGGAAGGAATTCCTCGGGTTTTGTAAAATTTGATCAAATTGAGAGAAAAAGAGGTATGCTAAGCCCTTAATGAATGGAATCATGCTTGTTGGTATGAGTACTGAGAAGGACCCTAGCTTGATCCATATTGGTTCTACATTGTCTTCAGCGCGCAGCGATTTGTCGTTTTCTTAAAAAATTTCAAAAAAATGTTTTGCGCGGTTCCACGAAAACTTATGTGGAATCGCTCTTGAGATTGTGTAGCTTAGGATCGCTCTCAGCCTCGAGACTCACCCCCCTTTCGCTTTCAAACAGTTGAATCTGCGTCCAAAATGTTCAAAGGTCAATCACAATGTGAGACTTGTATGGCCAGATCAGAAGCACCTCTCGAACAAGGGGCAAAAGAAGTTAGATAATGCACTCGAAGAGTCCAAGACAAAGATCAGCAAGAATGCCAAATCCCAGAAGGGAGCAAAGAAAAAGTACTACCAGAGAACAACTGAGTTCCTATCCACAACACTAGGGGCAAATTCAGCCCCCATTGGATGGACTCTGACATCATCAGTAAACAGCAGCCATTCTTCTGGATTCAGATGGCTTCGAGATCTCAAAACCATTTGACATGGACAAAGCTACACTTTTACCCTTGAGAGGCTCGTTGGGCTGAAAGCCCGGAAGGGCGACCCAGGCAAAAGTTAGAGCAAGAAAAAAGAAGAAAAAGAACAAAAAAAGAAAAATGCAAAGAATGAAAAAGGAAAAGAAATGAAAAAAATTAAAAAGAAAAGAAGAACAAAGCTCGCAAAGTTGAAAACCCAAAAGGGCGGCCTTGGCAAAAGTTAAAGCGTAAAAGGAGAGGTTAATACCTGAGTGTCCCTTAACCGGAACTACGTAAGGCCTGATTTCCATGTTTGGGATATGTAGGCAACTTCATCCTGAAGTCCAGCCACAAACATTTCCAAATGGATTGTGTCCATGTAATGGTTTTGCTCATCATTGTTTTCTCTATATCCGAGAGTTTGGTTGTGATTGTCACTCTGAAGGCTGATTACAATGCGCGGCGGTGCTATTCAAACAAGGGGCAACTTTCCGTTGCCATACAATGCGCCGCAATACTATTCAAACAAGGGGCAACTTTCCGTTGCCACTCAGTGTGCTGCGATGCCATTCAGACAAGGGCCAATTTTCCATTGTTTTGGATCTGAGGTTGTACATCTCAAGAGTAGGTTCCATGCTCGTAGAGCAATGGCCGTTTGCAAAAATAGTTTTTGAGAATTTTTACTGAGGTTAACTAATTTTCTCGCAGATTATTCTATTTTTCCAAAGCCGGACCATTTTTTTGGACCCAAAAAGGAAATTTTCAGTGCTCACAATCTAACTTGCGTGATTTTAAATCAGAAAATTGAATGAGCATGTTAATCAAACTTTTATATTGATCAAAATTGTTTTAGTAGAAAGCAAAAACAAAAAAGGGTCAAAATGATGAACTAGGGGCATAGTTGAGTCAGGTTTCCTGTCTTTTTCCCGTTATCCATGCGTTTGCCAGAAAGGGCACTCTACCTGCTAGAAAAGCGCACAACAAAGGGCAGAAAGCTCTCACATCCTCCAAGCAGCGAGATTTTGGGCCAAGTGCAAAGCATGGATTGGAATGGATCATGATATTCCACTCCCTCATCAGGACATGTTTGATCACGCCCAAACTCCCTAACAGAGCATCGTCAACCGATGTCCGTTGCAGATCTGCTGCACATCCAGTCGCACCACAACCCCTCTATGGGAGAAATTCACTAGCTGTGCGCAAAAAAATAAGAATCTAGCAGAATGCTAGGGGCAAGAGCCCGCAACTTCTTGTTTATCCATCGACCACCCAGGGGAGGGATAAAAAATGAGAGATTGAAGAATAGAGAGATGTGCGCTGAGAGAAAAGTGAGGAAAAGGCTTTTGAGAGAAAAACCGAGCCTGAAGGTCGAGTGATGTGAGGATCACAAATAAGAAAGGATGGGAAACAATACCCGAAAAAACAGGCTCCCTGTGCACATTTGAGTCTTGTGTTTTGTTGTGTTTTGTTTGTCTCGATTCTTGTTTTGAGTCGTTTCGAGTGCCAATAGGTGTGCTTAGGTTGTTTGCCTTTGTTCTCCTTTGTTGAGTCGTGATGTGCTGTGTCCAGTCGTAGACTCAATACCCAGTTGAAAACTTATTCTCACTCTCATTTTCAAAAATAAATCGTTTTGTGCTCAGAGTGCTGTGTCGTTCTCCACATTTGTGCAAAACAGGTTTTGTTCTTCCATAAAACTACAAGGTTCAACCCAAGTCACATGAGAACAGTAAAAGCAGGACCTATCTGAAGCTATATTGGTTCCGGACTGCAAAACAAAAGAAAATAGGGAAAATCGGAGCATCTGAGTTTGTTTCAGATTCCGGGATTACATTCCAGGTGCACTTTCTCAGGCCTCGCCGTTTCTCTGGAGTATGAGTGTATCTCGACCCCAAGTGTAAGCTTGCTTCAAGCTAGAATGGCAGTTCAGGCAGCACCTGAGGGTTTCACATGCAGATGTTACCTCTCGCCAATGTGAACATGGTGTACCCTTTTGAGCTAAGCGTGTTGCCAAGTCCTCTAAGAGGCAAATTGGAGGTTGGGTTTGAATTGGTTTCGTTAAGACCTGTATTTCCTTATTCAGTAGTTTACTTCAAACATGTTGTTGATGTTACACTCTGCCTGCATTGTTATGCACCCTTTCAGTTACATTGTTATGCATACTCCACCTGCATTGTTATGCACGTTATTGCACTGTTATGCATTGTTCATTTGCATTGTTATGCATTTCAACAAAACGTGCGTTGTCTCGCATTTGAGTTTACATGCATTTTCATGCATTTCAACAAATGCGCCAGTCGCGTATTCGAATTTATTTGCATTGTCATGCATTTCAATAAACGTACGTTGTCGCGCATTTGAGTTCACATGCAGTGTCATGCATCTCAAATTACCCGTATTGTCATGCATCTTCCTTATCTTGTATTGTCGTGCATGTTCCTTATCACGCATCGTCATGCGCACCTCTCATGCATTGTCATGCATGTTCCTTGTCACGCATTGTCATGTGCACCTCATTTGCATTGTCATGCATTTCCTCTCATGCATTGTTATGCATTTCAATTATATACATTGTTATGCATTTCAATTACACGCATTGTCGTGCATTTCAATTACATGCATTGTAATGCGTGTCTTATTTCGCATTGCCATGCATCTCCATATCACGCATTGTCATGCGTTTCAGTACATGCATTATCATGCATTCCTTTATCACGCATTGTTGTGCATATTCCAATAGTTCATGCATTGTCATGCATTCTCATTCATGCATTATCATGCGTGTCTCATTTGCATTGTCGTGCATCCCAATAGTATGCATTGTCATGCATCTATTGTGTGCATTGTCATGCCCTTCAATTACACGCATTGTCATGCATCTTTCATCTACATTTCAGTTCATGCATTGTCATGCATTCTCGTTCATGCATTGTCATGCGCGTCTCATTTACATTGTCATGCATTCCAAAAGTTTGCATTGTCATGCATTTTAGTTTATGCATTATCATGCATGTCTCTTGTGCATTATCATGCATTTCAAACAACTCGCATTGTCATGCATCTTCCATTTGCATTATCATGCACATCGATCTCTCGCATTGTCGTGTATTTCATGTGCATTGTCTCACACCACTCTAACTTTTCTCCACTCGCGTGCCACGTGTGGACGCATCTAACTTTTCTCCACTCGCGTGCCACGTGTGGACGTATCTAACTTTTCTCCACTCGCGTGCCGCGTGTGGACGTATCTAACCTTTTCTCCACTCGCGTGCTGCATGTGGACGTAACTAACCCTTACTAACCCCCTTTCTCCCTTTTTCGTATTATTACACACATTGCATACGTTTTCGCGTGTGCTTTACTTATATGTGTTTATACCCCTTTCTCCCCTTTTCGCATTGTTACACACATTGCATGCGTTTTCGCGTGTGCTTTACTTACATGTGTTTATGCACCTTTCTTTCCTTTTTGCATTGTTACACACATTGCATGTGTTTTCGCATGTGCTTTACTTACATGTGTTTATGCATCTTTCTCCCCTTTTAGCTTGCTTTATACATTGCATGCGATTCCACATGTGCTTTACTTATATGTGTTTATGCATTCCCCTAGGTGGTTACACATTGTACACGTTTTCGCGTGTACTTTACTTACATGTGTTCATACCTTGCTTGCTTTACACATTGTAGGCGTTTCTGCGTGTGCTTTCCTTATATGTGTTTATGCATCCCCCTAGGTGGTTACACATTGTATGCGTTTTCGTGTGTACTTTACTTACATGTGTTCGTACCTTGCTTGCTTTACACATTGCATGCGTTTCCGCGTGTGCTTTACTTATATGTGTTTGTGCATCCCCCCAGGTGGTTACACATTGGACACATTTTCGCGTGTACTTTACTTACATGTATTCGTACCTTGCTTGCTTTACACATTACATGCGTTTCCGCATGTGCTTTACTTATATGTGTTAATGCATCCCCCCAGGTGGTTACACGTTGTACACATTTTTGCGTGTACTTTACTTACATGTGTTCATACCTTGCTTGCTTTACACATTGCATGTGTTTCCGCGTGTGCTTTACTTATGTGTGTTTATGCATTCCCCCAAGGTGGTTACACGTTTTCGCGTGTACTTTACTTACATGTGTTCATACCTTGCTTGCTTTACACATTGCATGCGTTTCCGCGTGTGCTTTACTTACATGTGTTCATGTATATTTTCAGGAGGTTAGGCATTGCTTGCATTAGCGTGCATGCTTTACTTACATGTGTTCATTCCTGCCATACACATTGTTCACGTTGTCGCGTGTGCTTTACTTTTATGTGTTCAAGTTCCTTTATTTTCACACATTGTACACGTTGTCACGTGTGCGCTTTACTTACATGTGTATATTTCATTCTTGCTTCACACATTGCATGCGTTGTTGCGTATGCTTTACTTGCATAGGTTTGTGCCTTCATAGCATTGTCATGCTTATTCCAATTCGCACTGTTTTGTGCACCCTAAATCGCGCTATTTTGCGCATCGCATTGTTTTGTGCACCCTACTCGCATTTTGCATGCATTTCAATCGCGTTATTTTGCGCATCGCACTATTTTGTGCACCTCACTTGCATTTTGCATGCATTTCATTCGCGCTATTTTGCGCATCGTGCTATCCTACATACCTCATTCGCACTTGTTAGTGCATTGCGTTGTTACGCACTTCTCACTTATATTGCTATGCATGTATCTAACGATATTATACCTGTCATGTTCTCTTTCTTTTTTAGGCATGGTATTGTATGTACGGTTCATTTGAGGTTGGCATGACCAGACGAACCGGACAGGAACGATATTGTATGTACGGTTCATTTGAAGCAGGCACGACCATACGAGCCGCACAGGTATTGTATTCTCCGCGTCAAACGTAGCGAGAATTACATAATTCTCTTACATCCTTTCTTCATTGTAATGCAGTTTGGTTTTTGGCTTGCTTAAAACTGTTCCATTTATTGTATGTATTTGCTTCGTTATAGCCCTCTTTGCATGATCAAAAGTTATGTTCGGCTTTGTGCATTGTTCTTGCATTTTGCCCCTGCCTTCGGGCACATATCTTACTATCTTGCATGCTTGTCTAAGTCTTCAGCGTTGTCAAAAATGGGTCGTCTCTGGGCTTTGACATTCACTCCCGTCATTGTTATGACTTTCGAGTTCTGTCAAAGAGGGGCAACTGTAGACACCCCATTTTTGACCGTCCTCAAGACTTGGACGTCACCATTTGAACACTAGGTGATCATCCATGTTCGTGTTCGTCTTGAGTTCTCGGAAGTTTCGGTCACGCGTTTTGCCTCAAGACCTCTCGACTCGTTTGTTTTGTGCTTGGTTGTACACCAAACACTTGTGTTTTTGCTTCTGAGGGCAGGGAATCACGTGTTGGCCATCCCTACAACTCACCGGCCTTGGCTTGAGGCCACCGGCCCTGTTTTCTTGCTACCGACCAAATATTTTGGTCGGTCGACAGTGTTTTTGGTCGGCTGGCCTTTTTTGGTTGGTCAATCGGCCATATTTTCCAGCCGACCCCTTTCCATCTGCTTTTGGCAGATATTTTATGCCAGCTGTTACAGCTGGCATCCACTTTACACCCCCTCCATACACATGTATAGAGGGATTTGCCTCTTGTTTAGCTTCTCTTGGAAGCTTGAGGATTTGAACCTCTATAAAGAGGGAGCCCCTCCTCCCTCCTCCAGATTCAGAGAGTTAGGGTTAGAGAGGGAGATACAACTTTGTATCTATATTCCCTTATTTGATCCCATTTTGTGCCTCAAAAGTGAGTTTATGTCTTACTTTTGCACTTGAACACCTAGCATTACACCACCCTTGGGTTGCTGAGGCATTAGAGGGTTGTTGTTAAGGTTCTTGAGCTGATTTTGATCAGAGAAACCTGCTGTAGCTTGGTTCTTGAAGAGGTTCTACAAGGGTGAGTTCTTTGCTTTAGATTTCCCTTTTTTGCATAAGCTTTTAACCTATCTTGCATCTGTTTTTAAGCTTCAACTATAACTGATAAAAGTTCTAATTTTGTGTGTTTTAGAACTTTGTTTAAGGTTACTTTGAGGTTTGGGGTTGTCTCCCCCCTCCAAGGCCTTGTTAGGCCTTGTTTTGGGCCATCCATTTTGGCCATTGTTTTGGTCTTTGCATGACCTCTCTACTACTAAAATCCATAGCATTTTCAGTGGTGGAGAGGTGGTTTTGAGGTCCCAAATGGGAGAGGGTCATCCCCTCTCCATGTTGTCTTTGATGCTTGCGTAAATGGCTTGTGTTGTAGCATGTTTGCCTAGCTTGTTTTAGCCCCATTTCAGTATGTATTAGGTGTTATTTTGCCATGATATAGCACTTTTTTAAGTTGGTTTAGACATGCCATGTATGCTCCATACACTTGTCTTGTAATCCCATGTTTTGGCCTAACATGCATCATGTTGTAACATGTCTTTCTAGCATGATTTTGGCTTAGCTTCAAGAAGTTTTTATCCATGTTTTGGTATGCTTGAGGTCTGATTTTGGTTGTCTTGGTCATCCATGACTTGCTTTGTATAGCTACCATGTAATCTAGCTTGTTAGCTTTGAGTGTCCAAGTTGCTAGCATGCTCTATTTGGCTCATTTCAGTGATTTGGCATCACTTGTAATGCTATTTCAGTCCATATGACATGCTTGAATACTTGCATTTATCACCTATTCCATGCCTTGGATAGTTTGTGTTTTATGCCTCATGAGTATGTCATTGCGTATGCCATCATGCTTAGAACGTTTAGATGCCATCTAAGTGGGTTTTTGGGTTCATTTTAACATGTCATATCTTTGATTTTTTGTCGCCTGAGCCATGCCATGTTTGGTTGTATTAGGTGTAGTGTAACAGCTCTTTCTTAGTTTTGCGTGCCTCATGGTTTGGGAGTTGTGTCCTAGCATGTTTTGGCTTCTTTCCTCGCATGTTTTAGGCTCATTTGGACTTGCCTTAGGACTGTTTTAGGTCCTATTGGCCCTTTGGGGCTTGCTTCATGCAGCCTTGGTTTGAGTCCTTTGGCTAGTTTCAAGTTTTAGGCTTGATTTGTTTAGTTGGTTTGGCACCATTTCTAATATGATTTCAGAGCTTACAATGTATGCCATTTGTCCATGTTCATCCTCTTTTAAGTGTTCTTAAAAGTCCCCCTTTTATGCTTAAAGTGATGGGCCATTAGCATGCATGTTTGTCTATGGTTTTGTCCCTTATCCATTAGCATTTTGACCACTATTTTGGACCTATTAGAGAGCTGTCCTTCTTGGTGTAAGTCCATCCTTTGCATGTTGTTGCATGCTCGCCTTGTATATTGTTGCGTACCTTGCTCATCGCATGTCGTTGCATGCTTAAGTTGCATTTTTCATCCTTGTTAGCTTGCATCTTGTCATGTATTTGATATGTTGATTACATGCTTGCATGTTTGCATGCTTGTTCACATGCTTGAGCTGTTTGCATGCTTGTTTGCATGCTTAGGTTGCATAGCATTGCGTGTGCATTGCCTTGCCTCTTGATCACACATGATAGAGGTTAAGGTCCCTTGTGTGTTTTGTGCGTTTCATTTGATATTGAATTGCATGCTTGCCTTTTTTGGGCCATCATGCATTGAAATGCGTGATTGATGGCCCGAGAGTCGAGAACCATGCTCCTCAAAGTCTCAAACATGCCGATGAGGGTGGTAGTGCATAAATTGCTTTGAAAATGCATCGCCATGCTCTGTCTGTCCTCTGTTGCAGCAAGCCAGTGTTCTGCAAGAGGAAACGGCCGGTCGGCAACTTTCAGTGTCGACCGATTACCAAAATAATGCCGGTGATCCCATTTTTGGTCGATGACCATAACTCCATTGCCGGTGGTGTTTTCTCTTGGCCGGTGGAATCCCAAAGTTCTCAGGGAGTGGTTCAGAAGCAACCTTAGGATTTTCACAATTATCAAAGATGCAGAACAGTGCAAACAGAGGCAACAGAGTCATGGCGACGGATTTCCGAGCGAAGCCGAGCACTCATGCATCTGTCCCTTTTCCCGAGGCTGCTTTACTGCTTTCTTAGCTTAATTAATCTGTTTAATTAGTTAAGCATTGTGTAATTAATTAATTAGCTTGTTAGTTGATTAGTTAGTTGATTTGTATTATTTATTCGGTGCCTCCCTCGAGAGGGTGCAACTGTGTAATAAGCGTGCGTGTGTGATGCATGTCTTCCAACCTCCACTTATTTCTCCTTTTTACTTAACCGCTTACAATGGTTAGTTCTAGGGCACGTTTCAATTAGCATCCTTATGCTATGCATGTTTGCATCATTCATCAGTATTGCATGCACCAGGCTCGGCACATCATACTAACTGCATTGTATTTAAATTCCAAGTTGAATACATGTGTTGAATTGTCACATCTCATATACCATTTAGGTTAGCCGAGCCTATTCTAGTTGCATTTTGGCTGCGATGCATTAGCCATCTTAACATGGATTTGGATCATACATTTGATTACTAACATATTCCTTGTTTTGGCTCGGAGTACTAGGTAAGTTTTTATGCTTTAGCATCTTACATGAGTGTGAGTTTTGCCATGATAGCATGCTTACCATGAGGGTAATTGCTTATGTGATATAGCTGCCTGAACGCCTGTGGGTGAAGGTTGGATTACTTGAATTGGGATAATTCATTGAAGTCCGCATTTTAGCCTACTTGCAAGTAGCAAACTTCAAACCATTTTTCAAAACAAAACGGATATGCAATGCTTTGTTCCAAATTAGGCGATCTAGTCTATACTTGTGTGCTGTACGCATCACATAGTAAGATTAGCTAATTAACCGGAATAAGAACACATATGTTTTCAAAACTCGATATCATGCTTAGTACAGGCCGATCTTTGATTGGGCGAGCGGGGGTGCTCATAGCTGACCTTCCCCAATCGTACCCAAGTTCCCGAGACGAGGCAACTTTTGTGATGATGGACACGTGGCCTTAGGCAACGAGTCAAGGTTTCCTAAATTCCCCCAAAATAAATATTTAGGTGACGACTCTATATCTGACAAAGCAGTCCATGTTTGACACTTCTTTCTTAAAAATCTGTTTTCCAAAACGATTTGCCGGATTTGGACTCTTTGGTGATTTATCAGTCTTGCATTGTACATTGCGAGATCAAATTAAGAACCGTGACATATTGAGTCCGAACTGTGGAAAAGCATAAGCCCTCGAGGGCACATCCACAATTTCTTGCGACTCTGTTGGGCAATTAGAGAACTTGACTCGAACTCATGATATCTTGTTTTGATTACACTCATGTTTTTCTTTGCATTGTATGTGCATTGGTGCGCCTAGGACACCGTGTTTACCATCTGCTATTCCTGAACGGTTTACCAAAGGATGGTTTTGAAAAGCGTGTCATAAGGTTGACCGGTTGCGGGCTCTGCCACGATGGGAACACAAACCCCGATTTTTACTAGGGCACCCCTTTTTGACCATTCGACCTAGTGCATATTCGAAATCCATAGTGACCATTCCAAACTAGGACAGATTGCTTACCCGATTGTAGGTTGTTTGAAAGCGCTGTATGCGTAGTGAAAACCCTAGCTCCTGGCAATAGGATAGGGAAACCCTACCCCAACATAGGGGTGTTTTGGCTCTCCCTTGCTTGTTATGTGCTTTTTGAGTTGACCTCTACGGGAATACACATATCAGTTTGCAAGTCTGGGTATCAAGCCTGCGGGCATCAGTGTTTTGAGAATCAGTTATATCTACGGGTATCAAATTCAGGTTTGGGGCAGTAATTTTGGGGAACAGTGATCAGTGGTCAAGTGCAGTCAGTCAGCTATACTTATGTCTGTTCTAGTAAAATTAGGCTGAGATGTTGCCTACTTTCTCTTTCAGTTCAGAGATTCAGTTTGGAGCAGCCAGCGTTCTCCTTTGTTGAGGCAAGACCAGTCAAGGCATACCGGTTCACCTGCTTCGTCAGTCACCGGTTACATCATCTCCGTTCAGTTTAGTAGACTTATGATGACACAAAATTTAGAGGAAATTGTGGTTATGGCAGCCGCATTGGACCAAGGAATCATCTTGCAGGATGAGACCAATGTTGAAATACCACATCCGCCTAGGTCGCCTGTCGCGCACCCGATCTGAATATGCCTAGCAAACTTCAAACCATTTTCCAAAACAAAACGGATATGCGATGCTTTGTTCTAATTTAGGCAATCTAGTCTATACTTGTGTGTTGTACGCATCACATAGTAAGATTAGCTAATTAACCAGATTAAGAACACATATGTTTTCAAAACTCGATATCATGCATAGTACAGGCCGATCTTTGATCGGGCAGGTGGGGGTGCTCATAGTTGACTTTTCCCAATCGTACCCAAGTTCCCGAGCCGAGGCAACTTGGTGATGATGGACACGTGGCCTTAGGCAATGAGTCAGGGTTTCCTAAATTCCCCCAAAATAAATATTTAGGTGGCGACTCGGTATTTGGAAAAGCAGTCCATGTTTGGCACTTCTTTCTTAAAAATCTGTTTTCCAAAACGATTTGCTGGATTTGGACTCTTTGGTGATTTATCAGTCTTGCATTGTACATTGCGAGATCAGATTAAGAACCGTGACATACTGAGTCCGAACTGTGGAAAAGCATAGGCCCTCGAGGGCGCGTCTACACTGCCCACTCCTGGTCATGTGATCAACCTTTCTAATATACCAGGTATCATCCGGTTGGTTTTCTTCCCAATCTTCATCGGTGTGGGCGAGACACAAATCCTCGTCTTTCCACCACATTCCGTCGGCCATCAACAAGCAGCTATCTGGTTCCGTTGCATCTATTCCTGTGCACACAGCACATTCTGTTCTCGTGCTCACAGCACATTCCGTCCCCACAGGGGCTTTGGCCTTTCTAGCCCTCTCTAGTTCTTCGATCTTCTCCTGCTCAAACTGTTTCAGTGTAACCTGCTGCTCAGCATCTTCTGTACTCAAACTGTTCTGATCCTGACCAAAATTCTTATCACCGGTGCTCTTTGGTGGTCCGTTCTGATTCCCAGCCATTCCGGCCACTGCTGATGTCCCCGTCCCTGTTTTGGCTGAGGCTGCTCAAAAACATCCGGCCCGTCACTGAGCCACCCCGTAACCTCTGCTGACCCTTCCATGTAGAACCAGTTGACAGTCACGTCCTCTGAATCTTGTTTGTTGAAGAACTGAAGGTTGGCAATGTCTTCTTCCAGATCCGCTAGGTCATCTAGCCCTTGATTAGGTCCATCCTCTTGAACTACACAAATCTCGGCCCCAACCGGCAGCTCTACTCTCGGTTTAAATTGATCCATTGCTGTGATATAACCACTCGGGTTGTACTCAAAGTTTACAGACCCCTTAGGCTCTGAATGATCATTACCATCTACCTTAGCAGTCGTCCTAATTCTATCTTCGATAGCCCCCACCACCAGTTCAGGTTGGGTTTGGAAGATACTCAACATGCACAAGTCAGTGCTGTCAGGAATGAACACCTCCGGCTTGGGTAGGTAGGAAGGGGTGATATATATGCTAGGGTCGTATGACACAACCCCAGTTTGGATCTGGTTGATGCGTTTGGGAGGTGGAGCTCAGTTATGTGGTGGGAGTGGGTTGGTTGTGATATTCGGCTTCTTCGGAGGCACGATCACCCTGTTGTCAATGAGATCCTGAATCTCATGACGCAATCAAAAGCATTGGTCGGTTTAGTGACCATGCTGTTGGTGATAGGCACAATACTTCGCCGGGTTATGGGAATGAGGAAGTTTTTCTAGTAAGGGTCGCGGCTCTAGGGGCTTCAAGTGCCCTTTCTTGATCAAAACCCCCAAAGCCTTGGACAAAGGCATGTATAGTGGGGTGAAGGTTCTTTGGCCTCTGGGCGCATACCTGGCTGTTTGCGAGCTACTTCCGAACATACCAGTAAAGAGTGTAGCTGCAAGGGTTTTGGGAGGGGTGGTGGTGACCATTCCCACATCTGAAGTTCTGGCAGTTGAAACACTGCTTGTGCCTACATTCGTACTGCGATTGAATGCCCTTTTAGGCTACTCACTTTCATGGTCAATCAGACCTTGTTTCATTATGCCCTCGATCTGCACACCTATCTCATGTAGATCCGCAAAGGTGGGTAGGGGGAGGACAATCATCTTTTGCATGAGCTTGGGCTGGAGGTTGCGCACAACCATCCGAATCTGATCTTTGTCAACCGGTCTGATGGTCATCATCGAGGCTTTAGCCCTCCAGCGGGTCACAAAATTAGAGAAACTCTCCTTTGGTTCTTGCCTGGTGGTCTCGAGATCACGAGTTGTGACCTCGATTTGTGTATTATAGGAGTATTGAGTTGTGACTCTCCTCAGCCATCTCCTCCCAGTTCCTCTTAACGGAGTCCTCTAGCTTCGCGTACCAAATAGTTGCTACACCCGACAGGGTCCGGCCAAACAGGGAAAGCTTCTGCAATCTGGTGAGGCCCATTGGCCTTAGGACGTCCGAGAACAGCCGTAGGTGCACCATAGGGTCCCCAGACCCATCAAAACGATCGATGTGCGGCATCTTAAACCGGTCTGGCAGAGTCACAGCTGAGTTGGTGTATCCATCCTCTATATCTGGAATGGATTTCACGCCTTGAGACTTCTTGAAAAGCTTTTCTAGCTTGCTCACTTTCAATGCTGTTTGATCCACCTCGAACTCAAAATGTGAATCCACTAAGTTGGTGGGCGCTTTAGATAGCTGGGGTAGGATTGGGGGCGGAGCTGGCCCCGTTGGCACGTCTGCATTTTCTTGGACGTTGGCAATCTCCCCGAGTATTGGAACTCTTGGTGGGGGAGGAGCTAGGTGCGAAGCACACGCTCCGGTTTGCTACTGTAACCTGGCAATTAACTCTGCTTGTTAGGCCACTACTTGTAGACGCCCCATTTTTGACCATCCTCAAGACTTGGACGTCACCGTTGGAACACTTGGTGATCATCCGTACTTGTGTTCGTCCCGAGTTCCTAGAGGTCTCGGCTGCGCGCCTCGCCTCAGGATCTCTCGACTCGGCTTTTCGGTGTCTGGTTTTGCACCAAACACTTGTGTTTTCGCTTTGAAAGGCAGGGAATGGCTTGTTGGCCATTCCCACACCCCACCGGCTGTCCCCTCACATCACCGGCCGTTTATTGGTGCCACCAGCAGTGGTTTCTTAAAACCAATGGCCGATCGGCACTATATTTTGCCGACCGGCACTCTGTTTTGGGCCGGTGACCTATTTTGCTGGCCGGTGTGCCCCTTTTGCACCCTTGAGATGTGGTGCATGCCAACTATGCCAGCTGGAATGCACCAACACTCCTCCCCGTGCATGAAGTGGCTATTTTGCCCCTTTTGCCCCTTTTTGGTCAAAGCTTCTTGAGGAAACTTGACCCTTTGTCAAAGCTTCCTCAAGAAGCTTGGCCAGTTGTCCTAGCTTCCTCAAGAAGCCTTGACTCCCCTTGCACCCTTTGCCCCCTTTTTACTTAGCTTCTTTGAGAAGCTTAAGCCTTTGCCTTTGCCTATATAAAGAGCTCTCCTCCACCATGTTTAGGGTTAGAGTTTTGAACATAAAAAAACCAGAGCTTATATACATATACATCTGTTATACACACACTCTCTCTATATTTCCCTCTCTCTCCTCCCTTGTGTGTGTTTTCTTGGCTTAAAAGTGCATTTTGACTTTACTTTTGCACTAATACACACACCATTACACCTTGCTCCGAGATTGAGAGGCATTGAGGGTTGTTTTTTGAGATTTTGGACTGATTTTGCTCAGTAGAGTGTGGCTGGACCAACTGTTCTTGAGGTGTTCTTCAAGGGTAAGACTTTCACTTTATTATCCCCAATCTTGCATTGGCTTTTGACCTATCTTGCATGTTGATTTGAGCTTTATATATAACTAAAAAAAGTCTTATATTTTCATGCTTAAGAACTGTCATTAAGGGTGTTTTGGCATTCGGGGTCGAAATCCCCCTCTTAGGTCTCTTTTGGCCCTTTTTGGTGTCTTTTTCTTTAAGCCTTATTTGCTTTGTTGTATTAGCCTTCTCACCACTGAAATCCAGTGGATTTTCAGTGGTGAAGAAGATGGTTTGAAGTCTTGTATATGGGAGGGACACCCCTCTCCCTTTGTGTCTCATTTGTGCATGTTTTGGACTCATAAGGGTAGCATATATTCTTGGTTGTTTTTGGCTCCATATAAGATGTTTTTGGTGCTATTTAGGTCACATGTTATCTCTGTTTTTTGGTCGGATTTGTGGCCCTTTGCATGCTTAGCATACTTGCTTTGTATTCCCTTGTTTGTGCCTAGAAATGCATCATGACTTTTGACTACCATGCTCTCATATTTTGGTTTCACTTTGTGAAGTTCTTGACCATGTTTTGTCATGTATGAGGTCTGTTGGCCACTGATTTGGTCTTGTTTAGCATGCTTGATATAGTTGCTTTGCATTTTGGATCATGAGCCATGAGTGTATGGACCATTAAAATGCCTAGCTTGGCCTATTATCATCATTTGGCATTAGTTGAGATCATATTCCAGTCCATATAATGTGGTCTCACATTGTCCTTTGTGTCTCTTTCAATGCTTTGAAGTGTTGTGTTTTCATGCCTTGACATGTGCATTGTGTATGCCTATGTGTTTGGGCCACTTTAGGGCTGCCATACCAGTGGGTTTTGGAGCTATTTTGCATACTAAAATTCTGCTTTTGGGTTGTATAGTTCATGCCATCCTTGTTTGGGTTAGTGGTGGTAGAATGCCCTTTGTTATGCCTTAGCTTTGGCCTCCCTTTTGGCTTGCATGTTTGTAGTGCATTTTGTCCATCACTTTAGGTACTTTTAGCCACTGTTTTTGGGGGTGTTTGAGGCCTTCCATTTCAGTCTAAGTCCCTTCTCGGACATGGTTGTATGCGTGACTTGTTGCCTCTAATCGCATGCTTGCATTGTACCATATTAGCATTGCATGACGAGTTGTATTGTAGCATTGCATGTTAGGAACATTGCATGCTTGCCATGATATGTTGCATTACATTTGGCATGCTTCGCATTTTAGTGATATGTTGCATTTTCGAGCCATGTTTGCATAACATGCATTGCATTGCTTGGTTTGGGGTGTCAAACCAAGTGTGAGGGGTGGAGAAGTGTTCATACTACAAGTGATGTAACGCGTCTCAACTCTTGGTCACCGAGGCCCTTGACTTTGGCATGATAGGGTTTTGGTATTCATTTATATGTTGCATGCATTCCCATTGAATTGCAACCTTGTCTCCTTAGGCCATCACGCATCAAAATGCATGATTGATGGCCTGAGGGTCGAGAGTCATGCTCCCTTGAGTCCCTTGCATGATAGGGAGTGTGCCCGCACATACATTTGCTTGAAATTCCATGCCATACACTGTCTGTCCTTGTTGTTGTCAAAAACCAATTTCTGCAGGGAGTTTCTGCCGACCGGCATTTTAGAGTGCCGACCGGCCATGGATTGGTGGCCGATGATTTGAAACCCCAGCCGATGGATAAGTTACATGGCCGGTGGGTATCCCCTTCAGCCGATGGTGTCCTACAGGGTTCAGGGAACCTGTCCCAAGATTTTGGCAGTTTTCAGAGAAGCAGGGCAGTGTAGACAGAGGCAGTAGTGGTATGGTACGGGCTTTCGGGGCAAGATAAATCCGAGCATGCATCATTCACGCATCCCGTGGCGGGGGCTGCAGCCATCTTCTCTTTGCATTTAATTTGTTAATTAGATTAGAAATTTTGTAATAATTAATTTAGTATTATTTATTCGGACTGTAATATTTATTTGGACCCTCCGAGTGAGGGCAGTTGTGTAATAAGTGTGCGTGAGTGTGTGTATGTCTTCCAAACCCCACGTCTTTCTTCCCTTTTATTTACCTGCTTATGATGGTAGACTAGGGCATATTTAAATCAGCATACCTTATGCTTAGCATGCGTGCATCCATACATTTGTCTTACATGCACCAGGCTCGGTATATCATGTTAACTACACTCGTATTTCAATTCCAAGTTGAGTATTTGTTAGTTGCAGCATTTCACATGCCATGTTTAGGATAGTCGAGCCTGTTTGGATTGCATCCTTGCATGTGTTGCATTAGCCATCTTAACATGAACTAGGATCATGCATATGATTACTAACTGGTTTTTGTTTTGGCTCGGAGTACTCGGTAAGTATTTATGCTTTAGCATACCGCATGCGTGTGAGTGTTGCCATAACAGCATGATTACCATGAGGCTAGCTGCTTATGTGATATAATTGCTTGAATGCCTGTGGATGGAGGTTGAATTACCTAAATTGGGATAACGCATTAAAACTGTGAGTTTTAAGCCCACTAGATAGTGGCAAAACCATCTTTTCTAAATGCCCACTCGAGGGTGGCAAAACCTGCATTTTAGCCTACTTGCGAGTAGCAAACCATCTTCAAAACGATCATGCAATGTTTTGTTCCAATTTAGTCGATTTGGTCTATACTTGTTTGCTGTGCGCATAACATAGTAATTCTAGGCTAATAACTGGAATAAGAACACATAACGTTTTCAAAACAAGATATCACGGTTAGTAGAGGCCGATCTTTGATCGGGCGAGAGGGGGTGCTCATAGCTGACCTTCCCCCAATCGTACCCAAGTTCCCGAGTCGAGGCAACTTTGGTGATGACGGACATGTGGCCTCTGGCACCGAGTCAGGGTTTCCTAAATTCCCTAAAATAAAATATTTAGGTGGTGACTCTGTATCTGGCAAAGCAGTCCATGTTTGGCACTTCTTTTTTTGAAAATCTGTTTTCTCAAAACGATTTGCCAGATTTGGACTTTTTGGTTCAGATTAAGAACTGTGACACAAATCGAGTCCGAACTGTAGTGAGGCCCGCGGGCGCGTCTACAGTTTCTGGCGACTCTGCTGGGGAATTTAGAGAGCTTGACTCGAACTCGTGATATCCTGTTTTGATTTCATTTATGTGTCTCTTTGCATTGCATGTGCACTGGTGCGCCTAGGACACCGTGTTTGCCATCTGCCATTCCTGAACGGTTTTCCGGAGGCTTGTCTTGTCAAGACATGTCCATAAGGCTGACCGGTTATGGGCTTTGACAGTATGGGAACACAAACCCCGGTTTTTACCGGGGCACCCTTTTCGACCATTCGACCTAGTGCATATTCGAATCCATAGTGACCATTCCAAACTAGGACAGGTTGCTTACCCGATACTAAGTTGTTTGAAACCGCTGCGTGCGTAGTGAAACCCTAGCTCCTGACGAAATAGGACAGGGAAACCCTACCCCAACATAGGGGTGTTTTGGCTCTCACTTATTTGCTATGTGCTTTAGAGTGTATCTCTAGAGGAACGTACATATCAGTTTGCAAGATTGAGTATTAAGCCCGAGGGCACTAGTATCAGTGTTGTTGAGAAATCAGTTATCTGCGGGTATCAAGTTCAGTTTTGGGAACGGTGATTTGAGAACAATGATCAGTATCGAGGAACAGTGTGTTCGGCTTACCAACTGTGTGTTATAAATACCCAACTGTGCGTTGTGTGTGTTTATTTTACGCCGTTATGCTGTCCGATTGTCTGGTTATTTATTGCTTTATTTATCCTTTTGGTAGGTAGTTTAGTACAATTGCTTTCAACCAGGTAGATATTCCCCAAGCACTCTGGATTAGAGGTCGTCGGCTCCATCGATCTGAGGATCTGGCAGACGGACAACCAGTGTACCACTCTCTACCCCCGGTTACTAGACGGAGGACAGCTAGGCAGAAGGCATCAGTTCAACAGTCAGTACAGAGGGCTTTATCTACCCCACCTGTGTACAGTAGGGATCAGGGTTCTGTTTCACCCACAGAGAGGGAACATATATCGATAATTCAGTCAGAACAGAACAGTATGGCTAGTTTAGAGGAGATGCCAACTCCAAGAAAGCATGAAAGTGATGCAGCAGGATGCTGTCCGACAGGCAGAGTTCGCCAAGCAGCAGGCCATGGTTATGAATGAACAAGCAAAGTTAATTGTAAGGTTACAGCAGCAAGCCGGAGCATCTGCTTCGCAACAAGTTCCTCTCCCGCCAGGAATTCCCACCCCCGGGGAGACAGCTAATGTTCAGAATGACACAGACATTCCCACGGGACCACCTCCACCCCCGATCCTACCCCAAATCCAACCCCAGTTATCCAAAACACCCACCAACCTACCAGACTCTCCCTTTGAGTTCGAGACAGATCCCACAGCATTGAAGTTGAGCAAGCTCGAAAAGCTGTTCAAAAGATCCCAGGGAGTCAAGACCATCCCTGACATCGAAGATGGGTATACCGACGCAGCTGTGACGCTGCCTGACAGATTCAAAATGCCGCACATTGATCGATTTGATGGGTCCGGGGACCCCATGGTGCACCTGAGATTGTTTTCAGACATCTTAAGGCCAATGGGCCTCAGCAGACTTCAGAAGCTGTCTCTATTTGGCCGGACCCTGTCGGGTGTAGCGGCCATATGGTATGCCAAATTGGAGGATGACGTCAGGAGAAGCTGGGACGAAATGGCTGAGGCCTTCATCTTGCAGTACTCATACAATACACAAATTGAGATTACGACCCGGGATCTCGAGACAACGAGGCAAGAACCCAAAGAGGGCTTCTCAGAATTCGTGACCAGATGGCGGGCTAAGGCTTCGATGATGACCTTAAGGCCCACAGACAAAGACCAGATTCGGATGATTGTGCGCAATCTTCAGCCGAAGTTGATGCAAAAGATGATTGTACTCCCCTTCCCTACCTTTTCTGATCTACATGAAATGGGGGTGCAGATTGAGGATGCCTTAAAGCAAGACTTAATTGATAATGACCGGGAGCAACCCCACAGAACATTCAATCGTAACACCAATGCAGGCCCGAGTGGCGCTACAACTACCAGGACCTCCGAAGTGAGTATGGTCACCACCAACCCTCCCCCAAGAACTATGGCGGCCGCACCATTCTCCGGTGCGTCCGGAAGCAACCCACAAACAGTCAAATACCCACCCAAAAACACCAGAACCTTCGCTCCGCTTTATATGCCCCTGTCCAAAGCTTTGGGGGTTTTAATCAGAAAATGGCATCTGAAGCCCCAAGAGCTGCGGCCCTTACCAGAAAGACTCCCCGCTACCCACAACCCAGCCAAATATTGTGCATTTCACCAACAGCACGGTCATGACACCGATCTGTGCTTCCGATTACATCATGAGATTCAAGATCTCATCGATAACGGGGTGATTTTGCCTCCCGAGAAACCCAACGTTACTACAAACCCTCTCCCCACACATAACCAAGCTCCACTACCCAAAAGAGTCAACTTCATCCAAACTGGGGTCATGCCTTACGATCCTAGCATCTATATCACTCCTTCCCACCTGCCTAAGCCGGAAGTGTTCCTTCCCGATTGCACCGATTTGTGCATGATGGACATCTCCACAACCCAACCTATGCCAGCGGTGGTGACTATCGAGAACAGGAGAGAGAAGATTCCAAAGGAGAAGGGGGTTGTTGAGCCAGAGTCTCCGGAATCTGGGAGTGGTGTTGGGAATGCTTATAGTCCAGGTGACTACATTTTCTCAATAGGCCAGGATAGGCCAGATATGGAACTACCGACAGAGGGGGAGCTGTGTGTGATCCAAGGGGACAGTTTGGGACAGGGAACGGATGATTTAACGGCTGTGGAAGAGGACCTTGCCAAGCTCTAGTTTTACAGTAACCAAGACCCAGGAGACTCAGCCGTCAACTGGTTCGATTATGAGGAATCAATAGAGGCTACGAGATGGTTAGACGATCAACCAGATGTGGTAGGAGAGTTCCAACCAGGATAAGGCCCGGCAGGGGCAAGAATGTCAGTAACAGCCGGGAGGGTTGAAGAACAGAGTGCATCGCCGGAGAGCGCTGGTGTCAAGAATTTCGCTCGGGATTGGAGCATTTCGAGTACGGGGATTATTGAACAGTCGGCTGCATTGACACAGTTGGAACAGGAAAGATTCAAAGATTCTGAGAGAATCAGGAAGGCAAAAGCCCATGTGGGGACTGAGACTGCTGTGAGCACAGAAATGGAGAATGCCGCGAGCATAGGGATAGAAGGTACTGCGAGTATGAGAACAGTCATGCCAGAGCCGGACAGGTGCCTGTCGACTACAGATGGAATGTGGTGGGAGGATGATGATCTATGTCTTCCCCACACAGACGAAGATTGGGGGAGTAACCAACCAGATGATACCTGGTATATCGGCGAAGTTGATCACATGACTAGGAGTGGACGGTATTTCAAGCCTCCACACCTAGATCAACCAGAGGCGTCTGGAAAAGATAGGGAGGTAGAGAAGCAAAAAGAAAAGAAACTCGAGGATGAGGCCGTATTGAGACAATTGAAAAAGATACAAGCAGATATCTCCATCTGGAGGCTGCTTATGGCTTCTCGAGTACATAGGCAGGCTGTCCTTACAGCCTTGGACAAGGCCAAACTCTCGATAGAGACTACGCCAGAGCAGTTGGTTGGATTGGTTTTTTCAGGAGGAGCTACCCCGATGCTGACATTTTCTGACAAGGAGTTACCACCCGAGGGGGCAAACCATAACAAGCCACTCTACATCTCTGTGGAGTGTAGGAATAAATGGATACCGGTGGTCCTTGTTGACACAGGGTCCGCCATCAACGTCTGCCTGGCAAGGACAGCCTATGCGATCGGTTTGAAAATCGTGGACTTTGTGCCAACAGCCCAGGTGATTCGGGCATATGACAACACAAGCCGGGAAGTAATGGGAACAGTTAAGATTCAAACAAAGGTTGGGCCGGGACAACATGAAATAGATTTCCATGTCTTGGAGGTTCCTGCCACTTTCAATCTACTCTTGGGGCGGCCGTGGCTGCATTAAGTCAAGGCAGTCTCCTCCACCCTACATCAAGTGGTGAAATACCCCTATGGGAAGGGAGTAGCCATTGTTTTCGGAAATTCATCGATTCATTCGCCGCTGGAGGTATCTACGCCTGTTCTAGAAATTGAGTACAGTATGGAGGATGTGTTCATATCGGGTTTTACCTTGGCTGAGGCTCAGGTTGTACAGAACATCATGGCAGCTAATGAAGGGGTATATGTCAGTGCTCAAGCAGTCTATCTCATGAACAAGCTCCAACACATCCCCAGGATGGGATTGGGAAGGAGTGGTCGGAAGGGCATCGCAGCGTTGGCCGAAGTGCCACACAACCCTCATACCTTTAGATTGGGTGATCTACCCACCAAAGAGGACTGGATGAGGAAGGGAAAGGAAATGGTTGGAAGAGCCAGAACGAAACAGATGGGGAAGCCTTTTGACTTAATGCACCGGCCCATTCAGGGTACCCTAAACGGACGCTTCGTCCGGGAGGGGGAGGACTTTTCGTTCTGTGGCTTCCCAGAGCCGTGGCTGAACGCGGAGAGGAAGCGCGTGCCGGGGTTTGAGATTTTCTTTGACCTGTAGTTACCCGGGAATAACATTGCCGAAGAGCAGACGGACCCATTAGCTGAGGCTGAGCGGAGTAAGGAAGTGCAGTCTGAGGACGCTGAAAATGAGATGGAGGTAGCGTTGGCATGTCTACTTTCAGATCCTCCGATTGAACAGAAGTGCTTGGGGGATAACTTCTCGGTATGCATGATCGGGAATGAAACGGCTGCGGGCCTATCATTAACTATTTTGGATGCATCCATCGCACCTTCTCTCGTTTGGCAATATGAAGAAGGTTTTTTTTATCAAGCAGCACCGGGTCAGGTAGTGAACCGGAATCTGATTCCACCAAGTCTTGTGAGTCGGAAACAGGTTCCGGCTCAACTGAGTCTGAGTCTAGTATTCCCGGGGGTGATAACCCGGATGCCACAGTCCTGTCCAGGTCGTCTTTTTCTTTCTCCTTTGAGTCTGTTGTAATAGAACAATCGGACAGCTTGGAAGAATTTAATGAGAATGATGTGGATGTGGTTCCTGAGTATTTCTCTGTGCCTTTGATTTATTGTTTAAATCAGGATTTTCAAAATTTTGATGAAAACGAAGAGGAAGAAATTCCTCCGGTTTTGCAATGATTAATTGATCAAGAGCAGGAAAGATTTGTTAAACCATTAATGGATGAAATCACTACTGTGAATGTTGGTGCTGAGAATGACCCGTAGCTGGTCCAGATCGGGTCCACGTTGTCTTCGGAGGAACGCGAGCGCTTAGTCGCTTTATTAAAAGATTTCAAAGACATTTTCGCGTGGTCCTATGAAGACATGCCTGGAATCGATCCTGAGATTGTACAGCACCTGATCCCTCTTGACCCCGAGGCCCGACCTGTCAAGCAGAAACTCAGAAGGATTCATCCAGACTGGGCCATCAAGATTAAGGAAGAGGTCACCAAGCAAATCGATGCAGGCTTCCTGCTGGTATCTGAATACCCGACTTGGTTGGCCAACATTGTTCCAGTGCCGAAGAAGGATGGCAGAATCCGAGTATGCATGGATTTCAGGGATTTGAACAGAGCTAGTCCGAAGGACGACTTTCCCTTGCCACATATTGATGAGTTGGTGGATTTCACAGCGGGGCATGCTTTGCTTCCGTTTATGGATGGTTTTTTAGGCTACAATCAGATAGTGATGGCACCCGAAGATCGGGAGAAGACTGCTTTCACCACCCCGTGGGGGACTTACTGCTACAGAGTGATGCCGTTTGGGTTGAAGAATGTTGGAGCTACGTATCAACGGGTTGCGACCACAATATTGCATGATATGATCCATAAAGAGGTTGAGGTGTACGTGGACGACATGATTGTCAAATCCAAGGAAAGAGAGGGCCACTACACCACCTTGCAAAAGTTCTTTCAAAGGATCAGAGAATTTCGGTTGTGGCTAAATCCTCAAAAATGTGCATTTGGTGTTATAGCGGGAAAAATGCTGGGGTTTCTAATTACACAAAGGGGCATCGAGGTCGACCCTTCAAAAATCAAGGCCATCTTAGAAATGCCACCACCAAGGACTGAAAAAGAGGTGCGAGGCTTTCTGGGTAAAGTGCAATTCATAAGACGGTTTATCTCGAAATTAACCTTGACTTGTGAACCACTTTTTGTTCTCCTGAAGAAAGGCAAGAAATTCCAATGGGACGGCCGATGCCAAGCTGCTTTTGAACAGATCAAGGAATATTTACAGAACCCACCCGTGTTGTCACGGCCAGAGCCAGGGAAACCGTTGATATTATACCTTTCAGTGACCGAGACCACAATGGGCTGTATGCTCGCGCAAGAATCGGAGGACAAAGTGGAGAGAGCCATCTACTATCTGAGCAAGAAGATGCTAGAGTATGAGACCCGCTATACGCCGTTGGAGAAGGCTTGCTTAGCTTTGGTATGGGCTACCAGGAAGCTGCGGCACTACCTGTTAGCTCACTCCGTAATGTTGGTTTCACGACTCGATCCCATCAAATATCTTTTCGAGAAACCGGCACTTACGGGTAGGCTAGCTCATTGGTTGTTGTTGCTCTCCGAATTCGACCTGAAATATGTGACACGCAAGTCAGTCAAGGGAAGAGCAGTAGCAGAATTCTTAGCCGATCATCCAGTGGAAGGAGGTGAAGCAGTTGAATACTTATTCCCAGATGAAGCCATTTTGTACGTCGACGACGAGTAGTGGACGATGTACTTTGACGGAGCATCAAATCAGTACGGGTATGGGATAGGTGTGTTGCTGATAGCACCCGACAATTCCCGTATCCCTCTAGCCTTCAAACTCCGGTTCAAAGTCTCGAACAACGAAGCTGAATATGAGGCATGCATTGCCGGTCTAGAAGCAGCCCTGGAACTAGGGGCAAGACGGTTGGACGTCATCGGGGACTCGAACCTTGTTGTGTCTCAAGCAAAAGGAGACTGGAAAGTCAAAGAAGAAAAGATGATGATGTATCACCAGACCTTGGACTTGTTAATTCCTAGGTTTGAGAAGCTGAACTTTGCTCATCTTCCAAGAGAGAACAACAGGTTTGCAGATTCTTTAGCAACTCTATCTTCCCTGATAGACATCCCGTTTGGAATCCGGATGCGTCCAGTCGTCATTGACCAGAAGTTTGCGCCAGCCTATGAGTCAATCGCTGCTATAAATGAGGTCCAGGACGAAAACCCCTGGTATTATGACATTTGGAATTTCTTGGAGAAGGAAGCATATCCACCAGGGGTAAATGCCAAGGATAAAAGGGCAATAAGAAGAATGGCCGTTCAGCTCATCATCTGTGGAGGTAAGCTGTATAAGAGAGGTCATCTGGGAATGCATAAGTTATGTGTTGAAGCCGAGGAATCGAAGCGCCTAATGGAGGCCATCCATGGGGGAGAATGCGGTGCGCATATGAACGGAGTAATGCTAGCACGGAAGATCCTCAGACAGGGTTACTACTGGTCCACCATGGAGGAGGATTGTATCAATTTTGTTCGGCGATGCCACAAATGTCAGATCCATGCAAACCGCATGAACATCCCCCCGTCGAAGCTATACAACATGACTTCGCCATGGCCACTTTCAGTTTGGGGAATTGTGTGATCGGGGTTGTCACTCCGAAAGGGTCGAATGGGTATGAGTTCATCCTAGTCGCGATAGATTACTTTACAAAGTGGGTCGAGGTCCAATCATATGCGGTGTTGAAAGCGTCACATGTTGCAAAATTTATCAGAAACAATATCATCTGTCGCTATGGGGTCCCAAACGAGGTCATTTCGGATAATGGTTCCCACTTTAAGAAGGAAGTGATTGACTTGTTGGAGAAATACAACGTGGCTTTTCATAAGTCATCCACATACCAGCCGCAAACCAACGGAGCGGTCGAGGCCGCCAATAAGAATATCAAACACATACTGCAGAAGATGGTGGAAACCTACCGGGATTGGCCGGATAAGCTGCCGTTTGCTCTGTGGGGCTACAGGACTTCAATTAGAACGTCTACCGGAGCGACTCCGTATTCATTGGTTTATGGAATGGAGGCCGTTCTATCTATCGAGATTGAGGTTCCGTCATTGCGAGTATTGGCTGAGTGTCAAATAGCCGAAGCAGATTGGCAGCAGAGCAGATTTGAGGAACTCATGCTCTTTGATGAGAGAAGACTGAAAGCACTGTACCATGTTCAAGGCTATCAGCGCAGAATTGCCCGGGCTTTCAACAAGAAAGTTAAGTCTAGGAATCTAAAGGAAGGAGATTTGGTGCTCAAGGACAACCGAGTTCCCATCCACGACCCAAGGGGCAAGTTCAGACCCAATTGAACTGGTCCCTACATCATCAAAGCTATCTGGTCAGGTGGAGCTGTGGTTCTAATGGACCTAGATGGCCTGAAATTTTCCCAACCGATCAACATGGACAAGTTGAAGAAATATTACCCCTGAGAGGCTCGCTAGGCCGAAAACCCGAAAGGGCGACCTAGGCAAAAGTTAGAGCACAAAAAATTGGAAAATATAAAAACTGAGCTCGCAAGGTTGAAAACCCGCAAAGGGCAACCTTGGCAAAAGTTAGAGCGTAAAAGGAGAGTAAAAATACTCAAGTGAACCTAAGCCTGAACTACGTAAGGCTTGATTCCCATCTTTGGGATACGTAGGCAACTTCATCTTGAAGTTCAGCCATAAACTTTTTCCCGATCAACTTTATCCATTCGATCATCTCAGTCATCTTTGTCTATCAGCATCAATTGGAATCTCCGGTGCAGTGCTATTCAGACTAGGGGCAACTTTCCGTTGCCATGCAGTGCCGCGGTACTCTTCAGACTAGGGGCAACTTTCTAGTTGCTGGGATCCGGGGTTGTACACCTCAGTGACAGATTTCAGACATGTCCAGTTCTGATCCATATCGAAAATGGTTTTGAAAAGTTTTAATAAAAGTTGACTTTGTTCAAAATTAATCTTTTTACAACTTAGACCATTTTTGGACCAAAGCGGAGAATTTTCAGTACCCACAACCTTCAATTTCATTGATTTCAATACAGAGTTCTCCTACTCTTGCATACAAATTGAAGTTTCTTTTTATTACATTGATAAAGAAAACTTGAAAGTTCTAATAATGCAATAAATCCGGGGCATAGCTAAGTCAGGAGTTGCTGCGCCCCCTCCCAGAGCTGGTCGAAGCCTCTGACGCCAAGATGGGCCCGACCTGTGCCTCCTCATTAAGCCAATCCAAGCACTCATCAGATAAAATGCAACTGAAAGTAGGAGCGGAGGCCAGGAGTCCTCTTGTCCTCCACGCGTTGGCCTGCCGAGTGAGCTGTGCGCCTCGGGTTGGGAATGCAGCAGGATACTCTATCCCCTCTGGCGGGTAGGTCTGATCATGGCCAAATTGGCGTCAAATCCGAAATGGGAAGTAGAATACACAGTGAGTGAGACCAATCAACTGAATCCCAGTTTGCCAGGACATGTTGTAACTCATTGCCGGAAGGCTGAGCCAAGGGCACCGCCAAGCAATATGGTCTGCGGACAAGCAGGACATCCAAGCGAACCACCATCCCTCATCAAGGGCATCGACTAGTCGTTGTCGGAAGAAGTAGCTGCGAGTTGAGTAGGCTGGGCAAGAGTCCACAACCTGCAATATATCCATCAACCATGCCTGGGGAGGGATGAAAAATGAGAGAATAAAGAATAGAGAGATATACGATGAGAGAAAAGTGAGAATAGTGTTTTTGTGAGAAAAACCGAGCTTGAGGGTCGAGTGATGTGAGCGATACATATATGAGATTGGGTGGGAAACATTACCTGTAGTAGTAGTGGACTCCCTGCTAATCTGGTCGTCTTACGACGATAAAAGGCGTCTAAGCCCATCAACGTCTCAGCCAGAGTCATGGCAATACAGCTCTTGCCCTCCGTCAAGCCTTGGGCAACCTCGGTCAGCCGGACACTAGACCCTCTGGAGCCTGAGACAAACAGAAAATGAGATAGCATGCACAAACAGAGGGCGTGTCGCCGGAAGCCTTGCCAATGATGGTTGTTGCGATCACCGGCATCAGAAAACCGATTGATCAAACTCGGAATATCCAGCATCCTGTCACAAATCAGAGACCGAGCGTCACGCATAATGAGTCCACACATTCGCCCTAAGGATTGGGCATGGCCAAAATTAGGTTGGGACAGGAGCTCCTCGTCGCGCTCGGACTCCATTAAGGCTCGGAAATCTTCGAAGGTAGGACATAGCTCTTGCCCAGTGAAGCTAAAGACATGCGTCACCGGATTCCAAAAACTCGCCGCGGCATGCAGAAACGGAAGGTGCAACGGGGTACGACCCAGAGTGAATAGTGCATTTATGTCGAAATCCTGGAAATTCAACTTTTCCGAGCCACCCAAGCTAGCAGTCCAAGCTGTGAGATTTTGAGCAAGAAACTCTTCCATTAGAGCAAATCAGTGTGGAATTGAGAAAAACTACGAAGCTGAGGTCTTTGTAGGAGATAAGGTTGGGTGGAGGACAGGTGTCAATATTCTGGTGATTCCTTCATTCATGGCCGGCCGGCCAAATATTGTGCTGACCGACCATCACCTTTTGCCGACCGAACAAATTTCTGGCCGATGGCCATTTCTTGTGGCCGACGGCCTCTACCCTTGGCCGATGGTCTTCCTCCCTGTTCCCTGAGCTGTTTATGCTAGGGATTGGAGAACTCCACCGCCTCCAACCCCCCCAGTGATCGATTCTTGCGAAGTCACACCTGTCTGCTTATCGAGTTATTATACATTTGCTTATCGAGTTGTATTTCACTCTCTTTAAGTCTTTGATTTGTTTATCGAATTGTACTCATACTTGATTGGTTATATCATGCCTTTGTTTTGCTTATCGAGTTGTAAGTCGGTTCACTGCCTGATTATTACGATGCAAGTACTCAATGTTCAAAACGGGTTCAATTTCGTTCACATTGTGGTGTGATACCTTGCGATGCGATGCATAGAAAATTTACAAATGCAACATCTTTTGAACAAAATGGTCGTTTCATTCCCATCACGTGTTTTGCAAAATATGTAATTTTGAGAAAGAATAAAACCTGCCCGAGGCAGTGCAATGTGCTTAAACTACCAGTAAAAAGGAAAGTAAAGCATAAAATGGCAAGGTAGCAAAGTGTCGGAATTGATACCAGTAAAACTCCCTTTGCGGTCAACGCACCTTCCGCACCTTTGTTCGGGTCAACTACATGGTTTGGCACCTTCATCACTCGATACAATGCAGGAAAGCACACTTTTGAAACGTGAACCTTCGAGTTGACCTCAGGCCACAACTTCTACGAGCGATGATCGGTACGTACGAAGAACGCCCCTTCTCGTATCCTTTTCATGTCTTGTGGATTCCACAAATCGTTTCAATTATGCTGTGTTACAGTACTTTACATTCCAGCATCGTGAATAACATATTTTTACTTACATGTGTACATTCAACTCTTCTCATACACGTTACTTGCGTAGACCGCATGTTTGTAATCAATTTCATTACTTGCGTAGACTGCATGTTTTGCTTGCGTAGACCGCATGTTTATAATTAATTACATTATTTGCGTAGACCACATGTTTGTAATCAATTTCATTACTTGCGTAGACCGCATGTTTTGCATGCGTAGACCGCATGTTTATAATTAATTACACTATTTGCATAGACCGCATGTTTGTAATCAATTTCATTACTTGCGTAGACCGCATGTTTATAATTAATTACACTATTTGCGTAGACCGCAGGTTTGTAATCAATTTCATTACTTGCGTAGACCGCATGTTTTACTTGCGTAGACCGCATGTTTTGCTTGCATAGACCGCATGTTCTGCTTGCGTGGACCGCATTCTTATGTTCAAATTCATTACTTGCGTAGACCGCATGTTCTACTTGCGTAGACTGCACGTTTGAAACCAATTTCATTGCTTGCGTAGACCGCATGCTTATGATCAATTTCGTTGCCTGCGTAGACCGCGTGCTCCACTTACATGTCTGTGCCTTCACAGCATTGTTATGCTTCCCACTTGCTTTGCATTGTCACGCATTTTCAAGAACATTAATATGCATGTTGTTAATCACATTGTAGCTGTTAAGTTTGTTTTCTTTGCAGGCACGATATTGTATGTACGGTTCATTTGAGGCTAGTGCAACCAGACGAACCGGACAGGTATTGTATCCCCTGCGTGAGACGTTTTGAGAATTGCATAATTCTCTTACACCCTTTCTGTATTGTAGTGTAGTTTGGTGTATGCTAGCTTAAAACTGTTGCATGTAGGCTTCGTTACAGCTTTCTTTGCATGATCATAAGTTATGTCCGGTTCTGTGCATTGTCTTGCATCTTGCCCCCGCCTTCGGGCGCATATCTTGTTTGTCCTGCATGTCTGTCTAAGTCTTCGGCCTTGTCAAAAATGGGTCGTCTCTGGACTTTGACATTTGCTCCCGTCATTGTTATGACTTTCGAGTTCTGTCAAAGAGGGGCAACTGTAGACACCCCATTTTTGACCGACCTCAAGACTTGGACATCACCATTGGAACACTTGGTGATCATCCGTGCTTGTGTTCGTCCCGAGTTCTCGGAGGTCTCGGCTGCGCGCCTCGCCTTAAGTTCTCTCGACTCGGCTTTTCGGTCCCTGGTTTTGCACTAAACACTTGTGTTTTCGCTTTGAAAGGCAGGGAATGGCTTGTTGGCCATTCCCACACCCCACCGGCTGTCCCCTCACATCACCGGCCGTTTATTGGTGCCATCGGCTGTGGTTTCTTAAAACCAATGGCCGATCGGCACTATATTTTGCCGACCGGCACTTTGTTTTGGGCCGGTGTGCCCCTTTTTCACCCTTGAGACTTGGTGCATGCCAGCTGTGCCAGCTGGAATGCACCAACACTCCTCCTCGTGCATGAAGTGGCTATTTTGCCCTTTTTGCCCCCTTTTGGTCAAAGCTTCTTGAGGAAGCTTGACCCTTTGTCAAAGCTTCCTCAAGAAGCTTGGCCAGCTGTCCTAGCTTCCTCAAGAAGCCTTGACTCCCCTTGCACCCTTTGCCCCTTTTTACTTAGCTTTTTTGAGAAGCTTAAGCCTTTGCCTTTGCCTATATAAAGAGCTCTCCTCCACCATGTTTAGGGTTAGAGTTTTGAACATAAAAAAACCAAAGCTTATATACATATACATCTGTTATACACACACTCTCTCTATATTTCCATCTCTCTCCTCCCTTGTGTGTGTTTTCTTGGCTTAAAAGTGCATTTTGACCTTACTTTTGCATTAATACACACACCATTACACCTTGCTCCGAGATTGAGAGGCATTGAGGGTTGTTTTTTGAGATTTTGGACTGATTTTCCTCGGTAGAGTGTGGCTGGACCAACTGTTCTTGAGGTGTTCTTCAAGGGTAAGACTTTCACTTTATTATCCCCAATCTTGCATTGGCTTTTGACCTATCTTGCATATTGATTTGAGCTTTGTGTATAACTAAAAAAAGTCTTATATTTTCATGCTTAAGAACTGTCATTAAGGGTGTTTTGGCATTGGGGGTCGAAATCCCCCTCTTAGGTCTCTTTTGGCCCCTTTTGGTGTCTTTTTCTTTAAGACTTATTTGCTTTGTTGTATTAGCCTTCTCACCACTGAAATCCAGTGGATTTTCAGTGGTGAAGAAGATGGTTTGAAGTCTTGTATAGGGGAGGGACACCCCTCTCCCTTTGTGTCTCATTTGTGCATGTTTTGGGCTCATAAGGGTAGCATATATTCTTGGTTGTTTTTGGCTCCATATCAGATGTTTTTGGTGCTATTTAGGTCACATGTTATCTCTGTTTTTTGTCGGATTTGTGGCCATTTGCATGCTTAGCATACTTGCTTTGTATTCCCTTGTTTGTGCCTAGAAATGCGTCATGACTTTTGACTACCATGCTCTCATATTTTGGCTTCACTTTGTGAAGTTCTTGACCATGTTTTGCCATGTATGAGGTCTGTTGGCCACTGATTTGGTCTTGTTTAGCATGCTTGATATAGTTGCTTTGCATTTTGGATCATGAGCCTTGAGTGTATGGACCATTAACATGCCTAGCTTGGCCTATTATCATCATTTGGCATTAGTTGAGATCATATTCCAGTCCATATAATGTGGTCTCACATTGTCTTTTGTGTCTCTTTCAATGCCTTGAAGTGTTGTGTTTTCATGCCTTGACATGTGCATTGTGTATGCCTATGTGTTTAGGCCACTTTAGGGCTCCCATACCAGTGGGTTTTGGAGATATTTTGTATACTAAAATTTTGATTTTGGGTTGTATAGTTCATGCCATGCTTGTTTGGGTTAGTGGTGGTAGAATGCCCTTTGTTATGCCTTAGCTTTGGCCCCCCTTTTGGCTTGCATGTTTGTAGTGCATTTTGTCCATCACTTTAGGTACTTTTAGCCACTGTTTTTGGGGGTGTTTGAGGCCTCCCATTTCAGTCTAAGTCCCTTCTCAGACATGGTTGTATGCGTGACTTGTTGCCTCTAATTGCATGCTTGCATTGTACCATATTAGCATTGCATGACGAGTTACATTGTAGCATTGTATGTTAGGAACATTGCATGCTTGCCATGATATGTTGCATTACATTTGGCATGCTTTGCATTTTAGTGATATGTTGCATTTTCGAGCCATGTTTGCATAACATGCATTGCATTGCTTGGTTTGGGGTGCCAAACCAATTGTGAGAGGTGGAGAAGTGTTCATACTACAAGTGATGTAACGCGTCTCAACTCTTGGTCACCGAGGCCCTTGACTTTGGCATGATAGGGTTTTAGTATTCATTTATATGTTGCATGCATTCCCATTGAATGGCAACCTTGGCTCCTTAGGCCATCAAGCATCAAAATGCATGATTGATGGCCCGAGGGTCGAGAGTCATGCTCCCTTGAGTCCCTTGCATGATAGGGAGTGTGCCCGCGCATACATTTGCTTGAAATTCCATGCCATACACTGTCTGCCCTTGTTGCTGTCAAAAACCAGTTTCTGCAGGGAGTTTCTGCCGACCGGCCATGGATTGGTGGCCGATAATATGAACCGCAGCCGATGGATAAGTTACATGGCCGGTGGGCATCCCCTTCAGCCGATGGTGTCCTACAGGGTTTAGGGAACCTGTCCCAGGATTTTGGCAGTTTTCAGAGAAGCAGGGCAGTGTAAACAGAGGCAGTAGTGGTATGGTACGGGCTTTCGGGGCAAGATAAATCGAGCATGTATCATTCACGCATCCTGAGGTGGGGCTGCGACCATCTTCTCTTTGTATTTAATTTGTTAATTAGATTAGAAATTTTGTAATAACTAATTTAGTATTATTTATTCGGACTGTAATATTTATTTGGACCCTCCGAGTGAGGGCAGTTGTGTAATAAGTGTGCGTGAGTGTGTGTATGTCTTCCAAACTCCACGTCTTTCTTCCCTTTTATTTACCCGCTTATGATGGTAGAGTAGGGCATATTTAAATCGGCATACCTTATGCTTAGCATGCGTGCGTCCATACATTTGTCTTACATGCACCAAGCTCGGTATATCATGCTAACTGCACTCGTATTTCAATTCCAAGTTGAGTATTTGTTAGTTGCAGCATTTCACATGCCATGTTTAGGATAGCCGAGCCTGTTTGGATTGCATCCTTGCATGTGTTGCATTAGCCATCTTAACATGAACTAGGATCATGCATATGATTACTAACTAGTTTTTGTTTTGGCTCGGAGTACTCGGTAAGCATTTATGCTTTAGCATACCACATGCGTGCGAATGTTGCCATAATAGCATGATTACCATGAGGCTAGCTGCTTATGTGATATAACTGCTTGAATGCCTGTGGATGGAGGTTGAATTACCTAAATTGGGATAATGCATTAAAACTGTGAGTTTTAAGCCCACTAGATAGTGGCAAAACCATCTTTTCTAAAAGCCCACTCGAGGGTGGCAAAACCTGCATTTTAGCCTACTTGCGAGTAGCAAACCATCTTCAAAACGATCATGCAATGTTTTGTTCCAATTTAGTCGATTTGGTCTATACTTGTTTGCTGTGCGCATAACATAGTAATTCGAGGCTAATAACTGGAATAAGAACACATAACGTTTTCAAAACAAGATATCACGGTTATTAGAGGCCGATCTTTGATCGGGCGAGAGGGGGTGCTCATAGCTGACCTTCCCCAATCGTACCCAAGTTCCCGAGCCGAGGCAACTTTGGTGATGACGGACACGTGGCCTTTGGCACCGAGTCAGGGTTTCCTAAATTCTCCAAAATAAAATATTTAGGTGGCGACTCTGTATCTGGCAAAGCAGTCCATGTTTGACACTTCTTTTTCTAAAAATCTGTTTTCTCAAAACGATTTGCCAGATTTGGACTCTTTGGTTCAGATTAAGAACCGTGACACAAATCGAGTCCGAACTGTAGTGAGGCCCGCGGGCGCGTCTACACTACTTCTGCTTAACGTGCAGCCACTTCTGCCTAGCGGGAAGCATCCTGCTGCATGGCTTGCATACTCTCTAAGAGCTGACGCATCATCTCTTCCATTCTTGACATATTGTCCTAATCTAACTGAACAACTGGTATATCTGACTCTGTAGTAGAAACTGAGACCTCAGCTTGACTATTCAAGGACCACTGGTCTGGCAACTACTGTACTGATACACTGCGTCTTTTTGACCTCCGTCTAGTAACCGGGGGTAAAGAAAGAAACACTGCTTGTCTGTCTATCAGATCCTCGGATCTATTAAGTCTGCGACCTCCAACCTAGACTGCTCAGGAATATCTACCTGGTCAGATGCAATCGTGCTAAACTACCTTGCAAAAAGATAAATAAAGCAAAATAAATAAACATACACCCCAAAAAGAAAACGGACAGCATAACTAAATAAAGACAACACACAGTTGGCACTTGTAAGCTGAATACACTGCTCTCAAACACTGTTCTACTGTGCCCAAATTGCTGTCCCAAATCTGATACCCTCAGGTAAAACTGATTCCTGAATACTGATGGGCTCAGGCCTGATACCCAGACTTGCAAACTAATATACGCAACCTTGTAGAGACACACTCTGACAGCAAATATCTTGTAAGTGAGAGCCAAAACACCCCTATGTTGGGGTAGGGTTTCCCTGTCCTATTTTGTCAGGAGCTAGGGTTTTACTATGCACACAACGGTTTCAAACAACCTATAATCTGGTAAGCAACCTGTCCTAGTTTGGAATGGTCACTTTGGATTCCGATATGCACTAGGTTGAATGGTCAAAGGGTGCCCCAGTAACAACCGGGGTTTGTGTTCCCATCGTGGCAGAGCCCATAACCGATCTGCCTTATGGCACGCAGCCTCCGGCAAACCGTTCAGGAATAGCAGATGGCGAATACGGTGACTTAGGTGCACCAATGCAAAATGCAATGCAAAGAGACACATAAGTGTATTCAAAACAAGATGTCCTGAGTTCGAGTCAAGTTCTCTATGTCCCCAACAGAGTCGCCAGAAACAGTAGACGTGCCCTGAGGGAGAACTCTCCGGGCTCCGCGCCGAGCGAGGGCGCGAATCTCGTTTTTTTCTGAGGCTACTACAGTTCGGACTCAATGTCACGATTCTAAATCTAATCTCACAAAGTGCAATATGAGACAGATAAATTACCAAATAGTCCAAATCCGACAAATCGTTTTGGAAAACTGATTTTTATAAAAAAAAAGTGCCAAACATGGACTGCTTTGCCAGATACAGAGTCGCCACCTAAATATTTTATTTTGGGAGAATTTAGGAAACCCTGACTCATGCCTAAGGCCACGTGTCCGTCATCACCAAAGTTGCCTCGGCTCGGGAACTTGGGTACGAGAGGGGAAAGTCATGCAATGAGCACCTCCGCTCGCCCGATCAAAGATCGGCATGTACTAAGCATGATATTTTGTTTTTTAAAACACATGTGTTCTTATTCCGGTTAATTAGCTAATCTTACTACGTGATGCGCACAGCATGCAAGTATAGACTAGATCGCCTAATTTGGAACAAAACATTGCATGTTTGTTTGAAAATGGTTTGAAGTTTACTACTCGCAAGTAGGCTAAATCGGGGATTTGATGAATTATTCCAATTCAAGCAATCCAACCTTCACCCACAGGCATTCAGGCAGTTATATCAAATAAGCAGTTAGCCTCATGGTAACTATGCTTTCATGGAAATCAATAACACACATACAGTATGCTAAAGTGTAAACACTCACAGTGTACCCCGAGCCAAAACAGAGAACTAGTTAGAAATCATGCATGATCCTAGTCCATGTTAAGATGGCTAATGCAACACATGCAAAAATGCAACTAAGATAGGCTCGGCTGTCTAGAATGGCATGTGAAATGCAGATTGATAACATGTATTCAAGTTGGAATTGAAATACAATGCAGTTTTGTATGATACGCCGAGCCCGGTGCACGCAAAACAGATGCGTGATGCACGCATGCAAGCATAAGATATGCTAATTGAAATATGCCCTAAAACTAACCATCATAAGTGGTTAAGTAAAAGGGAGGAAGAAATGGGGGTTAGAAGACATGCATCACACACACGCACGCTTATTACAACAGTTGGCCCTCTCGACGAAGGGTCCGAATAAGAAGATAAATAGCTAATCTAAGGTAATTAAACTAATTATTACAGATCAAAACTAATTAACTAACAAGCTAATTAATTAAGCTATTACAAAACAATTGAATAGTTAAACGCATTAACTAATTAAGTACAAACCAAAGTATAAACTAGCTAAACACATTAGCTAAGTAAAACAGTAGAGCAAGGTCCTCAGAGGGAGAAGAGTGCATGCATGCCCGGTCGCCTCGTTCAGAAATCCGTCGCGATGCCCCAATTTGCCTCTGTTTGCAACTGTTCTCAGAACTTTGCACCAAGCTCCAGAAAGCTTCTAACTCATCTTGGGGACCTGTAGGAGGGTGGCCGACCAGTTGTTGATGTGGGAGACCACCTACTGACCACTTTCTTTTATTGCAGATTAGAAAAAGTGGTCAGCCAGCTAGTTTTTCTGGCTGGCCGACCAGTTGTTACTGCACTCCTCCAGTTTGCTGCAATAGAGAGCAAGAAAGGGCATGGCAATGTATTTGCAAGATATGTGTGCACAACCACCCTCCCTATCATTTCATAAGTTTAAGGGAGTGTGATTCTCGACCCTCGGGCCACCAATTGCGCATCTTGATGCATGATGGCCGAGAGGCGAAGTTACAAAATTCAATGTAAAATGAATGCACACATAAACACATAAAGCCTAGAACTCTATCATGTATGATCAAGAGCGTCAGTGACCGAGAATTGCGGCACGTTTCATCACTTCAAGTATGAAACGTTCCTCATTTCTCGTGTTTGGACTAATACCTATTCCAAACAAAATGCAACAAAAGCATGGCATACACAATGCGACTCAAGCATGCAAACATGGAATGCAAAGCACGCAAACATGCAATACAATGAAACAAGCATGTGAACAATATGCAAGAGACAAGCATGCAAACATACATTGCGATGTAACATAGCATATTCAATGCCAATGGCATGCACACTCAATGCAAAACAATAAAATAGCATACACAATGCAAACAACAACATGGTATTCACAATGTACGGTAACATGACATACTCAATGCAATGTAACATGGAATACACAATGCTCGATGGACTTAAACCAAAATGGACAGACCTCAGTCATGCCCAAATCAGTGGCCATAATGCAAAAACTAAGGCACAAAAGGGCAAGGCAAACATGCACGAGTATTGGCCCATCAACTAGGCCTAAGAACACAACTCTCAAGCATGATGAAGAAGTGATAAACATGGAAGTGTGACAACACTAAAGGCTCTAAAATCAAGTGTGAAATGATGCCAAATCATTCAAACAACACAAGTAAAGCATGCAAGGGAGCCTAAGGCACAAGGCCATTAAAGGGACTACACAAGGAGCATGCAATACATGGCACAAATGATTGAACCAGTCATGGACAAAGCTTAATTAGGTCTAAACAAAGACCATAACATGCTAAGATGGAGGCTCAAATACCTAGGCAAGATGGCATACATGTTAAGCCACAAACAAGGCAACAAATGCACAACCCTTAGAGGCACTCAAAGGGTGAATGGAGTGGGAACATGGCAATGCTAAATGCTCTGAAATAACATGGGAAATGATGCCAAATCGTGTACATGATACAAATGAAGCATGCTATGGTGCTCAAAACTCAAAGCTAGCATAGACACTTGTACTATAGCTATGCAAAACATGAAGTATATGGTTAAGGCAACCCAAAACAGTCCTAGAACATGTCAAAATGAGTCTAAAACATGTATGGAAAGAAGCCAAAATAAGCTAGCATGCAGGGAATAAGGCATGATGTGTGCAAGGCAAATAAGGTGGATTACACTACACCTATCAAGACCAAGCATGAGATGGCTTCGCCAACAAAAATCAGTTATATTGTGGCAAAATAACCCCAAAAACACATTGAAATGATGGCTCGCAAGCTAAGGCATGAAGGCATACGCAATGGTTCATGTTAAGACATAAAGGGCAAACCGTCCAACGCATTAAAAGAGTGAAAGATGTGAATGCATGACCATGAAACATGCACTAAAATTACATAATAAATGATGCCAAATCATTCAAATAGTCCAAGTAATGCATGCTAATGGACTTGATACACAAAGCTAACAAGCTAGAATACACTATGGCTATACAAAGCATGGCATGCATGACCAAAATAATACAAATCAAAGCTAGAGCATGCTAAAACATGGACAAAAGCTTCTTAAAGTTAAGCCAAAAGCATGCTAGAATGACATGTTAAAGCATGATACACATTAGGCTAGTAAATGGAATTACACTACAAGTGCATGGAGCATACAAGAGGTGACCAAACCAAACCCTAACAGAGGTATGACATGGAAAAACATCACCAAAAACATGCTGAGATGGACTCAAAACAAGCTACAATGACATGCTACTTCATGAAGCATAGAAGACTAGTTTGTGAAATTTACACTACAAGTGTATAAGGCATGCAAAGGATGACAAAACCAAGTTAAAACAATGGCATGCCATGCTGAAATAACCCCAACTACATGCTAAGATATTGCCAACATAAGCTTAACAAACATGCTCAAACATGAGGCATTCAAAGCAAGTAAAAAAGACACAAGGAGAGGGGATGACCCTCTCCTATTTGGGACCTCAAAACACCATTTCCACCACTGAAATTTCTCTGAGTTTCAGTAGTGAGAAGGCCAAAACAAGGTGGTCCCAAAGGCTCAAAAAGATGGCACAAGAACAAGGCCAAACAAGGCCTAAGAGTAGGTAGACAACCCCAACACAAAAGTGACCTTAAACAAACATCACAAGGATTGAAAAATAGAACTTTTTGCAGTAGGAAGTTAAGCTTAAAACAGCATGCAAATAGGTTCAAAATCTTAAGCAAAAATAAGGGTTCAAGGAGTTAAAGGCTCACCCTTGAAGAACACTTTCAAAGTTGTAACTCCAGCAAGTTTTTCTGACCAAAACTAGCCCAAAAACTCTAAAACCAACCTTAAGATGCCTCAGCAACAAGAGTAAGGTGTTTGAATGTGTGTTTGTGTGTTAAAGTATGAAGAAATAACACTTTAAGGCACAAAACAAGAGAGAAATGAAGATGTATAGATATAGATTATATGTATAGCCCAAGGAACTTTTTCTGATCCTGGAGGAGGGAGGGGGAGCCTCCCTCTTATAGGAAAGCAAGCGTCAAGCTTGTTGAGGAAGCTAAGGGCTTAAAGCTATCCCTCCATACACGTGAATGGAGGATGGCTTCTGTGCCTTCCAGCTGGCACAACTAGACTAAAAATATCTCCAAAAAGGTGAGGGAAAGCAGCAGACCACTTGAAGTGGTCGGCCGACCACCACAAGTGGTCTCCCAAGTAGAAAACTGGTCGGCCATAGTGGGAGATGGTCAGTAGCACGAAAGAAAGCTAAAGGTGTGGTGGCCGACCACTTTTGATGGTCCAAAGAGCAAGGAGACCTGTTTCCCGACCAGAAAACCGACTAGCAGGAAGCAAAGTGGTCTCCAAGGGGAAGAACTGGTCTCCCACCCTTGTACCACCTTCCAAACAAGGAAAACAAGGCTTGTACCAAAAAAAACCAAAATGGATGCAAGATGAAAGTCCGGGAGGCAAGACGCGCAGTCGGGAGCCTCGAAAACTAGTCTATGAGCACCAAAAGTGATTTACGACCACAAAAGTGGCCTCCCAGGCCACAGTGTCCCTCTAGGTAGAGGCAACAAGGTGTGGTTCAAAAACCACGCCAAACGGAGAAAGTTAAGTGGTTCCGAGACAAGGCACACGACCGAAGGCTCTGAAAATCATAAACTAGTCTCCAGGCGGGAAAAGTGGTCTACGACCACAAAAGAGTGGTCTACAAGACATCTCCCTCCCTCCAGGGAAGAGAACAAGGCTTGGTCCGCAAACTGAGCCGAAACACAAAAAGTCCAGAGGCTAGGAGGCAAGGCACCAGGCCAAAAAATCTAAAACTTTGAAACGAGCACAACATGCCCCTTGTAGACACCCCATTTTTGACCGTCCTCAAGACTTGGACATCACCGTTTGAACACCCGGTGATCATCCATGTTTGTGTTCGTTTGGAGTTCCCGGAGGTCTCGGCTACGCGCTTTGCCTCAGGATCTCCGAACTCGACTGTTTAGTGTCTGGTTTTGCACCAAACACTTGTGTTTTGCCTTGGAGTGGCAGGGAATGCCTTGTGAGGCATCCCCACACATCACCGGCCATGGCCAGAAGCCACCGGCTGGTGTTTTGTTGCCATCGGCAATATATATTGCCGGTCGGCATTATTTATTGCCGGTCGGCACTCAATTTTGACAAAATGGCAATTTTGAGCAGGCGACTACTGTTCATCTGCTTTTGTAGATATTTTGAGACAGCTGTATGTCATTTCGTTCCCCTCCATACACGTGTATGGAGGGATGGACTTCTTGTTAGCTTACCTTGTAAGATTTACAAGATTGGCTCCTCTATAAGAGGAGCCCTCCTCTCTTGGCTCTAGGTTAGACACTTGAGAGAGAAAAACATTGTGAGAGCTCTGGTTTTAGGTTTAGGGTTTGATATATATTCTATCTCTATACCTCTCTCTCATTTAGCCTTAGTGTGTGTGTTTTGTCTTACTTTTGCTCACAAGCACCCACCATTACACCATCCCTTGGAGCTGAGACCTCTTGAGGGTTGTTTTTGAGGTTTTGAAGCTGGTTTCAACCTAAAAGAAGCTGCTAGTCCACCATTGTTGAAGGGGTCTTCAAGGGTAAGAAACTAGTCCCTTTATTCCCCATTCTTGCATACTTGTTTTGCCAATCTTAGAACTGTGTTTTGTGCTTAGTGTATAATACAAAAAAGTTCTGTTTTTAGGCCCTCTAAATAGTTTATTTAGGGTGTTTTGTTGTTTGAGGTTGTTTGACCCCTCCTAAGCCTTGTAAGGCCCCATTTTGTGCTATTTTGTGTAAGCTCCGAGACCTTGGTGTTTGGGCCTCCTCACCACTGAAATCTTGAGGGATTTTAGAGGTGAGGATGGTGCATTGAGGTCCCAAGAAGGAGAGGGCCACCCCATCTCCTTGTTGTCCTTGAAATGGACCATTTTTGGCCTCTTGAGGGAGCACCTAGCTAAGCTTCATGTTGACAATGCCTTGGCTGTTTTTTGTGCTTATTATGTCATAATATGCCTCTGTTTTTTGTTGCTTTTAGTACACCATGCATACTTAGCATACCTACCTTGTAATGCCACTTTGTTGCCTTAATATGCCTTAGGTTGTAAACCCTTGTTCTAGCATGTTTTAGGCTTAGCCTTGTGAATCTTTCATGCTTATTTTGCCATGTTTAAGGTCTTTCCATAGTTGTTTGGGTTGGCCATGGCATGCATTGTATAGCCCCTTTGCATTTTTGGCTTGTTGGCCTTAAGTATTTGAGGGTATAGCATGCATTACTTGCTTTGATTTAATGGTTTGGCATCATTTGTAGCACCATTTCAATCCCCTTTGCATGCTTGTAGGCTTGCCTTGGTTGTCTCTTTGATGCCTCATGAGCTTGTGTTATATGCTCCATGTTTTGGCCATTGTACATACCTTTGAATTTGAGCCACTTAGATGCCATCTAGGCCCCCCCCCCCCCTTTGCATGGTCTAGGTCTGCCTTGGACCTGTTTTAAGCCATCTTGGCCTTGTGAGGCTTGGTTAGCTTAGCCATGGTCCAAGTCCCTTTGACTTGCTTCAAGTACTTGGGCCATTTATTGCATGCTTAGCCTATCTTGTTTGCTTGGTTTAGCACCATATTCTTGCATAATTTTCAGAGCTTAATGCAGGTCATTTATCCATGTTTGCATCCTCTTAAATGTGCTTGAGAATTGCTTTTGAATGCTTGAAGTATTGGACATCCTTTGCATGCATGTTTGTGGGTGTTTTAGTCCTTCATTTTGGGCACTTATGGCCACTGTTTTGGGCCTAATTAGAGCTGTCCAAATCATGTTTAAGTCCAATCTTTACATATTGTTACATGTCTCACACTTTGCATGCTTTGATTGCACCATGTCTTGCATGACCACTAGCTTGCATGCTTGTTCATTGCTTGCTTGTTTGCATTGTCATGTTGCATCCATAGCTAACATGCTTTGGTTGCATTGAACATGCATATCTTGTCCCTTGATTTAGTGATAGGGATTGGACCCCTTTGGTTTGTTGGTTTGCATTGCATTTGACATCAAAATGTGCACACTTGGTCCCTTGGGCCATCACGCATGGAAATGCGCGATTGATGGTCCGAGAACCAAGGAGCATGTTCCTTTGAGTCATTAACATGATAATGGACATGATTGGTGCATATATGGCTTGAATTGCATTGCCATGTTCTGCCTTGCCCTCTGTTGCTGTCAAATGCAGATTCTGCAGGAACCTTCTGCGGACCGGCAGTGCCCAATGCCGGCCGGCAATCTTTCCAGGGTCGATAGCTTCACCAACGGCCGGTGATCACATGCCGCTGCCGGTGACCATTCTATTCAGCCGGTGGTGTCTCCCAATGTCCAGGGAAGAAATCCCGAGACTTTGGCAGTCTTCAGAGGAGTATAGCAGGGAAAACAGAGGCAACCTATGCATGGCAGTGCACTTCCGACCAAAACCCGAGCACGCGTGCATCGAACTCTCTTCCCGAGGCGATTTACTGTTTTTCCTAGCTTAGTTAGTTTGTTAACTAATTAGGTGATTTGTAATAATTAATTAGCTAGGTTAGTTAATTCGTTATTTAATCTGTATTATTCTTTTGGTCCCTCCGAGCGAGGACGAATCTGTAATAAGTGTGGGTGAGTGTGTGCATGTCTTCCAACCCCCACTTCTTTCTTCTCCCTTTTATTTACCTACTTTGATGGTTAGTAATAGGACATGCTTAATTTAGCATACCTTATGTTATGCATGCGTGCATCCATACATTCGTCTTGCATGCACCGGGCTCGGTACATCATGCTAACTGCATTTGTACTTCAATTCCAAATTGAATACGTGCATCAATTGATTGCATTTCACATGCCATGTTTAGGTTAGCCGAGCCTACTCTATTTGCATCCTGTATGTGTTGCATTAGACATTCAAACATGAACTTGGATCATGCATTGTTTACTGACGAGTTTACTGTTTTGGCACGGAGTACGATGTAAGTATTTATGCTTTAGCATCTCGCATGAGTGTGAGTGTTAACATGACAACATGTTTACCATGTGGCTAGATGCTTATGTGATAAACTGTTTGAATGCCTGTGGGTGAAGGTTGGGTTGCTTGAGTTGGAATAGCTCGTTGAAATCCGTATTCTAGCCTACTCGTGAGTAGCAAATTTCAAAACATTTTCCAAAACAAGCGGATATGCAATGCTTATTCCCAAATTAGGCAATCTAGTCTATACTTATTTGCTGCGCGCATAACATAGTAATTCTAGGCTAAAAACCAGAACAAGAACACATAACGTTTTCAAAAACGGATATCACGGTTAGTAGAGGCCGGTCTTCGGACCGGGCGAGAGGGGGTGCTCATAGCTGACCTTCCCCGATCGTACCCTAGCTCCCGAGCCGAGACAACTCCGGTGATGACGGACATGTGGCCTTCGACACCGAGTTAGGGTTTCCTAAATTCTCGCATAAAAAATATTTAGGTGGCGACTCTATATCTGGCAAAGCAGTCCATGTTTGGCACTTCTTTTTCTAAAAATCTGTTTTCTCAAAACGATTTGCCGGATTTGGACTCTTTGGTTCAAGATTAAGAACCGTGACACAAATTGAGTCCGAGCTGTAGTAGCGAGGGCCCCCTCGCGGGCGCGTCTATAGTTTCTGGCGACTCCGCTGGGAATTTAGAGAGCTTGACTCGAACTCGTGATATCCTATTTTGATTCCATTTATGTGTCTCTTTGCATTGCATGTGCATTGGTGCGCCTAGGAACACAGTGTTTGCCATCTGCCATTCTTGAACGGTTTGCCGGAGGCTTGTTTTGTCAAGGCATGACCATAAGGCTGACCGGTTATGGGCTCTGACAGTATGGGAACACAAACCCCGATTTACTGGGGCACCCTTTTCGACCATTCGACCTAGTGCATATTCGGATCCATAGTGACCATTCCAAATTAAGACAGGTTGCTTACCCGATGTTAGGTTGTTTGAAAACTGCTGCGTGCATAGTGAAACCCTAGCTCCTGACAAAATAGGACAGGGAAACCCTACCCCAACATAGGGGTGTTTTGGCTCTCTTTACTTTCTATGTGCTTTTAGAGTGTATCTCTACAGGGAAAGTACTTATCAGCTTACAAGTTTAAGTATCGGACCTGAGGGCATCAGTGTCAGTTTATGAGAATCAGTTATCTGCGGGTATCAGGTTCAATTTTGGGGACAGTGATTTCTGGGGAACAATGATCAACAGTAGAGTATAGTTGTTCAGCTACACCCGTGTTTGATCCATTTGGGCTGAAATGCTATTTGATGTCTCTTTCAGTTCAGGACAGCTGGTACAGAATAGCTAGTGCTCCCCCTTACTGAGGTAGGACTTAGGATGACGCAGAATTCAGAAGAGATCGTGGTCATGACGGCTGCATTAGAGCAAGGGATCACTCTGCAAAGTGAGACCAATATCGATATGCCACATCCACCCAGGTCGCCTGTTGCGCACCCGGTCTGGGCCCCCCAGCTATACCAGGCTCGCAAGCCTACTACATTTGAACTAATGGGGATGATAGGTGATCTCCAAAGGTCTGTGGTGGATCTCGCCTATGGAATGTCAGCTTCACCTCTAGCCGCACCATATGCCGGGAGTTTTGTACCCCAGGAGCCCCCGTTGTTGGGGCGAATTGTGATTGAACTTAGCCAACCGGAGATGGCCTCCAGCTATGGAAATGACATATCAACATCAACCCAAACCCTCGATCAGGCTGAGGCCAGAGAAAAAAACAAAATGAAGGCAGATGCCGATCCCATTGAACAACTGCTGTGGGCTGTCGAGGCTTTGAAAGCCGCGGGGATGAATAGGCAACAGATATCCGCAGTTGTGGCAAAAACTGTGGAGGATGCTTTCCCCACTCCACCTAAGGGGAGTTCGAGTCAGTCGGAAAATCGGGATAGGCCCCGTCATGCTAGAACAGTTTCTCCTATTCCCGCCCCTGCACCTGGGAAAGATCAAAAAGCCAAGGCAGCACCTGCCGACCCTTTTGCTTGTGCGGCTAGTAAGAACGCTCAGACTTCAAAGTACCTGCCCCGAGGGCGCAGGACCTTTCATGCTCTCTACATGCCTCTATCTAAGGCACTTCAGATCCTTGCCGAGAGGGGACACCTTAAACCCCTGGAGCCTCGGCCTCTCCCGAAGAATCTCCCTGCTACGCATGATGCTGCTCAGTACTGCGCGTACCACCAGCAGACAGGCCATGCTACCGACAATTGTTTCCGCCTCCGTCATGAGGTGCAAGATTTGATTGACAACGAGGTTATCCTCCCGCCCACCTCAGCCAAGTCCGTTACCACCCAGTTATTGGATTTTGAGGACACAGATACTACAAGTATGTAATCAGAAAGTGAACCACCTGCGGGCGGCATCTGGTATATTTTGGATGTGGCGTCTGGCACGCATTTTTGAGCATCTGTGAACGCTAGCTTTGTAAATTTTGGCTTGGGTATCGAGTCAGTCTTTTGTTTTGAGTTTGTCTCTTTGTCTTGAGTCAGTCTTTTTGCTTAAGGGTCTGTCTAGTTGTAGCGAGTCAGTCCCCTTCGTATAGAATGCCAGGTGATTCTGGGGTTGTTACCTCAAACACCGTTTTGTCTTGTAATTACCCGTTTTTGTTTTTGAGTCTATTTTTGCCGAGGGGCCAGTTATACCAACAAATCTGAATGAAACAGCTGTGGCCATCTCATTTTCATGCTTGCTTTCAGTGTGAGTTAGTTGTGCCAGAGGATTTGATTGGGCTGACAGTACATCTCGCCTGCTCTCCTGCACGCCAAACTCATTGCATTAACCTAAGTTTTTCAAAAACCCCATTTGAACACCGCGGTAAAAAAAAAAAAAAAAAAAAAAAAATGAAAAGGAAGGAATTTCTCAGATTTTGCGAAACTTTGACCGATTGAGAAAAGGAGAGGCATGCTAAGCCTTTTTATGAATGAAATCATGCTTGTCGGCGTAAATACTGAGAAGGACCCTAGCATGATCCAGATTGGTCCCACACTATCTTCAGCGCGAGCAATTTGTCGCTTTCTCAAAAAACTTTCAAAAACAAATGTTTTACGCAGCCCTGTGAGGACCTGTGTGGGATCGCTCTTGAGATTGTGCAGACTAGGATCGCTCTCAGCCTCAAGATTCGACCTGTTGTCTTGAACCTCAAACTCATTCGGAACATTTAACAGTCAACTGTCAGAGGAGGCCCGTGTGGCCAGTTTTGAAGCAGCCCTCGAGCAAGAGGCACCGAAGGCGAGTCGAAAGGATTAGATCTCACCAAAAGAAGCTCGTGGAGCAACCATGATGGATTCTCCTACAAATCATTGCAACAGCCGTTCTCCTGAATATAGAGAGGCTTCAACTTCAAAAATCATTTGGCATGGACTTGTTACACTTTTACCCTTTGAGAGGCTCGCTGGGCCGAAAACCCGGAAGGACGACCCAGGCAAAAGTTAGAGCAAGAGAAAAATACAAAAAAAAAAGCAAAAAGCAAAAAGTACAAAAAACAAAAGAAAAGAAAAGAAAAAGAAATGAACAAAAAAGGAATGAAAAGAAGCTCGCAAGGTCGAAAACCCGCATTGGGCACCTTGGCAAAAATTAGAGCCTGAAAAGTGAGGGTTAAAATACCCGAGTGTACCTTAACCGGAACTACGTGAGGCTTGATTCCCATGTTTGGGATATGTAGGCAACTTCATCCTGAAGTCCAGCCCCCAACGCTTTCATTTCGTCTCAGTCCATACAATGGTTTCGATTTCATCCCAGTCGCCAACGCCTCCAAGGTGACTGTGTCCATATATTTGTTATAACCGTCTTCATCGTCTCTGTTCGACCACCACCAACGAACACTGTTTGCGGACTACTGCGGCATCATCCAAACAAGGGGCAACTTTCCGTTGCCATGAGTCGTCGCAAGCCACCATTCAAACCAGGCGCAACTTTCCGTTGCCGTCCAGCGTCCTTCAAAGCCAGGGGCAATTTTCCATTGCCTCCGATCCGAGGTTGTGCGTCTCAAAGAGTAAGTTCCATGCTCGTTGAGCATTGACTGTTTGCAAAATAGTTTTTGAAAATTTTTACTAAGGTTGACTATTTTCTCGAAAACTATTCCATTTTCCAAAACTGGACCATTTTCTTGGACCCAAAAAGGAAAATTTTTAGCGCTCATAGCCTGACTCGCATGATTTTCAAATCAAAAATCGAACAAGTATGTTAATCTAACTCTCATTTTGATCAAAACTGTTTTAGTGGAAAGCAAAAACAAAAAAATGGTCAAAATGATGAACTAGGGGCACAGTTCAGTCAGGCGTTCTGTCTTCCCCCCGTCGTCAACATACTTGCCAGGAGGGCATTCTACCCACCAGAAGAAATAGCCGCGAGCTAACGGTGTTGAGCATGAACCCACACCTTCCTATTTATCCATCAATCACCCTGGGAGGGGATGAAAAATGAGAGAATAAAGAATAGAGAGGTGTAAGTTGAGAGAAAAGTGAGGAAAAGGGTTTTGAGAAAAAAAATCGAGCCTGAGGGCCGAGCGATATGAGAATCACAAATCAGAAAGGGTGGAAAACAATACCCAGAGAAACTGGCTCCTCGTGATCTGAGGTCCCCCGTCTTCGTTGACGCGTCTGTGTGTCGTGTCTTTTTGATTTGTCGGTTTCGTCTTTTGTTTTTAGTCTTTCTCGAGCATGTCTCGTTGTGTTTAGGTCGTGTACCTTTGTCGAGTCCTTTTCCGCTGTATCCAATTGTAGGCTCGATACCCTGGTTAAGAAAACCCCTTTTCCAAAAATTAGTCGTTTATGCTCAGAGTGCGGTGCCATTCTCTACATCTGTGCGAACCAAAAGAACAAAAAAATCGGGGCGTTTGGTCGTCTCCAACCCCAGCCAGTTTCACCTTTGAATGCCGTCTTGTCAGATTGGGCTGTTTGTTCAGGATTTGCTGTGTGCGAAATGAACCAAATGCTGTGTTATGGGCTGTATGCAGATTAATCCCCAGTAGAGTAAGGGCTGTGTATCCAGAATCAGGCAGTGGGTTGCTTGGGTTATTTTGCTGCTGGCTATTTAGTTATCTGATTATTACAATGCAAGTGTTCAACATTCAGACAACCAATCAATTTCATTTGCATTAAGGTGTAACATGATGCAATGCAGTGGAATATAAAAAAAAATGTAATGCTTCTTCAGATACAAAGTTTGTTTCATTTCATAATCTTTTTCAAGTATAAAGTTTTGAGGAAAACAAAATCTGCCTGCGGCAATACAAAGTATCCTAACTACCAACAAAAAGGAAAGTGCAAGAAAGAAGAAAAACAACAAAAATCTGTGCCCGTATCAAGCGGCTCCGAGGGCTGTCAGTCTGTCCTAGTCCTCTTCCTGGACGAAGGTCTAGGAGCATCCTCAGCATCGTCATCAGGGCCCGAGCTAGAACCGCCTCCGGTCTCCTCCTCCGATGACTCCGCCTCCGACTCTGCCTCTGCCTCGGACCCGTCATCGTCATCATCATCATTATCATCATCGGGGGTCGGCGCCCGAGAACTACTCCCTACATGAGTGTGCCCTCCCCTGGTACGGGGACGTGCAGTGTCTCCACGCCCTCCTCGAGCAGGAATAGAATGCCTAGCCGGAGCGCCACCCACCGGAGGGATTTGGAAGGGAGGTTGAAAAGCATAAAAGGGCAAATACATCAGAATACCGTGAGCAGTGTATCAGTGCAGAATGCAGTATACAGTGTATGAATGCCGTGGGCAGTTTATCATGTGCAGAACGCCGTGTATAAATGCAGTGTATGTAGTGTATCAGATGCTGTGAGATCAGTGTGTTAGGTGTTGTGTCGTGCATCAGATAATGTGAAGCAGTGTATGAGTGGTTTGATACCGTCATCAGAAGGGCATACCGGAATACTGTAGAAGTCCAGGAGGTCAAAGGTCCGCTGCAGCATCCCCATCATGGAGGCATTCAACTCCACGGACTGTCGGGTATACTCGGAGGATGCCTGCAAGAGTATAAGATACATCAGTATTCTGCGGAATATCAAATAAACTGAAATGAAATGCAGATGCAAGATGCAAAATGAAGTAATACATACCGGAGGCAAGTCGGGGATACCGGCTAACTCATGACCAGCCGGGGGAGGAGCAAAGGGGATCTGGTAGGTCGCCCCATCTTGCCCTCTATATGACAGTACAGTGGGTAAGGCGGGCCAGCCAGTCCCCCGTCCCCCTCGAGCTCCGCTCCTGCCATGCACTCGGGCCCTCCTCGATGTGCTCGCTCCAGCCCCAGCTCTTGCTCCAGCTGCCGGCGCCGCTGGCCTCTCCACCTCAGCTCGGTGACCACCACTCAAGGGTCACATAATGTAGGTCTGAACGTACTCTGCGTAGTCGCCCTCGCCTCTGTGATGCTCCTCACTCGAGCCGATAGTGAAGTCCCTCATCTGCTCAAGAGAGAACCTCTCTGTATGCCTCATATACGTAGGAGGCGGACCCGACACTATCTGCTCCGGTAAACCTAGGGTCTGACGCAAGAAACGCTCGCCCAGGTACCAAGCCCGACAGACCGGGCCCTCCAACAGAATCCGGCAACGGGCAATCTCCTCGGCACCCTCATAGTGATCCCTCACCACAGCCGGTAACGGAGCCCAGGGTTGCCAGGTGATCTGAAAATGATATGCAGTTTATTATCTATCTGTTATTGAAAACATACGGTGCGAAGCAAAGCAAATAATAATAAACTCTAAAGTTGAACCTACCTCCGCGGCAGTGATGGTGTCGAAGTATCGGCGGAAGAAAATAAGAGACTTCCGTGGTCTCCGCACACATCGCACGTCGAAGCGATGAGAGAAGGGAACACCGAGCGGGATCTCCTCATCGGGTACTGGGGCAAGCCTAGGAAAATAGGCATACACCCACAACTGCAAAACAGATATCAGTATAACTATCAGATAAAGCAGAAAACAGAATAAAGCAGAAATAGCAGAACCGTGTGTTGTGCAGTGTATTGTGCAGAGTGTGCAGTGTGTGCAGTGTGCAGTTAGTGTAAAGCGGAGTACGTGTGTGCCGGGTGTGCAGTGTACAGTCAGTGTGGGGCAGTGTACAGTATATGTGTGGTGAACAGAATACAGGAGGTAGAAGACAGGAATGTAAAATAGGAAGAAGACGTACCTCCCAGGCTCACCAGTAGCCACCAAGGAGTTGTCCGCTGAGGCGGGAAGATGAGCTCCTATAACTAAACAAAGTGGCCAGAGCGGCACCACCCCAGTCGTAATGGCGGATCTGCCTGACATCCACCAGTGCGCTCAACAGGCATAAGGGCACGGTGTTCGCCCGATCGGCGAAGAGAGTCGTCCCGAAGAGGAACATAATGAAGCCCCGCGCGTACTGGTCCACCTCCTCAGGGGACATCTGCTCCTCCTCTGCCAAGGCTGGCTGGACCCGAAAGTGGCTCTCAAACCACGAATACCTGACGAACCCCGCTCGAGCGAGGGGAAGCTGCGTGCCAAGCAAGTATAGCTGGGAAACGTCCCACTCATCCATGTCCGTGTCAAAGGGGATCGGATCACCCCCTACCCCAATGCCAGTAAGCATCGAGAAGTCGTAAGGGGTCATCGTCATATCCCCTGCGACGGAGAAGTGGAAGGAGTCGGTGGTATCCCACCACCTCTCCGCTAGAGCAGCGAGCAAGGGCCTGCAGGTAGTCAGTCGAGAGAGCCCCCTGCAGAAGATGCCAAAGCCGGCCTCGTCGACGATGACACGAACCGCATCTGGCAGCTCGAGGTACCAGTCCCGAGCAACGGTGTTCCCATACCCGCGAATGGTATGGGAATCCCCCTGTAATCAAAAACAACAAATGTAGGGCAATATTCAAAATGCAGTTCTAAAAGGCATACAGTGAACTACAACGTGTGATGTGTCAGCGTGTTTGGATGATTCAGGGCAGATGTAGCATGCGTGCAAGTTTTAACAGGTTCAAACAAATACCGGGTGCCGGTGTGCTTACAGTGAACTACAACGTGTGATGTGTCAGCGTGTTTGGGTAGTTCAGTACAGTATAGCATGCGTGCATATTTTCAGACTCAAGCCAATACCAGGTACCAGTGTGTATGCAGTGAAATACAGTGTGCACCGTGTGTTTGGGTGATTCGAAGCCAGTGCAGTGTGTGTGCATGTGTCAGTCTCAAACAGATATCAGTTGCACGTATGTTTACAATCAACTACGGTATATAGCATATCAGAATTAAGTAGTTAAAGAGCATAACCAGCTACGGTAGTTTTGCATCCTACATTGCAGAAAGTAAAGCAGAGAAGGAAAGTTACTTCGGAAGCGCCGAAGGACAGATGGGAGGTAGGCTCACGCAGTAGTAGCTCGCGTGGCACGTGCCTCTCGAAGCTCCGGAACTGGCGTAGTCCGTCGGGGATCATCTCATGAACTGCAGACCTGTAGGTCTCCGGATCGAACGGCCGGATACAGAGTGGCAAGGGCTCGGCCTCAGGGTCCATCTCGAGCTCCGGAGGAGCCCCGCCCTGTGGAAGATCGTCCGCCATCTCGAAGGGGGTGTGAAAATGGCTGAAAGGCGGAAAGTCGGGCGAGAAGATGAAAAGTCAACAAAAAGTCAAACCCCGAGAGGGTCGAAAAAGGCCGAAAAAGTTGGAGTGCGGAAAAGGCACGGGTATCGAGAAAAACTCGAGGGAAGCAAGCCCCGAGTGGCGAAAATCAAGAAAGAAACACCGAAACAAAGTTTCGTTCGATTGAAAATGTCCGAAACGCGAAGGAGATCGCGAATCGAACGACGAAATGGGAGCTAGAATGCAAGAAAATGAGAGAATCAAGGGAGGAAAATGCTCTAGAGAGAAAGAGAGGGAATTTTCGACCAAGGAGGAGTAAGGAAAATAGGGTTAGAAACCCTATTTTAAAAGACCCGTGCCGAAATGACAGTACTGCCCCGATACAGTAATTCTTTGCCGGTCGGCAAAATATTGTGCCGATGGAATTGTATGATGGCCGATGGACGGCCGGTGATGTATTTTGATGGCCGGTGGACATCCGGTGGTCTCCTACAGTGATTTGTGAGCCTCCTACACCCTTGTTTGAGTTATTTGTGGGCATCAGGGCCTTCATTGCTCAAAACAGTGCAAAACAGTGCATCCTCGACACTCAACCAGCCTCCGTTGTGACCTAGGGTCATGTCTTTTGTGCGTGGCACTCGAATTCGTGCAAGGTGTATCCTTTCCGTATCCTTTTGGCTTTTACGAAACTCAAAAGTTGCCCCCCCTGTGCATCACATATCTATCGCACTGTCTTGTGCATTTCAAAATCGATTGCGCTGTTTAGCGTATCGCACTGTCTTGTGCATTTCAAAATCAATCGCGCTATCTTGCGCATTGCACTGTCTTGTGCACTCGCGTTGTCTAACGCATCGCGCTGTTTTGCGCATCTCATTGCATTTTTGCATGCATTCCATCGCGCTATCTTGCGCATTGCACTGTCTTGTGCACTCGCGTTGTCTAACGCATCGCGCGGTTTTGCGCATCTCGTTGCATTTTGCATACATTCAATCATTTCATTACTTGCGTAGACCGCATGTTTTGCTTGCGTAGACCGCATGATTGTTCAATTTCATTACCTGCGTAGACCGCATGTTTTGCTTGCGTAGACCGCATGATTGTTCAATTTCATTACCTGCGTAGACCGCATGTTTTGCTTGCGTAGACCGCATGATTGTTCAATTCCATTACCTGCGTAGACCGCATGTTTTGCTTGCGTAGACCGCATGATTGTTCAATTCCATTATCTGCGTAAACCGCATGTTTTGCTTGCGTAGACCGCATGATTGTTCAATTTCATTACCTGCGTAGACCGCATATTTTGCTTGCGCAGACCGCATGATTGTTCAATTCCATTACCTGCGTAGACCGCATGTTTTGCTTGCGTAGACCGCATGATTGTTCAATTTCATTACCTGCGTAGACCGCATGTTTTGCTTGCATAGACCGCATGATTGTTCAATTCCATTACTTGCGTAGACCGCCTAATTGTTCAATTTCATTACCTGCGTAGATCGCATGTTTTGCTTGCGTAGACCGCATGATTGCTCAATTCCATTACCTGCGTAGACCGCATGTTTTGCTTGCGTAGGCCGCATAATTGTTCAAATTTCATTACTTGCGTAGACCGCATGTTTTGCTTGCGTAGACCGCATAATTGTTCAATTTCGTTACCTGCGTAGACCGCATGTTTTGCTTGCGTAGACCGCATGCTTACGTTCAATATCATTACTTGCGTGGACTGCATGCTTACGATCGATTTTGTTGCCTGCGTAGACCGCGTGCTCCACTTACGTGTCTGTGCTTTCACAGTATCGTTATGCTTCCCACTTGCTTTGCGTTGTCGCGCATTTTCAAATACATTAATATGCATATTATAAATCACATCGTACATGTTAAGTTTGTTTTCTCTGCAGGCACGATATTGTATGTACGGTTCATTTAAGGCTGGTGCAACCAGACGAGCCGCACAGGTATTGAACGGTCTAGGAGACCCTAAATCCTCTGAAGGTGCAAGTCCTTCGGTGTTTGTCGTGCCCGAACGACTTTTGATAAGTTGCATTATACATGCATTTCAAGCGACTCGCGTTGTCGCATATTCAAGTTCACGTGCGTCTCAAAAGCCGCGCTTTGTCGCGCATTTCGAAATCATTCATGCATCATTTGCATTTCAAAAAACAAACAAAAAAGTATAATTGCATTGTCATGCATCATTGCATATAGTGTATATTGCATTATAGCTTTATGGCTCGCGTCTTTCCATGATTGAGCTTGGTCTGGTATGTACCCCTACTTTTCACGTCGAAACATAGTTCAGTGGACCGTTCTATGTTAGATGTGGCTTGTATGCCTACATGCTCTTCCTAGGCAAGATTTAGTTTGGCCCACAGGCCATATCCGTTGTATTGCATTTCCATTCCATTGCATATTTGTAGATATTGCATTGTAGTTTGCATGCATTTATTGCATCACCTTCCATCTGTGGCTTGCGCCTTTCCATGATTGAGTTTGGTCTGGTATGTGCCCATACTTTTCACGTCGAAACATAGTTCAGTGGACCGTTCTATGTTAGACCTGGCTTGTACGTGTACATGCCTTTTCCTAAGAAAGATTTGGTTTGGCCCGCAGGCCATATCCATTGTATCCATTTCATTGCATATTTGTAGATATTGCATTGTAGCTTGCATGCATTCATTGCATCACCTCCGCCCATGGCTCGCGCCTTTCCATGTTGAGCTTGGTTTGGTATGTGCCCATATTTCTCGTGACGAAACATAGCTCAGTGGACCGTTCTATGTTAGACATGGTTTGTATGCGTACATGTTTTGCCTAGGCAAGATTTGGTTTGGCCCGCGTGCCATACCCATTGCCATCTCCCCAGCATTTTCATATATACATTACATTGTAGTGTAATTTTTGCATCCAGCATTAGGATCGTTGTCCTTTCCCCAGCGGGTCGTTTCCCCACTTGTGTCAAACCCCCCAATACTTGTTCTTGTGTCCATCTACATTACTCATAGTTCAGTAGACCGTTCTATGGTAGATGGACTTGTTACCTCCATCAATCTATTTGACATAGGCGTGGTTTCGAACCGCTCACGATTGGATCATGATTCAATTGCTTTGCATATAGTTTGCATTGTTTCAATTCCATTGCATCTTTATTTGCATTGTTTGTACATTGTTTTGTATATATTGCATATCATTTTGCATCCATTTTTGCATTGTCATGCATGTTGCTAACAACATCGTACCTGTTGAGTTGTTTTCCTTACAGGCACCATATTGTATGTACGGTTCATTTGAGGCTGGTGCAACCAGACGAGCCGCACAGGTATTGTATCCTCCGAGTGAGAAGTATCGAGAGTTGCATAATTCTCTTACATCCTTTCTGCATTGTAGTGTAGTTTGGTGTATGCCAGCTTAAAACTGTTGCATATGTGCTTCGTTACAGCTTTTCTTTACATGATCATAAGTTATGTCTGGCTCTGTGCATTGTCTTGCATTTTGCCCCTGCCTTCGGGCGCATACCTTGTCTTGCATGTTTGTCTAAGTCTTCGGCCTTGTCAAAAATGGGTCGTCTCTGGGCTTTGACATTCACTCCCGTCATTGTTATGACTTTCGAGTTCTGTCAAAGAGGGGCAACTGTAGACACCCCATTTTTGACCATCCTCAAGACTTGGACATCACCGTTTGAACACCCGGTGATCATCCATGTTTGTGTTCATTTGGAGTTCCCGGAGGTCTCGGCTACGCGCTTTGCCTCAGGATCTCCGAACTCGACTGTTTAGTGTCTGGTTTTGCACCAAACACTTTTGTTTTACCTTGGAGGGGCAGGGAATGCCTTGTGAGGCATCCCCACACATCACCAGCCATGGCCAGAAGCCATCGGCTGGTGTTTTGTTGTGATCGGCAATATATATTGCCGGTCTGCATTATTTGTTGCCGATCGGCACTCAATTTTGACAAAATGGCAATTTTGAGCAGCCGACTACTGTTCATCTGCTTTTGCAGATATTTTGAGACAGATGTATGTCATTTCGTTCCCCTCCATACATGTGTATGGAGGGATGGACTTCTTGTTAGCTTACCATGTAAGCTTTACAAGATTGACTCCTCTATAAGAGGAGCCCTCCTCTCTTGGCTCTAGGTTAGACACTTGAGAGAGAAAAACATTGTGAGAGCTCTGGTTTTAGGTTTAGGGTTTGATATATATTCTATCTCTATACCTCTCTCTCATTTAGCCTTAATGTGTGTGTTTTGTCTTACTTTTGCTCACAAGCACCCACCATTACACCATCCCTTGGAGCTGAGACCTCTTGAGGGTTGTTTTTGAGGTTTTGAAGCTGGTTTCAACCTAAAAGAAGCTGCTGGTCCACCATTGTTGAAGGGGTCTTCAAGGGTAAGAAACTAGTCCCTTTATTCCCCATTCTTGCATACTTGTTTTGCCTATCTTAGAACTATTTTTGTGCTTAGTGTAAAATACAAAAAAGTTCTGTTTTTAGGCCCTCTAAATAGTTTATTTAGGGTGTTTTGCTGTTTGAGGTTGTTTGACCCCTCCTAAGCCTTGTAAGGCCCCATTTTGTGCTATTTTGTGTAAGCTCCGAGACCTTGGTGTTTGGGCCTCCCCACCACTGAAATCTTGAGGGATTTCAGAGGTGAAGATGGTGCCTTGAGGTCCCAAGAAGGAGAGGGCCCTCTCCTTGTTGTCCTTGAAATGGACCATTTTTGGCCTCTTGAGGGAGCACCTAGCTAAGCTTCATGTTGACCATGCCTTGGCTGTTTTTTGTGCTTATTATGTCATAATATGCCTCTGTTTTTTGTTGCTTTTGGTACACCATGCATACTTAGCATACCTACATTGTAATGCCACTTTGTTGCCTTAATATGCCTTAGGTTGTAAACCCTTGTTCTAGCATGTTTTAGGCTTAGCCTTGTGAATCTTTTATGCTTATTTTGCCATGTTTAAGGTCTGTCCATAGTTGTTTGGGTCGGCCATGGCATGCATTGTATAGCCCCTTTGCATTTTTGGCTTGTTGGCCTTAAGTATTTGAGGGTATAGCATGCATTACTTGCTTTGATTTAATGGTTTGGCATCATTTGTAGCACCATTTCAGTCCCCTTTGCATGCTTGTATGCTTGCCTTGGTTGTCTCTTTGATGCCTTATGAGCTTGTGTTATATGCTCCATGTTTTGGCCATTGTACATACCTTTGAATTTGAGCCACTTAGATACCATCTAGGGGCCCCCCCTTTTGCATGGTCTAGGTCTGCCTTGGACCTGTTTTAAGCCCTCTTGGCCTTGTGAGGCTTGGTTAGCTTAGCCATGGTCCAAGTCCCTTTGACTTGCTTCAAGTACTTGGGCCATTTATTGCATGCTTAGCCTATCTTATTTGCTTGGTTTAGCACCATATTCTTGCATAATTTTCAGAGCTTAATGCAGGTCATTTATCCATGTTTGCATCCTCTTAAATGTGCTTGAGAATTGCTTTTGAATGCTTGAAGTATTGGACATCCTTTGCATGCATGTGTGTGGGTGTTTTAGTCCTTCATTTTGGGCACTTATGGCCATTGTTTTGGGCCTAATTAGAGCTGTCCAAATCATGTTTAAGTCCAATCTTTACATATTGTTACATGTCTCACACTTTGCATGCTTTGATTACACCATGTCTTGCATGACCACTAGCTTGCATGCTTGTTCATTGCTTGCTTGTTTGCATTGCCATGTTGCATCCCTAGCTAACATGCTTAGGTTGCATTGAACATGCATATCTTGTCCCTTGATTTAGTGATAGGGATTGGACCCCTTTGGTTTGTTGGTTTGCATTGCATTTGACATCAAAATGTGCACACTTGGTCCCTTGGGCCATCACGCATGGAAATGCGCGATTGATGGTCCGAGAACCAAGGAGCATGTTCCTTTGAGTCATTAACATGATAAGGGACATGATTGGTGCATATATGGCTTGAATTGCATTGCCATGTTTTGCCTTGCCCTCTGTTGCTGTCAAATGCAGATTCTGCAGGAACCTTCTACCGACCGGCAGTGCCCAATGCCGGCCGGCAATCTTTCCAGGGTCGATAGCTTCACCAACGGCTGGTGATCACATGCCGCTGCCGGTGACCATTCTATTCAGCCGGTGGTGTCTCCCAATGTCCAGGGAAGAAATCCTGAGACTTTGGCAGTCTTCAGAGGAGTATAGCAGGGAAAACAGAGGCAACCTATGCATGGCAGTGCACTTCCGACCAGAACCCGAGCACGCGTGCACCGAACTCTCTTCCCGAGGCGGTTTACTGTTTTTCCTAGCTTAGTTAGTTTGTTAACTAATTAGGTGATTTGTAATAATTAATTAGCTAGGTTAGTTAATTCGTTATTTAATCTGTATTATTCTTTTGGTCCCTCCGAGCGAGGACGAATCTGTAATAAGTGTGGGTGAGTGTGTGCATGTCTTCCAACCCCCACTTCTTTCTTCTCCCTTTTATTTACCTACTTTGATGGTTAGTAATAGGAAATGCTTAATTTAGCATACCTTATGCTATGCATGCGTGCATCCATACATTCGTCTTGCATGCACCGGGCTCGGTACATCATGCTAACTGCATTTGTACTTCAATTCCAAATTGAATACATGCGTCAATTGATTGCATTTCACATGCCATGTTTAGGTTAGCCGAGCCTACTCTAATTGCATCTTGTATGTGTTGCATTAGACATTCAAACATGAACTTGGATCATGCATTGTTTACTGACGAGTTTACTGTTTTGGCACGGAGTACGATGTAAGTATTTATGCTTTAGCATCTCGCATGAGTGTGAGTGTTAACATGACAACATGTTTACCATGTGGCTAGATGCTTATGTGATAAACTAATTGAATGCCTGTGGGTGAAGGTTGGGTTGCTTGAGTTGGAATAGCTCGTTGAAATCCGTATTCTAGCCTACTCGCGAGTAGCAAATTCCAAAACATTTTCCAAAACAAGCGGATATGCAATGCTTATTCCCAAATTAGGTAATCTAGTCTATACTTATTTGCTGCGCGCATAACATAGTAATTCTAGGCTAAAACCCAGAACAAGAACACGTAACGTTTTCAAAAACAGATATCACGGTTAGTAGAGGCCGGTCTTCGGACCGGGCGAGAGGGGGTGCTCATAGCTGACCTTCCCCGATCGTACCCTAGCTCCCGAGCCGAGACAACTCTAGTGATGACGGACATGTGGCCTTCGGCACCGAGTCAGGGTTTCCTAAATTCCCCCATAAAAAATATTTAGGTGGCGACTCTATATCTGGCAAAGCAGTCCATGTTTGGCACTTCTTTTTCTAAAAATCTGTTTTCTCAAAACGATTTGCCAGATTTGGACTCTTTGGTTCAAGATTAAGAACCGTGACACAAATTGAGTCCGAGCTGTAGTAGCGAGAGCCCCCTCGCGGGCGCGTCTACACCCCTCTTTGACAGAACTCGGAAGTCAAAAGGTGATGAGAGCAAATGTCAAAGCCCAGAGACGACCCATTTTTGACAAGGCCGAAGACTTAGACAAACAGGCAAGATAACACAGAGATGCGCCCACAGGCAGGGCAAAATGCAAAAGACATGCACAAAGCCAAACATAAGTTATGATCATGCAAAGAAAGCTGTAATGAAGCTAATATACACAATAAATGCAACAGTTTAAGCAAACGAATACAAATCAAACTACATTACATGCAAAAAGAATGTAAGAGAATTATACAATTCTCGCTACGTCTCACGCGAAGTACATACAATACCGTCTGGTTCGTCTGGTCTCGCCAGCTTCAAATGAACCGTACATACAATATTATGCCTGCAAAAGAAAGAAACTCAACAGGTACAATATAGTAGCAACACATGCTCAACACTATATCAAGATACAATTCTTAGATAGACGCGTGCAGATATGATGCTAATGGAAACGTGTATAGCAATGCAAGTGAAAAGGGCATGACAACGCAAGCAAAGTGTGGGTGCATAACAATGCAACCTAAGTGCGCATAACAATGTGAGTAAAACAAGCATAACAATGCAAGTGAAGTGTTCATAACAATGCCACTAAAAGAGTGCATAACAGTACAAGCGAAACGTGCGTGACAACGCAAGTGAAGAATGCATAACAATGCAGGTGAAAAGTGCGTGACAACTCAAGTAAAGTGTGGGTTCATAACAATGCAACGGAAGTACGCATAACAATGTAAGTAAAACGACCATGACAACACAAGTAGTGAATGCATAACAAAGCAACAAGTGGTGTGCATAACAAATGCAAGAGAGGAAAGTGTGCATAACAATGCGAGAGTGGTATGACTTCAATAGCATACCTTGAAACAAAATGCTGGTTAAAGAAACATAAGCCTTAACGCGAGCAAATTAACCGGAATCTCCGAGTTACCTCTCGGAGGGGTCACAACATACCCAAAATGGATACACTTTGATTTTGACGAATAACGATGAGCCACGCATTGAAGACTTGAATTAAAGTTCCCACGGTGACGATTTCGCGCCGAAAAGTGTACTTTTCTTGTACTTTCTCGAGAGCCAAGGACTCCAATCATCACCAAAACACACAGGGAGAACAATGGAGCTCTGAAGATCATCCAGGAGGCTGGCCGACCTGTCATATCAATGGCCGACCAGTTGTTGATCACCAAAGTGGTCGGTCGACCAGAAAATTTGGCTGGCCGACCAATTTACACAACTTCGGGGCAGCTTGGTCTTTTTACATGGAGATCTTTAAAAACTCAACTCCAAAACACTTTCATCACACCTCCAAGGCCGAAATACATTTCTCTTCCTTCCTAGACCCTTTTCTCTCTCAAATCTGCACTTTATACGCGTTTTCCAACGCCCCACGCGAAGTTGTTTCGCTCAAACTTTCGATTCTCTTCGTTTTGAACCGATTCGAATTTGTTTTCGGAGGTTCTTTCTCCATTTTCACCACTTGAGGTATGTTTATCTCGAAGTTTAGCACCTTTTCTTGGGCATTGACTTTTGTTGACTTTTTGCACTTTTGGCTCATTTTGCTCGTTTTTGCAGATTTCTTCAGATAGTTGATGACATTCCATATGGCGGAGGCTCCCTGAGTGTAGAGGATGAGCCTGTCATTATACCGTTGCCTCCGAGGTACGGCCGTTCGACCTGTAGAGGTGCCACATGCAGGAGCACATCTTACCTCCTAGCACCTTCCATCATTTCACCGACTTCGCGCGGCGAGCACGCGTAGACTTGCTGCTACGGGAGCTGGAGCCTCATCTATCACATCATGCGCACGAGGTGCGTACTTCACTTTTGCATTTCTTGCACATTTCATGCTTTCCCTATGTATTATATCTGCTCGTTCTGAACGCATTTACATACACATCATTTTTGCTCATTCTTGAACACAACTTGCACACAGCATTTTGTCAACTTGGCACACAGCTACCAACATAACACTTTGCTCACATGGCACGCAGCTCACGACATAACATTCCATTCATTTGGCACACAGCTCACAACGCAACACTTTGTTCGTTTGGCACACAGCTCTTTTGGGCGTACAGCATATTTCGGGCACACAACTCATTTTGCTCGATCTGAACACACGATTCATAACGCAGTTTTTACTCAATCTGAACACACAATTCATAACACATTTTTTGCTCAATCTGAACACACAGTCCATAACGCCGTTTTTGCTCAATCTGAACATACACTTCATAACCCAGTTTTTTTCTCAATCTGAACACACAGTCCATAATGCAGTTTTTTGCTTAATCTGAACACACAGTCCATAATGCAATTTTTGCTCAATCTGAACACACAGTTCATAATGCAGTTTTTGCTCAATCTGAACATGCAGTTCATAACGCAGTTTTTGCTCAATCTAAACACACGGTTCATAACACAATTTTTTGCTTAATCTGAACACACAGTTCATAATGTAGTTTTTGCTCAATTTGAACACAGTTCATAACGCATTTTTTTTTGCTCTGCAGACCAGAAAGGTAGCTAGCCGACCAGAAAAAGTGGTCAGCCAACTACTTGGCCTGGGGACCTCCAGTTTTCTGACACTTGTCCTCCAAACAGTGCCTTATCCTTCATAAAGGTTCCAGCTTCGTGGTTCCCTCATTCTAACTCAGTTTTGCACCAAAATGGAGGCATTTCTTGTCAAAAATCTCACAAATTGGATTTCTACCTTGGATGGCTCGGAAAAGTTGAACTTCTAGGGCTTCAGCATAAATGCACTATTCACGCTGAGTCGTACCCCGCGGCGTTTTCTGTTCCTTCATGCCGCGGAAAGGTTTTGGAATCCGGTAACACACGCCTTTAGCTTTGGCGGGCAAGAGATGTGTTCCACTTTCGAAGACTTCCAAGCTTTGATGGAGTCCGAACGCGAGAAAGAGATTTTGCCGCAATTCCGCTTCGGCTGCATCCAAGCCTTAGGATGGATGCGCAGGCTCACTATGCATGATGTTCGGTCTTTGATCCGTGATGGGGAATTGGACATCCCCAGCTTGGTTTATCGGTTTACAAATGCCGATGACCGCGACAACCATCACTGGCAGGGTTTTCAGCGATACACCCTTTGCTTGTGCATGTTGTCTCATTTCCTGTTTGCCTCAAGCTCCGGAGGGTCTAGCATCCATTTGATCGAAGTTGCCCAAGGCTTAAAAGAGGACAAGAGTTGTATTGCCATGACACTGGCTGAGACATTGATGGGCTTGGATGCTTTTCATCGCTAAGAGACGACTAGATTCGCGGGGAATCCACTACTGCTGCAGGTAATGTTTCCCACTCTATCTCACATATATTTCTCACATCACTCGGCCCTTAGGCTCGATTTTTCTCTCAAAACCCTTCTCTCACTTTTCTCTCAACGTACGCCTCTCTATTCTTTAATCTCTCATTTTTCATCCCTCCCCATGTATGGTTGATAGATAAATTGAAGGTTGTGGACTCATGCCCAGCATATTCAGCTCGCGGCTATTTCTTCCGGTGACATTTAGTTGATGCCCTTGATGAGGAATGGTGGTGAGAATGGATGTGTCGTCTATCCGCTACTAGTATTGCTTGGCACTGCCCTTGGCTCAATCTACCGACGATGAGTTACAGCATGTCTAGCCAGCCCGGGATTTAGTTGATTAATTTGACGCACTGTGCCTTTTACTTCCTGTTTCGATTCCGGCGCCAGCTCGGACATGATTAGACTTGCCCGGAAGAGGGGATAGAGTACCCGGCTGCATTTCCGGTCTGAGGCACACAACTAGCTTCATATTCCGCAGCAAGGAGGACGAGAGAGCTTCTGGCTCCCGCTCCCACTTTCAGTTGTACCCTCTCTGATGAGTGCATAGCTTGGCTTGATGAAGAGGCACAGGTTGGGCCTACTTGGACATCAGAGGCTTTGACCAGCTCTGGGAGGGGACGCAGGAACACCTGACTGTGCCCCTAGTTTATTTGCTTTATCAGTACTTTCAAGTTTTCTTTATGAATGTAATAAAAAGTAACTTCAATTTGTATTCAAGAGTAGGAGAACTCTGTACTGAAATCAATGTAATTGAAGGTTGTGGGTACTGAAAATTTTTCTTTTGGTCCAAAAATGGTCTAAGTTGTAAAAAGATTAATTTGAGCAAAATCAATTTTTATTAAAACTTTTCAAAACCATTTTCGATATGTATCACAACTGGACACGCCTGAGATCTATCACTGAGATGTACAACCCTGGATCCTCAGCAACTGGAAAGTTGCCCCTAGTCTGAATAGCACTGCACTGGAGATCACAACCGAGCTCTTGAATGCAGAATAGACAAAGATGACCAACAGGATCACACAGACAAAGTTGATTAGGGAAGTGTTTATGGCTGGACTTCAGGCTGAAGTTGCCTACGCATCCTAAAGATGGGAATCAAGCCTTACGTAGTTCGACTCAGGTTCACTCGTGTATTAACACTCTCCTTTTGCGCTCTAACTTTTGCCAAGGCCGCCCTTTCTGGGTTTTCAACCTTGCGAGCTCAGTTTTTATTATTTCAAATTTTTTGTGCTCTTACTTTTGCCTAGGTCGCCATATCTGGTTTTCGACCTAACGAGCCACTCAGGGATAATATTTTTTCAACTTGTCTATGTTGATCGGTTGGGAGAACTCTAGGCCATCTTGGTCCGTCAGAACGACGGCTCCACCCGACCAAATAAACTTGATGATGTAAGGACCAGTCCAATTAGGTCTGAACTTGCCCCTAGAGTCGTGGATTGGAGCTCGGTTGTCTTTGAGCACTAAATCCCCTTCTTTGAAATTCCTGGACTTAACCTTCTTGTTGAAAGCCCTGGCAATTCTTCGTTGATAACCCTGGACATGATACAGTGCTTTCAGCCTTCTCTCATCAAAGAACACGAGTTCTTCAAACCTGCTTTGTTACTAATCTGCCTCAGTTATCTGACACTCAGCCAATACTCGTAATGACAAAACCTTAACTTCAATAGGTAGAACAGCCTCCATCCCATAAACCAAGGAATACGAAGTCGTCCTAGTAGAAGTTCGAATTGAAGTCCGGTAGCCCCATAGAGCAAATGGCAGCTTATCTAGCCAGTCCCGGTAGGTTTCCACCATCTGCTGTAGTATGTGCTTGATGTTCTTGTTGGCGGCTTCAACTGCTCCATTGGTTTGCGGCCGATATGTAGACGACTTATGAAAAGCCACGTTGTACATGTCCAACAAGTCGATCACTTCCTTCTTGAAGTGGGAACCATTATCTGAAATAATCTCGTTCGGTACCCCATAGCGACAGATGATGTTGTTCCTGATGAACTTAGCAACTTGCGATGCCTTCAACACCACGTAAGATTGGGCCTCAACCCACTTCGTGAAGTAGTCTATCACTACCAGAATGTACTCATGCCCGTTGGACCCCTTCGGAGTGACAGCCCCAATTACATCAATCCCCCAGACCGAAAATGGTCATGGCGAAGTCATGTTCTACAGCTTCGACGGCGGAATGTTCATGCGGTTCGCATGGATCTGACATTTGTGGCATCGCCGAACAAAGCCAATACAATCCTCCTCTATGGTGGACCAGTAATAACCCTGTCTAAGGATCTTCCGGGCTAGCATTACCCCATTCATGTACGCTCCGCACTCTCCTCCATAGATGGCCTCCATCAGGCGTTTGGACTCTTCAACATCAACACACAGCTTATGCATCCCCAGATGACCCCTCTTGTATAGTTTACCCCCACAGACGATGAACTGAGCAGCGATTCTTCGAATTGCCCTCTTATCTGTGGCATTTGCCCCTGGTGGATACGCTTCTTTCTCCAAGAAGTTCCAGGCGTCGTAATACCAAGGATTCTCATCTTGTACCTCATCTATGGCAGCAATCAGCTTGTAGGCCGGCACAAATTTCTATTCAATGATGATCGGACGCATCCGAACTCCGAAATGAATGTTTATCATGGAAGATAGAGTTGCTAATGAATCTGCAAACCTGTTGTTCTCTCTTAACAGATGAGCGAAGTTCAGTTTCTCAAACCGAGGAATCAGCACGTCCAAGGTCTAGTGATAGATTCTCATCTTTTCTTCTTTAACTTTCCAATCTCCTTTAGCTTGAGAAACAACAAGGTTCGAGTCCCCGATGACGTCCAACTGTTTTGTCCCTAGTTCTAGGGCAACTTCCAAACCGGCAATACATGCCTCATATTCTGCCTCATTGTTTGATACTCTAAACCAGAGTTTGAATGCTAGAGGTATGTGAGAATTGTCGGGTGCTATTAGCAACACCCCTATCCCATACCCATATTGATTTGATGCTCCGTCAAAGTACATCGTCCAAGTCTCTTCTTCGACATGTAGAATGGCCTCGTATGGGAACAGGTACTCAACTACTTCATCCTCTTCAACTGGGTGATCGGCTAGGAACTCCACTACCGCTCTCCCTTTCACTGACTTGCGCGTCACATACTTCAGATCAAATTCAGAAAGCAGAAGCAACCAACGAGCTAGCCTACCCGTAAGTGCTAGTTTCTCGAAGAGATATTTGATGGGATCTAATCTCGAAACCAGTATTGCAGAGTGAGCTAACAAGTAGTGCCGCCACTTCTTGGTAGCCCATGCCAAGGCCAGACAAGCCTTCTCCAACGGAGTGTAGCGGGTCTCATAATCCAGTATTTTCTTGCTCAGATAGTAGATGGCCCTCTCCACTTTGTCCTCAGACTCCTGTGTGAGCATGTAGCCCATTATAGTTTCAGTCACTGAAAGATACAGAATCAACGATTTCTCCGGCTCAGGCGGTGACAACACAGGTGGGTTCTGTAGATATTGCTTAATCTGTTCAAAAGCAGCTTGGCATCGGCCGTCCCATTGGAACTTCGTTCCTTTCTTTAGGAGACCAAAGAGTGGTTCACAAGTCAAGGTTAATTTAGCAATAAACTGTCTTATGAATTGTACTTTACGCAGAAAGCCTCGCACCTCCTTTTTAGTCCTTGGGGTTGGCATTTCTAAGATGGCCTTGATTTTGGAAGGGTCGACCTCGATGCCCCTTTTTGTGATTAAGAACCCCAGCATTTTCCCTGCTGTAACACCAAACGTACACTTCTGAGGATTCAGCCGCAACCAATATTCTCTGATCCTTTGGAAAAATTTCTGCAAGGCGGTGTAGTGGCCCTCTCTTTCCTTGGACTTGACAATCGTGTCGTCCACATACACCTGCACCTCTTTATGGATTATGTCATGCAAAATTGTGGTTGCAGCCCACGGCATCACCCTATAACAATAGGTTCCCCACAGAGTGGTAAAAGCAGTCTTCTCCCGGTCTTCGGGTGCCATCAGAATCTAATTGTAGCCAGAAAACCCATCCATGAATCAAAGCAGCGCATGCCCCGCAGTGATGTCCACTAACTCATCGATATGCGGTAGAGGAAAGTCGTCCTTCGGACTAGCTTTATTCAAATCCCTGAAGTCCACACATACCCGAATTCTGCCATCCTTCTTCAGCATCGAAACTATGTTGGCCAACCAAGTTGGGTATTCAGATACTAGCAAGAAGCCTGCATCAATTTTCTTTGTGACCTCTTCTTTGATCTTGAGAGCCCAGTCCGGGCGGATCCTTCTGAGCTTCTGCTTAACAGGTCGGGCCTCTGGGTCAAGAAGGATCCGGAGCAGTACAATCTTAGGATTGATTCCAGGCATGTCTTCGTAGGACCACGCGAAAACATCTTTGAAATCTTTTAACAAAGCGACTAAGCGCTCGCGCTCCTCTGAAGACAACGTGGACCCGATCTGGACGAGCTGCGGGTCCTTTTCAATACCTCCATTAATTGTGGTGATTTCATCAACCAGCGGTTTTACAAACCTCTCCTGCTCTTGATCAAGCAAATATTTCAAAATCGGAGGAATTTCTTCCTCGTCGTTTTCATCAAAATTTTGAAAGTCCTAATTAATGCAATAAATCAAGGGCACAGAAAAGTACTCAATGGCCACAGCCACACAATTCTCATTAATCACTTCCAAGTCGCCTGACTCCTCTGTTACAACAGACTCAAAGGAAAAAGAAAAAAGACGACCTAGACAGGACTGTGGCATCCAGGTTGTCACCCCCAAGAATACCGGACTTGGACTCAGATGAGCTAGAACCTGATTCCGACTACACGGACTCAGTGGAATCAGATTCCAACTCACTACTTGACCCAGTGCTGCTCGATAAGAAGCCCTCCTCGTATTGCCAAACGAAAGAGGGTGCGATGGATGCACCCAGAATGTTTGAAGATGGGCTTGCAGCCATTTCATTCCCAATCATGGACAGGGAGAAGTTATCCCCCAAGCACTCATGTACGATCGGAGGATCTGAAAGTAGACAAGCCAGTGTTACCTCCATTTCTAACTCGACGCTGTCGGAATCCTCCTCCCTGCATTGCTGAACCTCAGCTGGTGGGTCTGCCTGCTCCTCAGCAACATCATCCCCAAACAATTGCAAGTCAAAGAATATCTTAAACCCCGGCAACCGCCGCCTTTCTGTGTTTAGCCATGGTTCTGGGAAGCCGCAAAATGGGAAGTCTTCCCCCTACCGGACAAAGCGTCCGTTTAGGGTCCCCTAGATAGGTCGGTGCATCAACTCATAATACTTCCCAGCCCGCTTAGCTCTAGCTCTTCCGGCCATCTCTTTGCCTTTCCTCACCCGGTCCTCTTTGGTAGGCAAGTAGCCTAGACCAAAGGTATGCGGCTTGTGCGGCACTTCGGCCGACATTGTAACGCCTTTCCGGCCACTTCTCCCTAATCCTATCTCGGGGATGTGCTGGAGCTTGTTCATGAGGTACACTGACTGTGCATTGACATACAACCCTTCGTCAATAGCTAAGATGTTCGGTACAACCCAAGCCTCAGCTAGGGTAAATCCTGATAGGAACACATCCTCCGCGTCACACTTGATCTCCAGAACTAGCGTAGACACCTCTGGCGGTAGATGGATTGAAGAATTCCCAAAAACTATAGCTACTCCCTTCCCATGGGGGTATTTCAGCATTTAATGTAGGGTGGAAGAGACTGCCTCCACCTGGTGCAGCCACGGCCACCCTAGAAGTAGATTGAAGGTTGCGGGAATGTCCAAAACATGAAAGTCAATATCCTGTTGTCTTGGACAAACCTGAGTCCGAATCTGCACAGTCCCCATCACTTCTCTGCTAGTATTGTCATATGCCCGAATCACCTGGGCAATAGACATGATGTCCGCGTGCTTCAATCCGATGGCATATGCTGTCCTTGACGGGCACACGTTAATAGCAGATCATGTGTCCACAAGAACTACTGGTATCTATTTTTCTCTACACTCGACAGAAATGTAGAGAGGTTTGTTATGATTTGCGCCCTCAGGCGGTAGTTCCTTGTCGGTAAAGGTCAACATCGGGGAAGTTTCTCCCGGAAAAACCAGCCCTACCAGCTGCTCAGGCATGGTGTCGATTGAAAGTTTGGCCCTGTCCATTACAGAAAGGACAGCCTGTCTATGAACTCTTGAGGCCATAAGTAGTCCCCATATAGAGATGTCTGCTTGTATCTTCTGAAGCTGTTTCAGCATAGCCTCCTCCTCGAGTAACTTTTCTTTCTTCTTCTCTACCTCTGTGTCCTACCCGGACGCCTCTGGTTGATCAAGGTGTGGGGGCTTGAAGTACCGCCCACTCCTGGTCATGTGATCCACCTTTCCATTATACCAGGTATCATCCGGTTAGTTTTGTCCCCAATCTTCATCAGTGTGGGCGAGACACAAATCGTCGTTTTCCCACCACATTCCGTCGCCATCGACAAGCAGCTATCTGGTTCCGCTGCATCTATTCCTATGCGCACAGCACATTCCGTTCTCTTGCTCACAGCACATTCCGTCCCCACAGGGGTTTGACCTTTCTAGCCCTCTCCAGATCTTCGATTTTCTCCTGCTCAAACTGTTTTAGTGCAACCTGCTGCTCAGCATCTTCTGTACTCAAACTGTTATGATCCTGAGCGAAATTCTTATCACCGGTGCTCTCCGGCGATCCGTTCTGATTGCTGGCCATTCTGGCCACTACTGATGTCCCTATCTCTGACGGATCCTTTTCTGGCTGAGGCTGCTAAAAAACATCCGGCTCATCGCTGAGCCACCTAGTAACCTCTGCTGACCCTTCCATGTCAAACCAATTGACAGTCACGTCCCTTGAATCATGTTCGTTAAAGAACTAAAGGTTGGCAATGTCTTCTCCCAGTTCCGCTAGGTCATCTAGCCCTTGATTAGGTCCATCCTCTCGAACTACACAAATCTCTACTCCAGCTGGCAGTTCTACTCTCAGTTTAAACTGATCTGTTGCTGTGATATAACCACTCAGGTTGTACTCAAAGTTTACAGACTGTCACGTCCTAAACCTGCCCCTATGGGTTTAGCACCGTAACCAGCCAATAATCTGAGATTAGCAAAGGCTTGCTTAACAGTAAAACAGTAATACAGAGTACAGGGTTGGCGGAAGCCAAAACAGTAATTAAAAGATGTCCAATGAGCTGTGACAATCTGTATGCAAGAAGACTTTTTTTTTTTCAAAACATATTCACATTCAGAACAAAACAGTGCTATACATACATATACAAACATTCGGGTTAGGGAAACAGATACAGAAAGGGAGATCTAAAACACCCCAAAATTAGCCTTAGCTTGGCAGCACTTGGAACCTCGAGGTGAGGCACGATGGTTGGCTTGACAAAACAAGAGCTAATCTGACGCTCCTAACTCCGGTCCAGTGCCTGAACACCTACATATATATATATATATATATATAAATAGTAAGCTAAAGCCCAGTGAATAACATATACGTAAAGTGGTTAAGAATGAATGTCCTTTCAATATTGAAAATAGTCATTTATCAGTACATCAATTATTCAGTTTGTGGCTCATAATTCATGCCATAATAGTCACTCAGAAACTATAATAGTCATATGTGGTACATCCAATAGCAAAACAGTACAGTAGGTCTTAACAGACAGAGCAGTCAATGATGGCCATGATATCAGTAAATAGTAGTGGTTCCAAACGTGAGAATCGACAGAGATCTCTGTAACAGTAACAGTAAATTGCTATGGATGCCACGAATACAATTCACAAATAGGACAAACATTCATTTAGTAAACAATGTCATTTCATAAAGCAGGAGAGTCATTTGTTCAGAAAATAATCTCAATTGAATATATCTTTACAACATTGTTACTCACAAAGTTCTGGGCTAGAGATAAGCTAGTACGCGTCCTTGGATGCCAACCCTACACAGTTATAGAACGAACACAAACTAAGCTACACAGTTAGGAAAATAATAACTCAATCCCTAATTTACCTCGGTGTGGTTCTACACCAATATCCTCATTGAGATGCCTTAAACTAGGCCTAAGAATGCCTAGGATGGAATGAGGATGCAAAGATGCACTTGTAAACACTTTTCAAAATTTTGCTGAAACAGGGGTCCCGCTTGAGCGTGGCTTTCTCCGCTCGAGCAGACATGCAGACAAAAAGGATCCGCTCGAGCTTGGATTCCTCCGCTCGAGCGGACTGTAAACTACTATAAAAGTACTGGATGCACGAAATTCACACTCGATGGCCGCTCGATACCCGCTCGAGTGTGAGACACAAGTCCTCGCTCGAGCATGCATTCCCCTGCTCGAGCAGACTGTAAACACATGCAAAGTACTGGATGCATGCATTTCCCGCTCGAGCATCACTTTACTCGCTCGAGCGGACTACATGAACACAGGTTGTACGCTCGAGCGTGGAGTTCCCCGCTCGAGCGTGAGTCCAAATTCTGGAAATTCCATATTTGAACCTCAAGCTCAAAACTCAACTTTAATGCAACAAAACTCAACCTCTTGGGCCCATTTTCTGGAGAAATACTTTAAACCCATAATATAACATGTTTTGAAGATCAATTTGTAAAATCAAAGCCCAACGGTGAGTCAATTAAACACCATTTTCAAATAAAACATCAAGAACATGATGAACATGCAACATGCATGAATTTAAGCAACTTCAAAGCTTCCAAAGCATGATCAAATGAGTTAATTCACTCCCAAACATGATGAATTCATGGACTATACCCCAAACATGGACATACATGCAATGATTTCTATGAAAACAACTCTAAACTTCAAGAGATGCACATGCATGCATGATTTAAGTATCAATTCAACAATCTTAAACCAATTTATGACCTTAGGCTCCTATCTACCATGAATCATGCAAGAACCAACTTGATTTCACAATTAAAAGGATGAAATCCTTACCTAGGTTCCTCAATTACAAGTCTAGAGGCTCAATTATGCAATTTGCCTTCAATTTCTTCAAGTCACCATGTTAAGTTTGATGAATTCAAGCCTATCCTCCTACTCTCTCTCTCTCTCTCTCTCTCTCTCTCTCTCTCAAACGGTTTGCTCTAGGAAATGGCTGAGGAAATGTTGTATCAAAAGTGTAATAGACTTCAAACATGAATTAATAAGTGGCCCACTATCATGCATTTTAGTGAATAAGTCCAACTCTTGTAAATTAGCATTATTTAATCCAATTTAAACATACCAAATCACATTTCAATTAAACATGCCATAAAATCACATAAATTCTAATTAGCATAAAACACAAATCAATTTCAGATTCGGCCGCTGATAAGGCCTTCAATTTGCAGTTTAAAACACAAAACACGAATAGATAATTCAATGGCAAACAGATAGAAATGCATTTAACTAACACACTCAATCATTAGTTTAAGATTTCAGTCAATCAGTCAGTTAACATGCTTAATCATAGATTAGCACTAATCAGTGGTGAGGGTTGTCACAGTTTCCCCTCCTTACAAAGAGTTTGGTCCTCCAAACTCGAATTACCTTTATTTTGGAAAAAAACAGGATTCAGTGGGAACAATTCAGGATGTCTCTTCGTCATATCATCTTCCCTCTCCCAAGTGGCATACACGCCACCATGGTTTTGCTAATAAACTTTCACTAACGGAATCTCTTGGTTCCTCAATTTCTTGATCCGTCTGTTTACAATCTGTATGGGCCGTTCTTCATAAGTGTAGCCATCACTTAGTACTACACGGGTAGGCTCAATCACATGGACGGAATCCCGAAGGTATTCCCTCAACATTGAAATATGGAACACGTTATGCATATGCTCCATTTCAGGAGGAAGCACTACTTGATACGCCACCGGATTAATCTTTTCAATAATCTCATACGGCTTGACATATCTCGGGGCTAGCTTACCCTTGACTCCAAAACGAGTCTGGCCCTTCATCGGTGTCACTTTTACAAAAACATGATCACCTACTTCATACTCTTTGACTTGCCTTCGAACATCCGCATAACTTTTCTGTCGGCTTTGTGCGGTTTTCTGTCTCTGTTGAATCAATTTCACCTTTTCAGTAGTTTTCTGTACAATCTCAGGCCTAAGCAAAGGCCCATCTCCAACTTCTGCCCAGCAAATCGGAGATCGACATTTTCTTCCATATAAAGCCTCGAAAGGCGCCATACAAATGCTTGGATGAAAACTGTTGTTATAGGCGAATTCAGCCAACAGTAAATGGCTTTCCCAATTTCCCTAGAAGTCAAGAACACACATTCTCAGTAAATCCTCTAGAGTCTGGATGGTTCTTTCTGACTGACCATCTGTCTGAGGATGGTACGCACTACTCAGTCTCAGTTCAATACCCAATGCTGTCTGCAAACTTTGCCAAAATCTCGATGTAAACTTCAAGTCCCTATCAGAAACAATGGACACAAGCACTCCATGCAAACTAACAATTTCATCAATGTAGAGTATAACCAATTTGTCCGCATTGCAAATTGTTTTGACAGGTAAGAAGTGAGTAGATTTAGTCAATCTATCAACAATAACGCAAATTGAATCCGTACCTTTACTGGAGCGAGGTTAACCAACAATGAAATCCATAGTGATATGTTCCTATTTCCACTCCGGTATCGGTAAGGGTTGCAGTAAACCTGCGGGTTGTTGATGTTCGGCTTTAACTTGTTGGCAATGAAGACATTTTGATACAAAATCAACAATTTCTTTCTTCATTCCCGGCCACCAGAAATTCAGTTTCAAATCTTGGTACATTTTCGTATTCCCTGGATGAATAGACAGTTTTGAATTGTGGCCTTCTTGCAGAATTCTTCTTTTCAGTTCAGAATCACTTGGTACACACAATCTTCCCTGAAATTTCAATACATTATTCTCAAATTTGAAACTTGGCCTCGGTTTAGATTCTCGTTCTTCGATGATCTTCCTCAAGAAGTCATCCTGTTGTTGTTTCTCTTTAATCTCTTCAATCAGTGCCGGTTGAGCAGAAATAGCGGCTATTGTTCCACCTTGTTCATGCAAAACAATCTCAATTTCAAGTCTTTCAAGGTCACATAGCAATTCTTTCTGCCTAGTGAGTAAACAAGCCAAATTTCCAATCGACTTCCGACTTAGTGTATCAGCAACGGTGTAGCCGCTTTTCCTAGATGGTACAAAATTTGCAAGTCATAATCTTTTATCAGTTCTAACCATCTTCGCTGCCTCATGTTCAGTTCTTTCTATGTGAAGAAGTACTTCAAACTCTTATGATCTGTATACACTTCACATGTCGCCCCATAAAGGTAGTGACGCCAAATTTTCAGTGCAAACACTACTGCAACAAGTTCCAAATCATGGGTCGGGTAGTTCTTTTCATGCGGTCTCAGTTGTCGAGAAACATATGCAATAACTTTACCATTCTGCATTAAAACACATCCCAAACCCCTATGAGAAGCATCACTATATACAGTATAACCATCCGTACCTGAGGGTAAGGTAAGAATCGGTGCAGTCACCAGTCGATTTTTCAACACTTGAAAAGCTGATTCCCTCTGGTCGGTCCAGTCAAATGATATCCCCTTTGAGTCAACTGTGTCAATGGTAGGGCAATTTTGGAGAAATCTTTGACAAACCTTTTATAATACCCAGCTAAGCCTAGAAAACTTCGGATTTTGATAACATTTATCGGTCTAGGCCAGTTCACTACTGCTTCAATTTTCTGTGGGTCAACTGTAATACCATCCTTACTGATCACATGTCCCAAAAGCATCACACTGTCTAGCCAAAATTCACATTTAGTTAGTTTTGCATAAAGTTTATGTTCTCTTAGGGTCTGTAGGGAAATTCTCAAATGATGTTCATGTTCCTCCTTGCTTTTGGAATAAATTAAAATGTCATCTATGAAAACAACAATAAAGGCATCGAGGAACGGTTTAAAAATTCTGTTCATAAGGTCCATAAATGCAACAGGTGCATTGGTAACTCCGAAAGGCATAACTAAGAATTCATAATGTCCATACCTTGTTCGAAATGCAGTCTTTTTAATGTCCCCTATCTTGACTTTCAACTGGTGGTATCTAGATCTAAGGTCAATTTTGGAGAACACTTGAGCACCCTGTAACTGGTCAAATAAATCATCAATGCGAGGCAATGGATATTTATTTTTCACTGTTACCTTGTTTAGCTCACAGTAGTCAATGCAGAGTCTCAGTGAGCCGTCTTTCTTTTTCACAAATAAGACTGGCGCGCCCCACGGTGAAGTACTGGGTCTGATGAACTTCTTATCTAACAGTTCTTGCAGCTGAACTTTCAACTCTTTCAATTCAGTCGGTGCCATTCTGTAAGGAGCTTTAGATACTGGTTGTGTACCCGGAATTACATCAATGGTGAACTCAATCTCCCTATCAATCAAATCCCCTAGCAAATCATCTGGAAAAACATCTGCGAATTCTCTGACTATAGGAATATTGTCCACATTAGTTTTATCATCAGTAGGTACAGTCAATACAGAACATAGATACCCTTTATACCCTTTTCTAATCAATTTAAAAGCTTTCATGGATGAAATCAGGTATGGGGGAGGTACTACTCAACTCCGTTAAACACAAATTCAGGCAGTCCGGGTGGACGAAAAACAACTTGTTTTGTTACACAGTCTATGGTAGCATGATATTTTGTTAACCAGTTCATTCCCAATATCACATCAAAGTGATCAATATTCAGAGGCAATAAATCAATATACAGATGAGCATCCCCAACAATAATTTCACATGTAGGGTACATATAAGCACAGGTCATGGATCCCCAATAGGTGAAGATACAACTAACAGACAGTTCATGGGTTCTAATGGTCTATTCAATTTTCGCGAAAAAGCATGTGATACATATGAATGTGTAGACCCTGAATCAATCAAAACATATGCATTTTGAGCATAGATTGAGAGTATACCTGACACAACAGTCTTGGTATTCTGTACATCTCCCGGTATGAGTGCAAACACTCGGCCTTGCCTCACAGGCTCTTTTCCAGTAGCTTTCGTGTTGGGTTTCGGTGGAGCAGTTGATGCTGCTGCGCTTGGTGCAGCTTTACTATTGCCCTGAGGAGCAGAAGGGCAATCCTTGACCATGTGGCCCACCTTGCCACAGCTGTAACAAGCACCAGATATTTTATAGCAAACCCCCTTATGTTTCTTACCACATTCAGAACAGGGCGGTATGGAACCACTTCCCTAACTGGAACTGGTTGTTGACCCTGTATTTGGCTTTATATTCAATGGACTGTTCTGGCCCTTCTTGAACTTGAAGCCTCGCCTCTTACCACGTCATTCAGTTCCCGATGTTTCAGTCTATTTCAGTGCCTCGATGTTCGACTCAGCCATGATTGCTCGGTCAAGAACATCCACATACTTCAGTAATTTCAGAACATTGATCCTGTAAAGTTTTTCAACATTAAGGCCGCCTTCAAACTTCCTGGCCATCTTGTAATCAATATCAACCATGTGTGGTGCATATCGGACAAGTTCAGTAAAGTTAGATTCGGACTCTGCAACCGATATGGTGCCTTGTTTCAGTTGTTCAAATTCAGTCACCTTTCGGTCCCTGACATACTGTGGAAAGTATTTCTCAAAGAAGGCTTCGTTAAACTGAGCCCAAGTCATAACAGTGTCGATGTCACGGACAAGCATCCACCACCTTCTGGCCTCTTCTTGTAAAGTAAAAGTGGCCAATAGCACCTTGTGTGCTTCAGAACATGGAAACACTTCGAATAATTTTTCAGTTTCTAGCACCCACGCTTCGGCCTTCAATGGTTCAAGGCCTCCCTGAAATGATGGCGGTTTCATCTTGCTAAACTTCTATGTCAGAGCTATTGTGTCATCATTAACATTCTGTTTCGACTGTACTGGAGGGGGTGGGGGCTGTTGGTTCTGTTGTTGCAGCCTCAAGGCCTCAGTCAACATTTCAACCGTTCTCTCTAGCCTTGCCATTCTGGCCTCAGATGATTCAGTTTCATCAGTAGTTCTTGCATTCTCCATTTCACTATTGGCAAGTATGGCAATTATAAACCTAGACAGTTGCATACTTAACATATTAACACATTAGCACTTATATTTATGTCATGGCCACACACACTTATCAATGCTCATGCAATGCTCTATTCACTTTTCTAGGACATCCTATAGCTCATTCGAACACGTGTGTGCGGTATAACTCATGGTTTAGTATCGCTCTGATACCATTCTGTCACGACCCAAACCCGCCCCTATGTTTTAGCACCGTAACCGGCCAGTAATCTGAGATTACCGAAGGCCTGCTTAACAGTAAAATAGTAATACAGAGTACAAGGGCTGGCGGAAGCCAAAACAGTAATTAAAAGATGTCTAATGAGCTGTGACAGTCTGTATGCAAGAAGACCTTTTTTTCAAAACATATTCACATTTAGAACGAAACAGTGCTATACATACATATACAAACATTCGGGTTAGGGATCAAGTCCCTACCATAACAGTACAATACAGGTCTATACAGTCTATATGAAACAGATACAGAAAGGGGGATCTAAAATACCCCAAAAGCAGCCTTAGCTTGGCAGCACTTAGAACCTCGAGGTGAGGCACAATGGTTGGCTTGACAAAACAAGAGCTAATCTGACGCTCCTAACTCCGGTCCAGTGCCTGAACACCTACATATATATATATATATATATATATATAAACAGTAAGCTAAAGCCCAGTGAATAACATATGCGTAAAGAGATTAAGAATGAATGTCCTTTCAGTATTGAAAATAGTCATTTATCAGTATATCAGTCATTCAGTTTGTGGCTCATAATTCATGCCATAACAGTCATTCAAAAACTATAATTGTCATATGTGGTACATCCAATAGCAAAACAGTATAGTAGGTCTTAACAGACCGAGCAGTTAATGATGGCCATTATATCTGTAAACAGTAATGGTTCCAAACGTGGGAACCGACAGAGATCTCTGTAACAGTAGCAGTAACAGTTCAGTAACAGTAAATTGCTATGGATGCCACGAATACAGTTCACAAATAGGACAAACATTCATTCAGTAAACAATGTCATTTCATAAAGCAGTACAGTCATTTGTTCAAAAAATAATCTCAATTGAACATATCTTTACAACATTGTTACTCACAGAGTTCTAGGCTAGAGATAAGCTAGTACGCGTCCTCGGATACCAACCATACACAGTCACAGAACGAACGCACACTAAGCTACACAGTTGGGAAAATAATAACTCAATCCCTCATTTGCCTCGGTGTGGTTCTACCCCAATATCCTCATTAAGATGCCTTAAACTAGGCCTAAGAATGCGTAGGATGGAATGAGGATGAAAAGATGCAGTTGTAAACACTTTTCAAAATTTTGCTGAAACAGGGGTCCCGCTCGAGCGTGGCTTTCTCCGCTCGAGCAGACATGCAGACAAAATGGATCTGCTCGAGCTTGGATTCCTTCACTCGAGCGGACTGTAAACTATGGTAAAAGTACTGGATGCACGAAATTCACGCTCGATGGCCGCTCGATGCCCGCTCGAGCATAAGACACAAGTCCTCGCTCGAGCGTGCATTCCCCCGCTCGAGCGGACTGTAAACACATGCAAAGTACTGGATACAGGCATTTCCCGCTCGACCGTCACTTTACCCGCTCGAGCGAACTGCATGAACACAGGTTGTACGCTCGAGCATGAGTCCAAATTTTGGAAATTCCAGATTTGAACCTTAAGCTCAAAACTTAACTTTAATGCATCAAAATTCAACCTCTTGGGCCCATTTTCTGCAAAAATACTTTAAACCCATAATATAACATGTTTTGAAGATCAATTTGTAAAATCAAAGCCCAACGGTGAGTCAATTAAACACCATTTTCAAATAAAACATTAAGAACATGATGAACATGCAACATGCATGAATTTAAGCAACTTCAAAGCTTTCAAAGCATGATCAAATGAGTTAATTCACTCCCAAACATGATGAATTCATGGACTATACCCCAAATATGGACATGCATGCAATGATTTCCATGAAAACAACTCTAAACTTCAAGAGATGCACATGCATGCATGATTTAAGTATCAATTCAACAATCTTAAACCAATTTATGACCTTAGGCTCCTATCTACCATGAATCATGCAAGAACCAACTTGATTTCACAATTAAAAGGATGAAATCCTTACCTAGGTTCCTCAATTACAAGTCTAGAGGCTCAATTATGCAATTTGCCTTCAATTTCTTCAAGTCACCATGTTAAGTTTGATGAATTCAAGCCTATCCTCCTACTCTCTCTCTCTCTCTCTCAAACGGTTTGCTCTAGGAAACGGCTGAGGAAATGTTGTATCAAAAGTGTAATAGACTTCAAACATGAATTGATAAGTGGCCCACTATCATGGCATTTTGGTAAATAAGTCCAACTCTTGTAAATTGGCATTATTTAATCCAATTTAAACATACCAAATCACATTTCAATTAAACATGCCATAAAATCACATAAATTCTAATTAACATAAAACACTAATCAATTTCAGATTCGGCTGCCGATAAGGCCTTCAATTTGCAGTTTAAAACATAAAACATGAACAAATAATTCAATGGCAAACAGATAGAAATGCATTTAACTAACACACTTAATCAGTTCAGGATTTCAGTCAATCAGTCAGTTAACATGCTTAATCATAGATTAGCTTTAATCAATGGTGAGGCTTGTCACACGGACCCCTCAGGCTCTAAATGATAATTACCATCTGCCTTAGTAGTCGTCCCAATTCTATTTTCGATAGTTCCCACCACCAGTTCAGGTTGGGTTTGGGAGATGTTCAACATGCACAAGTCAGTGCTGTCAGGAATGAACACCTCAGGCTTGGGTTGGTGGGAAGGGGTGATATATATGCCAGGGTCGTATGACACCACCCCAGTTTGGATCAGGTTGACGCATTTGGGAGGTGGAGCTTGGTTATGTGGTAGGAGTGGGTTGGTTGTGACATTCGGCTTCTCCGGAGGCACGATCACCCTTTGTCAATGAGATCCTAAATTTCATGAGGCAATCGAAAGCATTGGTCGGTTTCGTGACCATGCTTTGGTGATAGGCACAATACTTCGTCAGGTTATGGGAATGAGGAAGTTTTTCTGGTAAGGGTCGTGGCTCTAGGGGCTTCAAGTGCCCTTTCTTAATTAAAACCCCCAAAGCCTTGGACAAAGGCATGTATAGTAAGGTGAAGGTTCTTTGGCCTCTGGGCGCATACCTGGCTATTTGCGAGCTACTTCCAGACATACCAGTAAAGGGTGTAGCAGCAAGGGTTTTGGGAGAGGTGGTGGTGACCATTCCCACATTTGAAGTTCTGGCAACTGCAGCACTGCTTGCGCCTACATTCGTACTACGATTGAATGCCCTTTTGGGCTGCTCTCTTTCATGGTCAACCAGACCTTGTTTCATTGCGTCCTCGATCTGCACGCCTATCTCATGTAGATCCGCAAAGGTGGGTAGGGGAAGGACAATCATCTTTTGCATGAGCTTGGGCTAGAGGTTGTGCACAACCACTCGAATCTGATCTTTGTCAACTGGCCTGATGGTCATCATCGAGGCTTTAGCCCTCTAGCGGGTCACAAAATCAGAGAAACTCTCCTTTGGTTCTTGTCTGGTGCTCTCGAGATCACGAGTTGTGACCTCGATTTGTGTATTGTAGGAGTATTGAGCTATGAAGGCCTCATCCATCTCCTCCTAGTTCCTCGTAACGGAGTCCTCTAGCTTCGCGTACCAAATAGCTACTACACCAGACAGGGTCTAGCCAAACAGGGAAAGCTTCTGCAATCTGGTGAGGCCTATTGGCCTTAGGTCGTCCGAGAATAGCCGTAGGTGCACCATAGGGCCCCCAGACCCATCAAAACAGTCGATGTGCGGCATCTTAAACAGGTCCGACAGAGTCACAGCTGAGTCGGTGTATCCATCCTCTATATCTGGAATGGATTTCTTACTTTGAGACTTCTTGAAAAGCTTTTCTAGCTTGCTCACTTTCAGTGCTGTTGGATCCACCTCGAACTCAAATGGTGAATCCACTAAGTTGGTGGGCGCTTTAGATAGCTGGGGTAGGATTGGGGGCGGAGCTGGTCCCGTTGGCACGTTCGTATTTTCCTGGACGTTGGCGGTCTCCCCGAGTATTGGAACTCTTGGTGGGGGAGGAGCTGGGTGCGAAGCAGACGCTCCGATTTGCTGCTGTAGCTTGGCAATTAACTCTGCATGTTGGGCCACTACTTCTACCTGACGTGCAGCCACTTCTGCCTGGCGGGCAGCATCCTGCTGCATGGCTTGCATACTCTCTTGGAGCTGACACATCATCTCTTCCATTCTTGCCATATTGTCCTGACCTAACTGAACGACTAGTATATCTGACTCTGCAGTAGAAACTGAGACCTCAGCCTGACTATTCAAGGACCACTGGTCTGGCAACTGCTGTACTGATACACTGCGTCTTTTTGACCTCCGTCTAGTAACCGGGGGTAAAGAAAGAAACACTGCTTGTCCGTCTATCAGATCCTCGGATCGATTAAGTTGGCGACCTCTAACCCAGAGTGCTCGAGGAATATCTACCTGGTCGGATGCAATCGTGCTAAACTACCTTGCAAAAAGATAAATAAAGCATAATATATAAACATACACCCCAAAAAGAAAACGGACAGCATAACGGCTTAAATAAAGACAACACACAGTTGAAACAACAACACACAGTTGGCACTTGTAAGCTGAATACACTGCTCTCAAACGCTGTTCTGCTGTGCCCAAATTGCTACCCCAAATCTGATACCCTCAGGTAAAACTGATTCCTAAATATTGATGGCCTCAGGCCTGATACCCAGACTAGCAAACTGATATACACAACCGTGTAGAGATACCCTCTGACAGCAAATATCATGTAAGTGAGAGCCAAAACACCCCTATGTTGGGGTAGGGCTTCCCTGTCCTGCTTTGTCAGGAGCTAGGGTTTTACTATGCACACAGCGGTTTCAAACAACCTATAATCGGGTAAGCAACCTATCCTAGTTTGGAATGGTCACTATGGATTCCGATATGCACTAAGTTGAATGGTCAAAAGGGTGCCCTGGTAACAACCGGGGTTTGTGTTCCCATCATGGCAGAGCATGTAACTGATCTGCCTTATGGCACGCAGCCTCCGGCAAACCGTTCAGTAATAGCAGACAGGGAATAGGGTGACTTAGGTGCACCAAAGCAAAATACAATACAAAGAGACACATAAGTGTAGTCAAAACAAGATATCATGAGTTCGAGTCAAGTTCTCTAAGTCCCCAGCAGAGTCGCCAGAAACAGTAGACGTGCCCCAAGGGAGAACTCTCCAGGCTTCGTGCTGAGCAAGGGCGCAAATCTTGTTTTGTTCTGAGGCTACTACTGTTCGAACTCAATGTCACGGTTCTGAATCTAATCTCACAAAGTGCAATATGAGACCGATAAATTACCAAATAGTCCAAATCTGGCAAATCGTTTTGAAAAACTGATTTTTATAAAGACGTGCCAAACTTGGACTTCTTTGCCAGATACAAAGTCCCCACCTAAATATTTTATTTTGGGGGAATTTTGGACACCCTGACTCGTGCCTAAGGCCACGTGTTCGTCATCAGCAAAGTTGCCTCAGCTCGGGAACTTGGGTACGAGAGGGGAAAGTCATGCAATGAGCACTCCCGCTCGCCCGATCAAAGATCGGCCCGTACTAAGCATGATATTTTGTTTTTAAAAACACATGTGTTCTTATTCCGGTTAATTAGCTAATCTTACTACGTGATGCGCACAACATACAAGTATAGACTAGATCGCCTAATTTGGAACAAAACATTGCATATTGGTCTGAAAATGGGTTGAAGTTTGCTACTCACAAGTAGGCTAAATCGGGGATTTGATGAATTGTTCCAATTCAAGCAATCCAACCTTCACCCACAGGCATTCAGGCAGTTATATCAAATAAACAGTTAGCCTTATAGTAAGCATGCTTTCATGGCAATCAATAACACACATGCAGTATGCTAAAGCGTAAACACTCACAGTGTACTCCGAGCCAAAACAGAGAACTAGTTAAAAATCATGGATGATCCTAGTCCATGTTAAGATGGCTAATGCAACACATGCAAAAATGCAACTAAGATGGGCTCGGCTGTCTAGGAAGGCATGTGAAATGCAGATTAATAACATGTATTCAAGTTGGAATTGAAATACAATGCAGTTTTGTATGATACGCCAAGCCTGGTGCACGCAAAACAGGTGCATGATGCACGCATGCAAGCATAAGGTATGCTAATTGAAATATGTCCTAAAACTAACCATCATAAGAGGTTAAAGGAGAAAGAAATGGGGGTTGGAAGACATGCATCACACACACGCACGCTTATTACAATAGTTGGCCGTCTTGGCGGAGGGTCCAAATAAGAAGCTAACTAGCTAATCTAAGCTAATTAAACTAATTATTACAGATAGCTAATTAATTAAGCTATTACAAAACAATTGAATAGTTAAATGCATTAACTAATTAAGTATAAACCAAAGCATAAACTAGCTAAACACATTAGCTAAGTAAAGCAGTAAAGCAAGGTCCTCAGCGGGAGAAGAGTGCATGCATGCCCAGTCGCCTCGTTCAGAAATCCGTCGCGATGCCCCAATTTGCCTCTGTTTGCAACTGTTCTCAGAACTTTGCACCAATACCCAAAAAGCTTCTAACTCATCTTGGGGACCTGTAGGAGGGTGGCCGACTAGTTGTTGATGTGGGAGACCAACTGCCAACTGCTTTCTTTTATTACAGATCAGAAAAAGTGGTTGGCCAGATAGTTTTTCTGCCTGGGCGACCAGTTGTTGCTGCACTCATCCAGTTTGCTACAACAGAGAGCAAGAAAGGGCATGGCAATGTATTTGCAAGATATGTGTGCACAACCACCCTCCCTATCATTTCATAAGTTCAAGGGAATGTGGTTCTCGACCCTCGGGCCACCAATCACGCATCTCGATGCATGATGGTCGAGAGGCGAAGTTGCACAATTCAATGTAAAATGAATGCACACATAAAGCCTAGAACTCTATCATGTATGATCAAGAGCGTCGGCGACCGAGAATTGAGGCACGCTTCATCACTTCAAGTATGAAATGTTCCTCGTTTCTCGTGTTTGGACTAACACCTATTACAAACAAAATGCAACAAAAGCATGGCATACACAATGCGACTCAAGCATGCAAACATGGAATGCAAAGCACGCAAACATGCAATACAATGAAACAAGCATGTGAACAATATGCAAGAGACAAGCATGCAAACATGCAATGCAATGTAACATAGCATACTCAATGCCATTGGCATGCACACTCAATGCAAAACAATAAAATAGCATACACAATGCAAACAACAACATGGCATTCACAACGTAAGGTAACATGACATACTCAATGTAATGTAACATCGCATACACAATGCTCAATGGACTTAAACCAAAATGGACAGACCTCAGTCATGCCCAAATCAGTGGCCATAATGCAAAAACGAAGGCACAAAAGGGCAAGGCAAACATGCACAAGTATTGGCCCATCAACTAGGCCTAAGAACACAACTCTCAAGCATGATGAAGAAGTGATAAACATGGAAGTGTGACAACACTAAAGGCTCTAAAATCAAGTGTGAAATGATGCCAAATCATTCAAACAACACAAGTAAAGCATGCAAGGGAGCCTAAGGCACAAGGCCATTAAAGGGACTACACAAAGAGCATGCAATACATGGCACAAATGATTGAACCAATCATGGATAGAGCTTAATTAGATCTAAACAAAGACCATAACATGCTAAGATGGAGGCTCAAATACCTAAGCAAGATGGCATACATGCTAAGCCACAAATAAGGCAACAAATGCACAACCCTTAGAGGCACTCAAAGGGTGAATGAAGTGGGAACATGGCAGTGCTAAATGCTCTAAAATAACATGGGAAATGATGCCAAACCATGTACATGATACAAATGAAGCATGCTATGGTGCTCAAAACTCAAAGCTAGCATAGACACTTGTACTATAGCTATGCAAAACATGAAGCATATGGTTAAGGCAACCCAAAACAGTCCTAGAACATGTCAAAATGAGTCTAAAACATGTATGGAAAGAAGCCAAAATAAGCTAGCATGAAGGGAATAAAGCATGATGTATGCAAGGCAAATAAGGTGGATTACACTACACCTATCAAGACCAAGCATGAGATGGCTTCGCCAACAAAAATCAAAGTTATATCATGGCTAAATAACCCCAAAAACACATTGAAATGATGGCTCGCAAGCTAAGGCATGAAGGCATACACAATGGTTCATGTTAAGACATAAAGGGCAAACCCTCCAACGCATTGAAAGAGTGAAAGATGCAAATGCATGACCATGAAACATGCACTGAAATTACATAATAAATGATGCCAAATCATTCAAATAGTCCAAGTAATGCATGCTAATGGACTTGATACACAAAGCTAACAAGCTAGAATGCACTATGGTTAAACAAAGCATGGTATGGATGACCAAAAAAATACAAATCAGAGCTAGAGCACGCTAAAACATGGACAAAATCTTCTTGAAGTTAAGCCAAAAGCATGCTAGAATGACATGTTAAAGCACGATACACATTAGGCTAGTAAATGGAATTACACTACAAGTGCATAGGGCATGCAAGAAGTAACCAAACCAAACCCTAACAGAGGTATGACATGGAAAAAAATCACCAAAAACATGCTGAGATGGACTCAAAATAAGCTACAATGACATGCTACTTCACGAAGCATGGAAGACTAGTTTTTGAAATTTACACTACAAGTGTATAAGGCATGCAAATGATGAAAAAACCAAGTTAAAACAGTGGCATGCCATGTTGAAATAACCCCAAATATATGCTAATATATGGCCAACATAAGCTTAACAAACACTCTCAAACATGAGGCATTCAAAGCAAGTAAACAAGACACAAGGAGAGGGGATGACCCTCTCCTATTAGGGACCTCAAAACACCATTTCCACCACTGAAATTCCTTTGAGTTTCAGTGCTGAGAAGGCCAAAACAAGGTGGTCCCAAAGACTCAAAAAGATGGCACAAGAACAAGGCCAAACAAGGCCTAAGAGTAGGTAGACAACCCCCAACACAAAAGTGACCTTAAACAATCATCACAAGGACTGAAAAATAGAAATTTTTGCAGTGGGGAGTTAGCTTAAAACAGCATGCAAATAGGTTCAAATGCTTAAGCAAAAATAAGGGTTTAAGGAGTTAAAGGCTCACCATTGAAGAACACTTTCAAAGCTGCAACTCCAGCAAGTTTTTCTGACCAAAACCAGTCCAAAAACTCTAAAACCAACCTTAAGAAGCCTCAGCAACAAGAGTAAGGTGTTTGAGTGTGTGTTTGTGTGTTAAAGTATGAAGAAATAACACTTTAAGGCACAAAACAAGAGAGAAATGAAGATGTATAGATATAGATTATAGGTATAGCTCAAGGAACTTTTTCTGAACCTAGAGGAGGGAGGGGGAGCCTCCCTCTTATGGGAAAGCAAGCCTCAAGCTTATTGAGGAAGCTAAGGGCTTAAAGCCATCCTTCCATACCCGTGTATAGAGGATGGCTTCTGTGCCTTCCAGCTGGCATAGCTGGACTAAAAATATCTCCAAAAGGTTAGGGAAAGCAGCCACTTGAAGTGGTCGGTCAGCTACTTGTAGTGGTCGGCCGACCACCACAAGTGGTCTCCCAAGAAGAAAACTAGTCGGCCATGGTGGGAGATGGTCAACAACATGAAAGAAAGCTAAAGGTGTGGTGGTCGACCACTTTTGATGGTCCAAAGATCGGGGAGACCATTTTCCCAACCCGAAAACTGGCTGGCAAGAAGCAAAGTGGTCTCCAAGGGGAAGAACTGGTCTCCCACCCTTGTACCACCTTCCAAACAAGGAAAACATGGTTTGTACCCAAAACAAACCAAAAAGGATGCAAGACGAAGGTCCGGGAGACAAGGCACGCAGTCGGGAGCCTCGAAAACTAGTCTACGAGCACCAAAAGTGGTTTACGACCACAAAAGTGGTCTCCCAGACCACATGTCCCTCTAGGCAGAGGCAACAAGGTGTGGTTCAAAAACCACGCCAAATGGAGAATGTTAAGCAGTCCCGAGACAATGCACACGGCCAAAGGCTATGAAAACTAGAAACTAGTCTCCAAGCGGGAAAAGTGGTCTACATCCACAAAAAGAGTGGTCTACAAGACCTCTCCCTCCCTCCAGGGAAGAGAAACAAGGCTTGGTCCGCAAATCGAGCCGAAACACAAAGAGTCCAGAAACCAGGAGGCAAGGACCCGGCTGAAAACTCTGAAACCTCAAAACGAGCACAACATGCGCAATCACCGAGCGCTCAATCGATGACGTCTGAGTCTTAAGGTCGGTCAAAAGTGGGGTGTCTACACCCTCTCATTAGAGTACGTTCGCATTGGGCTAACCGGTTAAGGAATGACTTCGTAATTTAAAATGTGAAAACAAAATTGAATCAAGTAAAACTTGTGCAAGATAAGCATCTGTGTTGCATTACATGTGTTTGGATCGGACGCTAATCCAAACACGAGAAATGTGAGACGTTTCAAGCTCAAAGTGATGAAACGTGTCATGTTTCCCGGTCGTCGTCACCCTTGATCATGCATGATAGGGTGGTGGCACTTTGTGTATTATTTGTGCATTCACTAAGCTTGTACAAGCTTGATTTTCAAGCCATCATGCATTAAGATGAGTGGTTGGTGGCTTGAGAGCTGAGTGCCACTCTCCTTTGAGCTTGAAACATGATAAGGAGATGGCAGTACATACATTTCCATGAAAATATATTGTCTTGGCTCTATTGTTCTCTGTTGCAGCAAAAACAACAGTTTGGGAAAATAGGTAGCCGACCGGCCAGTGGCAGTAGCCGGCCGGCCAGTTGAAGTGGCCGACAGCCACTTTTGGTGGTCGACTGGCCACTAGTCCATTTTGGTGCAAAAAAGCTTCTGGTTTGAGGCAAAAGTAGTCTGGAGTTGGTACAAAGTTCAGAAAATAGAGACGAGCGTAAACAAAGACAACCAACGGCAAGGCAATGGATTTCTGGGATAACGCCAACCGAGCATGCATGTCTGCCTCGCCCGCAAGGCCATTTAATTGCTTTAATTAGTTAGAGTAGCTAATTATTCAATTCGTTTTGTAGTATTTTAATTAGCTTAGCATTAGCTAGTTATTCAATTGTGTTATAATAATTAATTAGCTAGAGTAGTTAATTAGTTTCTTTGTAATAATTAGCCTAATTAGCGTAGCTAGTTAGCTTGTTCATTCGGACCCTCCTTCACAAGGGCGCAATGTTATAATAAGTGTGCGTGCGTGTGTGCATGTCTTCCAACCCCACGTCTTTCTCGCTTTTATTTAACCACTTTCGATGGTTAGATTAGGGCATATTTTGATTAGCATACCTTATGCTTGCATGTTTGCATCATTCATTTGTCTTACATCACCGAGGCTCGGCGCATCATTCAAACTGCATTGTATTTCAATACCTATTTGAATACATGTATCAAACTGTTACATTCACATGCCATCTTAGATAGCCGAGCCTATTTAATTACATTATTCCATGTGTTGCATTAAGCATTTTAACATAGCTAGGATCATGCATTGATTTCTAACTAGCTTTTGTTTTGGCTCGGAGTACACTATAAGTCTTTACACCTTAGCATACTTGCATGAGTGTGACTGTTGTCATGTTTCGCATGCTTGCCATGAGGCTATTTGCTTAAGTGATAAACGGCATGAATGCCTGTGGAAGAAGGCTTTGTTGTTTAAATTGGGACAATTCAACGATTGTGAGTTTTAAGTCCACTTTGCGAAGTGGCAAATCATGTTTTAAAGCCCCCTTGAGGGTGACAAATCCGCACTTTAGCCCACTTGAGGGTGGCATTTCAAACCATTTTCGAAAACCAAACATGAGTTGAATTCGTTCCAATTCTTGCGACTTAGTCTATACTTGTATGCTGTGTGCATCATATAGTAATGTTAGCTAATAACTGGATAAGAACACACAGGGTTTATCAAACAACATATCATGCTTAGTAGAGGCCAATCCTTTGATCGGGCAAGCGGGGGTGGTCATTTCAGGACCTTCCCCTCTCATACCCAAAAACAAAATATTTAGGTGGTGACTCTGTAATTCGGCAAAGCATTCCATGTTTGGTGCTTTTTGATTCAAAATTGATTTTCCAAAACCAATTGCCAGATTTGGACTCTTTGGTGTTTATTAGTCTCACATTGCACTTTGTGAGATTAGATTCAGAACCGCGATAGGAGTCTAAATTGTAGTAAGACCAATTTGCGCCTTCTCCAAAAGGGGGGGCGCGAAGAAAGTCGAGTCTACAATTTCTAGCGACTCTGCTGGGGATTTAGAGAACTTGACTCGAACTCATGATATGTTGTTTTATTTATACTTATGTGTTTCTCTGCATTGCATTTGCATTTGCATTGGTGCGCCTAAGTCACAGTGTTTGCCATCTGCTATTCCTGAACAGTTTACTAAAGGCTTACTTGCAAAAGTATGCCATAAGGCTGACTGGTTACGGGCTCTGCCACAATGGGAACACAAACCTTGGATCTGGATCACTGTCGTACCGTTTAATCCACCTTTCACTTCTCGGTGTTAGGTGCAAGAGGTATATTAGGTGGTCTTGCTGAGGCACCATTTTTGACCATTTGACCTAGTTGCATGTCGGAAGCCTTAGAGACTGTTCCAAACTAGGGTAGGATGCTCACCCGAATGCAGGATTGTATGAAACCCCATGCGTGCGTAATGAAACCCTAGCTCCTGACAAAATAGGACAGGGAAACCCTATCCCACTATAGGGGTGTTTTGGCTCTCACTTGCTTGGTATGTGCTACTAGGGTGTGTCTCTACAGGAATGTATGTATCAGTTGCAAGTCTGGGTATCAGTCTAAGGACATTAGTGTTTGAGGGTATCAGTTTTGAGGCAGAATATTTGGGGGCAGAAATCAGTGTTTGAGTACAGATTGTTCAGCTTATGATTATCAACTGCGTGTTGTCTTTATCTAGGCCGAAATGTTATCCGTTTTCTGATTCTTGTTTCCTTTTTGCTTTATTTATCTTTTTGCAAGGTAGTATTTCATCATTACTTCTGACGAGGCAGATACCCCCCAAGCACTCTGAACTAGAGGTAGGAGGCTTTCTGGATCTGAGGATCTTATTGACGGACAACCAGTGTCTACTTCATTACCCCTAGTTACAAGATGGACGGCAGTCAGGCATAGAGTATCAGTACAGCAGTTGCTAGTTTAGCGATCATTGTCTACCCCACCTGTACGCAGTTGGACTGAGATTTCCGTTTCTACCTCAAAGAGAGAATGTACACCTGTTTAGACAGATCAGCACTTTATAGTCAGTATGAAGGACATGATGCGTCAACTCCAATAAACCATGGAGGCTATGTAGCGTGATGTTGTTCGCCAAGTGGAGGTTACCTCTTGCAGACAGAGGTTGTAGCCCAGTAGGCAGAACTAATTGTTAGGCTTCAACAACAGTAGTAACCATAACAAGCCGGAGCATCTGCTTCGTATCCACCCCCACCTCCACATAGGGTTCCAACATCAGGGGATACAGCTAACATCCAGGAGAATACGGACATTCCAATAGGGCCAATCAAAAACCCAGTTCTACCATAGACTTCAAAAGCACCAGCCAACCTAACAGATATGCCGTTCGAATTTGAGTCCGATCCTACTATTTTGAAAGAAAGCAAGCTTGAAAAGCTGTTTAAACGAGCTTAGGGAGTTAACTCGATCCCGGACATAGAGGATGGTTACACAGATTCGACGGTGACTTTGCCAGACAGATTCAAAATGCCTCACATAGATTGCTTTGACGGCTCGGGCGATCCTATGGTTCATCTGAGGCTGTTTTTTGATATTCCACGCCCGATGGGCTTGACTAGACTCTAGAAACTATCTCTCTTCGGTTGATCCTTGTCGGGTATTGCGGCCATCTGGTACGCCAAGCTGGAGGATTCAGTGAAAAGGAGTTGGGAGGAGATGGTTGAGGCCTTCATTGCCCAATACGCTTACAACACCCAAATTGAGGTCACGACCCGTGATCTCAAAGCGACTAGGCAAGAGCCGAAAGAGGGCTTCTCTAATTTTGTCACTCGATGGAGGGCCAAGGCCTTCATCATGACAACTCGGCCACCCGAAAAAGACCAGATAAGAATGGTTGTGCGCAACCTGCAACCTAAACTGATGTAGAAAATAATTGTCTTACCCCTCCCCACCTTTGCTAATTTGCATGAGATAGGGGTACAAATCGAAGATGCTATGAAGCAAGGTCTGATTGACCAGGCCCAACAGGGTATTTACACGCGGTTCGAATGCAACTACAAGTAGCAATGCAGGTGCAAGAGCTTCTGATGTCGGCATGGTCACCACCACACCAAAAATAGCTACACCCTTCACCGATGCATCCGGAACCAGCTCGCAACCAGCAAAAAATCCACCCCGGGGTCAGAGAACTTTCTCTCAATGCTATATGTCTTTATCAGCGACCTTGAAGGTCTTGATCAGAAAGGGATATCCGAACCCCCTGGAACCACGCCCACTACCAAATAACCTCTCCCCCTCACATAACCCAACCAAATATTGCGCCTTGCACCAGCAGCATGGTCATGACACCGACCTCTGCTTCAGGCTTCGTCATGAGATCTAGGATCTCATTGACAATAAGGTGATTGCGCTTCCCAAGAAGCCAAATGTCACCACAAACCCTCTCCCACTACATAACAACCCCTCTCAGGCAGATAAACCTGATCAAAACCATGGCCGTCTCGTACGACCCTAGCAAATACATTACTCCCTCCCACCTGCCTAAACCTGAGGTGTTCATCCCAGATAGCACAGACCTGTGCATGATGAGCACCTCCCTAACCCAACCCAAACCAATGGTGGTGGCTGTCGAAAACAAGACTAGGGTGACCATGGAGGAGAATGAGAACGTTGGTTTAGAACCTGAGGGATCTGAGGGCTTAACGGAGGAAGCATATAACCCGTGCGGTTATATTGTGTCAACAGACCAGACTAAGCCGAGGGTAGAATTTCTAACTGGGGCAGAGGTACATGTGGTCCGGGAGAACGGACTGAGCCAGGGGCTATATGATTTTTCCGAGCTGGAGGAGGACATTGCTAATCTATAGTTCTTTAACGAGCAGGATCTGGGGGATGCGAGCATCAATTGGTTCGGCCTGAATGCATCGACAGATAATGCAATGTGGCTCAGTGACGAGCCAGATGTTGTTAAGGTGCCTCAATTAGAACAGGGTCAGTCAGAAACAGGAACATCTACAGTGGCCAGAACGGCCAAGAACAAGGAAGAGTCACCGGAGAGCACCGATGCTGAGAATTTTGCTCGGGACTTGGGCAGTTTGTGTACAACAGACACCGAACAGGAAGCCACGCTGAAACGGTTTGAACAAGAGAGAATTGAGAATGATGAGAGGGCTAGAAAAGCCAAGGCACTTGAGGGGGCAGAATGTGTCGAGAACACGGGAGCAGCTACAGCGAGACCGGACAGTTGTCTGTCGGTTGCCGAGGGGATGTGGTGGGAAGACGATGACTTATGTCTTGCCCATACTGACGAAGACTGGGGTTAGAATCAACCAGACGATACTTGGTACGCCGAGGAGGTTGACCATATGGCCCGGAGTGGGCGATACTTCAAGCCCCCACATTTGGACCAGCCAGAGGCGTTCGGAAAAGACAAGGAAGCAGAAAAGCAGAGAGATAAATTGCTAAAGGAGGAAGTTGTACTGAAGCAATTAAAGAAAATTCAAGTAGACATCTCCATTTGGGGACTGCTTATGGCCTCGAGGGTGCATAGACAAGATGCCCTTCAAGCTATGGACAAGGCTAAGCTTTCGATTGATACAACGCCCGAGCAGTTGGTGGTGTTGGTTTTCCTGGGTGGAGCTTCACCGACTTTAACCTTCACAGACAAAGAACTACCGCCTGAGGGCGCTGAGCATAACAAGCCATTGTATATCTTTGTGAAGTGTAAGGAAAAATGGATACCAGTTGTTCTGGTTGATACGGGATCTGCAATCAATGTGTGTCTGTCACGAACGGCGTATGCTATCGGGTTGAAGCCCGCAAATTTCGCACCAACAGCCTAGATGATTCGGGCCTATGATAACAGCAGTCGAGAGGTGATGGGGACGGTTCAGATTAAAACTCAAGTTGGCTCGGCGTAGTAGGACATCGAGTTTCATGTCTTGGATGTTCCAGCCACCTTCAATCTACTCCTTGGATGGCCGTGGTTGCACCAAATGAGAGCTATCTCTTCCACTTTACACCAGATGCTGAAGTACCTCCATGGGAAGGGGGTAGCAATTATTTTTGGGAACTCTTCAATACATCCACCGCCAGAGGTTTCTACACCGATTTTAGAAATTGAACATGGCGTGGAGGATGTCTTCTTATTGGGATTCACCTTGGCCGAGGCTCGGGTAGTATAGGATTGCTGGCTATTGATGAGGGACTGTATGTCAGTGCGCAATCTGTTTACCTCATGAACAAGCTTCAACACATGCCCGGAATGGGATTAGGATGAAGTGGCTGGAAGGGCGTTGCTACATTGGCTGAAGTGCCACACAACCCTTATACCTTTGGTTTAGGTTACTTGCCTACCAAAGAGGATTGGCCAAGGAAGGGAAGAGAAATGGCCGGAAGAGCCAAGGCTAAGCAAATTGAGAAGCACTACGAGCTGGTACACAGACCTATCCAAGGAACCCTGAACGGATGCTTTATCCGGGAGGGGAAAGATTACCTATTTTGTAGCTTTCCGGAGCCATGGCTAAATTCAAAGAAACGACGTTTGCCCGGCTTCGAGATCTTTTTTGACCTTCAATTGTCAGGGGATGAAGTTGCGGAAGAGCAGACTGACCCACCAGCTGAGGCTGAACAGTGCAAGGAGGATGAGTTCGAGGGCACATAAATTGACATAGGAGCAGCGCTGGCTTGTCTCCTCTCAGATCCTAAAATCACACCAGAGTGCTTGGGGGGTGACTTCTCTGTCTCCATGATTGGGGATCAAACAGCTATGGGCCCTTCTTCTGGCATTCTGGATGCATCCATCGCACCTTCCCTCATCTGGAAATACGAGGAAGGCTTTTTATCTAGCAGTTCTAGGTCAGGTAGCGAACCAGAATCTGATTCCACTGAGTTTGTGGACTCAGAATCAGATTCTAGTTCTTCTGAGTCAAAGTCCAGTATTCTTGGGGTTGATAACCCGGATGCCACTGTCCTGTCCAGGTCGTATTTTTCATTTTCTTTTGAGTTGGTTGTTACCGAAGAATCAGACGAACTGGAAGTTATTAATGAGAATGGTGTTGCTATGGCTTCTGAGTACTTTTCTGTGCCTTTAGTTTATTGCATTAATCAGGACTTTCAAACTTTGATAAAAACGACGAAGAAGAGATTCCTCCAGTTTTGAAACATTTGATTGATTGAGAGCAGGAGAGGTTTGTAAAACCTTTGGTGGATGAAATCACTTCAATTAATGTTGGCACTGAGAAGGACCCACGGCTGGTCCAGATCGGGTCCACATTGTCTTCGGAGGAACGCGAGCAATTAGTTGCTTTATTAAAAGATTTCAAAGATGTTTTTGCGTGGTCCTATAAAGACATGCCTGGAATCGATCCTGAGATTGTACAGCACCAGATCCCTCTTGACCTAGAGGCCTGACCTATTAAGCAGAAGCTTCGAAGGATTCCCTCAAACTGGGCTCTGAAAATCAAAGAAGAGGTCACCAAGCAGATTGATGCAGGGTTCCTGTTAGTATCTGAGTATCCTACTTGGTTGGCCAATATAGTTCTGGTGCTGAAGAAAGATGGCAGAATTCGGGTATGTGTGGACTTCAGAGATTTGAACAAGGCCAATCTGAAGGACGACTTTCCTCTGCTGCATATTGATAAATTGGTGGACTTTACTGCTGGGCATGCGCTGCTGGATGGGTTTTCGGGCTACAACCAGATTCTGATGGCACCCGAAGATAAGAAGAAAGCTGCCTTCACTACCCTATGGGGAACTTACTGCTATAGGGTGATGTCGTTCAGTTTGAAGAATTGTAGACGCGCCTCGAGGGCTTTATGCAGTGCTACAGTTCGGACTCAAATGCCATGGTTCTTAATCTGATCTCACAATGTGTAATGTGAGATTGATAAATCACCAAAGAGTCCAAATCTGGCAAATCGTTTTGGAAAACTGATTTTTGTAAAGAAGTGCCAAACATGGACTGCTTTGCCAGATACAGAGTCGACACCTAAATATTTTATTTTGAGGAATTTAGGAAACCCTGGCGCATGCCTAAGGCCACGTGTCCGTTATCACCAAAGTTGCCTCAGCTCGGGAACTTGGGTACGATTGGGGAAGGTCATCTATGAGCACCCCCGCTCGCCCAATCAAAGATCGGCCTTTACTAACATGATATTTTGTTTTTGAAAACACATGCGTTCTTATTCCAGTTATTAGCCTAGAATTACTATGTGATGTGCACAACACACAAGTATAGACTAGATCGCCTAAGTTGGAACAAATCATCTCATGTTTGTTTGTTTGAAAATGGTTTGAAGGTGCTACTCGCAAGTAGGCTAAGACGTGAATTTTGCCACCCTCGAGTGGGCTTAGAAAGCATGATTTTGCCACTCTCAAGTGGGCTTAAAACTCGCATTTCGATGAATTATTCCAATTCAAGTAATCCAACCTTCACCCACAGGCATTCATGCAGTCATATCATATAAGCAGTTAGCCTCATGGCAAGCATGCTGTCATGTTAACACTCACACTCATAGAAGATGCTAAAGCATAAACACTTACTGAGTACTCCGAGCCAAAACAATAGCTAGTTAGAAATCATGCATGATCCTAGTTCATGTTAAGATGACTAATGCAACACATGCAAAATGCAACTAGAAATAGGCTCGGCTATTCTAAGATGGCATGTGAAATGCAACAACTAATACATGTACTCAATCTTGGAATTGAAATACAATGTAGTTAGTTATGATGCACCGAGCCCGGTGCATGCAAGATAGATGAATGGATGCAAACATACGAGCATAAGTATGCTAATTGAAACATGACCTAGAACTAACCATCGTAAGTGGTTAAGTAAAAGGGAGAAAGACGTGGGGTTGGAGGACATTCACACACTCACGCACACTTATTACAAAGTTCGCCCTCTCGACGGAGGGTCCGAATAAATAATACAAACTGAATAATAAATTAACTATCCTAGCTAATTAATTATTACAAACTCTTAATTAATTAACAAATTAATTACAAAACAATCTAAGTATGAAACTTAAAGAGGCCACCGTAGCTCCGCCTCGAAATGATTGACTGATGCATGCTCGATTGCCTCGATCAGAAACTTGTTTCCATGCCGCATGTTGCCTCTGCTTGCACTGTTTTGCACCTCTAAAAATTGTGAAAATCCTTAGGATGCTTCTGAAACACTCCCTGAGCACTGTGGGAGGTCACCAGCCAAAAGATGGAGTCACTAGCCATGGGAAAATGGTCATCGACCAAAAGTGGAGCTCTCGGCCAAATTAAGTTAGCCGGCTGGCACTGAAGATGGCCGACCGTCCATCCCTTCTTGCAGAATGCTGTTTTTGCTGCAGCAGAGGACAGACAGTGCATGGCAAGGCGTTTACAAGGCAATGTGTGCACGACCACCCTCCCTATCTTACCATGAACTCAAGGGAGTATGGAACTCGACCCTCGGACCACCAATCACGCATTTTAATGCATGATGGCCAAAGGAGCCAAGTGTGCAATTCACTATGAAATGAATGCACAAAAACACATGAATGCCTCACACTCTATTATGTTGGATCAAGAGCGTTGGCGACTAAGGATTGAGGGACGTTTCGTTACTTCAAGTACGAACATTCCTCGCTCCTCGTGTTTGGTTTGACACCCCAAACCAAACACAATGCAATGCATGTATGCCAAATGCAATGCAACATGGAAAAGCAATGTTATGCAACCTAAGCATGCCAAATGCAATAGGACTCAAGTATGTACACAAGGCTAAGGTAGCAAGCATGCCAAATGCAATGCAACTTAAGTGTGCAAGTTAAGCTAATGTAACATGGGCATGCCAAGTATGTAACAATGTTATGTAATGCAATTAGCTAAATATCATGCGATATACCAAACATGCAAACATGATACAATACAAGCATGCAAATATCATGAAAGCAAATATGCTTAATGGACTTAAACTAAAATGGGCAGACCTCAACCATGCCAAAACAGTGGCTATAGTCATGAATTGGGAGCATGGATATGCAAAACAAATATGCACATGCAAATGGTCCAACACTCAGGCAACAATGCACAATCTTCAAACATGAGCAAGATTTGATAAACATAAGAATATGGCAATGCATTAAGCTCTGAAATCAGGTGAGGAGTGATGCCAAATCAACCAAACAAAGCAAGTGTAGCATGCAAGGAGGCCTAAAGCTTAAGGCTAGTGAAGGGACTTGAACCAAAGCTACACAAAACAAAGGGCATATGGCAAACATGACCCAAAATAGTCCTAAAGCATGGCAAAGTAAGCCTAAAACATGCAATGACCAAAACCAAAACAAGCTAAGACAAAGGGGCAAGAACATGAGGCATGTAAGGCTACCAAAGAGGTATTACACTACACCTAAGACAACCAAACGTAACATGTTTTAAGCCAATAAAAACAGAGTTATGGCATGTCAAAATGAGCCCAAAAATCCACTTAGATGGCATCCCAAAGGCCTAAACATGATGGCATACACAATGACACATTCACGAGGCACAACATACCAACTCTTTAAACCATTAAAGGAGTCGCAAGTGCAAGCATAGGAGCATACTATATGGACTGAAATATCATGACAAGTGATGCTAAACCACTGAAATGGTCGAATTAGAGCATGCTAATGACTAGAACACTCAAAGCTAACAAGCTAGATTGCATGGTGGCTATACAAAGCATGGCACATGTGACCCAAGCAACCAAAATCAAACCTCAAGCATGGTAAAACAAAGCTAAAAGCTTCTCAAAGTTAAGCCAAAACATGTAAGCATGGTGGTCTAAACACAAGGTGCATGTTAAGGCAAATGAGGGGATTGCAAAGCAAGTATATGAAGCATGTAAGAGCCAACTAAACCCACCCAAAATAGAGTCATGGCATGCTAAAACAACACCAAAAACCCACTGAAATGAGGTCAACATAGGCTAGAAAGACATGCTCAAACATGAAGCATACAAGACTAGTTTGCAAAATTTACACTACAAGTGTATAGACCATAAATGGAATGACCAAGATAGGCAAAAACAATGGTATATCACAGCAAAATAACCACAAATACCAGCTAAGACATGGCCAACATGAACTCAACAAAGGTGCTCACATATGAGGCAAATATGACAAGTATTGAAGACAACAAGGGGAGGGGATGGCCCTCTCCTTCTTACGACCTCAAAACACCATCCCCACCATTGAAATCCCTCTAGATTTCAGTGGTGAGAAGGCCAATACAAGGTGGTCTGGAAACTCACAAAAAAGGCACAAAAATGAGGCCAAACAAGGCCTAAGAGGGGGTAAACAACCCCAAACACAAAAGTAATCTTAAACAAAGATCAAAAGCATGTAAAAATAGAACTTTTTTCAGTTGGACACTAAGCTTAAAACAGTATGCAAGTATTTCTAAAAGCTTAAGCAAAAATGGGAAATAAAAGAATAGTTTCTCACCCTTGAAAAACACTTCAAGAACACCAACTCCAGCACCTCCTTTTGATCAAAACCAACACAAAAACTCTGAAATCAACTCCTTAGCACCTCAGTAACTAAGGGATAGTGTACCACTAGGTGCTTTAGTGCAAAAAATATGAACAAGAACACCCTTTAGAACACTATTACACACACAACTATAGAGAGAGAGGAGATATCTAGAGAGAATGATATATATATTCTATATCAGTTGGCTGAACCCCTGGAAAGGGAGGGGAGGCCCTCCTCTTATAAGAAATCCAATTCCAAGCTTCCAAGGGAAGCTAAGTGTAAGGATGAAATCCCTCCATACACGTGTATGGAGGTCAGAGTCTGTGCTCACCAGCTGGCGCAGCTGGCATGCACAATGCTTGAAAAAGACAAAGAAAATGCCTCGGCCAGAAAAAGTGGCCGATCGACCAAGAAAATGGCCAGCCGACCAAATACAGTGCCGATCAACCAATACATTTGGTTGGTGGCAAGAAAACAAGGCTGGTGGCCTCAGGCCATGGCCGGTGGGTTGAGGGGATGGCTAACAGGCCACTTCCCACCCTCAGAAGCCAAAATCACAAGTGTTTGGTCCAAAACCAAGCACAAAACAAATAAGTTGAGAGATCTTGAGGCAAGGCGCGCAACCGAGACTTCCAAGAACTCAAAACAAACACAAACATGGATGATCATCGAGTGTTCAAACGATGACGTCCAAGTCTTAAGGCCGGTAAAAAATGGGGTGTCTACAAGAATGTTGAGGCTACATATCAATGGGCTGCAACCACGATCTTACACGATATGATCCACAAAGAGGTTGAGGTGTACGTGGACGACATGATTATCAAGTCCAAGGAAAGAGAAGGCCACTATACCGCCTTAAAAAAATTTCTCCAACGGATCAGAGAGTATCAGTTGCGGTTGAATCCTCATAAATGTACTTTTGGTGTTATAGCAGGGAAAATGCTGGAGTTCTTGATCACACAAAGGGGCATCGAGGTTGATCCTTCCAAAATCAAGGCCATCTTAGAAATGCCACCACCAAGGACTAAAAAGGAGGTGCGAGGCTTTCTGGGTAAAGTGCAATTCATAAGACAATTTATTGCAAAATTAACCTTGACTTGTGAACCACTGTTTGGTCTCCTGAAGAAAGGAAAGAAGTTCCAATGGGATGACCGGTGTCAAGTTGCTTTTGAGCAAATTAAACAATACCTACAAAACCCACCTGTGTTGTCACCGCCAGAGCCGGGGAAACCGTTGATTCTGTATCTATCAGTGACCGACACGACAATGAGCTGCATGCTTGAGCAGGAATATGAGGATAAAGTGGAGAAGGCTATCTACTATCTGAGCAAGAAAAAGCTGGAATATGAGACCCGCTACACTCCGCTGGAGAAGGCTTGTTTGGCCTTGGTATGGGCTACCAGGAAGTTGAGGCACTACCTGTTAGCTCACTTTGTAATACTGGTTTCGAGATTAGATCCCATCAAATATCTCTTCAAGAAACCAGCACTTACGGGTAGGCTAGCCCGTTGGTTGCTTCTTCTCTCTGAATTTGACCTGAAGTACATGACGCACAAGTCTGTGAAAGGAAGAGCGGTAGCGGAGTTCCTAGCTGATCACCCAATAGAGGGAAATGAAGCAGTAGAGTATCTGTTCCCGGATGAGGCAATTCTGCAGCTTGAAGAAGAGGTCTGGACTATGTACTTTAACGGAGCGTCTAACCAATAAGGGTATGGGATAAGGGTGTCACTGATAGCACCCGACAATTCCCACATACCCTTAGCTTTCAAACTCTGGTTCAAAGTATCGAACAATGTGGCAAAGTATGAGGCATGTATCGCTAGCTTAGAAGCCGCCCTGGAAGTAGGGACAAAAAGGTTGGACGTCATTGGAGACTCGAACCTGGTTGTATCTCAGCAAAAAGAGACTAGAACGTTAAGGAAGAGAGGATGAAAATCTATCACCAAACCCTGGACGTCCTAATTCCCAGGTTTAAGAAGTTAACCTTCACCCATCTATTGAGAGAGAGCAACAGGTTGACAGACACTTTATCAACTCTATGTTCTATGATAGAAATCCCTTTGGGAGTCCGGATGCATCCAATCATCATTGAATAGAGGCATGTGCGGACCTACGAGCTGATTGTTGCCATAGATGAGGTGCAAGATCAGAACCCCTAGTATCATGACATCTGAAACTTTTTGGAAAAGGAGGCTTATCTACTAAGGGCAAATGCCAAAGATAAGAGGGCAATACGAAGAATGGCTGCTCAGTTCATCATCTACGGGGGTAAACTATACAAACGTGGTCATCTTGGGATGCATAAACTGTGTGTTGATGCTGAAGAATCGAAACGCCTGACGGAGGCCATCCATGGAGGTGAGTACGGAGCACATATAAGCGGGGTGATGCTAGCCCGGAAGATCCTCGGACAGGGTTACTGCTGGTCAACCATGGAGGAGGATTGTATTGGCTTTGTTCAGTGATGCCACAAATGCCAAATCCATGCAAACCACATGAACATTCCACCGTCAAAGCTGTACAACATGACTTCGCCATGGCCATTTTCAGTCTGGGAGATTGATGTGATTGGGGCAGTTACTCCGAAAGGGTCGAATGGGCATGAGTATATTCTGGTGGTGTAGACGCACCCGAACATCTGGGGAAAATCCCGTTTTGTTCATTAGGCTTACTACAGTTCGGACTCAAATGTCACGGTTCTGAATCTAATCCCGCAAAGTGCAATGCGAGACCAATAAATCACCAAAGAGTCCAAATCCGACAAATCGTTTTGGAAGACTGATTTTTGTAAAGAAGTGCCAAACATGGACTGCTTTGCCAGATACAGAGTTGCCACCTAAATATTTTATTTTGGGAGAATTTAGGAAACCCTAACTCGTGCCTAAGGCCACGTGTCCGTCATCACCAAAGTTGCCTCGGCTCGGGAACTTGGGTACGAGAGGAGAAGGTCATGCAATGAGCACCCCCGCTCGCCCGATCAAAGATCGGCCTGTACTAAGCATGATATTTTGTTTTGAAAACATATATGCTCTTATTCCGATTAATTAGCTAGAATTACTATGTGATGCGCACAACACACAAGTATAGACTAGATCGCCTAATTTGGAATAAAACACTGCATATCCGTTTGTTGGGAAAATGGTTTGAAGTTTGCTACTCGCAAGTAGGCTAAATCGAGGATTTCAACGAATTGTTCCAATTCAAGCAATCCAACCTTCACCCACAAGCATTCAGGAAGTTAATCACATAAGCAAATAGCCTCATAGCAAGCATGCTTTCATGGCAACATTAACACACATGCAGTATGCTAAAGCGTAAACACTCACAGTGTACTCCGAGCCAAAACAAAGAACTAGTTAGTAATCAATGCATGATCCTAGTTCATGTCAACAATGGCTAATGCAACACATGTGAAATGCAACTAGAGATAGGCTCAGCTATCGTAAGAGTGTCATATGAGATGCAACTTGGTACATGTATTCAAGTAGGAATTGAAATACGATGCAGTTGGTATGATGCGCCAAGCCCGGTGCATACAATACGGATGAATGGATGCACACATGCAAGCATAAGGTATGCTAAATGAAATATGGCCTAGAACTAACCATCGTAAGTGGTTAAGTAAACGGGAGGAAGACATGGGGTTGGAAGACATTCACACACTCACGCACACTTATTACAAAATTACGCCCTCTCGACGGAGGGTCCGAATAAATAACACAAACCAACTAATTAACTAACTAACAAGCTAATTAATTATTACAAAACTCTTAACTAATTAAACACATTAATTAAGCTACAAAAACAGTAAAGCAACCTCGAGAAGAGGGACAAATGCATGCTCAGATTGCCTCTATTTGCACTACTCTATGCCTCTGAAAACTGCACAAGTCTCTGTAATGCTTCTGAACCACCTCATGGGCACTCCGAGAGGTCATCGGCCAAAAGATATGGCCATCGGCCAAGGGAAAGGGGCCATCGACCACATATGATGCTATCGGCCAGACATTGTTAGCCGATCGGCACTAGAGATGGCCGATCGGCCATCTCTTCCTGTAAAATGCTCCTTTTGTTGCAACAAAGGACAAACAAGGGCATGGCAATACATTTTCAAGAAAATGTTTGCAACTACACCCCTTTTCATGTTTAAGGCTCAAAGAAGTGGAGTGCTCGACCCTCGGACCACCAATCACGCATTCCAATGCATGATGGCCAAAGAAGCCAAGTGTGCCAATCAATATAGAATGAATGCACAAAACACATAAGGGACCTTAATGTAACAAGCCCGCGGGGGACCTCGCTACAGCTCGGACTCGACTTTCGTTAGTCACGGTTCTAAGTCTGAACCAAAGAGTCCAAATCCGGCAAATCGTTTTAAGAAAAAAAAACAGATTTTTGAAAGAAGTGCCAAACATGGACTGCTTTGCCAGATACAGAGTCGCCACCTAAATATTTTATTTTGGGAAATTTAGGAAACCCTGACTCGGTGCCAAAAGGCCACGTGTCCGTCATCACCAAAGTTGCCTCGGCTCGGGAACTTGGGTACGATTGGGGAAGGTCACTTCGTGAGCACCCCCGCTCGCCCGGTCATAGACCGGCCTCTACTAACCATGATATCAACTTTTGAAAACATTGTGAGTTCTTATTCCGGTTTATTAGCCTAGGTTACTATGTGATGCACACAACATATAAGCATAGACTGGGTCACCCGAATTGGAACAAAACATTTCATGTTTGTTTATTTGAAAGTGGTTTGATGGTGCTACCCGCAAGTAGGCTAAGACGTGGATTTGCCACCCTCGGGTGGGCTTAGAAAACATGATTTTGCCACTATCTAGTGGGCTTAAAACACACATTTGATGAATTATTCCAATTCAAATAACCCAACCTTCACCCACAGGCATTCAGGCAGTTATATCACATTAGCAATTAGCCTCATGGCAAGCATGCTATTCATGGCAGTCACTCACACGCATGCAAGGATGCTAAAGCATAAAACTCACCGAGTACTCCAAGCTAAAAAAAAAGAAGTTTATTAGAAATCATGCATGATCCTAAATATACAGAAATGCCTAATGCAACACATGCAAAATGCAACTATAGCAGGCTCGGCTATTCTAAGATGGTATATGAAATGCTACGACTATCATGTATTCAATTTGAAATTGAAAATACAATGCAGTTAGTATGATGCGCCGAGCCCGGTGCATGCAATACAGATGAATGAATGCAAACATGCTATCATACTGTTTGCTAATTTAAACATGCCCTAATCTAACCATCAAAAGCGGATAAATAAAAGGGAGAAAGACGTGGGGTTGGAAGACATACAACACACACACGCACACTTATTACAGTTGTGCCCTCGCGCAGAGGGTCCGAATAAATATACAGTCCCGAATAAAAGAATATTACAGTCCGAATAATATACAAATTCCTAATTAATTAACAAATCAACTAAGAAAATAAATAAAACTGGCATGCAAGCCAGGGACTGCCTTGCTTCTGATGGATGATGCATGTCCGGGCTGCCTTGCGCGGAAATCCACTGGGATGCCCAATTAGCCTCTGTTTACACTTGTTCTTGAAATGCGTGCCAAGCTCCAGAAAGTTGCTGATTCTTTATTTTGCTGCAACAGAGAGCAGGAAAGGGGCATAGCAATGTATTTTCACAGATATATGCATGCCTCGATCCTCGTGCCACCAATCACGCATATCGAGGCATGATTGCCGAGGAGTCGAATTGCACAATTTAATATGAAATGAATGGACATGAAAACACAACGAGACCTAACTCCATCATGGATGATCCGGAGTATCGGTGACTGGGGAATTGAGATACATTCCGTCACTCGAAGTACGAAATGTACCTCGTTTCCCGTGCCCGGGCTAACTCCTATTCCGAACACGATGCAATATGCATGACATGCATGAAATGCAACTAAGATACAATCCTAACATACACAATGCTATGAAAATGAGATGCCTCGAAATGCGTGCACACGGGCACGCAAACCAAGAAAGTGACAGAATGCGATCTAAGATACAACCTAGTATGCACTATGCTGTAAAAATGAGATGCCTCGAAATGCGTGCACACGGGCACGCAAACCGAGAAAATGGCATACGCAATGCAAATGATATGAAAATGCGATATGGGCTTACACTAACATGAGAGAGCCTCAGCCACACTCACATAAGAGGCCGATGGATGAAAAAGAAGTGCCTCAAAATGCGTACACACGGGCACGCAAACCGAGGCGATGACATACGCAATGCAATGGCATGGAAAATGCAACATGGACTTATACCAACATGAGTGAGCCTCAGCCACACTCATATAGGATGCCGATGGATGAAAACGAAGTGCCTCGAGATGCGTGCACACGGGCACGCAAACCGAGGCAATGATAGAATGCGATGCAATGACATAGAAACATGATATGGGCTTATACCAACATGAGTGAGCCTCAGCCACAATCACATAAAATGCCGGTAGATGAAAATGAAGTGCCTCGAAATGCGTGCACTCGGGCACGCAAACCGAGGCAATGGCATACGCAATGCAATGGCACGGAAACATGATATGGGCTTATACCAACATGAGTGAGCCTCAGCCACACTCATATAGGATGCCGATGGATGAAAAAGAAGTGCCTCAAAATGCGTGCACACGGGCACGCAAACCGAGGCAATGGCATACGCAATGTAATGGCATGGAAATGGCATATAGAATGCAACATGGACTTATACTAACATGAGGGGGGCCTCAGCCACACTCACATAAGAGGCCGATGGATGAAAATGAAGTGCCTCGAAATGCGTGCACACGGGCACGCAAACCGAGGCAATGGCATACGCAATGCAAATGACATGAGAACATGATATGCAAACACGCTAATGGATTTTCAGCAATGAAAAGTGGGGGAAAACAGCCCCGAAATGAGGCGAAAACACACCCGATGCAGGGAATAGTCCCGAAATATGAATTTTGGCACCCGAAATGGCCTACAGCTATACCAAACATGCACAATATGGACATGCAATGAAAATACAGAAGCAAGGCAGCCCCAAAATATGCACTTTTCCAGTTTATAGCATGGCCAAACAGCAAACCAAAACAGGGTAAAACTAGCATGCAAGAAATGGCCCTAAACATGAGATTAAGAAGCAACTCACATCTGCTGTCCTCAAACAGGTTAGGGCCCTTCAACAAAGTTTAAGAGGGGCCCAAAATAAGCGTATTTGCAGAACTGTAAAAACCCTAAAAACAAAAGCATGATAGGCTAACTAAACATGCAAGAATGGGGAATAAAAGAGAGATATAACATGAAGTGGCATATGGAGGTCCCAAACCATGAAAGGACCTAAATTAAATATGAAGAATGGACCAAAATAAGCACTTTTTAAGAACTGCAAAATGGCCAAAAACAAAAGCATGGTAGGCTGCCATTGCATGCAAGAATGGGGAAGAAAAGAGGAGTATAAAGGTAAGTACAACATGGAAGTCCCAAATGGTGTTGAGCCCTTCTTTAATGTTGAATAGGGGCTCAAAATAAGCCTAATATCAGTTTACAACATGCTCAAAAACAGATTACTCATGGGCCAAAAATAGCATGCAAGATTATGACATATAAGAGGATCAATGAAGCAAGTGCATCATGGAGGGCTCAAACAGGGTTGAGCCCTTAATGAAAAGTGAAGATGAGCTCAAAAGAAGGCCCCTTTAAGTTAGGGCTGGAGCTTGAAATAAAAAGCATGTGGGGCTTACAAATGGATCAAGAAAAAGGGTCAAAGAGGAGAAATGTTACTCACCCTTGAAGACTAAAGCTTTTGTTGCTTCTTGGATCAATTTGCAGCTCCTTTAGCCTTTGAGAAGCCTTCCTTGTTGCTGGAAATGAAGTGGTGATGGTAGAGCTTGGTGGTGTAGAAGAAATGGTGCTTAGGGACTTAGGAATTTTCAAGGAAATGAGAGGTATAGAAAGGGATTTGTGTATTGAAGCTTGAAGAACAATTTTTCTAACCCCTACAAGTGAAGCCACCAGCTGGTTATAAGGGCCAAAAAGGGGGTGTAAAGGTGGGGGAAAAGGAGAGCAACTTTCCCCCACAAAATATCCCCCGGATAAAGATATTTTCTGGGGGATAAAGCTCCACAGCTGTAAAGTGCACAGTGCAAGGAGCTCGGCCGGCCTGTTACTTTTGCTGCAGGTGGCCGGCCGGCCACACCCCCTAGCCGGCCGGCTAGGGGTCAAAAGGGTCAATCAGATTTAGTGGCCGGCCACCAACTGATGGTGTCCTCCTATCTGTGTACAACACAACCCTGTGGTTAAAAGTCCAAGAAAGTGGGTCCAAGGGGTTCAACATTAGCTCGGAAAGAGGGGTTCAAAACGGTCAGGTGGGATTACTGGCCGGCCACCAACTTTTAGGGTCCTCTCATGTGTGTACATCACAAATATGTGGTTCAAAGTTCAAGAAAATGGGCCCAAGGTGTTCAACATTGGCCCGGAAGTGCGAAAAACGGGCGCCGGAGGGCGCCGGAGGATGTATAACTGGTTGCTGCAACAATTGCTGGCCTCCCACCCTTCAGTGACCTCTCCGGTGATAAAACAGAGGTACCTGCCAAAAATGAACGAAAACCGTTGCAAAACGAAAGTTCGGGGGCCAAAACGCGCAGTTCGAGGTCCCGAAAATGGGCTGTTAAGCACCGAAAGTGGCATTCGGCCACGAAGTGGGTTTCTCAGACCCCAGTGTCCCTCAAAAGGGAGCAAATAAGGAGTATGCCAAAAATTAGAACAAACGGAGGTGGTTAGGCGGTCCCGAACTGAGGCACACGGCCAACGGTCCCGAAAAACCGGAAACCGGACTCCGAAATGGGCAAAATGGCCTGCGGCCACAAAATGTAGCCCACGGCCACTGAGAGATGGTCTACGGGACCTCTCCCTCCCCTCAAGAAAAGAAACAGAGAAAATCAAGTCTGGTTCGCAAACCGAGACAAGGCACAGGAGAGGGTTCGGAAGTCCGGAGGCAGGGCTCATGGCCACGACTCTGAGACTTCTGAACGAGCACAACATGCAATATCACCAAGTGCTCAACTGGTGACGTCTGAGTCTTAAGGTCGGTCAAAAATGGGGTGTCTACACTTAATCGCTATCGTGTTTGATCAAGAGGCAAGGTATGCACACACAAGGTTATGCAAACATACAAGCATGATGCAATGGAATTTGCATGCAACAACATGCAATAGAACTAGCATGCAACAACATGCAATGTACCAAGTATACAACAAGCATGCGACAACATGCAAGGAAAGCATGCAACAACATGCGAAGATAGAAACTAAAATGGACAGCTCTCAAACATGCCCAAATCAGTGGCCAATCTGCTAAAATGAAGGCATCAAAATGCAAAATAAACATGCATGCCAATTAGCCCATAAGCTAGGCAACAAGAGCACAACCCTCAAACATGAGCAAGGTGTGACAAACATGAGAATGTGGCAATGCGATAAGCTCTAAAAACATGTGAGGAATGATGCCAAATCAACCAAATAAAGCAAGCATAGCATACAAGAAAGCCCAAAGCTTGAAACTTGCCAAGGGACTCAAACCATGGCCACACATAGCAAGCCCCAAAGGGCCAAGGGCAATCAAAACAGTCCCAAGGCAGATCAAGACAAGACCAAAAAACAAGCTCAAACCTAGCCAACACAAGCTAGAACAAAAGTCCAAAAGGCATGAGGCATGCAAGGCTACAAAGGGGTGTTACGCTACACCTATCAAGACCAAACATAGCATGACTTAACCAATGAAAAACAGAGTTATGGCATGTTAAAATAAGCCCAAAAAACCACTGAGATGGCATCCCAAGGGCCTAAGCATGGTGGCATGCACAATGATCGATTCATGAGGCATAAAAACATCAACTCTTCAAAGCATCAAAGGAGTGATAAGTACAAGTATATGAGCATGAAACATGGATTGAAAACATATATGGAATGATGCCAAATCATGAAAATGGTCCAAATAATGCATGTTAGTGACTTGGACACTCATAGCTAACAAGCTAGAATGCCTTATGGCTATATAAAGCATGGCATATATGATCAAAACAACATGAAACAGAGCTTAAGCATGGTAAAACACGACTAAAAGCTCCTTTGGGTCAAGCCAAAATCATGCTAAAAACAAGACTTATAGCACAAAGCATGTTAAGGCAGTAAAGAGGATTGCATGACCAGCACATAAAGCATGCATGGTATGATCAAACCAAGTCAAAACAGTGTTATATCTTGGCAAAACAAAGCCTAATACATACTGAAATGAAGCCACAAAGAGGTATAAAAACATGCTAGCTTAGTAATCCAATACCACAAGCACACAAGAGAAGGGGAGGGGGGACAAACCACTCCTATTTGAGGCCTCAAAACCTCTTTTCCACCACTAAAATTCAGTGGTGAAAAGGCCAAACAAAGACTAAACAAAGGCCTAAAGGAGATGACCCAAAACAAGGCCAAATAAGGCACAAAAGGGGTAGATCACCCCCAAACACCAATGAGCCCTCAAACAAACATGTTAAACAAATCAAAACAAGACTTTTAGTTTAAAGCTAAGCCAAAAGAAGCATGCAAATATGGCTAAGTACTCAAGCAAGACAAAGCTTAAAAGAGGAAAAGAGGTTCACCCTTGTAGAACAATAAAACCAGCGGCTCTCCTATGCCAAAACCAACTTTAGGATGCTAAAACAAGTCCTATGGAACCTCAGCTCCAAGGTCAAGACGTTTGGCTAAGGGGTTCTAGGCAAAATGCATGAAGAAGTCTCACTTTAGGGCACAAACAAGGGCCAATATATAGAGAGAGAGGAATATAAAGAGATATATATATATATATCTTGAAATGTAATTTTTCAGAACCCTTAGGAAGGGAGAGGGATCTCCCTTCTTATAGAATTCAATTCCAAAGCTTCCTAAGCAAGCTAAGCTTGGTTCAAATCCCTCCATACACGTGTATGGAAGGGGCTGTCTGTGCTTACCAGCTGGCACAGCTGTCATGCACAATGCCTGCAAAAAGCAAAGAAAACGTCTCGGCCAAAAAATATGATCGACCGACCAAAAAAGGTGTCGACCGACCAAAAAGAGTGCCGATCGGCCAACACTTTTGGCCGACAGCAAGAAGACAAGGCCGATGGCACCATGCCTTGGCCGATGGGTTGTGGGGATAGCCAACAAGCCACCCTAGTCCCTCAAAAGCAAAACCACAAGTCCTTGGTCCACAACCAAGCACAAAACAGACAAGTTGAGAGATCTTGAGGCAAGGCGCGCGGCCGATACCTCCGGGAACTCAAAACGAACACGAGCATGGATGATCACCGAGTGTTCAAACGATGACATCCAAGTCTTGAGGACGGTCAAAAATGGGGTGTCTACAGGTGGCAATAGACTACTTTACAAAGTGGGTTGAGGTCCAATCCTACGCGATGCTGAAAGCATCGCATGTTGCTAAGTTCATCAGGAACAACATTATCTGTCACTATGGAGTCCCAAATGAGATTATTTCAGATAATGGTTCCCAGTTCAAGAAGGAGGTGATCGACTTGTTGGAGAAATACAATGTGGCTTTTCATAAGTCATCCACATATCGGCCGTAAACCGACGGAGCTATTGAGGCCGCCAACAAGAACATTAAGCACATTCTGCAGAAGATGATGGAAACCTACAGGGACTGGCCAGATAAGCTGTCATTTGCTTTTTGGGGCTACAAAACATCAACTTGAAGTTCTACTGGGGCATCTCCGTATTCCTTGGTTTATGGGATGGAGGCTGTTCTGCCTATCGAAGTTGAGATTTCGTCACTACGGGTTATGGCTGAGTGCCAGATAGCTGAGGCAGATTGGCAGCAGAGCAGGTTCGAAGAACTTATGCTATTTGATGAGAGAAGGTTGAAAGCACTGTATCACATCCAAGGTTATCAACGAAGAATTTCCAGGGCTTTCAACAAGAAGGTTAAGTCCAGGAATTTGAAAGAAAGGGATTTGATACTTAAAGACAATTGAGCTCCCATTCACGACCCTAGGGGCAAGTTCAGACCTAATTGGACTGGTCCTTACATCAACAAATCTATCTGGTTAGGTGGAGCTATTGTTCTTATGGACCTAGATGACCTAGAGTTCTCCCAGTCGATCAACATGGACAAGTTGAAGAAATACTATCCCTGATCGCGAGGCTGAAAACCCGAAAGGGCGACCTAAGCCAAAGTTAGTTTACAAAAAATTTGAAATAAGAAAAACTGAGCTTGCAAGGTTGAAAACCTAGTAAGGGCGGCCTTGGCAAAAGTTAGAGTGCAAAATGGGAGTGTTAAAACCTGAGTGAACCTAAACCGAACTACGTAAGGCTTGATTCCCATCTTTGGGATACATAGACAACTTCATTCTGAAGTCCAGCCATAAACACTTCCAAATCAACTCTGTCTATGTGAACATGTTGGTCATCTTTGTCTTTTCTGCATCCAAGAGCTCGGTTGTGATCTCCAGTGCAATGCTATTTAGACAAGGGGCAACTTTCCAGTTGTTGGATCTAGGGTTGTACATCTCAAGGATAGATCTCGGGTGTGTCCAGTTATGATCCATATCAAAAATGGTTTTGAAAAGTTTTAATAAAAGTTGATTTTGCTCAAATTAATCTTTTTACAACTTAGACCATTTTTGGACCAAACGGAAAATTTTCAGTACCCACAACCTTCAATTTCATTGATTTCAATACAGAGTTCTCCGACTCTTGATACAAATTGAAGTTGCTTTTTATTACATTCAAAAAGAAAACTTGAAAGTACAGATTAAAGCAATAAATTTGGGGAATAGTCAGGTGTTCCTACGCCCCCTCCCAGAGCTTGTGGAAGCTTCTAATGCCAAAGTAGGCCCGGTTTGTGCCTCATCTTCAAGCCAAGCTATGCATTCGCCAGAAAGGGTACAATTGGAATTGGGAGCAGGGGGCAGAAGTTCTCTTGCTCTCCATGCCGTGGCATACCGAGCTAGCTGTGCGCCTCGAATCAGAAATGAAGCTGGGTACTCTATCCCTTCTTCTGGGTAAGTCTGGTCATGGTCGAACTAACGCTAGAATCGGAATGAGAAGTAGAAGACACAGTGTGTCAAGCCAACCAACTGAATATCGGGCTGCCGGGACATGCTGTAACTCATCTCAAGTAGATCAAACTAAGGGCAGCACCAAGCAATGTCAACAACAGATCTGCTGCACATCCAGTGGCACCACCATCACTCGTTCGAAAAGTCAACTAGCTGAGGGCGGAAGAAATAGCCGCGCGCTGAATACACAGGACAAGAGTCCACCACTTTCAACCTATCCATCAGCCATACTTTGGGAGGGATGAAAAATAAAAGAGATTAAAGAATAGAGAGGTGTGCGTGGAGAGAAAAGTGAGAAAGGGTTTTGAGAGAAAAATAGAGCCTGAGGGCTGAGTGATGTGAGAAACACATGTGAGAAGGGTGGGAAACATTACCTGCAAGAGTAGTGGGCTTCCTGCAAACTTGGTTGTCTCCCGACGATGGAAAGCATCCAAACCTATCAAAGTCTCGACTACTTGATGCTAATGCAAACCTTGGGCGATTTCAATTGTGGGGCATAGCTCTTGTCCACTAAAGCTCTTGTCTCCCAATGCTAATGCAACATTTGCCCTCTTTCAAACCTTGGGCAATTTCAATCAAATGAATGCTTGACCCTCCAAAGCCAGGGGCAAGCAGAAAATGGGCCAACATACACAAGCAGAGGGCGTGCTGCCAAAAGCTTTGCCAAAAGTGGTCGCCGCAGTCACTGGCGTCAGAAAACCGATGAATCAAGCTGGGGATATCCAACTCCCCGTTATAAACCAAAGATCGGGCATCCTATAAAGTAAGCCTGCACATCCTTCCCAAAGCCTGGATGTGACCAAAATGAGACTGGGGCAAGATTTCCTCGTCACGTCAGGACTCCATCAAAGCTTGGAACTCTTCAATTGTGGGGCACAACTCTTGTCCGCCAAAGCTAAATATGTGCGTAACTGGATTCCAACATCTAGCCACAGCATGGAGGAATGGAAAACACAGCGGAGTACGGCTCAGCAAGAATAGTGCATTTATCCTGAAACCCCGAAAGTTTAACTTTTTTGAGAAATCCAAGTTCGTAATCCAAGTCGAGAGTTTTTGGGCAAATAATGGCTCCATTTGGGGCAAGAACATAGTTGAAATGAAGAAACCACGAAGCTGGGGCTTTTGTAAAAGATAAGGCACTGAGTGGAGGATAGGTGGCAGCAATCTGGAGACTTTCAAAATTCCTGGCTGACCGGCCAGTGAAAGTAGCTGATCGGCCGCCTTTACAAGCCGACTGGCCACTTCAGGTGGCTGACAGTGATCATAACTAGCCGACAATGATCCTAAGTGGCCGACAATCACTTCTTGTCTCCAGCAGAGAGCCTTTAGCCTTCCTGTGTGCTGAGGATGCTGAAAACCTGAGTTTGATTCTACTTCGAATGCGTCCTGCCGTTTTGTTTGACAGTTATATTTGATTTGTTTAGCGAGTTGTTGCAATTTGCTTATCAAGTTTGTTGCAATTTGCTTATCGAGTTATTGTTGTTTTGTTTATCGAATTGTTCTTTAAGTGTCTTACGTTATTTTGTTTGTTAGTTGGTTCACTACCTGATTAAGACAATGCAATTTGGATGTACATTTTTCAAACAAAGATCAATCTCATTTTTATGCTATGCGATGTCGTGCAATGCTTAGAATGTAAAATGTAACACTTTTTAAACCAAAGTTGTTTTCATTTCAATCAAGGTTTCTTTTTGCAAAAGAGTACAAGTTTTAAAGAAAATAAAACTGCCTAAGGCTGTACAATGTGCTAATACTACTAGCAAAAAGGAAAACAAAGTAAAAAGCATCTAAATCAGTGCCGACGATCTCAGGATTGAGAGTCTCTCTTCGTCCTCTTCCTCGGCTGTGCAGACTCTGAGCTATCGCCGTCAACGTCGCTGTCTGAATCTGAGTCAGAGCTGGAGCCAGAACCAGAGCTGTCTCCACTCCCATCCTCGGAGCCCTCCTCAGCGTCGTTGCTACCCTCAGAACCCGAGCCGGTGCCATCGCCTCTATCCTCGGATGACCCTGATTGAGGACTCGCTAGCTCCTCGTCCTCGCTGGACTCGTCATCGCCATCGCGCATGATAGGATCCCGACGTCTCCCTTGACTGTGTGCTGGAATCTCTCTCCCTACTGCTGGAGTAGGCTCTGAGGGTCCTGTCTGGAGGGGTGTGACCTGAAAAGGCAATACATCAGCTACAATATGTGTATCAGATACAAATATGGTGTGCAAAGTGAATACATGCAGAAAACCAGATACAATATATGAATGCAAGATGTTAGATGTGATCTATACACGCAGTGTATCAGTGCAATGAAATGTTTAGTTTCAGTATATCAGCAAAAGTATGATAAATGCAAGAAAATTAAAAAATTACCGAAATCTCGTGGAAGGTAGGTATCATCTCTCTCCTCAAGATCATGCCCTCAAATGAGGCCATCACTTGGAGTAACCCCTCGACATACACTATGGAGGGCTACAAATGCAAGTTGAGATCATGAGTGCATGAATGAATAAGGATCCGAGTGAAACTGAAATGAATGAAAGATGTAAAGTATACCGGTGGTGCGCCAGGTGTCCTGACATATCGGTGATCAGGCAATGAGGGCTCAAGCGGAATTTGATAAGGCACTCCAGAGAGCCGCTAACTGGTCAGCTCAATCGGGGGATCAGGCCATCCAGCACTCTGCCTGGAGGAAGGTATCTCTCTAGCCCTACCCCTCAATGCCCGAGCCCTGCTCGTCGAAGGGGCATCCGCTGCCCGAGCCCTGCTCGTCGAAGGAGCATCTGCAGCCCGAGCCCTGCGCGATGAAGTAATGTCACCTGTCCTCCCCGTGTAAGTATGAGCACCTACCAGAGGAGGCATGAGGTACGTCTGGATGTAGATCGTATAGTCCCCCTCCCTGATGAACCGGTCTATATCTGCGCTTAGCATGGCATCAATAACCTCCTTTGAAGAGAAACTCTCTGTGGCGCGCATGGAAGGTAGGGGTGGTAAAGGAACTGACTGTAGTGGCAGGCCCCATTTCTGGAGCATGAAGCGCTCTCCAAGAAACCACGCTCGGCCCACAGGCCCTTCGAGCACAAGTCGGTATCAAGAAGCACCTCGAGCTCCAACAAAACAGAATCTGGTCCCCCCTAGCATCCCCGCCCAAGGCTACCATGTGAACTATAGACAACAAATGCATGAACTGTTTAGTTGCCAGATATGCAAAATGAATTGAAGTCGAAAAGTAAGAAAAACTGTGAGTTTTGAGTTACCTCAATCACCCTCACAGTGTCGAAATACTGACGAAGATATGGGAGGGTCTCACGGGCCCTCGGTTGACACCGACCATCATATCTATGCGAGTACGATACCTCGAGCAGCGTCTTGACCTCCAGCTTGGGAGCAAGCACTAGGAAATAAGCATATACCCACAGTTGTGAAAAACAAGACAGTGGCAGTAAGAATACAGAATGTACAGAAAATGCAAAATGCAGAATATAGAATGTAGCGTGTGCAGTGTGTGGAGTGTGCAGTGTACAGAAAGTGCAATGTAGAAAGCCTGGCAAAACTATAAAATTGAAAAGTAAAGCATACCTCCCAAGCTCTCTAGTAGCCACCCAGTCTGTTCCCGCTCCTGCGGGAGGTCGAGCTTATGTAACAGTAAAGGGTAGCGAGGCTGGCGCTGCCTCAATCATAGTGTCGAACCTGGGATAGGCCTACTAAAGCACTCAGAAGAAACAGCTCGACGATGTTTGCCCTATTGGCAAACAAAGTAGTCCCGAAGAGGAACATCAAGAAACCTCTGGCATACTGCTCTGTAGCCTCAATTGTCGTTGGCTCAGCCCCTCTGAAGTGGTCTGAGAACCAGGTATATCTGACTGTGCCTGATCGAAAGACAAGCGGGTGTGCTCCCAGCAGACAAGTCCAAGCAGCCTCTCACTCACCCATGTCGGGATCGTAGGGGATCGGCCGACCTCCCACCTCTAGGCTCGTCAGCATGGCAAAGTCATACAGGGTCATCGTCATGTCCCCGGTGGCAGAGAAATAGAAGGAGTTGGTGGTGTCCCACCATCTGTCTACTAGTGCACCTAGAAGGGTCTTGCTCGCCATGAGACGCGGGAGCCCTATGCAGAATAGGCCAAATCATGCCTCATCAATGATGTGTTGGACACCGTCAGGGAGGTCCATATACCACTCCCTCGCTCCAGTCGACCCGTGTAGCACGCACCTGTGTGGGGCCCCACTACAGTTCGGACTCGATTTTGTGTCACGGTTCTTAATCTAAACCAAAGAGTCCAAATCCGGCCAATCGTTTTGAGAAACAGATTTTTTTGAAAAGAAGTGCCAAACATGGACTGCTTTGCTAGATACAGAGTTGCCACCTAAATATTTTAAAATGGGGGAATTTAGGAAACCCTGACTCGGTGCCAAAGGCCACGTGTCCGTCATCACCAAAGTTGCCACGGCTCGAGAACTTGGGTACGATTGGGGAAGGTCAGCTATGAGCACCCCCTCTCGTCCGATCCGAAGATCGGCCTCTACTAACCATGATATCCATTTTTGAAAACGTTATGTGTTCTTAAACCAATTATTAGCCTAGCATTACTATGTTATGTGCATGGCAAACAAGTATAGACTAGATTGCCTAATTTGGGAATAAGCATTGCATATCCGTTTGTCTTAAAAAGTACTTTGGAATTTGCTACTCGCAAGTAGGCTAAAATACGGATTTCAACGAGCTTTTCCAACTCAGACAATCCAACCTTCACCCACAGGCATTCAAATAGTTTATCACATAAGCATCTAGCCACATGGTAAGCATGCCGTCATAATAGCATCCACACGCATGCGGTATGCTAAAGCATAAAATACTTACATCGTACTCCGTGCCAAAACAATAAACTAGTTAGCCAACATGCATGGTCCTAGGTCATGTCAAATTGACTAATACAACACACACAGGATGCAATTTAGAGTAGGCTTGGCTAACCTAAACATGGCATGTGAAATGCAATCAGTTGATACACGTATTCAATTTGGAATTGATGTACAAATGCAGTTAGCATGATGTACCGAGCCTGGTGCATGTAAGACAAATGTATGGATGCACGCATGCGTAGCATGAGGTATTCTAATTTAAACATGCCCTAATCTACCTTCATAAGCAGGTAAATGAAAGGGAAGAAAGAAGTGGGGATTGGACGACATGCACACACACGCACCCACACTTATTACAGATTCGCCCTCGCTCGGAGGGGCCAAATAAATATTACAGATAATTAACCTACAAGCTAATTAATTATTACAAATCACCTAATTAATTAACAAATTAACTAAGCATAAGAAAAGCAATAGCAGGGGCCTCGGGAAGAGGGTTCGATGCGTGCGTGCTCGGTCCTGCTCGGAAGTGCACTGCCATGCGCAAGCTGCCTCTGTTTTCCCTGCTATACTCTTCTGAAGGCTGCCAAAGTCTCAGGATTGCTTCCCTGGACATTGGGAGACACCACCGGCTGAATAGAATGGCCACCGGCAGTGGTATATGATCACCGGCTGTTGGTGAAGCTATCGGCCCAGGAAGGATTGCCGGTCGGCACTATATGCAGTCGATCGGCAGAAAGTGCCTGCAGAACCTGCAATTGACAGCAGCAGAGGGCAAGGCAGAGCATGGCAATACAATTCAAGCAATGTATGCACCAAACCTATCCCTTATCATGTGTATGACTCAAAGGGACATGGTCCTTGGTTCTCGGACCATCAATCGCGCATTTCAACGCGTGATGGCCCAAGGGACCAAGTGTGCACATTTTGATGTCAAGTGCAATGCAAACCAACAAACCAAAGAGGCCCAACCCCTATCACTAAATCAAGGGACAAGGCATGCATGTTCAATGCAACCTAAGCATGTTAACTAACATGCAACATGGTATGAAAGGGAGCATGTAAACATGCCATGCACATTAGGTACACAACCTAAGCAACAAGGCAAACAAGCATGCCACAACTATGCAAACTACTTAGAGCATGCAAGATGTGATCTAATCATGCAACATGCTAGTAATTTGGCCAAGGAAATGCATACCAAATGCAAATGATTTCAAGCATGCAACACATGCAACCAAAGTATGCAAACATGAGGTGATGTAATAGCACTTGAATGGCATACAAGTGATGGACTTACACTAATTGGACGGCTCTAAGTTAGGTCCCAAAACAGTGGCCAAAGCTTAAGAAGATGGGACCAAACGCACATACACACATGCACATGTTAAGGCCTAAACACTTGAGCATCAAAGGACTACTTTTAAGCACACTTAAAAGGGAATAATCATGGACATATGGCATGCAATGTAAGCTCTGGAATCATGTTAAGATGGTGCCAAACCAAGCAAACAAGATAGGCTAAGCATGCAACAAAGACCCAAAACTTCAGGCTAACAAACCAAAAATGCAAAGGAGCTATGCAATACATAGCAAGTATGACTCAAGCAATTTAAAACAGAGCTAAAGCATACAAAAACATGCACTAAAGCTTCACAAAGCTAGGCCTAAAATATGCTAGAACAAGGGCTTACAACCTAAGGCATATTAAGGCCTACACATGGCATTACAAGGTAGGTATGCCAAGCATGCATGGTGTACCAAAACCAATTAAAAACAGAAGCATATTATGACATAATAGGCACGAAAATCAGCTAAGGCATGGTAAACATGAAGCTTAGCTAGGTGCTCCCTCAAGAGGCCAAAAATGGTCCATTTCAAGGACAACAAGGAGAGGGGGTGGCCCTCTCCTCCCTAGGACCTCAAGGCACCATCCTCACCTCTGAAATCTCTCAAGATTTCAGTGGTGAGGAGGCCCAAACACCAAGGTCCCGGAGCTCACTCAAAATAGCACAAAATGGGACCTCTTAAGGCCTAAGAGGGGTCAAACACTTCCAAACCACAAAACACTCTAAACAAACTATTTAGAGGGCCTAAAAACAGAACTTTTTTATATTATACACCAAGCTCAAAAATAGTTCTAAGATAGGCAAAAATACAATGCAAGAAAGGGATAAAAGGGGGTAACATTGTTACCCTTGAAGACCTCTTCAACAATGGTGGACCAGTTGCTCCTCCAAGCTCAAAACCATCCAAGAACCTCAAGAACAACCTCTTAGAACCTCAGTAGTCAAGGGAAGGTGTAACACTATGTGTTTGTGTGCAATAGTAAGACACAAATGCACTTATACACACACAAAGGTAAAAAGAAAGAGAGAAATAGAGATAGGTGAGACACAAACCCTAACCCTAATCCAGAGCTCTCCTCTATATATTTTCTAACCTTTTTGTCCAATCCTCAAGCCAAGAGAGGAGGGCTCCTCTTATAGAGGAGCCAATCTTTTAAAGCTTACAAGGTAAGCTAACAAGAAGGCCATCCCTCCATACACGTGTATGGAGGGGAACAAAATGTCATACAGCTGTATTAAAATATCTGCAAAAGTAGATGAACAGTAGTCGGCTGCTCAAAATTGCCATCTTGACAAAATGTACTGCCAACCGGCAACAAAGAATGCCGACCGGCAATATACACTGCCGATGGCAACAAAATACCAGCCGGTGGCCTCTGGCCAAGGCCGGTGATGTGTGGAGATGCCTCACAAGGTATTCCCTGCCCCTCCAAGGCAAAACACAAGTGTTTGGTACGAAACCAGACACTAAACAGTCAAGTCGAGACCTCCGGGAACTCAAGACGAACATAAACAAGGGTAATCACCAAGTGATCCAATGGTGATGTCCAAGTCTTGAGGACGGTCAAAAATGGGGTGTCTACAACCCGTATCTGCGGGTGAAGCGGGAATCTACCTGCATGAATGAGCAGAAATGCATTGTGTGAATATATTAAGAATGAGCAGAAATGCAGTGTGTGAATGAGTTCAGAATGAGCAAAAATGCAGTGTGTGAGATGTGTTTGGGATGAGGAGTAATACAGTATGTACGTATGTTCAGAACAAGCAGATAAAATACAGCGCAAAAGTATGAGCTATACGAGAAATATAAAGTGCATCGCAGAAAATGTAAAGAGTACAGTATGTACCTCAGGCGCGTCGTGAGACAGGTGAGACTCCGACTCCCATAGTTGAAGATCTATAGGTGCAAACTGTGCAAATCCGGTGAAGTGGCGAACTGTGCTAGGTGGTAGTACATGTGCCTCAGGATGATACGTCGCTGGGTCGAAAAGCCGAATCCTGGGCGATAATCGTATAATGTCAAGCTCCCCCTCCATCCTAGGAGAACCCCCGTCGCATGGAGCGTCGTCTGCCATCTCAAAAGAATGTGAAAGATGGAAAAAAATGAGCAAAATAGGCGAAAAGTGCCAAAAATTAACAAAAGTCAACTCTCGAGAAGAAAGAAAGTCAAAAAAGTCAAAGCCTGGGAAAAGGCGCCAAGTTCAAGACAAACTTGTGGAAAACATACCTCAAATGGTGAATGTGGAGGAAAAAGCTCCGAAAACAAGTTTTGTTCGGTTCAAAGTAATGGAAACCGAAAGGTTTTCGCGAATCAACTTTGCGAGGGGTGTTGGAAAACGTGTGTGGGGCACGGATCTGAGGAAGAAAAGTGTCTAGGAAGCAAGGAAAAGAAGTTTCAGCTTTGTGGGTGTGAGAAAAAGTGCTTGGGAGTTGGGTTTTTAAAGTTCCCCATGTAAAATGACCAAAGCTGCCCCGAATTTCCTCAACTGGCCGACCGGCCACTTTAGTGGCCGACAGATCTAAAAGGTGGCCGACAAGGTCATGAGGTGGCCGACATGTGTCCAATATCCTCCTGATGTGTTTTTCGACTATTTTGAGTCCTTGGCTTTTGAGGGAGTGCAAGAAAAGTTCGCTTTTCAACTCAAAATGTCTCCGCGGGAGTTTCAATTCATGTCTTCGACGCGAGACTCATCGTCAGCCGGCATGAACGGGGTGTATCCTTTTAAAGCACGTTGTAACCCCTCCGAGAGATAAATCGGAGGTTGTAGATGAGTTGGCCTTGTTAAGGCGCGTATTTCTTTATGTGACATTTTGCATTGAGCATGCTATCGATGTGTGTGATATATTGTTATCGTTGTGCACAGAACATGTACGTCGCATTTCATTGCACTACACTTGTTTGTATGCATGTTACGTTGTATTGCACTGTGCATGCTCTTACATTCTACCTGTTGCATCGAACATGTGTTCGGTATCGCATAAAACATGCTCCATGTTTTGTTACATAAGACATTCTCTATTTCCTACATGCTATGCACGGAGCATGCCTCTCTAAGTATTGTATCGTGGTTATTGATATTGCATAGAACATGCATTCCTATTGTATTGTACTTTGTCAAAGTTTCGTTCTCGTGCAGACACGATATTGTATGTACGGTTCATTCAGAGGAATCCCGGGTAAAACCATTCCTCTCTCCCATCTCGTTGGTTAGAGACATTCGGCTACGCCTGGTGTCTACTCTGACATTCCGTTGGTTAGAAACACCCGGGTACGCCTGATGTTTACACTAACACCCTGTTGAAAGCGTTTAGGTCATGTGCCCTATGCTTGTACCTTCCCCTTTGGTAAGAAGTGTTTAGGACGTTTGTTTGATGCTTAAGCCACTTTGCTTTGCTTAGTAGCATTAGGATGTGCTTCGATGTTTATACCACCCTTCGGTGTTTGCACCACTTCCTTTTCCTCTCTCGCGTGTGATACGTTAAGAAGTGCTTCTGTTTCCTCTCTCGTGTGTGATACGCTGAAAGGTGCTTCATGTTCTCCTCATGTGTGTGATACATTAAGAGGTGCTTCCTTTTCCTCTCTCGCGTGTGATACACTGAGAGGTGCTTCCTTTTCTCCTCTTGCGTGTGATAGGCTAAGAGGTGTTTTCTTTTCCTTTCTCGAGTGTGATACGCTGAGAGGTGCTTCATTTTCCTCTCTCGCGTGTGATACGCTGAGAGGTGTTTCATTTTCCTCTCTCGCGTGTGATACACTAAAAGGTGCTTCTTTTTCTCCTCTTGCGTGTGATACGTTAAAAGGTGCTTCATTTTCCTCTCTCACGTGTGATACGCTAAGAGGTGCTTCCTTTTCCCCTCTCGCGTGTGATACACTGAGAAGTGTTTCCTTTTCCCCTCTCGCGTATGATACGCTAAAAGGTGCTTCCTGTTCCCCTCTCGCGTGTGATACTCTAAGAGGTGTTTCGTTTGAGACTTCGAGTACGCCCAACAATCGCTTTTGGTCTTTCCTGCGTAAGGCGCAATAAAGATTGCATTATTTTCTTACATCCTTTCTATATGAAACATGGTTTGACTTGTGAGTCTCGCGCGTGTGCTGTAACTTGTCGGTTTTCTTAAAATGTTGTATTTATTTTGCACAGCCCTCTTTGCATGATCATAAGTTATGTTCTGCATTGTGCATGTCATTTGCATTTTGCCCCAGCCAGCGGGTGTATTTCTGCATTGCTATCTTGTTTGTTTGTTTGAGTCTTTGGCCTTGTCAAAAATGGGTCGTCTCTGGGCTTTAACATTCACTTATGTCATTTCATGACTTCCAAGTTCTGTCAAAGAGGGGCAACTGTAGACACCCCACTTTTTACCGACCTTAAGACTCAGACGTCATCGTCTGTGCGCCCGATGATTATGCATGTTTGTGCTCGTTTTGAGTGCTCGAAGGTCTCAGCCGAGAGCCTTGTCTTTGAGCCTCTAAACTCTCTGTGTTTTGGCCTTGTTTTTGGGCCAAACCTTGGTGCCCCCTGCCTGGAGGGAGGAGAGGCCTTGTCGGCCACTTTTGGCCCTTGTCGGCCACTTTTTCCTCTTATCGGCCACCTAGGGTGGTCGGTCAACTAGAGGTGGTGGCCAGTCGGCTAGAGGAGGTGGCCAACGGCCATTTTTCTCCTTTTTCAAATATTTTGTGTGCCAGCTGTTGATCACTGAAGCCATCCTCCATATACGTGTATGGAGGGATGGAAACAAGCTTTTTGCTTGTTTTTCTATATAAGGGGAGGTCCCTCCCCCCAATTTGAGGGTTCAGAATTTTGAGAAGCAAAATTTCACTCTCTCTCTCTCTCTCTCTCTCTCTAGAATCCTCTCTCTCTTCTTGTTTTAGGCTTGAAGTTGAGTTTTCTTCACATATTTGCACACAATCCCTTAACCAAATACCTTCATCTTGGAGCTAAGGTCCTTGGAGGTCCTATTTGAAGTCAAAAGCTTGGTTTTAGCTCAAAAAGTTGTTATGTTGCTGCTGTGCTTCAAGGGTAAGGCTCTACCCTCTTTAAAGCTTTACTTAGTTGCTTGGTTTGGCCACCTTTGCATGCTGTTTTGGCCAAGTTGTCAACTACAAAAACCTTTATTTTTAAGTGTTAAAAATGGTAGTTTGAGGCCCTTTTGGAGTTAGGGGCGTTCCACCCTCTTTTGTTGCTTATTTGCTAAGCTTTGTGCCATCTTTTAAAGCCTTTAAAACAATTCTTTTTTGGCCTTTTAACCACTAAATTCTAGAGGAATTTCAGTGGTATAAACTTGGTTTTGAGGTTCAAAATAGGAGGGGGTGGCCTCCCCTCCTTGTGTTTTGTTTGCATGTGTAGATGGCCTAATATATGAGCATGTGTTTCTACCTTTTTGTGGCTGAGTTCAAACATGTTTTTGGCCTTATTTCAACATGTTATAACTCTGTTTTTGGCTGGTTAAGTCACCTCTTGTTTGCTTCTTACACTTGTAGTGTAATCTTGCTCACTAGCCTTGCATGCCTAATGAGTTAGCTTAATATTCTAGCATGTGTTGGTTCCACTCCAGCATGTTTTTGCGTTTCTTTGACATGCTTAAACTCTATTTTGAATAGTCTTGGGTCTTTGGGACTTTCTTTGTATAGCTATAGTGTAGTTAGCTTCACTAGCCTTGTGTTTTGAGGCCCTTAGCATGCTTTGCTTGTGATGTTTGCATGATATATCATCATTTCACATGTGATTTCAAAGCATATGCCTCTATCACACTCTCACATGTACCACTCTTTAATTGCTTTTGAGAGTTGTACCTTATGCCTTGCTTGCGAGCCAACCTGTGCGCATGATCTTCTACTCTTTTATGCCTTAATTTCAACATGTTTAGGCCACTGATTTGGCATGTTTTAGGTATGTCCATAGCTGGTTTGATCATTTGAGCATTGTATTGCATGTTTCTAGTGTTGTGTCCTTCACTAGTTTTAATGTTTTGGCTCTTAACATGTTGTACATGAGTCGTTTGCATGTTATAGTCTTATTTGTCATGCCATTTCAGCACTAAAAGCATCTACAACCTCCCCCATTTCTTCATTTTTCAATTTGATTGGAGGGTTGTTTGGCCTTAAGCTTGTGTTTAAGCATGAACTAGGGTTTGTGCTCAAATGGCTTTAACCCTCTTTTGAGGGTCCCTCCTAGTCAAAGGCATAATCCCTCTCATGTCCTAAACCACGCTTTTGGTTGACCCCTCTCATTAGAGGACTTTCGCATTGGGCTAACCGGTTAAGGAATGGCTTGGTAATGTAAAATGTGTAAACAAAATTGAATCAAGTAAAACTTGTGCAAGATAAGCATGTGTGTTGCATTGCATGTGTTTGGATCAGAAGTTAATCCAAACACGAGAAATGCGAGACGTTTCATACTCAAAGTGATGAAACGTGTCATATTTCTCGGTCGTCGTCACCCTTGATCATGCATGATAGGGTGGTGGCACTTTGTGTATTTTTTGTGCATTCACTAAGATTGTACAAGCTCGATTTTCGGGCCATCATGCATTGAGATGCGTGGTTGGTGGCTTGTGAGCCGAGTGCCACTCTTCTTTGAGCTTGAGACATGATAAAGAGATGGCAGTAGATACATTTCCTTGCAAATACATTGTCTTGGCTTTGTTGTTCTCTGTTGCAGCAAAAACAACAGTTTGGGAAAGTAGGTAGCCGACTAGCCAGTGGCAGTAGCCGACTGGCCACATGCACTAGCCGACCGGCCAGTTGAAGTGGCCGGCAGCCACTTTTGGTGGCCGACCAGCCACCAGTCCATTTTGGTGCAAAAATGTTTCTGTTTTGAGGCAAAAGCAGTCTGGAGTTGGTACAACGTTCAGAAAATAGAGGGGAGCGTAAACAGAGACAATCGACGGCAAGGCAATGGATTTCCAGGATGACGCCAACCGAGCATGCATGTCTCCCTTGCCCGCGAGGCCATTTAATTGCTTTAATTAGTTAGAGCAACTAATTATTCAATTTGTTTTGTAATATTTTAATTAGCTTAGCATTAGGTAGTTATTCAATTGTGTTGTAATAATTAATTAGCTAGAGTGATTAATTAGTTGCTTTGTAATAATTAGCCTAATTAGCGTAGCTAGTTAGCTTGTTCATTCGGACCCTCCTTCACGAGGGCGCAATGCTGTTATAAGTGTGCGTGCGTGTGTGCATGTCTTCCAACCCCACGTCTTTCTCCCTTTTATTTAACCGCTTTCGATGGTTAGATTAGGGCATATTTCGATTAGCATACCTTATGCTTGCATGTTTGCATCATTCGTTTGTCTTGCATGCACTGAGACTCGGCGCATTATTCAAACTGCATTGTATTTCAATACCTATTTGAATACATGTATCAAGTTGTAGCATTCATATGCCATCTTAGATAGCCGAGCCTATTTAATTACATTATTGCATGTGTTGCATTAGGCATTTTAACATAGCTAGGATCATGCATTGATTTCCAACTAGCTTTTGTTTTGGCTCGGAGTACACTGTAAGTCTTTACACTTTAGCATACTTGCATGAGTGTGAGTGTTACCATGTTTCGCATGCTTGTCATGAGGCTATTTGCTTAAGTGATAAACTGCATGAATGCCTATGGATGAAGGCTTTGTTGCTTGAATTGGGACAATTCAACGATTGTGAGTTTTAAGCCCACTTTGTGAAGTGGCAAATCATGTTTTAAAGCCCACTTGAGGGTGACTTTTTCAAACCATTTTCGAAAACAAAACATGAGTTGAATTCATTCCAATTCTTGCAACTTAGTATATACTTGTATGTTGTGTGTATCACATAGTAAAGCTAGCTAATAACCGGATAAGAACACACAAGGTTTATAAAATAACATATCATGCTTAGTAGAGGCCGATCCTTTGATCGAGCGAGCGAGGGTGCTCATTTCAGGACTTTACCCTCTCGTACCCAAGTTCCCGAACCAAGGCAACTTTGGTGATGATGGACACGTGGCCTTTGGCACGAGTTAGGGTTTCTTAAATTTTCCAAAAACAAAATATTTAGGTGGCGACTCTGTAATCTGGCAAAGTAGTCCATGTTTGGTGCTTTATGATTCAAAATTGATTTTCCAAAACCAATTGCCAGATTTGGACTCTTTGGTGTTTATCAGTCTCACATTGCACATTGTGAGATTAGATTCAGAACCGTGACAAGAGTCCGAACTATAGTAAGACCAATTCGCGCCTTCTCCGAAAGGGGGGCACGCGAAGAAAGTCGGGTCTACACTATCATCCTTATCTGATCCTTCTCAAAAGGTCGTGTTGTCATCATTGAAGCCTTGGCCCTCACCTCGTCACGAATTTCGAGAAGCCCTCATTCGACTCCTGGCGCGTTGCCTCAAGATCACGGGTCGTGACCTCGATTTACGTATTGTATGTGTACTGTACTATAAAGGCCTCAACCATTTCCTCCCGGCTCTACTTAAAAAAATCTTCAATCTTCGCATACCAGATAGCTGCTATTCCCGACATAATCCTGTTGAAAAATGAGAGCTTCTGCAGTCTGGTCAGGCCCATCGGCCGCAGAATGTCTGAAAACAATCGAAGGTGAACCATGGGGTCTCCAGAGCCATCAAACTGATCGATGTGTGGCATTTTGAACCGATCTGGCAATGTCACCGCAGAGTCGGTATATCCATCTTTGATATCGGTGCTTTCTTGAAGAGTTTCTCCAACTTGTTGTCTTTAAGCATGGTCGGGTCAACTTCAAACTCAAATAGAGCCACGGTTTCATACACAAGTGCTTTGAAGGCTTGTGGTGGGATTGGCTCAGCCAGATTACCTTGATTCTCAACCTGGGCATTGGCGGTATGAGATGTGGCTCCGGGTGATGGGATACCCGTAGGAGGGGCATGAGACACAGACACTACTGCTGGCTGTGGCTGTTGTTGTTGCAGCCTGTTTATTACTTCGGTTTGATGGGCTATGACTTCAACCTGTCGAACAGCATCTTGTTGCATGCTTTCCACTGTTTGGTTGGAGATGACGGATTAAGTCCTCCATACTAACCGGAGGATATTGTGCCATAGGAATGGGCGAGTAATTTCGTACTGGACTGGATGTAGAAGATTGAGCCTGACTAGATGCAAGTGAAGTAAAAGGTGACTGCTGGACTAGTGAATTATGCCTAACTCTTCACTATCTGGTAACCGGTGGGAGCAAAGAAAACACTGGTTGTCCCCAAACAAGATCTCCGGATTTGTAAAGCCTCCTAACATGGGTCCATAACGCTTGGGGGATATCCGAACTATTCGAAGCAATGATGCTATAATACTTAAGCAAAAGGAAATAAAGAAAAAGAAAGCAAAAATCAAAAACCGCATAACACCTCAGCTCGGATGTTAACAGCACACAGATGTAATCAAAGCTGATAGGACTGCACTCAACACTGAATTCTGCCCCCAAAACTGATACCCAACTTGCAACTGATACGCATATTTCTGTACAGCTTCACTGTAAAGCACATACCAGTTAAGTGAAACCCAAAACACCCCTATGAGGGAGTAGGGTTACCCTGTCCTAGTTTCATCAGGAACTAGGGTTCACTATTCAAACAATGCAGTTTCATGCAATCTTGCATTCGGGTAAGCATCATGTCCTAGTTTGGAACAGTCTCTATGGCTTTCGATATGCAACTAGGCTAAATGGTTAAAAAGGGTACCTCAACAAGACTACCGAATATACTTCTCACACCCAACACCGAAAAGTGAAAGGCGGAACAAATGGTATAGCGGTAGTCCATATCCAAGGGTTGTGTTCTTGTCATGGCAGAGCCCGTAATCGGTCAGCCTTTCGGCGAGCTTTTCAGGCAAGCCACCGACAAACCGTCTAGGAATAACAGATGACGAACACAGTGACTTAAACGCACCAATGCAAATGCAATGCAAAGAAACATATAGATGTAGATAAAATTCCATATCATGAAGTTCAAGTCAAGTTCTCTAATTTCCCCAGTGGAGTCGCCAGAAACTGTAACTCGACTTTTTTGCGTCCCCTTTTGGAAGGCGAAATAAGCCCTATAGTTCAGACTCCTACAGTTCTGAATCTAGTCTCACAAGTGCAATGTGAAATTGATAAACACTAAAGAGTTAAATCCAGAAAATCTTTTAGAAAATCAATTTTGAATCAAAAATGCCAAAAATATACTGCTTTGCCAGATACAGAGTCACCACCTAATATATTTTTTGTTTTGGGAAAATTTAGGAAACCCATTACTCGTGCCAAAGGCAACGTGTCCATCATCACCAAGATTGTGTCGGCTCAGGAACTTAGGTACAAAAGGAGAAGATCATGAATTGATCACCCTCGCTCGCCCGATCAAAGATTGGCCTCTACTAATCATGATATGATTTTTATCAACATTATATGCTCTTGTTCCGATTTATTAGGCTAGCATTTATTATGTGATGTGCACACGCAAGTATAGACTAGTTTGCCCAAATTGGAACAATTCAATTTCATGTTTATTTTTCGAAAAGGGTTTGATTTTGTCACTTAACAAAGTGGGATTAAAGTTTGTGAATTTTCCACTTGACAAAGTGGGCTTAAACATACATTCATTGAATCATTCTAATTTAAGCAACAAGCCTTCATCCACAAGCACTCAAACAGTTTAACAAGTAAGCACTTAGCCTTATGGCAAGCATGCTAGTCATGGCAGTCACTCACACTCATGCAAGTATGCTAAAGCACTAAAAACTCACCTAGTACTCCAAGCTACGATAAAACAAAAGAGTTAGAAAATTATGCATGATACCTAACTTATGCAATATGACTAATGCAATACATACGATATGCAACTAATAGGCTTGGCTACTAATATGGCATATGAGGCAATTTAAATAGCATGCGGTCTAAGCACGTATTCAAAGAAGTTTTTGTACTAACAATGCAGTTAGAATGATGAACTGAGCCTTGGTGCATGCAATACAAATGGATGCAAACATAAAGTATGCAAAACAAAACATGATGTTCCTAAACTAACCAACGTAAACTAGTAAATAAAAGGGAGAAAGACATGGGGTTAGAAGACATACACATTATTACATTACACTCTCACGAAGAAGAGTCTGAATGAATAAACTATGCTAACTAGCAACTAATTAAGCTAAAGCTAATTAAGCTAACTATTACAAAACAAAATGAATAACTAGCTAAACTACTTAACTAATTATTACAACATTTGAATTAACTAACTAGTTAAGTAACTAATTAAATAATTACAACACAAGTGTAATTAAAATAAGTAATTAAACTAAGCAACTAACTACTCTGCCTCGGGAAACGAGGGATGTGCATGCGCATGCTCGGATTCCATCCGAAAAGACCATCGTTTTGCTCCCGAATGCCTCTGTTTGCATAGTTGAGCATTTCCAGAATAACTTCGCTCCACCTCACCCACACTCTGCTAAGTTTTGCATCAGTGGCCAGCCAGCCAAAGATGAAGGTTGTCGACTACCAACCGGTCATGGAGGTGGTCTGTCGGCCACCTGCCTGCCATGGAAAGTGTCCTACCGACCACTAATGCCTTGGTTCACCTTGCTGCAACAAAGCATATACAGGGTATTTTCAAGGATTGTTTGCATAACTCACCCCTCATTTTCATGAACAAATCAAATGAGTGGTGAACCTAAGCCACAAACCACCAATTCAAGCAATTTTGTTGCATGATGGTTTGTGAACCCAAGAGTGCAAGTTCAATAAATGCAAGAAAAAAAAGATACAAACCTTCTCCCCTTCATGAAAGATCAAGAGAAGTGGTTGACCTTGGAGACTTGGATCATTTCATCACTAGCAACTATGAAATGGTCCAAGTTCCATGTGTTCAATTAATGTCCGATTGAACACACCAAGACACAATCAAATTATTATCTTTGCACAATTTTAGTTTCAACTTTTAGTTACTCCTTGTAATGACCTTTCCATTTTTTAACCAATTAAGTCCATTGGTGAGTTGAGCCCTCTAAAAGAGAAGGAAGCGTCAAACAAGGGGTAGTTTAAGGCAATAGAGAGGTGTCATGCCGTTGATAATGAACCCCTAAAAGAGGACTAAATCATTAAGCATGGACCTCAATCTCAAGCTTAAACAATCTCAAGGTTGAAACAACCCTCAAAGAAAACAAAGAGTGAAGAAATGAGGGAGGTTGCAGAGATTATGCTTGCTGAAATTAAGTCAGAAAAACAATAAAACAATACAATCAACTTAAACAAGTGGTGTCTAAGGGCCTAAAACATCAAGCTTGTGAGGACACTTACACTAGAAACTTGCAAAACAAGACTCAAATGACTTAACCAACCCAAAACAGAGTTAAAATAGTCCAAATCAGAGGTTAAAACATGCTGGAATTAAGCTATAAATGGCTAGAAAATTAAGCTGATACATAGCATAAACTAGGCTAGTAAACAAGACACAATGAGGGGAGGCCAACCCCTCCAAATTTAGACTTCAAAACATGATTTTGGCCACTAAAAAAGCTCTAAAAATCAGTGTTTAAAATCTTGGAAAAAGATAGTAAAATGATGGAAAACACAAGGGCAAAGGCCTCAAAGCAAGGTACAAAGAAGGGCTATGACCCCCTCAACCGTTAATGGCCTTAAACCCAAGCTTTAGCACCAAAACACAGAGTTTTGACAGCCCAAAAATAGTGAAAAAATAGTAGAGAAAGCAAGCAAACAGGCAAAACTTTATACCTCTTGAAGAGAAGAGTAATTCCAAGCAACAAAACCAAGTAAGTACACCCTCTAGAGCTCAAACCAAGCTCAAGAACACCTCAGCTCAAAGATGAGAAGATTTGGTTAAGGGTATATAGGAAAAGGTTAAGGGTATATAGGCAAAGGTTAAGGAATTAGAGGCTAAAGTGTAGAGATTTGCTAGAGAGAGATTGAATAATTGTAGAGAGAGAAGAAAATTTTTGAGTTCAAAATTTTCTAACCTCAAAACAAGGGAGAGGGGTCCCCTATATATAGAAAACATGAAATTCCCTCAAGAAGATCTAGCCCTACATGTGGGGATAGATGCATGCATCAGTGGTGGCTGACCGTCTATCACTGGTGGCCGGCAAGCCACATCAATGGCCGGCACTAGGTCAGCAAGCAAAAAGTGATAGCTGGCAAGTCTCTAGCAGTGGCCGGTAGGTCACTAAAGGTTGCAGACTGAAAAAGATAGACTTGGTCCAAAACTAGGTTTGAAAGGCTATCAAGGTTTACGAGGCTCAAAGTTGTGGCATTCCACTGAAGACTTTGGGCACTTGGCAAGCAAACAGACTTATCATCAGGTGTGCAAGCGAGGATGTCCAAGTCGTAAGGGCTGTCAAAAATGGGGTGTTTACAGTCCCACGTGTATGGCTGGATGTTTTTTAGGAAGGTTCTTGTTTCTCTATATATAGAGGACCTCCTCTCTTGCCATGGGGTTAGAAAAATTTTGGAGCAAAATTTTTCCTGTCTCTCTACAATTCTCTCTCTCTCTCTCTCTCTTACAAATTTCTTAGCCTTGGCGTATACACTCTTCACCTTTGCCTATACACTCTTAACCAAACCTCTCCATCTTTAAGCTGAGGTATCTTTGAGCCTTGTTTGAGCTCTTGAGGGTGTGCTTTGCCTTGTTTTATTGCTAGAAAGCGATCTCCTCTTCAAGAGGTATAAAGCTTTGCCTCTTCACTTGTTGTATTTACTCTTTTTCTTACTATTTTTCGATTGTTTTTGGGCTGTAAAAACTCTGTATTTTTGGGCTAAAACTTGGTTTTTAAGGCCAATAAAGGTTGAGGGTTGGCTCATAGTTCTTTACACCTTGCTCTCAAGGTCTTTACACCTTACTCTCAAGGCCTTTACCCTTGTGTTTCCCACCTTTACACTATATTTTTTTGAGCTGTTAAATACTAATTTTTAGAGCTATTTCAGTGGCTAAAATTACGATTTGAAGTCCAAAATTGGAAAGGTTAGCCTCCCTTCATTGTGTTTTGCTTATTACCCTAGCATTATCCATGTTTCAGCTTATTATTTTAGCACTTTTCATCTTAATTGTAGCATATTTTTGGACTTATTTAGAACTATTTTAGGACTTTCTTTAAGTGTTTGTTTCATTTGAGCTTTGTTTTGCATGCTTGTAGTGTAATTCTCCTCATGAGTTTGGTGTTTTGGGCATTAGACACCACCTTATTTGAGTTGATTGCATTTATTCATGGCTTTTCTTACTTGTGATCATTTTTAATCACCTCTGCAACCTCCCTCATTTCTTGGGCATCATGTTTCTTTTAGCATATCCCATGCCTTGCATTCACTTGTATTGCATGCATCGAGACTCGGTTCATCATTCTAACAATGCATTGTTAGTATTAAATACTTTTTTGAAATATGTTCTTAGACCGCATGCTATCAAATTGATTCATATGCCATATTAGTAGCCGAGCCTATTTAGATTGCATATCGCATGTGTTGCATTAGCCATATTGCATAGTCAGGATCATGCATCTTTCTAGCTTTATCTTCTTTTTTGGCTTGAAGTACTAGGTGAGCCTTTACTTGCTTTAGCATATCGCATGTGTGTGATTGTTGCCATATCTAGCATGCTTGCCATGAGGCAAAGTGCTTAATTGATAAACTGCTTGAATTCCTGTGGATGAAGGCTAGTTATTTGAATTGGAATAATTTGAGTAATGTTTATATACGATCACTTTTTCAAGTGGTACATAATCAAAATAATTTTGCAAACAAACATGAGATCGAGATGTTCCAATTCTTAGAATTTGGTCTATACTTGTGTATGTGCGCATCACATAATAATGCTAGCCTAAATAAATCGAAACAAGAGCATATAATGTAGATAAGAGTCACATCATGATTAGTAGAGGCCGATCTTTGATCGGGCGAGTGGGGGAGCTCAATTCATGACCTTCCCCTCTCGTACCTAAGTTTCCGAGCTGAGACAATGTTGGTGATGATGGACACATGGTCTTTGGCACGAGTCATGGCTTTCCTAGATTTTTCAAAAATATTTAAGTGGCGACTCTATATCTAGCAAAGCAGTCTATTTTTGGCAATTTGATTCAAAATGGATTTTCCAAAAGATTTGCTGGATTGGGACTCTTTGGTGTTTATCTATTTTACATTGCACTTGTGGAATCAAATTTAGAACCGCGAGAGTCCGATACTATAGGGCTTATTCATCTTCCAAAAAGGGGCACGAAAAAGTCGAGCTATAGTTTCTGGCGACTCTACTAGGGAAATTAGAGAACTTGACTCGAATTTCATAACGTAAAATTTTATCTACACTCATATGCTTCTTTGCATTGCTTATGCATTGGTACGCCTAAGTCACGGTGTTTGTCATCTGCTATTCCTGGATGGTTTGCCGGAGTCTTTCCTAAAAGCTTGCCAAAAGGTTACCGGTCACGAGCTCTGCCATGATGGGAACACAACCCTTGGATCTGGACTATCTTTGTACCATTTGATCATCCTTTCACTTCTCCATGTTTGGTGTGAGAGGTATATTAGGTAGTCTTGCTAAGGTACCCTTCTGACCATTTGGCCTAGTTGCATATTGAAAAGCCATAGAGATTGTTCCAAACTAGAATAGGATGCTTACCTGAATACAGGATGGCATGAAACTGCTTTGTTTGAATAATGAAACTTAGTTCTTCACGAAACTAGGATAGGGTAACCCTAAACTCTCATAGAGGTGTTTTGGCTCTCACTTAACTGGTATGTGCTTTACAGTGAAACTGTACAGGAATGTGTGTATCAGTTACAAGTTTGGTATCCGTTTTGGGGGCAAAATTCAATTTAGAGTGCAGTCCTATAGTTTTGATTACATCTGTGTTGGTGGTATCATTAGCTGAGGTGCTGTGCGGTTTCTAATTACTGCTTTCTTTTTGCTTTATTTCTTTTTGCTAGGTAGTATAACACCATAGCTTCAGAAAGTTAGGATATCCCCCAAGTACTCTGGAGACGAGTCCAAAGGCTTTGCAAAGCCAGAGATCTTGTTAGAGGACAGCCCATGTTTACTTTACTCTCATCGGTTATGAGATGGAAGAGAGTCAGACAGAGTTCACCGGTTCAGTTTTTATAGCAGTCACCCCTCAATTCACAAGCATCCAGTTAGGCTCAGAGACAGTCTTCTGCATCTAGTCCAGCACTCACTTGCCTATTCTAATGACACAATATCCCCCAGTCAGTATAGAGGAATTGATCTGTTATCTTCATCAAACAGTTGAAACCCTACAGCAAGATGCTGCTCGTTAGGCCGTGGTCACAACCCGTCAAGCCGAGGTAATAAACAGGTTACAACAACAACAGCCACAGCCAGCAGCAACTTCTACATCCCATGCGCCTCCCATGGGTATCCCAACACCTGGAGCCACTACCTGTAGACACCCCATTTTTGACCGTCCTCAAGACTTGGACGTCACCGTTGGAACACTCGGTGATCATCCGTGCTTGTGTTCGTCTCGAGTTCCCGGAGGTCTCGGCTGCACGCCTCGCCTCAGGATCTCTCGACTCGACTTTTCGATGTCTGTTTTTGCACCAAACACTTGTGTTTTTGCCTTGAAAGGCAGGGAATGGCACACCCCACCGGCGGTCCCCTCACATCACCGGCCGTTTATTGGTTCCACCGGCAGTGGTTTCTTAAAACCAATGGCCGGTCGGCACTATATTTTGCCGACCGGCACTTTGTTTTGGCCGATGACCTTTTTTTTGCTGGCCGGCGTGACCCTTTTGCACCCTTCAAACTTGGTGCATGCCAGCTGTGCCAGCTGGAATGCACCAACACTCCTCCCCGTGCATGAAGTGGCTGTTTTGAGCCTTTGCACCCCTTTTCCTTCTAGAAGGTTGAACCCTTTGGCCAAGCTTCTTGAGGAAGCTTGGCCAGCTGTCCTAGCTTCCTCAAGAAGCCTTGACTCCTTTGCCCCCTTTGCCCCTTTCACTTAGCTTCTTTGAGAAGCTTAAACCATTTCCCTTTGCCTATATAAGGACCCCTCTTCTCCCTTTGTCAAGGGTTGGTGGTTTTGAAAGAAAAACCAGAGCTTATACATATATATCTAATATATGCACCCTCTCTCTCTATATTTTACTCTCTCTCCTCCCTTGTGTGTGTTTTGTAGCCTAAAAGTGCATTTTTACCTTAGTTTTGCACTAAGACACACACTATTACACCTTGTTTCGACCTTGAAGGGCTTTGAGGGTTTGTTTTTGAGTTTTTGGACTGATTTTGGTCAGAAAAGAGTGACTGGACCAACTGTTCTTGAAGTGTTCTTCAAGAGTGAGTTTCTTGCTTTATTTTTCCCAATCTTGCATTGGCTTTTGACCTATCTTTCATATTGATTTGAGCTTTGTGTATAACTAAAACAAGTCTTATATTTTCATGCTTAAGAATTTTCATTAAGGGTGTTTTGGCATTGGGGGTCGAAATCCCCCTCTTAGGTCTCTTTTGGCCCCTTTTGGTGTCTTTTTCTTTAAGCCTTATTTGCTTTGTTGTATTAGCCTTCTCACCACTGAAATCCAGTGGATTTTCAGTGCTGAAGAAGATGGTTTGAAGTCTTGTATAGAGGAGGGACACCCCTCTCCCTTTGTGTCCCATTTGTGCATGTTTTGGGCTCATAAGGGTAGCATATATGCTTGGTTGTTTTTGGCTCCATATCAGATGTTTTTGGTGCTATTTAGGTCACATGTTATCTCTGTTTTTGGTCGGATTGGTGGCCTTTTGCATGCTTAACATACTTGCTTTGTATTCCCTTGTTTGTGCCTAGAAATGCATCATGACTTTTGACTACCATGCTCTCATATTTTGGCTTCACTTTGTGAAGTTCTTGACCATATCTTGTCATGCATGAGGTCTGTTGGCCACTGATTTGGTCTTGCTTAGCATGCTTGATATAGTTTCTTTGCATTTTGGATCATGAGCCTTGAGTGTATGGATCATTAACATGCCTAGCTTGGCCTATTATCATCATTTGGCATTAGTTGAGATCATATTCCAGTCCATATAATGTGGTCTTACATTGTCCTTTGTGTCTCTTTCAATGCCTTGAAGTGTTGTATTTTCATGCTTTGACATGTGCATTGTGTATGCCTATGTGTTTGGGTCATTTTAGGGCTGCCATACCAGCAGGTTTTGGAGCTATTTTGCATGCTAAAATTTTGTTTTTGGGTTGTATAGTTCATGCCATGCTTGTTTGGGTTAGTGGTAGTGGAGTGCCCTGTTGTTATGCCTTAGCCTTGGGCCCCTTTTGACTTGCATGCTTGTAGTGCATTTTGTCCATCACTTGAGACACTTTTGGCCACTGTTTTGGGGGGTGTTTGAGGCCTCCCATTTCAGTCTAAGTCCCTTCTCGGACATGGTTGTATGCGTGACTTGTTGCCTCTAATCGCATGCTTGCATTGTACCATATTGGCATTGCATGATGAGTTGCATTGTAGCATTGCATGTTAGGAACATTGCATGCTTGCCATGATATGTTGCATTACATTTGGCATGCTTTGCATTTTAGTGATATGTTGCATTTTCGAGCCATGTTTGCATAGCATGCATTGCATTGCTTGGTTTGGGGTGTCAAACCAAGTGTGAGGGGGGAGAAGTGTTCATACTACAAGTGATATAACGCGTCTCAACTCTCGGTCATCGAGGCCCTTGACTTTGGCATGATAGGGTTTTGGTATTCATTTATATGTTGCATGCATTTTCATTGAATTGCAACCTTGGCTTCTTAGGCCATCACGCATCAAAATGCATGATTGATGGCCCGAGGGTCGAGGGTCATGCTCCCTTGAGTCCCTTGCATGATAGGGAGTGTGCCCGCGCATACATTTGCTTGAAATTCCATGCCATACACTGTCTGTCCTTGTTGCTGTCAAAAACCAGTTTCTGCAGGGAGTTTTTGCCGACCAGCACTGTAGAGTGTCGACCGGCCATGGATTGGTGGCCGATAATATGAAACCCCAGTCGATGGATAAGTTCCATGGCCGGTGGGTATTCCCTTCAGCCGATGGTGTCCTACAGGGTTCAGGGAACCTGTCCCAGGATTTTGGCAGTTTTCAGAGAAACAGGACAGTGTAAACAGAGGCAGCAGTGCTATGGTACAGGCTTCCAGGGCAAAATAAATCCAAGCATACATCATTCACGCATCCCGAGGCAGGGGGTTGCGGCCATCTTCTCTTTGCATTTAATTTGTTAATTAGATTAGAAATTTTGTAATAATTAATTTAGTATTATTTATTCGGACTGTAATATTTATTTGGACCCTCCGAGTGAGGGCAATTGTGTAATAAGTGTGGGTGCGTGTGTGCATGTCTTCCAACCCCCATCATATTTGTCTTACATGCATCGGGCTCGGCCCATCACTCTAACTGCATTTGTTTTTTAATTTCAAATTGAATACGTGTTAGTTGTAGCATTTCACATGTCATTGTAGATTAGCCGAGCCAACCTTAGTTGCATTTTGCGTGTGTTGCATTAATCATCTTAACATGAACTAGGATCATGCATATGATTACTGACTAGTTTCTGTTTTGGCTTGGAGTACTCTGTAAGTTCTTTTGCTTTAACATCCTTGCATCCGTGTGAGTGTTGCCATGATAGCATGATTACCATGAGGCTAGCTGCTTATGTGATATAACTGCTTGAATGCCTGTGGATGGAGGTGGAATCACCTAAATTGGAATAATGCATTAAAACTGTGAGTTTTAAGCCCACTAGATAGCGGCAAAATCATTTTTTTCTAAAGCCCACTTGAGGGTGGCAAAATCTGCATTTTAGCCTACTTGTGAGTAGCAAACCATTTCCGAAACAAACATGAAATGTTTTGTTCCAATTTAGGCGATTTGGTCTATACTTGTCTGCCGTGCACATAACATAGTAAATTTAGGCTAATAATCAGAATAAGAACGCATAACGTTTTCAAAATTGGATATCATGGTCAGTAGAGGCCGATCTTCGAATCGGGCGAGTGGGGGTGCTCATAGCTGACCTTCCCCAATCGTACCCAAGTTCCCGAGCCGAGGCAACTTTGGTGATGACGGACACGTGGCCTTTGGCACCGAGTCAGGGTTTCCTAAATTCCCCCAAAATAAAATATTTAGGTGGCGACTCTATATCTGGCAAAGCAGTCCATGTTTGGCACTTCTTTCAAAAATTTGTTTTCTCAAAACGATTTGCCAGATTTGGACTCTTTGGTTCAAATTAAGAACCGTGACACAAATCGAGTCCGAACTGTAGCGGGGTCCCTCGCAGACGTGTTACACTACCCATACTGCTAATGTCCAAGAAAATCAGGGCAATCCGGCAGAGCCAATCCCACCCCAAGCCTCCAAAGCACCTGTGTATCAAACCGAGGCTCCGTTTGAGTTTGAGGTTGACCCAACTGTGCTTAAAGTCAACAAGCTGGAGAAGCTATTCAAGAGAGCACAATGTGTTAACTTTATCCCTGACATAGAAGATGGGTATACTGACGTTGCAGTGACATTGCCAGATCGGTTCAAAATGCCGCACATCGATCGATTCGACGGCTCCGGCGATCTCGTGGTTCAACTACAGCAGTTTTCAGACATCTTGCGGTTGATCGGCCTGACCCATGGTTCATCTATGGCTATTTTCAGACATCTTGTGGCCGATGGGCCTGACCAGATTGCAGAAACTGTCTCTCTTTGGCCGAACCATGTTAGGAATAGCAGCCATATGGTATGTAAAGTTAGAGGATTCTATTAAATAGAATTGGGAAGAAATGATCGAGGCATTTATTGCTCTGTATTCATACAACACACAAATCGAGGTCACAACTCGTGATCTTGAGGCAGCGCGCCAAGAGCCAAAGGAGGGCTTCTCAGAATTTGTGACGAGGTAAAGAGCTAAAGCTTCAATGATGACCACAAGGCCTTCTGAGAAATATCAGATAAAGATGGTAGTCCGCAATCTGCACGGGAAGTTATTGCAGAAAATGATCGTCCGACCTCTGCTCACATTCACCGAGCTCCACGAGATGGGGGTTCAGATCAAAGATGCCATGAAGTAAGGGCTGATTACTGATGAGAAAGAGCAGGCAAAAAGGCCTTTTCTGTGTAGTTCTAATGCTACTACCAGTGGTAGCACAGCTGCGAGGCCGTCAGATGTGAGCGTTGTCACCACCACAACCAAGACTGCCAATACCTTTGCTAATATAGCTCCACAAACTTCAGCTAACCCTGGCTGATCCCAAAGGACCTTTACCGAACTCTACATGACCCTATTTCAAGCCATGAAGGTGTTGGTCAAGAAAGGGCACCTCAAACCATTAGAGCCTGCCCACTACCTGATCCTCTTCTACCTAAACACAATCCAGCGAAGTACTGCGCGTTTCACCAGCAGTATGGTCATGATACAGACCAATGCTTCCAACTACATCATGAGATTCAAGACCTCATTGATAACAAGGTGATCACACCACCCCATAAGCCAAATGTACTTACAAACCCTCTCCCGACCCAGAATCAAGTTCCCCCACCTCAAAATCTAAACCTAATCCATACACTAGCCATCATCTACAACCCCAACGTATATATTACCCCTTCCCACCTACCAAGACCGACGGTGTTCATTCCTAAAAGCACAGATTTATGCATGATAGACAAGTCCGCACTTCAACCTAAGCCTGTGGTGGTAACGGTTGCAGTAGAAGGGACGCTGGCCTTAGAGGAAAGTACGAGTCCGTTGCCGGAGAGCTCTGAGGACTTGCTTGAGGAGGTGTACCATCCAAGTTGCTACATTATGCCGATTGGTCAAGTCAAGCTGGAATCGGTGTTGACAACTGTAATGGAGGTTAATGTGGTCAGGGAGCTGGCCCGAGCCAAGGGTTGGATGATTTGGCAGAACTCGAGAAGGATTTAGACAATCTGTAGTTCTTTGACGAATAGAATCAAGGGGATGTGCACATTAGCTGATTCGATTTGAATGAATCAACTGACAACTCTGGGTGGCTGAGTGATAAGCCAGATAAGAAGGAAATGAAATCGAAGGAAAAGAAAACAGGAATTGTTGTAGTGGCCAGAAAAGCTGATGAAAAAGGAAAACTGCTAGAGAACACTAGCGTGGAAAATTTAGCTCAGAAATTGGGCGCTGTGAGCACTGTGAACATAGAACAGGAAGTTACACTAAAGTAGTTTTAACACCTTATGGGGGAAACCTGTGATGTGAAAGTGATCCAAACGGAGCCAAACAATTGTTTGTCGGCTGCTGAAGGTGTATGGTGGGATGATGACGATCTACATCTGGCTCACACTAACGAAGATTAGGGTGAGTGCCTTTTAGACAACACGTTGTACGTAGAAGAAATAGATCACATGATAAGAAGTGGGTGATATTTTAAACCACCGCACTTAGATCAAGCTAAGGCATCCGGGAAAGACAAAGAGGTTGAGAGACAGAAAGAGAAATAGCTGGAGAAAGATGCAGTGTTGAAGCAGCTTAAGAAAATCCAAGCTGACATCTCAATTTGGGGTCTCCTCGTGGCCTCCAGGGAACATCGACAGGCAGTACTATCAACAATGGACAAGGCTAAATTGTCCATTGACAATATCCCCAAACAACTTGTGGGATTAGTCTTCCCAAGGGGTTCCGGGCCGACCCTAACCTTTTCTAACAAAGAACTGCCACTGGAAAGCTCAGCTCACAACAAACCCTTGTACATATCTATTGAGTGCGGGGAGAAATGGGGGACGATGGTGTTGATAGACACTAGTTTGGCCATCAATGTCTGTCTTTCCCGTACAGCTTATGCAATCAGCCTTAGACTAGCAGACTTTATGCCTACGACCTAAATAATTTGGGCATATGATAATACCAGTAGTAAGGTTATGGGCACGGTGCAAATCAAAGTCTAGGTGGGCCCAGCTCAGCAAGATGTCGAGTTCCATGTTCTGGATGTGCCGGCCACCTTCAACTTACGGGTAGGGAGGCCCTGGTTGCATCATGCAAAAGCTGTTTCCTCCACCCTTCACCAAATGTTAAAATACCCTCACAGAAAAGGAGTGGTGATTGTTTTAGGGAATTCATCCATCCATCCCCCGCCAAAGGTAACTACACCAGTGTTGGAGATCATTCATGGAGAGGAGGATGTATTCCTCTCAGGGTTCACTCTGGCTGAAGCCCAGGCAGTGCAAACCATTTTGGCCATAGATAAGGGCATGTATGTCACCGCCCAATCTATCTACAGTATGTGCCCAGAATAGAACTTGAAATAAGTGGTTGAAAAGGTGTCATAGCATTGGCAGCCATGCCGCACAATCCACATGCCTTTGGTCTAGGCTATGTACCCACCAAAGAGGACAGGATCAGGAAAGAATCAGGAATCACCGGCAAAGCCAGAGCCAAGCAAGCCGGAAAACACTATAAGCTCATTCACAGGCAATCCAGGGAATGCTGAACGGCCGCTTTGTTTGGGAGGGAGAAGATTTCCCCTTTTGCGGCTTACTTGAGCGTGGATGAAATCCACGAAGCAGCGTGTCCCTGGGTTCAAAATCTTCTTTGACCTGCAGCTGGAAGATAGTGATACCAAGGAAAAGGCTGAACCAAGTACTGAAACTGAACAGAGCATGGAAAATGACTCAGACAACAGCGAACTTAGAGTAGGGGCAGCATTAGCTTGTCTCCTTACAAATCCTACAGCTGACTCAAAGAACCTTGGAGATAACCTTACTATCTTCATGATCAAGGAACAATAGGGTGTGAACCCATCCAGCAGCATTTTAGATGTATTAGAGTCACCATCTCTTATCTGGCAACTGGAGGAGGGTTATCTCTTTAGTTCTGAGTCAGGTGATGAATTAGAATCTGATTCCACTGAGTCTGTGGAGTCAGAATCAGATTTCGGTTCTTCTGAGTCTGCGTTTGGTGTTCCCGGGGGTGGTAACCCAGAGGCCAAGATCTTGTCCAAGTCCTCTTTTTCTTTTGCTTTTGAGTCGGTTGTAACCGAATATCTGGATCTTATGAATGAGAATGCTATCGATTCTGAGTATTTCTCTGTGCCACTTATTTATTGTATTGACCAAGATTTTTAGAATTTTAATGAAAACGAAGAGGATGGAATTCCTCTAGTTTTGAAAAACTTGATTAATCGAGAGGAGCAAAGGTTTGCTAAACCTTGTGCTGATAAAATCATTGCTGTTAATGTGGGTACTGAAAAGGATTCGCATCTGGTCCAGATCGGGTCCACGTTGTCTTCGGAGTAGTGCGAGCGCTTAGTCGCTTTATTAAAAGATTTCAAAGATGTTTTCGTGTGGTCCTACGAAGACATGCATGGAATTGATCCTAAAATTGTACTCCCTTTTAACCCCGTGACTCGACCTGTCAAGCAGAAGTTGCGTAGAATCCGTCCGGATTGGGCGTTGAAAATCAAGGAAGAGGTCACAAAGAAGATCGTGGCAAGTTTCTTGTTAGTATCTGAGTATCCGACTTGGTTGGCCAACATCGTCCCAATGCCGATGTCATGACCCAAACTCGCCCCTTGGATTAAGGTCATAACCGGCCAGTAATCAAAGGATTACCTACGGCCTCAAACCTAATCAAACATATTTTCAATAGAGTAAGGGGCTAAAACGGAAGCAGACTTAAAAATTTTGTCCAATGAGCTGTGCTTACGTGGTAAAACAAACACTCCAGAAATAGTTTATAATAACTCACACATGAAATCAAAATTAATATCTCATGTGTCTAGGGACTTTCAACATACAATCAGCCAAACAAAAAGCTTATATACATGGTGATCCTACATATTCACCAAGGTAACAAAAAGGAATCAAAAATAAAAGAAACAAAACAAAGTCTCATGCGTGAGATGTTCGGGCTGACTCGACAAAAACTTGACTCCTCTCATGTCTTTCACTGGGGCTGGGTTTGGACATCTTTTTGCTCACCCACACACATATAAACGAAAGTGAGCGACAGCCCAGTGAATAATATCAAAATAAAGGAATTACATGAATGAAATTCGTAGCAAAACGGCCATAGGCCCATTCAAGTTTCCATCTAATACATCAAACGGCCTCAGGCCCAAATATATCAAATGGCCTCAAGCCTAATTCATTCTTATCAAACGGCCTCGGGCCCAATTCGTTCGTGTCAAACAACCTTTGGCCCAATCATTCATATCAAATGGCCTTTGGCCCAATTATTCATGTCAAACGGCCTTTGGCCCAATCATTCATATCAAACGGCCTTTGGCCCAATCCTTCATTTCCATAGTTGTATTCTTGTGTGTATCATACTCATGAACATAATCACATTTGTAATCAATCAATCTTATGCAAAAGACCGACATTTAGACCATTAATTCATAATTCAAAATACAGATCCATAAGGCATATACATAAGTAATGTTGTGAAAATTAACGTACTTGAACATTGAGTTCACATAATTGAAGTACGTTAACATAATTGAGTTAAATTGAGTTGTAATTATGTTAACATAATTTATGTTAACGTACTTCAATTCATGTTCTTGAAAATTAACGTACTTGAACATATCCATAAGGCTTATACATAAGGCTTATAATGATAAATTGTAATTAACGTACGTCAAATTCACCAAATTCAACTCAATTCATGTTCTTAATTACAATTTATCTTTTAGTTCACATAATTACAACTCAAACTCATGAATTCATGTCTAATTACTCACCTAGAGGCTCAAATCTTCCAATTCATAGCTAGTTCTCGAGCCTAGCTTCCAAATTTCCAAGCTTTTAGTTCAAAGTTCCAATTTGTGCTCCCTCTCTCTCTACAATCGCCTCACTCTCTCTCTCTCTAGAGTAGGGATGTAATCGGTTCGAGACGGTCGGTGTTTAGGTGAAATTTTGCACCGAATAAAAAATGTCAGTTTTATTATATTGAAAATCAATATAGACCAAATTTTTTATCAAACCGCACCGATTCAAACGGTTCGGCTCAATGCAGTTTAATCGGTTTAAGTACTTTCAAAATTGAGTCATTTCTTAAATTTTTAATATAATAAATAATTTATATAAAAATATTAAATTAGCCATTTGTATACAATTTTAACCATATCTAATCCAACCATTCACAAAAACACAAACAAAAAAATTGATAAACACTAAGGCTTGAAGCTTTTATTGAATTAGAATTAGAAACAAAATATAATCTCAGAATAAAAGTCTTGACATCAAAACAAAAACAAAACTTAAAACAATCATCCCATAAGTCTAAACCACAAGTCTATCAAATAGAGTCAAAATATTCATTATATATGTAAATATATTCAGTCGGTTTTGGTGCAAATCGGTGTGTAGTATGTCAAAACCGGCACCGAACCAAAAACTGAAAAAACTTAATTTCCAAAACCGAACAGACTGATTCATATTAAAAAATCGACCAAATATGACCGGTTTGATCCGATTCAATCGGTTTAGTCAGTTTTTTCGATTTTTCTTACATCCCTACTCTAGAGAGAAATCTTAGCCAAGTTGGAAGAAAAATGACCTCAAGGAGTACACTTAAGATGGTGTTTGGGAAGTGGGTTTTTATGTAGGTTTTTTTAGATGTAGAATATTATTGAAGAAAAAAAATTGTGTGCTCGGGAAGATAGTTGGATTTTTTTGTGGTGGGATGTGATGTTTGTGAGAGAAAAAGTGAAATGATTATGGGATTAGAAGTGATATTTTGTTTGGATGTATTTTTTTCGGTATTGTAAAATTTTTGTCTTTTAGTGGAAAAAATGAGAAAAAACCCAACTAAAATTCTTCCCAAACACCACCTAAGTGTAAATAGGCCTATTTATAAGCTTGCCTAATTAAACTTGATTAAGGATAATTAATTGTGCCTAATTCAATCAGTTTAATCTAATTATTTTGATCCGAATAAATTTTCAATAAATTTCACTGTAGGTACTAAAAATTACGCTAATCACAATGGTGTAGTCAATTTCGGTTTCTATGGCCGATAAGGTCTTCAATTTTCAGTTTAGAATAGTAAGTTGAACAGATCTTCCTACAATGAACAGATATAAGTCCAAAATCACATATAATCATGCAATTAACACTCAAATTCAAATTAATCACATAATCACAACATAATCATGATTAATTAACTTAACACAAGACAGGGTTATCAAAGTCGAAAAATGATGGTAGAATCCAAGTGTGTGTGGATTTTCGAGACTTAAATAGAGCCAGTCTGAAGAATGACTTTTGTCACGACCCAAACTCGTCCCTATAGGTTTGGCGCCGTAATCGGACAGTAATCCTTGGATTACCAAAGGCCTCTTAACAGAATAACATATAGTTAGGGGTTGCGGAAGCAAATATACAAAATATATATAGTCCATTGAGCTGTGAAAATATACATGGAACAGATAATTTAAAAACTTTTATAAACTTGCGAATGACGTCAAAAGATACAATATTTACACGTCTCTCCATAAACATATTATCAGAGATCTTGCTCGAAAATCAAAAGAAACAAAGTCTAGTCCATTCACAAGAACAGCCACTAAACTTGACTTAATCTAGAACCTCCTCGGAAGGCACAAAGGTTAGCTGACAAAAACTAAGACGCCGGGTCCTTAACTTTGAGCCTGGTCACATGCCTGATCACCTACATACATAATATAAATGGTGAGCGGAAGCCCAGTGAATAATAACGGAGTAAAGGATTTAATGAATGAAGTCCATACCATATTCAGAAATCAGATATATATATTCATATTCAAAACATATACAGAAATGAGAGTTCATGCTTATTCATACGTGGTGCATCCATTAACGCTAACATAATAGATACAAAACAGATGCAGTACATATGGCGGTTATGAGTAACCAGTTCCATAGAGGAACCTCCGGATCTGGGTAACAGAGAATAGATATGCTGAGCCCCATGATGGAGTCTCTGGTATGGGTAACAGAGTGCAGACATATTAAGTTCCATGATGGAACCTCCGATACCGGGTAACAGCCAACAGATATCACATGATGCTAAGGATGCCACGAATACATTGTTAGAAATTGGACAATCATTCATTGTACAGAACATAGCATTCAAAAAACAAATCTTATTTTATCATACAGGTATTAAATAAAGTTGAACATAACTTTACTAAGTTATTACTCACAGTTGGCTTCGGGTGCAGACAGACAGAGTAGACGTAATCAAATGGTTTACGCCATGTGACCTACATCAACACATAACAAATACACATTGGAAACACATGTCGGAAAACATCTAACTCATTACGCTTTGTTCTAGTGTGTTTCTATATTTTACCCTCATTATTATGTCTTAATCTTGGCTTAGGAATGCCTAGGATGAAATGAGGATGCCAAAATGTACTTGAACACATTTAACAAAACTTGCTGAAAACAAGGATCTCGCTCGAGCGCAACTTCCCCCGCTCAAGCAGACATGCAATGCATGAGGGGACGCTTGAGTGCAACTTCCCAGGCTCGAGCATTTTGCAAATTTTGAAAAGTACTGGTTATGTGATTTTCACGCTCGACAAACACTTGATGGTCGCTCGAGCGCAACTCTTGCCACTCAAGCGGTCTACAAAAACTTGTAACTTCTTGCAGCATGTATTTCACGCTCGAACTAGCTTTTGGTAGCTCGAGCAAAGATGTAAAAACAAAGGTGGCCGCTCGAGCGCAGAATCTCACGCTCAAGCGGAAGTGCAAAATCTGGAATTTCCATATTGCACTCCCAAGCTCCAAACTTGAATTCCACACCTCAAAACTCATTTTCTTGGACCAAAATTATGGAAAATATCTAAGAACTTGTAAAACATCATGGGTTGAAGTTTATTTCATAAAATCAAGGCACAAAAGTAAGTCAATTGTGCAAAAATTCAACTTGAAATGTAAGAACATGCTATAAATATGACGTGCATGTATTCATGTGAACTCATAGCCTCCAAAACATGATCAACTAAGGTAATCTGATGGAAAACATGATGAAATTACAAGACTATGGTAGACTTAGTACATGCATGTGAAAATCCTTAATAATTAGACTCAAAATAGAAGGAATTATGCATGCATGCATGGTATGAGTTACAATTCTCAAATTTTAGCTTGATTCTCATGCTTAATCTTCTAATTTTCTTGAATTCTTACACCAAGTAATTCAAATTCATAATTAAGGAGTTGAATTTCCTACCTTAAGCCTTGAGTTAGCAAGAATTGGAGCTAAACTCCCTCAATTCTCTTTAATCTCCCCTGTTGCCTTCTTAATTCTCTTCTTCCCTTAATGTTGGCTTCAATCTATCTCTCTCTTTCCTTCCACATGTTGAGCTCAAAATGAATGAGGAAAAAGGAAGTTTGGGCTTGGTAGTGGCCTTATATGGACTAATTAGTGAAGCTTTATTAATTCTTGCTTAGACTAATCATTTGGAATTATTTTATTCTAATTTAATCGTTCCGAATCAAATTTTAATTAAACCTACCACAAAATTCTATAAATCCCAAATAACACATAAATCAAGTCAATTTCTAAATCAGATACCGATAAGGCCTTCAACTTGCAAGTCAAAACAGAAACATGAACAGATTTTCCTACGTTAAACATATATAAACACAAACAATGCAACAAGCAGGTAATTAATTTAGAATTTGATCTTAATAACTTATTAGACATATGAAATCATGGATTAACGTTAATCGTGGGTCAAGGTTGTTACAACTTTCCTCTGTCACACATTGACGAACTAATGGATTTCACTGCAGGACATGCATTGTTATCTTTTATGGATGGATTTTTCGGGTACAACTAGATTCGATGGCGTCCAAGGACAGAGAAAGAACCACATTCACTACGCCGTGGGGTACCTACTGCTGCCGGGTTATGCCATTTGGACTGAAGAATGCTGGGGCTACCTATTAGAGGGCTACAACCACCATTCTACATGATCCGATCCACAAAGAGGTCGAGGTATATGTGGATGACATGATTGTCAAATCCAAAGAAAAAGAGGGCCACTACACCGCCTTGAAGACATTCTTTTAAAGGATTAGAGAATATAGATTGAGGTTGAATCCGCAGAAATGCACCTTCGGCATGATGGTAGGGAAAATGTTGGGCTTTTTGATCACACAGAGGGGCATCAAAGTAGATCCTTCCAAAATAAAGGCCATTTTAGAAATGCCACCACCAAGGATTAAAAAGGAGGTGCAAGGCTTTTTGGGTAAAGTGCAATTCATAAGACGGTTTATTTTCAAATTAACCTTGACTTGTGAACTACTATTTGGTTTCCTGAAGAAAGGGAAAAAATTTCAATGGAATGATCGATGTCAATTTGCTTTTGAGCAGGTTACGCAGTACCTCTAAACTCCTCCAGTGTTGTCGCCTCCAGAGCCGGGGAAGCCTTTGATTTTATATCTATCAGTAACAGACATGACTATAGGATGCATGCTCGCTTAGGAATCTGAAGATAGAGTGGAGAAAGCCATCTACTACTTAAGCAAGAAAATGCTAGATTATGAGACCCGCTGTACTCCATTGGAGAAAGCTTACCTAGCCTTGGTATGGGCTACCAAGAAGTTGAGGCACTACTTGTCAGCTCACTCTGTAATCCTGGTTTCAAGATTAGATCCCATCAAATATCTCTTTGAGAAACCAGGCCTTACGAGTAGGCTAGCCCGTTGGTTGCTTCTCCTCTTCGAATTTGATCTCAAATATGTCACTTGCAAGTCGGTCAAGGGAAGAGCTGTAGCGGAGTTCCTGGCAGACCACCCAGTAGAAAGGGATAAGGTGGTGGAATACTTGTTTCCAGATGAAGCCATTCTGTAAGTTGAGCAGGAGACTTAGATGATGTACTTTGACGGATTGTCCAATCAGTGCGGTTATAGGATAGGTGTGTTGCTGATAGCACCCAATGACTCACATCTACCTTTAGCCTTCAAACTTTGGTTCAAGGTGTCCAAAAATAAAGTAGAATACAAAGCGTGTATCACTGGTTTACAAGCCGCCCTGGAACTTTTTAGATTGGATGTTATCGGGGACTCAAACTTAGTTATTTTTCAAGCAAATGGAGACTGGAAAGTTAAAGAAGAAAAGAATAAGGTTTATCACCAGACCCTGGATGTTCTGATTCCTATGTTTGAAAAGCTGACTTTCACACATCTACTGAGAGAGAACAACAGGTTCACTGATGCTTTAGCAACTCTATCTTCTATGGCAGACATCCCACTTGGAGTCTGAAATACACACGAGCTTATGAAACTATTACTGCAATAGATGAAGCACAAGACAAAAACCTTTGGTAGTACTACATTTGGAACTTCTTGGAAAAGAAGATTTATCCACCAGGAGCAAATACTAAGGACAAAAAGGAAACACGGTGAATGGTCATCCAATTTATCATCTGTGGAGGCAAACTGTATAAAAGAGGTCATCTAGGAATGCACAAGTTGTGTGTCGAAGAAGAGGAATCAAAGAGCCTAATAGAGGCCATCCACGGAGGAGAGTGTGGAGCACATATGAACGAAGTGATGCTAGCCCGGAAGATTCTCAGGCAATGTTACTACTAGTCCACCATGGAGGAGAATTATATTGGTTTCGTTCGGCGATGCCATAAATGCCAAATTCATGCCTATCGCATGAATATCCCGCCGTCAAAACTGTACAACATGACTTCACCATGGCCTTTCTCAGTCTGGGGAATCGACGTCATCAGAATAGTCACGCCAAAAGGATTGAATGGGCATGAATATATCTTGATGGCAATTAATTACTATACAAAGTGGGTAGAAGCTCAGTCCTATGATGTGTTAAAAGCATCGCATGTGGCTAAGTTCATCAGAAACAATATCATTTGCCAGTATGGAGTCCCAAACGAAATCATATCAGATAATGGCTCCCACTTCAAGAAAGAGGTGATAGACTTGTTGGAGAAATACAATGTGACTTTTCATAAGTCATTTACATACAGGCCGCAAACCAATGGAGCCGTTGAAGCCACCAACAAGAACATCAAGAATATCTTGTAGAAAATGGTTGAGACCTACAGGAACTGGCCAAATAAATTGCCACTCGCACTCTGGGATTATAGAACTTCAATTCAGATGTCTACAGGGGCAACTCCTTATTCTCTTGTCTACGGGATAGAAGTTGTTTTGCCAATTGAAATAGAAGTCCCATCGCTATGAGTTATGGCTGAGTGTCAGATAGCAGAGGCGGACTGGCAACAGAGTAGGTTTGAGGAGTTCATGCTCTTTGATGAGAGAATGCTGAAAGCATTGTATCATGTTTAGGGCTAACGCAGAATTGTTAGGGCTTTTAACAAGAAAGTTAAGTCCCAAAATCTCAAGGAGAGGGATATGGTGCTGAAAGACAACTAAGCTCCCATTCATGACCGTAAGGGCAAGTTTAGACCCAAGTGGACTGGTCCTTACATCATCAAACCTATCTGGTCGGGTGGAGCTGTTATTCTCATGGACTTAGATGGCCTGGAATTTTCATAACCAATCAACATGGATAAGTTGAAGAAATACTATCCTTGAGAGGCTCGTTAGGCCGAAAACCCGAAAGGGTGACCTAGGCAAAAGTTAGAGCATGGAAAATTAGATATAAAGAAAAGCTGAGCTCGCAAGGTTGAAAACCCCAAAGAGCAACCTTGGCAAAAGTTAGAGCACAAAAGGAGAGAGTTAATACTCGAGTGAACTTGAACCGAACTACGTAAGGCCTGATTCCCATCTTCAGGATACGTAGGCAACTTCATCCTGAAGTTTGGCCACAATCACCTCCAACTCAGCTGTCCTGTCCATGTGTCTGATCAAGTCATTTCTGTTTGTTCTTTACTTGAGAGTTCGGTTGTGATCTTCATTCTGGAAAAAAGAGCTGGGTACAATGCAGAACAGTGGTGTTCAATCAAGGGACAGTTATGATCTTTTGATTCGAGGTTGTATATCTTGAGGATTGATACCGTGCGTGTCGGGTGATGATCCTTTTCAAAAATGGTTTTGAAAAGTTTTAATAAAAGTTGATTTTGTTCAAAATTTTACATTTTACAACTTCGACCATTTTTGGACCAAAAGGAAAATTTTTAGATTTCAACATAAAGTTCTTCAACTCTCTGATACAAATCAAAGTTGCTTTATTAGATCGAAAAAGCTTGAAAAGAAAGGTCAAAGCAATAAACTAGGGGCATAGGTGAGTCAGGTGCTCCTGCGTCCTCTACTCGTGCTTATGGAAGCTTCTGAAACCAAAGTAAGCCCGACTTGTGCCTCTTCCTCGAGCCAAGACAAGTATTCGCCAGAAAGATCATGATTGAAACTACGAGCAGGGGCCAGAAGCTTTCTCGTCCTCCAAGCAGTGAGGTACCTAGCCAAGTGTGAACCACGGATGGGGAATGAAACCAGGTACTCTACCCCTTCTTCTGGGCTGGTCTGATCATGCCCAAACTGCCGTCTGAACTGGAAGCGAAAATAAAACACGTAGTGCATGAGGCAGATCAACTGTATGCTAGGTTGCTGAGCCATGCTGTAACTCATCTCGGTCAGGTTAAGCCAAGGGCAATGCCAAGCTATGTCAGCAGCAGATCTGTTACACATCCAGTTACACCACCATCCCTCATTCGAGAAATCCACTAGTTAGTGGTGGAAGAAATAACCTCAAGCTGAGTACTCAGGGCAAGAGTCCACTACCTTCAGCTTATCCATAAGCCATACCTGGGAAGGAATGAAAGAAAAGAGAGATTAAAGAATAGAGAGATGTATGTTGAGAGAAAAGTAAGAAAAGGGCTCTGAGAGGAAAATAGAGCATGAGTGCCAAGTGATGTGTGAAACACATATGAGAAAAGGATGGGAAACAATACCTGAAGAAGTAATGGACTCCCCGCGAATTTGGTAGTCTCTCGTCTATGAAAGGCATCCAAAACCATCAAGGTCTCGGCCAGTGCCAAACTAATGCAACTCCTGCCTTCTTTCAAACCTTGGGCCACTTCAATCAATCGAATGTTGGATCTGCCGAAACTAGAGGCAAGAAGGGAATATGCAAGCATATATAAGCAGAGGGCATGTTACCGAAAACTTCACCAGAGAAGGTCACATCTGTCACTGATGTCAAAGAATCGATGAATCAAGCTGGGTATGTCTAGCTCTCCATTGTGAGCCAAAGATCGAGCCTCGTGCAGAGTAAACCCACACATCCATTCCAAAGCCTAGGCGTAGCCAAAACGGGCTGAGGCATGATTTTCTCATCGCACTGGGATTCCATTAGTGCTTGAAATTCTTCAATTGTTGGGCATATTTCTTATCCCCTGAAGCGAAAGACATGTGTAATTAGGTCCCAGCATCAAGCCGCGGCATGGAAGAACGGAAAACAAAGTGGAGTACGGCTCAATGGAAAAAGTGTATTAATGCCAAAACTCTAAAAATTTATCTTTTCTATGCCGTCTAAAATAGCTATCCAATTCGCAAGCTTCTTGGCAAAAAATGGCTCCATTTGTGGAAGAAATTACAGCTGAAATGAGGTTCTAGAGGAGAAATCATGAACCAGAACCTTTTGTAGAAGATAAGGCTGTGAGTGGAAGCCAGCTGTCAACAATCTGGAGGTTACTCACACTGGTAGTCGGCAAGCCACCCCCCTCTGGCCAGCAACTTCTCTTTGTGGCCGGCAGTCCCTCTTTCTAGTCTACCGTCCATCTGTGTGCTGGGCAATGTTGGTAGCATGCGTTTTGTCTTGATCTTTGTGTTTGAGGTCTTTTTTTTAGTCTTTTTGGTTTTAGCAAGTTTCTTTATTTGTATTTGAGTTGTTTTTTCTTTTTTATCGAGTTATATGTTGTATTTTGTATTTTGGTCGTTGGTCGGCTCATTACCCGATTAAGAACAGTGTTTCAATCAAGCGCTCTCTTGGTCAATTCAATTTCATGTCCATTTCGTGCAAATATGGTGCTCATGATGCAAAAATGACAACACATTTCATAAAAACTGTGAGGTTTTATTCTGATCATGGTTTTTACAAAAGAGGAGTACAAGTTTCAAAAGAAAAAATAAAGCCTATTTGAAGCTATACACGTGCTAATGCGACCAAACAAAAAGAAACTAAACAAAAAGTACAAAAAAATCAATGCCAGTTGCCTCAGACTCGAAAGGCCCTTTTCGTCCTCTTCCTCGGAAGGGAGGACTCGAAAGCACTATCTCCATCGGCACGACTATCGGAATCAGACTCTGAACTGGAATCGGTGTCATCCTCGCTCTCTGTCTCAGAATCCTCCTTAGCATCATCACCTCCTCTCTCGGACTCCGAGCCAGCATCATCGTCTCCACTGTCGGATGACTTAGAATGTTGACTCACTGCCTCCTAAGAGTCACTAGTTTCAGCATCGTCATCGCTAAAAATAGGCTCTGAAGGACTGCTCTGGCCTCAGGTGCCCCTGCTCTTGCCTCGACTGTGGCTCACATCTCAGCCACGAGCTAGGACCTGTCTGCCTCTCTCATCCCTGCTACTGGAGGAAGTACTACCGGTACTAGTGTTGGTGCCGCTGATGCCGTCGGTGTAGATAGAATCTGAAAAAAAAAATTGTCAACATATCAGCATCAGATACAGGCATAGTATGCAAAAATCAGATACAGTATGAGTACAATGTGTAAGTATAGTGTGCCAATGTAGTGCATCAGTGCAGTTTCGAAAAGACTACAGTTGAAATGCTAGTATATCAGTGGAAATATGATAGCATGAAGCGCAAACTGAAGGAAATTACATGGATACCGTGGAGACTAAACAGTGTCTCCCTCCTCTGCACCATGCCTATTAGGGAAGCCACCAGCTCGAGGAAGCTCCCCATATACTCTATAGATGCCTGCAAGTGTATTTGGATGCTCAATGTCTGGAACAAACATATCTGAAATGGAAATATGGGATGCAAATGGTAAAGTGTGGTCCATACCTGGGATGAGCCTTGAACTCCGACAAGCTCGTGCCCAGCCTCTGCTGGCTCAATTAGAATCTGATAAGCAATCCCGGTAGCCTCTAGCATGTGAGCATAGTAGGAAGCTCTAACCAACAAATAGTTTGCTCAACAGGGAGAGCCCCTCTAACATGGGCCCTAGTCACCCGAGTCGCCTCGCTTGCTACAAGAACCCTTTCCCCCTTACCTGTGTGAGCGCCCGCCAGAGGAGGCATAAGGTGGGTCTAAATAAAATTCGTGTAATCACCGTCTTCTCTGAAGAAACTAGCGTCCAAGCCTACCATGAACTATGTGACTGCATCAACAGATAGGCCATCCGCTATCCTCATAGACTTTGGAGGTGGCATTGGAACGACTGGATCAGCTAAGCCCACAGTCTGGTGAACAAATCTCTCACTCAAGAACCAAGCTCGATAGACTGGGCTCTTCAACAGAATCTGGAAGCGCGATGTACCCCAAGCTCCCGTGTAGTGGTCCCGCGCCCCGGCGGCATCATAACCTAAGGCTACCACGCGATCTGCAAACAGAGAATGAACAGATTGTTAGTTATTGTTAGTTGCTACTGTATGAATCGAAACAAATGTAAAGCAAAAATGACTGTGTTACGGGTTACCTCGTGGGCGGCCACAGTATTAAAGTAATGGCAGAAGAAGGCAAAGGTCTCGTAACTCTTGCGCTGACACCGACCATCATACCGTCTCGAGTAGGGAACCATAAGGGGGAGTTCCTCCATAAGCTCTGGAGTGAGGGCTGGAAAATATACATAAACCCAGAGCTACAAGGAAAGTGCAGTGATATGTGAGCAACACAATGTATGAATAGATGCAGAAAATGCAAAACAGAAAGCACTATGTTTGAACAAATATAGAAAGTGCAAAGCAAAAAGCACAATGTATGAACATATGTAGAAAGTGCAAAGCAGAAAGCACGGATGTTGAATAGATATAAAGTAAAAAATGTGCAAAAAATGTAAAGTGCCAAGAGGGAACTGAAATGCATACCTCTTAGGCTCGCCAGTAGCCTCAGGCGGGAGGTAGAGCTCATATAGCTGTATAGGGTGACGAGGCCGGCTCTGCCCTAGTCATAGAAGTATTCCTGTGGAAGGGTCACTAGGGCAGTTAATAGATATAAACCCATGGTGCTCCATCTGTTCGAAAACAAGGTGGTACAGAGGACAAACATCAGGAAGCTCCGAGTGTACTGCTCCATCTCCTCCAACGTCTCGGGCTGGCTCCCGCGAAACTGCTCGGCAAACTAACTATATCTCACCATGGCTACCTGGTACAGAGGCGGGCGCGCTCCCAACAGGTTGATCCAAGCAGCCTCCCACTCTCCCATGTCTATGTCAAAAGGGATCGGATCACCCCCTACTCCTAAGCCTGTGATCATGGCAAAGTCATAGGGAGTCATCGTCAACTCCCCGACAGTAGAGAGGTGGAAAAAGTTAGTAGTATCCCACCACCTCTCCACTAGCGCTCCTAGAAGGGGATGGTTTACTATGACGCGCGTCAGTCTAGAGCAGAAAAGGATGAAGTCAGCCTCATTGGCGATATCACGAACCTTGGTAGGGAGCTCATCATACCAATCCCTCGATGTTGTCACTCCGGACCCTTTATAGGCATGGGAGTCTCCCTGCGGCAAAGAACATGTGCAATCAAATGAAAAGCAGATGAAAGTGCAATCAGATGAAAGGCAATATAAGAAATGCAGTTAAAGGAAAGGTAAGAATGCATGAAAACATTGTTCATACCTCAATAGCACTGGAAGAGGTGAGAGGCCGACTCCCTCAGCAGAAGGTCCACTGGTACGTCACAAGCAAAGTCACTGAAGTACCTAATGCCTCCAAGCGGCAATATGTACGTGCGAGGATGATATCTCGTCGGATCAAAAGGCCACACTCTCAATGGTAACAGCTCTGGCTCAAACTTTAGCGCAAACTCCGCCTCAAGGTCAGCCTCAATGCCTTAAGTCGCCCCGCTGGCCTCTCCAATTGCTGGCTCCTCTACCTCGCAACAGGTGGAAACATAGGTGGAACCTCTGGAGGAGCCCCGTCATGTGGAATCTCATCTACCATCTAGAAAATGGGTGAAAAGTAAGTGAGAAATGAAGAAAAATGGAGAAAAGAGGATAAACTTAAAAAAAAGTCAACCCCAGGAGATAGAAAATGGGAGAAAAAGTCAAAGCCCGAGAAAGTTCACTAAACCCAAGAGAAACTCGAGGGGAACAAGCTAAAGTGGTGAAAATTCAAAAAAAAATGACAAAATCAAATCTAATCGGTTCAAAATGTAGAGAACTAAGAGGGTTTGACGAAAAAAAGTGTGCGTGGGGCATTGGAAAATGCGTATAAAGCACGGATCTAGAGAGAGAAATTGTCTAGAGAGAGGGAGAGCTGTTTCGGCCCTGGAGAATTGAGGAAATGAAGTCTTGAGCTGTATACTTAGAGACCCAAAGTAAAAGGACAAGATTGCCCCGAATCTACCATCAGTGGCCGACAGGCCACATTGGTGGCCGGCAATGTGTTTTGATGGCCAGCAGCTTCTCTTGGTGGCCGGTAGGTGGTTGGTGGCTCTCAGGTAGCTCCCGATGCTGTCCTGTGCTATTACTTTTTGAGTAGTGTACGGAAGGCTCTATTTCAAAATCTTGCCGCTGCGTTCCGGTGTGTAAACATGTCCCACTTGCTACTATGAACGAGGTGTATCCTTTTGAACATGTTTTAATTCCCCCGAGAGGTAAATCGGAAAGTGCCATCGAATATCATTTTATTCGTTTTGTAAAAATTACGCCTTTGTTCTTTTCTATTGCATAGAATATGCATTTCATGTACATATATGCTGCATGCATCTCTTACATCATTTATGATTCGTGCGTAGAACACGCTGTCAATTTCGCATAGAATATGCTCTCATTTCATGCATAGAATGTGCTTTTATTTCTTACATAGAACATGCCTTCAAATTTACATCATACATCGGTTGTCCATCTTGCATGGAATATGCATTGTCATTGTATTGACCTGTTCACTTTGTGCATCTATCGCACATGTTCATTTTGTACATCTATTGCACACCTCTCTGTTTTATCTCGGGACGCGTGAAGCGCTAGCCCAAGCAATCTTTGCTTTATCTGGGGATGCATGAAGCGCAAGCTCGAGTGGTTTCTTTTTTATCTCAGGATGCATGAAGCGTGGCCCTGGGCATTTTTTATCTCGGGACGTGTGAAGCGCGAGCCCGAGTGGTTTCTCTTTTACCTCAGGACGCATGAAGCGCGGCCCTGGACGTGTTTTATCTCAGGATATGTAAAGCGGGAGATCGAGTGATTTCTCTTGTATCTCAGGACGCGTGAAGCGCAAGCTCGAGCAGTTTCTCCTGCATCTTAGGACGCGTGAAGCGCGGCCCTAAGTGTGTTTTATCTTGAGATGCGCAAAGCGTGAGCTTGAGTGGTTTCTCTTGTATCTCAGGACTCGTGAAGCGCGGCCCTGGGCGTGTTTTATCTCGAGACAAATGAATCGTGAGCTTGAGTGGTTTCTCTTTTATCTCAAGATGTGTAAAGCGGGGCCCTGGGCGTGTTTTATCTCGGGACACGTGAAGTGAAAGCCCGAACGGTTTCTCTTTTATCTCAAGATGCGTGAAGTACGGCCCTGGGCGTGTTTTATCTCGAGATGCATGAAACGCCAGCCCGAGTGATTTTTCTTATTTTTCAAGATGCGTGAAACTCGACCTTGAGTGGCTTTTATCTCGGGACGCGTAAAACGTGACCCCGAGCAATTTTCGTTTCTCAATTTCTCATGATGCGTGAAACACAACCCTGAGCGGTGTTTTCTTTCCTCGTCTCGTGTTTTGGCGTGGTCAAAGCGTGCTTTAGATCTTTTTGCAGGAAACCTGTGTTGGTTTTAAACTTGAAGTTGCTCATTCATATGTTGTTATCTCATTATCTTGCTTATTACATTATTGCTTATTGCATCATCTTGCATGAGCATGAGTTTTCAAAATAGCCAGCTTCGTGAAGCGTGTGAGTCCAGCTTTCAAAGTCTTTGTGCATATCATTTGCATCTTGCCCTAGAACTACATTGGTTTGATTCCTTGCAAAGGGATACGTAGGCAGCCTGCAGGCACAACCATTTATTTATGTCTTGATTGTTTGTCCAAGTCCTACGGCCTTGTCAAAATGGGTCGTCTTCGCGCTTTGACATTCACTCACGTCATTTCATGACTCTGAATTCTGTCAAAGAGGGGCAACTGTAGACACACCATTTTTTATGGCCCTTACAACTTGGACGTCATCGCTTGCATACCCAATGATGAATGTATATGCTTGTCAAGTGCTCGAAGTCCTCAGCGGAATGCCACAGCTTTGAGCCTTTCAAACGCTACATCCTTGCTGCGTTTGTTTTGGACCCAAAACCTTAGATTTTCAAGCCTGCAACCTCTGGTGGCCTGCCGGTCACTACTATGGGCTGCTAATCACTTCTTCTGGTTGCCGGCCGCCAATGTGTTTTGCAGATATTTTGTGATAGTTATGCCAGCTATTTGCACAGATACTTGCATCTGCTCCCATGTGTATGGTTGGATGTTTTTTAGAAAGGTTTATGTTTCTCTATATGTAGAGGACCTCCCCTCTTACCATAGGGTTAGAAAAAAATTGGAGCAAAATTTTTCCTCTCTCTCTTGCAAATTTCTTAGCCTTTATGTCATGACCCGATCCCGCCCGTAAGGATTAAGGTCATAACCGGCTAATAATCATGAGATCATCTACGACCTCAAACAATTTCAAAAATATTAAAGGGGCCAAAACGGAAGCAGATTTGAAAACTCTGTCCAATGAGTTGTGTTTACATAGTAAAACAAACATTCCATAATAACTCACACGTATAGACAAAATTAACATCTCATGTATCTAGGACCTTTCAAACATACAGTCAGCCTAAAAAAGCTTATGTACATGGTGATCCAACATATTCACCAAGATAACAAAAAGAGGATCAAAAATAAAAGAAACAAAACAAAGTCTCATGCATGAGACGTTCAGGCTGACTCCACAAAACTTGACTCCTCTCATGTCTTTCACTGGGGTTGGGTTTGGACATCTCTTTGCTTACCTACACACACATAAATGAGAGTGAGCAATAGCCCAATGAATAATATCAAAATAAAAGCGTACATGAATGAAATTTGTGGCAGCCATATCAAACGGCCTTAGACCCATTCATGATTCTATCTAATACATCAAACAACCTCGGCCCAAACGTATCAAATGACCTCAGGCCCAATTCGTTCTTGTCAAACGGCCTCGAGCCCAATTCATTCATGTCAAACGGCCATCGACCCAATCATTCATGTCAAATGGCCTTTGGCCCAATCATTCATGTCAAATGGCATTTGACCCAATCATTCTTGTCAAACGACCTTTGGCCCAATCATTCTTTTCCGTATTTATATTTAAGTGTGTCACATATCCGTGATCATGATCATATTTGTATTCAATTAGTCTTATGCAAAAGGCTAATTTATCCACGATTCAAAATACAAATCCATAAGGCTCATACAGAAGTAACGTTTGAAAAATAATGTACTTGAACATATCTTTAATAAGATATTACTCATAGTGATCTGGCGGATGATTTTCCCTTGCGCTTGACCCTACACATATCACAAACAAAACATATTGGGTCATAAGCGATTCAATCTGTTCTAAATTTTATTTACTCCTCTTAGGCCTCTTTCTTATCCTTTTAACTCATTTATAATGTTTAATGCATGCCTAAGAGTGCTCAGAAATGAAAGAGAATGGAAAACAATCCATAGAACAACCTTTCAAAATTGCTGAAACAGGGCTTTCCGCTCGAGTGTAGCTTTGGTCGCTGGAGCGGACCCCTTTGGCCTACAAAAGTTCTGGTTGCTTGCAATTTACGCTCGAGCGAGACCATTAAAGCTCGAGCGAGGAGTCATTCAAAGCAGACTACGCTTGAGCGCAGATTTCACCACTCGAGCCACCGTACAATCTCTGCAAAACTTCTGGGAGCTACAAATTCACGCTCAAACGAGGCTTTCCTCGCTCGAGCGGACAAGTTGAATTTTGGGTTTTCCAGAACTCTATTTGGAGCTCAAACACAAACCCAAAGGCTCCAAAACTTGCAAATCAATGCTAAAACATAGGAAAACATTTGGTAATATGAAAAATTAGATAATTTGAAACCAATTGACCCAAAATCATGGTCCATCTCCCAAATTTCCCAAATCATCTCAAGTTCTTCAAAACCCATGCAATTAAGTTACATATTTCCATGAATCATGCATGCATGTAACTCATTGACTCCAATTTCATTACATATGGTACAAATGATGTTTATAACCATGAAACTCAACAAAACTATGCTTGTATGTATGATTTGGTGCTCAACTCTTCATGTTTCATGATCAATTGAACATAATTATGTTTAATGTAAACATACATGCATATACAATTCCAATTTCATTACATTCACTTAATTCTTGGTCCTAGTCACATAATATGCTTGAATTCATTTAGCTATGAGTTTAAACTCATGAATTTGGGCTCAATTACTCACCTCGGAGTTTCAATTCCTCTAATTATGCTTATTTCTTGTGCTAATTCACTAGTTCTCCAATCTCCTTGCAAAATCTTCAATGTTGAGCCCTTCCTCTCTCTAAATGCGATTCTGCCTCTCTCTAGAGTGTAATTTAGATTTTGAGTGCAAGAAATGGAGAGGTTAAGTGTAATTAAGCCCTCATATATGCATGCCTAATCAAACTTGATTAAGGCTAGGTAATTGCGCTTAGTTTAATTAGCTTAATCTAATTATTTTGATCTGAATTAGTTTCTAATTAAATTTCACCATAGGCTCTAAAAATCATGCTAAGCACAAAAATACAGTCAATTTCAGTTTCTGAAACCTCTACGGTCTCTAATTTAAATTCTATAGTAAAAACTTAAACAAATTTTCCTATGGTAAACAGATAGAAATTCAAAAACACGTATAATCATATAAATAGCACTCAAAATCATATTAAGCACATAATCACAATCGTAATCAAGATTAATTAACATAATACGGAAAAAGGTTATCACAATCTTCCCCCCCTTAGGAAGTTTCATTCTCCAAACTTATTTTACCTTCGTCCGGAAACAGATATGGATAGCGTAGTCGCATCTCATCTTTTTTTTCCCATGTAGCGTCCTTTCCATAGTGTTTTTTCTATTCTACTTTCACCATTGGGATGGACTTTTTTTTCAACTGTTTCACTTGTCGGTCACTGATTCATTCTGGCCATTCTTTAGATTCCATATTATCATCCAAAGCTATTCAGTGGTAATCAATCATATGAAACGGATTACGAAGATAACCCCTCAACATTGATACATGGAGCACATTGTGCATTTGTTCGAATCATGGTGGTAAAGCAATTCTGTAAGCAACTGTGGACTCACCTTTTTCTCGCGCCCGTCTTTCTGAAAGGTTTTGAAGAGAAAGGCCTCACAGTTCGGACTCCTGCAGTTCTGAATCTAGTCTCACAAGTGCAATATGAAACTGATAAACACCAAAGAGTCCAAATCTGGCAAACCTTTTGAAAAATCGATTTTAAATCAAATAATGCCAAAATTGGACTGCTTTGCTAGATACAGAGTCACCACCTAAATATTTTTTATTTTGGGGAAATTTAGGAAACCCTGACTCATACCGAAGGCCACGTGTCCGTCATCACCAAAGTTGCCTTTGCTCAGGAACTTGGGTGCGAGGGGGGAAGGTCATGAATTGAGCACCCCCGCTCGCTCGATCAAAGATAGGCCTCTACTAATCATGATATGAATTTTTATAGACATTATGTATTTTTATTCTGGTTATTTAAACTAGTTTTACTATGTGATGCGTACAAGCAAGTATAGAGTAGTTTTCTCAAGTTAGAACAATTCAACTCATGTCCGTTTGCGAAAATGGTTTGAAGTTGCCACCTCAAGTGGGCTTAAAGATGTAGTTTTGCCACCAAGCATAGTGGGCTTAAAACATGATTTGCTACTCAACAAAGTGGACTTAAAACGCACATTTTTTAAATCATTCCAATTCAAACAACAAGCCTTCATCCATAGGCATTCATGCAGTTTAGCATTTAAACACATAGCCTCATGGCAAGCATGCAAAACATGGCAATATAGCAATCACACTTATGCAAATATGCTAAAGCGTAAAGACTCACCGAGTACTCCAAGCCAAAACAGAAACTAGTTAAAAAGATGCATGATCCTAACTATACAAGATGCCTAATGCAACACATGTAATATGAAATTAATAGGCTCGGCTATTAATATGACATATGGATCGATTTGAACAACATGCGGTTAAACACGTATTCAAATAAGATATTGAAATAACAATGTAGTTTGAATGATGCACCGAGCCTCAGTGCATGTAAGACAAGATGAATGGATGCAAACATACAATATGCTAATCGAAATATGTCCCTAATCTAACCATCAAAAGCAACTAAATGGAAGGAAGAAAGACGTGGGGTTGAAAAACATACACACGCGCACGCACACTTATTACAACATTAAGCCCTCACGAAGGAGGGTCCGAATAAATAAGCTAAGCAACTAGCTACACTAATTAAGCTAACTAATTATTACAAAACTTGAAACTAATTAACTATTCTAGCTAATTAATTAAATAATTACATCATATCTAATTAACTACTTAGCTAATTAATGGATTACAAGTCAATTGCAAGTAAACTAAGTAATCAACTACTTAGCCCCGGGAAGTGATGGATATGCATGCGCATGCTCGATTCTACACCCGAAAAACCACTGCCTTGCTGCTGCGAGCCTCTGTTTGCACATTTGATCACAGAAAATTCTACCAACCTCCAGAACACCTCTGCTTCATTTTACCATCACATTGTGCAAAAATCACTAATGGCCGACGAGAGGGACAAGGGGCCGGTTGGCTACCATTGGTGGTCGGTCAGCCACTGATGGTGGCTGTCGGCCACTACTGGTTCACATTTCTATGCTGTAACAGAGAGCAAAACAAAGCAAAACAATATATTCTCACAGGTTGTTTGTACTATTTACCCTCCTTATCATCACACAAGCTTAAAGAAGAGAAATTCTTGACCCTCAAACCATCAGTCAAGCAATTTCCATGCATGATGGCTAAGGGACCAAGTTTGTACAAGTTCAATAAATGCACAAACAAGACCAAAATGACTACCACCCTATCATGCATGATCGAGGGCAATGGTGACCTAGAAAAATGACACATTTCATCACTTTTGAGTATGAAATGTCCCATTTTCCTTGTGTTTGAATTAATGTCCGATTCGAACACATGCAATGCAACACAAAAGATGCTTATCTTGCCTCTTTTACTTGTCAATTTTTGTTTACTCATTTTAATTACCAAACCATTTCTTAATCCAATTGTCCATCGGTAAATGTCCTCTAGTGGAAAGAGGGCTCAAACCCCAAGTTACTTTGGGCATGAAAAAGGCATTACACTGTTGGTAATGAACCCCCTAAGGGATTAAACCATTAGGCGTAGCACCTCTATTTCACACTTAGGCAAACAAGTGGTTTGAAACCACTTTCAAAGCAAATCAAAAGTGAAGAATTAAGGGGGATTGTAGAGGTGATTAAGTGCTAGAAATGGATGATAAAAAAAAAAAAAAAAGGCACTAAAACATGCAGCCAACTCAAACCAATGAGAATTAAAGCCTTAAAACACTAAGTTAGTGAAGGAATTAACACTACAACCATGCCATGCAAGGCTCAAACGAAACCAATGACCAAAAATAAAGGCAAAACAACCCTAATTATAGTCTAAATTATGTTGGACTCATGGCACGAAAATCCAAAACATTAAGCTAATGCATGAATAAAAGCACAAAAGCTTTACAAGCTAACAAGCAAGAAGGGTGAACCACCCCTAACTAAAAAAAGAGTCAAACCACCACTTTTAAGTCATAAAAACAGAGGTTTTTTTGGTTCAAAACCAGCCTCAAAACAGTTTAAAAAGATGAGAAAACAAATATACTAAACAAGTGAACAAAGCAAGTAAACTACCTCTTCAAGCAAAGAGCAACTCTAGGCACAAATCCAAGCTAAAACCACTTACTAGAGCTCAAAACAAGTCTCAAGGAACCTCAGCTCAAAGAGAAGTAACTTTGATCAAGGTAGTGTATGTAAAAGTGTAGAGAAAACTAATTACAAAGCACAAAATTGTAAAAGAGAGAGAAATCTAGAGAGAGAAAGAATTTTGTTCCAAAATAGCTAACCTCCCAAAATGGGGGAGGAACCCCCATATATATAGAAGAAACACTCTTTGAGCTTGGAAACATCCCACCATACACGTATAAGCAGATGCAGCTCATTGTGCCAACAACTGGCACAACTGTCAACAAATATCTAGAAAAAGGCATTGGTGGCCGTCGGCCACCACTGGTAGCCAACCGGCCACACCTTTGGCCGACAACCATTATCCATGGCCGACAGCCTATGGTGATGGCTGACAAGTCACCAAAAGTTCCAAGCAAGAAAAACCAAGGTTTTGGTCCAAAACAAGGCACAAAACAGATAAGGTTTCAAGGCACAAAGGCAGGGCACACCACCGAGGACTTCGAGCACTCAAAACGAACACATGCAATCATGATTATCGAGTGCACAAGTGATAACGTCCAAGTCTTGAGGACGGTAAAAAATAGGGTGTCTACAGCAACTGGACCAAGTCCTTCTAGAATTTGAAACGACCCAATGTAACGAGGGGACAATTTTCCTTTCTTACCGAACCTCAACTGGCCCTTCATCGGAATCACACGAATAAACACATAGTCGCCAACCTCATATTCAAGAGGTCTCCTTTGAACATCAGTATAATTCTTCTGCTGGCTATGTGTTGTCTTGAGCCTTTATTGGATGATTTTAATCTTCTCAAAAATGTCTTGCACAATTTCGGGGCAAATAAGGCCCTATCTCCGACTTCTGTCCAACAAATTGGTGACCTACACTTCCTACCATACAAAGCTTCGTATGGTGCCATATCAATGCTAGAGTGATAGCTGTTGTTGTATGTAAATTCTGCTAGTGGCAAAAAATCCTCCCAACTCCCTTGAAAATCTAAAGCATACATTCTGAGCATGTCCTCCAAGGTCTGTATGGTCTGTTCTGATTACCCGTCTGTTTGTGGATGGAATGCAATACTGAATCTCAATTCTGTTCCCATAGCTCTTTTCAAACTTTTCCACAATCTAGATACAAATTTCGGATCTCTATCCGAGACAATGGACACCGAAAACTCATGTAGGCGAACAATTTCATCGACGTATATAGTAGCCAATCTATAAGCATCAAATGTAGTTCTAATAGGTAAAAATGTGCAAATTTAGTCAGTCTATCAACTATAACCCAAATAGAATCCATACCTCTAGGAGTTTGAGGTAGGCCAACAACAAAATCAACGGTCACATGTTCCCACTTCCATTTTGGAATAAGGAGAGGTTGAAGTAGACCGCCTGGTTTCTGGTGTTCAGCTTTAACTTGCTGACATTAAAGGCACTTGGACACATACTTTGCAATTTCTTTCTTCATTTTGGGCCACCAATAACTTTGTTTCGAGTCTCGATACATTTTGTTGTTACCCGAATGCATAGCAAATATCGACTTGTGAGCTTCATCTAGAATTCTCTTCCTTAGTTCCGGAATGTTTGCGACACACATTTGGCTTTGAAATCTCAATACTTCACCTTCAATATTGAATCCTAGTTTCGAATTCGCCTCAAATTCATAAATTATTTTCTTGAGAAACTCATCCTCTTTTTGTCTTTGCTTAATTTCATTAATTATTGCTAGTTCAGCTAAAATGGCAACCACCAATCCGTTTTGTTCATGCAACATAACTTCAATCTCAGTTCTCTCAAAATCTAGCAAAATTTCCTTTTGTTCAGTAAGTAAGCAAGCTAAATTCCCATCGATTTTCTGCTCAAGGCATCAGCAACTGTATTGGCTTTCCCGGGGTGATACTGAATCTGAAGATCATAATCTTTTATTAGTTCAAGTCATCTCCTTTGTCGCATATTCAGCTCCTATTGAATATGTCGCATATTGGTAATGCCGCCAAATTTTTAGAGCAAATACAACTGCAACCAACTCCAGGTCATGTGTCGGATAGTTCTTCTCATGTGGTCTCAATTGTTGGGAGGCATAAGTAATTACTCGTCCATCCTGCATTAACACACAACCCAGACCCTTATAAGATGCATCACTGAAAATCACAAAGTTTTCTGTACCTGAGGGCATGTCAAAACTGGTGCAGTGGTTAGTCTCATCTTCAACTCTTGAAAGGTAGCCTCTCTTTCATTAGTCCACTCAAATGGTTGTCCTTTACGTGTGAGTTGGGTAATTGGTACAACTATTTTCAGAAAGTCTTTCACAAATCTCTTGTAGTACCCAGCTAAGCCCATGAAACTGTAGACCTCTATTACATTCGTCGGTGTAAGCTAATTCATAATTGCCTTTATTTTCTGGGGGGTCTAACGAAATCCTATTTTTGTTGATGACATGTCCTAAGAAAATAACTTCATCCAACCAAAATTTATATTTCTTTAGTTTGGCAAATAATTTCTTTTCTCTAAGTGTTTGCAGAACGATTCTCAAATGTTATTCATGTTCAGGTCTATTCTTCAAATATATCAGAATATCATCAATAAATACTACAACAAATTCATCGAGGTAAGGTTTAAAAATTCGCTTCATAAGATCCATAAATGTTACGGCGCATTAGTCACTCCAAATGGCATAACAAGGAATTCATAATGACCTTACCTCATTCTGAATGCAGTTTTCTCAACATCCTCTTCCTTTACTTTCAATTAGTGGTACCCGGATCTCAAATCAATTTTGGAAAACACTTGTGATCCCTGCAACTGGTCAAACAAGTCACCAATATGGGGTAAAGGGTATTTATTCTTTATCGTTGCCTTGTTCAATTCATGGTAGTCAATACACAGGCATAAGGTTCCATCATTCTTTTTCACAAATAATACTGGTGCACCCCATGGTGAAGTACTTGGTCGAATAAACCCTTTGTCCAGTAGGTCTTGTAACTGTTCCTTCAATTCTTTTATTTCAGCAGTAGCCATTATGAAGGGAGTTTTAGAAATAGGCTGAGTGCCTGGCACAACTTCAATGGTAAACTATATTTCCCTGTCAACTAATTCTCCTAGAAATTCATCTGGGAACACATCTGGAAATTCTCTAACAATAGGAATACTGTTCAATTCAACATTCACAGACTGTCCGGATAACACACAACACAAATAATCCTAGCACTCTTTCTTGATCAATTTAGATGCTTTCATTGCAGATATCAAATAAGGTGGAGGCCCATTACCTACAAACACAATTTCTTCTTGCCCCGGTGGTTTAAATACAACCTGTTTCGTTACACAATCAATGGTGGCACTGTATTTAGTTAGCCAGTCCATGCCCAAGATTATATCAAAATGTCTAAAGTCCAAGGGTAATAAATCTACATACAAGGTAGCATTCCTGATATGCATATCACAAAATCGACATACAGATGTACACAATACAAATTCCCCGGATGGAGTAGATACACATAACAAATATGGCAATGATTCTAAAGGTCTACTCAATCTAGATGCAAATGCATAAGTTACGAAAGAGTGTGTTGATCCATAGTCGATTAATACAAAAGCATCCTGGTTGCATATAGAGATAGTACCTGAGACAACGGCTTCTGTGTTCCGTGTATTGCCCAGAACAAGTGCAAAGACTCTCCATTGCCTCACGGTATCTCCAGTAGTAGTTGGCCTTGTAGCGTTTCTTGATTTCAAAATTGATGCAATTGAGCTAGCAGTTAATTTCCCACTGCTTTGATTACAATCTCTGGCCATGTGCCCTATCTTACCACACTTAAAACAGGCCCCTGATATACAGTAACAAACCCCACGATGCCTTTTTCCATACTAGTTGCACATTGGGGATGTGTCTCTGGAAGAATTCGAGGTACTTGAGGAGCCCGTATTCTGCTTCTTTGAAAAAAAGCCTTGTCTTTAACTACTTTTCTAATCGATTGATGATTTAGCCTGTCTAGCAATATTAGCTTCTGATATTATGGCCCCGTCAAACACTTCGATATAGGTTTCCAGCTTGAGTACATTCACTTTCTCTAAGATATCATCCTGAAGGCCTCCCTGAAAATGTCTTGCTTTCTTATAGTTGGTATTGACGATGTGTGGTGCAAATCTGGCCAATTCAGTACACTTGGCCTCGTACTAGGCTATTGTCATGCTATTTTGCTTCAGTTCCATAAATTCCAATACCTTCCTATCACGAACACATTGCGGAAAGTACTTGTCGTAGAAAAGTTCCAAAAATCATGCCTAGCCTATATTTTTTTATCCTCACGAATCAACATCCACCACCTCCTTGCTTCATCTTCTAATGTGAAGGTGGCTAGCATCACTTTCTGTGTTTCTAGACAAGGAAACACTTCAAACAATTTTTCTATGCCAAGGACCCATGTTTCAGCCTTCAACAGATTCAATCCCTCACAAAACTGTGGTGGTTTCATCTTCTTGAACTCTTTGGTGAGAGCTATTGTCCGGTCATCATTTTGTAACAGTTATATCCAATTTAACAGTTATATTCATGTCCTAGCCACACACACTTATCATGCTCATGTAATGCCCTAATCACTTTTTTAGGACATCCTATAGCTCATTTGGACACGTGTGTGCGGTATAACTCGTGGTTAAGTATCGCTCTGATACCACTCTGTCACGACCCAAACCCGCCCCTATGGGTTTAGCACCGTAACCGGCCAGTAATCCAAGATTACCGAAGGCCTGCTTAACAGTCAAACAGAATTACAGAGTACAGGGGCTGGCGGAAGCCAATACAGTAATTAAAATATGTCCAATGAGCTGTGACAGTCTGTATGCAAAAAGACTTTTCATATATATACACTTTAATAATAGAACAATCTATACATACATGTACAATATATACAATCATTCAGGACAGGGACTTAATTCCTATTTAAAATAGTACAATACAAAAACATTCAGTCTATACAGAACATAACCAAGAAGGAGGAAAACTAAAACACCCCAAAAGCCCTCGCTTGACAGGCTCGGAACCTCGCAGTGAGGCACAATGGTTGGTTTTGACAAAAGGGAGTCTAACCCATGCTCCTAGCTCTGGTCTGGTGTTGTATTTAGTGTCCACTTCTTTCATAGTTTGGATGGGTCTATGTTTAATGGGCCGCGTTGCTTACTGATGGGCCTATCTCTAATGGGCTGATGTACCATATGTCTGGGCCTATTTTAAAATAACTAATAACTAATAAACATTAAATGGGCCTCCGTCAAACACTTCGATATAGGTTTCCAGCTTGAGTACATTCACTTTCTCTAAGATATCATCCTGAAGGCCTCCCTGAAAATGTCTTGCTTTCTTATAGTCGGTATTGACGATGTGTGGTGCAAATCTGGCCAATTCAGTAAACTTGGCCTCGTACTAGGCTATTGTCATGCTATTTTGCTTCAGTTCCATAAATTCCAATACCTTCCTATCACGAACACATTGCGGAAAGTACTTGTCGTAGAAAAGTTCCAAAAATCATGCCTAGCCTATATTTTTTTTATCCTCACGAATCAACATCCACCACCTCCTTGCTTCATCTTCTAATGTGAAGGTGGCTAGCATCACTTTCTGTGTTTCTAGACAAGGAAACACTTCAAACAATTTTTCTATGCCAAGGACCCATGTTTCAGCCTTCAACAGATTCAATCCCTCACAAAACTGTGGTGGTTTCATCTTCTTGAACTCTTTGGTGAGAGCTATTGTCCAGTCATCATTTTGTAAATCTAGTATAGGTGGTACCGGAGGTGGAGGTAAAGGGTGTGGCTGTTGCCATTGTTGTTGCCACTGTTGTTGTTGTCTCAATGTTTCTGCCATTTCCTGAATCAATCTTTCCATCCTATCCATTCTGGCAATAAAGGACTCCTCTATTTCATCACCTCTTGTTCTCACCATTATCTGATTACACTTGCATTATTCTTTATACAAAAATATTCACAAGTATGCACATACAAAAGAGCATACGTATCCAAATAATTCACAATGCGAGTAATTCACAAAACATATAGCACATAGTCATTTATTTCAAAACATTTAAGCATATCTTCGATGTCTTCAAGTTCATACTTATCTCATGAATGCATCTTAATTCTTTCCTAGATGCTTACTGCTTATTTGGACAAGTGCGTGAGTTATTACTTGTGCTCTGATACCACTCTATCATGACCTGGTCCCGCCCCTAAGGATTAAGGTCATAACCGGTCAATAATCATGAGATTATCTATGGCCTCAAACAATTTCAAAAATATTAAAGGGGCCAAAATGGAAGCAGATTGGAAAACTTTGTCCAATGAGCTGTGCTTACATGGTAAAACAAACATTTCATAATAACTCACACGTATCTCATGTATCCAGGACCTTTCAAACATATAGTCAGCCTAACAAATGCTCATGTACATGGTGATCCAACATATTCACCAAGATCACAAAAAGAGGATCAAAAATAAAAGAAACAAAACAAAGTCTCATGCACGAAATGTTCGGGCTGACTCTACAAAACTTGACTCCTCCCATGTCTTTCACTAGGGCTGGGTTTGAATATCTCTTTGCTCACCTACACACATATAAATGAGAGTGAGCAATAGCCCAGTAAATAATATCAAAATAAAGAAGTACATGAATGAAATTTGTGGCAGTCATATCAAACGGCCATAAGCCCATTCATGATTCTATCTAATACATCAAACGGCCTCAGGCCCAAACGTATCAAACGGCCTTAGGTCCATTCATGATTCTATCTAATACATAAAACAGTCTCAGGCCCAAACGTATCAAACGGCCTCAGGCCCAATTTGTTCTTGTCAAACGGCCTCGGGCCCAATTCGTTCATGTCAAACGACCTTCGGCCCAATCATTTGTGTCAAACAACCTTTGGCCCAATCATTCATGTCAAACAGCCTTTGGCCCAATCATTCTTTTCTATATTCATATTTAAGTGTGTCACATATCCGTGATCATGATCATATTCATATTCATTTAGTCTTATGCAAAAGGCTGATTTATCCACAATTCAAAATACAAATCCATAAAGCTCATACAGAAGTAACGTTTGGAAAATAATGTACTTGAACATATCTTTAATAAGATGTTACTCACAGTGATCTAACGGATGATTTGCCCTTGCTCTTGACCCTACATATATCATAAACATAACATACTGTGTCAAAAACTATTCAATCCATTCTAAATTTTATCTACTCCTCTTAGGCCTCTTTCTTATCCTTTTAACTCATTTATAATGTTCAATGCATGCCTAAGAGTGCTCAGAAATGAAAGAGAACGGAAAACAATCCATAGAACAAACTTTCAAAATTGCTGAAACAGGGCTCTTCGCTCGACCGTAGCTTTGGTCGCTCGAGCGGACCCCTTTGGCCTACAAAAGTTCTGGTTACTTGCAATTTACACTCGATCGAGACCATTGACGCTCGAGCGAAAAGTCATGCAAAGCAGGGTACACTCGAGTGTAGGGTACACTCGAGCGCAGATTCCGTCGCTCAAGTCACCATACAATCTCTGCAAAACTTTTGGGAGCTACAAATTGACACTCGAGCGAGGCTTTCCTCGCTCGAGCGGACAAGTCGAATTCTGGGTTTTCCAGAACTCTGGTTGGAGCTCAAACTCAAACCCATAGTGTCACGACCCAACCCCAGGGGCTTAGAGTTGGAGTTGTGACTTACTAACTTATTCTTACTCGAAGCAAATTAAGTTGCGCAAGCGAAAAAAATAAATAATAAATAATTAAACAGAAATTTTACTTCATGCTACTATTTAAGAATAGGGAAATACAGTTCTAGGGCTTTCATTATCTTATTATTCAGTGACCAGCCCCGAATAGATACAAAAGGAAGCAAAAATATTTAAAAAAAAAAAAGAAAGATAAAATAGTGGTTCAACAACAATCCATGAGCAGGTTCCATTTTGTGAGGTTATGGGTTTCCCTTACATCTCGTCACCTGAAAGGGTAACAGCTATAAGCACACAGCAGAGTGAAAAATATTATGCCAAGAGTGTAAAACAACCATGGATAATTAGTTAGGCTAAAATATTTGCATATTTTAATTTAAAATGAAAATTTATTTAAAGTGGCAGAATACAAAAATCATGTAAATAAATAATCATAACCACGGTATAAAACAGAACAGAACAGAGGTCACAGAAGTGACAGTCATAACAAAGGTCAATGGATCCATGACAAACAGAGGACCACAAAGTGGTCAAATAGAGGCCAGTGGTTATTTAAGTCTCCCAAGGCGTGGGACTCCCGTGGTGATACTTACAAAACATAATTGTTTATAAGGTTATAGTCGAATATATACTAAAATTTAAACAAACATATCCGTGGGTTTCCTTTTAAGTAAATAGAGTTTAGAAAGTAACCCACGTAACTGAAATATTTATAAACATAACTTTTATTTATATAACTTAATAAATATAACTTGTATAAAATAAGCTATGGTAACTCAAAACATTTGTAAAACATATAATGGTAAAGCAAGGTATAATATAACTCACCTGAATTACAACCCTTAGCCTTACTTTACTATCAAACTTCCCTACTATAAGTTTTTTTTTTACTCTCACTTACGTACCTCTCTCTCTCGGTTCCACTCTCTGTTCTTTCGTTTTTTCCTCCTTCAATTCATCATCCCCTTGCCCCTTTTTATACTGTGAGTCAAGCCTTACTTGGAGTGCCACGTAAGCCCCCCCCCCCTCTCAGGAGGCATAATGAGGCTAGGATGTGGATCTCTTAATTGCAAATTTAAGATGAGATTTGAATCTTGTAAAGATAAGTATAAATCTTCATACTTGGGCCTTTTTCTCTTTTTTTTTTTTTTTTCTTTTGGGCCGAAGTTTACAAACCTTGCTGGGCAACTAGCTTATTTCTTTTTTATTCATTTATTTATTTGTTTTGGCATTAAATTATTATTTATTACTATCTTTAGTTTGACCCAATTAATATTACAATTCCATAAATATGTTAATTTGCTCCCAAATAATAATTCCCAATTAGTCCTATAATCCAATGCCAAATTAGATTTATATATTTATGTATTTAATAGTCTATCATCACATGCCACTATACTTATATATATATAACTCTAAATATTTATGTGGACTTAATTAAACGTTCGGGGTGTCATATTTCTCCCCTTCTAATGAGAAGTTTGTCCTCAAACTTGATGTACCTTAACTTTCGAAGAGGTGTGGGTATTTAGCTCGCATTTGACTTTCTGTTTCCTACGTAGCTTCTTCGATGCGATGATTTCTCCATAAGACCTTTACTAGTGGTATGGTTTTGTTTCGGAGAACTTAATTACGACGATCGAGAATCTGCACTGGTTGTTCTTCGTAGGTGAGATCTTCTCGAACTTCCAAGTTCTCATGGTCAATGATATGTTCTGGATCTCGGAGATACCGTTGGAGCATTGAAACGTGAAACACGTTGTGGATATTAGATAGCTCAGGAGGTAGTGCAAGGTGATAGGCTACAGGACCAATTCTTTCCAGTATCTCGAATGGCCCGATGTAACGTGGGTTTAGCTTTCCACGCTGTCCGAATCGGATCACTCCTCTTGTTGGTGAGATTTTGAGAAACACATGATCTCCTACTCGAAATTCCAAGTCTCGTCTCCGAGTATCTGATAACTTTTCTGGCAGCTCTAAGCAGTGCAAATCCACTGTTGAATGAGTTGGATTTTCTCACTGGTGACTTGTACGATTTCGGAGCCTATCAATTTCCTGTCCCCGACCTCCGTCCAACATAGAGGTGATCGACATCTCCTTCCATACAGAGCTTCGTACGGCGCCATTCCAATGCTTACCTGATAGCTGTTGTTATAGGCGAATTCCACCAAAGGTAGGTGCTCATCCCAGTTACCTTTGAGGTCCAACATGCATACACGTAACATGTCTTCCAATGTCTGGATTGTTCTTTCAGATTGCCCATCAGTTTGTGGATGATAGGCCGTGCTGAACTTCAATGTAGTTCCCAAAGCTTCTTGCAATTTATTCTAGAAGTGAGACACGAAACGAGGGTCTCGGTCAGACACGATTGATACTGGGATACCATGTAACCGAATAATCTCCTTGATATATAAAGTGGAAAATTTATTCAGAGGGTACATGATTTTGATTGGTAGAAAATGTGCTAACTTTGTCAATCAGTCTACTATAACCCATATTGCATCATTCTTTGAAAAAGTCTGTGGTAGCCCGACCACGAAGTCCATAGTAATGTGTTCCCATTTCCATTCAGGAATAGGGAGTGGTTGCAGCAGCCCTGCAGGTCTCTGATGTTCTACTTTAACACGCTGACAATGCAGGCATTTGGAAACATGGCTCGCTATATCTCTTTTCATTCCGGTCCACCAGTAGTGTTTCTTCAAATCATGATACATCTTTGTGTTGCCAGGGTGGACTGCAAATCACGAGTTATGAGCTTCCTCCAGTATCTTCTTCTTGAGTGCTGGGATGTCGGGTATGCAAATTCGATTCTGAAATTTCAGTATCCCATTGCTTATAATGAAATCAGGATCAGGCTTGTTCCTTGTTCCTCGTACCTTTTCTTCAAGAGTTTATCTTCCCATTAGCGTGCTTTAATTTCTCCAAACAATGCAAGCTCCATGGTTACATTGGCGAGCAACCCATTGATCTTGTAGAAAATGAGAGTACATGCCAAACTTCTCATCATCTTTTGGCTCAATGCGTCTGCCACCACGTTAGCTTTGCCCGGATGGTGATGAATCTCTATATCGTAGTCTTTCATAAATTCCAACCACCGTCGTTGCCTCATATTCAGTTCCTTCTGTGTGAATAGGTATTTTAGACTCTTGTGGTCAGTATAAATCTTGCAGGTTGTACCGTAGAGATAATGACACCAGATTTTGAGAGCAAAGATCACCGCAGCCAATTCCAAATTATGAGTCGGGTAGTTCTTCTCGTGAGTCTTCAATTGTCGTGATGCATAAGCAATGACTTTTCCCTCTTGCATGAGAACGCAATCCAAACCATTATATGAGGCATCACTATAGATTACGAACCCATCTGCTTCAGTAGGGAGTGCTAAGATAGGGGCTGACACAAGTCGGCCTTTTAATTCTTGAAAGCAACGCTCCTGTTTATCAGTCCATTCATGGGGTGTGTTGTTCTGAGTTAGCTAGGTCAAGGGTGATGCTATTTTTGAGAAATCTTGCACAAAGCGTCGATAATAGCCAGCTAGACCCAAGAAACTTCGGATTTCCGACACATTAGTAGGTCGTGGCCAGTCCACGATTGCTGCAACTTTTTGGGGGTCAACAGCGATAACATCTTTGTTAATGACGTGACCGAGAAAGTGTACACTAGTGATCCAGAATTCGTATTTCTTCAACTTGGCGTAAAGTTTATGATCACATAGTGTTTGTAGAACCATTTGCAAGTGTCGCTCATGAGCTTCTGGTGACTTGGAGTATATGAGGATGTCGTCAATGAAAACGATGACGAACTCATCAAGATAGGATTTGAACACTCTGTTCATGAGGTCCATGAAGGCTACAGGGGCATTTGTGACGCCAAAAGGCATGACGAGAAATTCATAGTGCCTGTAACGGGTTCTGAAGGCCGTCTTTTCAATGCTTTCCGTTTTAACCTTTAGTTGATGGTAGCCAGAACGTAAGTCAATTTTGGAAAATACTTGTGCGCCTTGAAGTTGATCGAACAAGTCATCGATTCGCGGCAGAGGATATCGATTCTTGATGGTAACCTTATTCAGCTCCCGGTAATCGATGCATAATCTCATCGTGCCATCCTTTTTCTTTACGAACAATACTGGAGCTCCCCAGGGTGAGGTACTAGGCCGAATGAAACCTTTGTCCAAGAGTTCCTGGAGTTGAGTCTTCAGCTCTTTCAATTCTATCAACGACATGCGATAAAGAGCTTTTGATATAGGCTGCGTGCCAGGTTGGATTTCAATGGTGAATTCGATCTCCCGATCAACTGGAATACCGGTTAGATCTTCAAGAAAGACATCCGAGAATTCTCAAACTACAGGAATTGCATCAACGGTAGGGGCCTCTTTTGTGTATCAATCACATAACAAATATAACTACCACAACCCTTTCTTAGAAGTCGTTGGGCCGCCATGGAGGATATAATACAGGAAGGGTTAGAAACTTCAGTCCCATCAAAGACAAGTTCGGTTTGGTTTGGTAGCTTAAGAGAGACCTTTTTGGCTTTACAATCGATAGAGGCGTGGTTGGCAGCCAGCCAATCCATACCTAAGATTACATCAAAGTTTCCAATGCGGAGGGGAATCAAGTCTACATATAAGGTTTTGCCTTTTAGGAATATCGCACAGGATTTGTACACATCAGTACTGCAGGCAGACTTACCAGAAGGAAAAGACACGGACAATGTATATCCTAATGATTCGGGTGTTGATGTCAACTTGGGAGCAAAGTGTGGTGCAACAAAAGAATGAGTTGACCCAGAGTCAATAAGGACATGAGCTAAAAGACTACAAACAGAAAGTGTACCTGACACAACATTTTCGGTAACTTTCAGTTTTCCAGGTACCAAGGCGAAAACCCGACCTTGACGGTTTTTATCCTTCTTTTCTCCTCCCAGTCTCACGGTTCTCCTGACTAGGCCAGAGGGGTTGGCTGTAGGGTTAACCATCGTTGGACAATCCCTTAGCAAGTGGCCAAACTGTCCACATCTAAAACATGCTCCCGTGTCCCGATGGCATTGTCCCCAATGAGCCCTCCCACAAGTGGGGCAAGTTGGAATAGTGCCACCTCGGGGGTTGGTCAGACCTTGGTGGCTTGAGCTGGTTGTGTCCATGCTCACCTTTTTATGAGGTGTAACGCCGGGTCTTCTGTTATCCCTTTCCCATAATCGCTTCTTGAAGCTTGGTTCTCCGGAACGTGAGGCTTTAATTCCCTTTTTTGCTATGTACGCTCGGTCCACCACTTCTGCATAGGTTGGCAATTTCAAGACTTCAAGCTTGTCTTTAATTCCAGTATCCAATCCTGCTTCAAATTTTCTTGCTTTTCGAGTTTCAGTGGGGATGATGTATGTTGCTGTAGACGTCCCCGAACGCCCCGGGAAGATGAGTCCGGTTCTGTTCGTTTGGGGTTCACTACAGTTCGAACTCTCAAATTGTCACGGTTCTTAATCTGAACCAAAGAGTCCAAATCCGACAAATCGTTTTGAGAAACAGATTTTTGAAAATAAGTGCCAAACATGGACTGCTTTGCCAGATACAGAGTCGCCACCTAAATATTTTATTTTGGGAAATTTAGGAAATCCTGACTCGGTGCCAAAGGCCACGTGTCCGTCATCACCAAAGTTGCCTCGGCTCGGGAACTTGGGTACGATTGGGGAAGGTCAGCTATGAGCACCCCCTCTCGCCCGATCAAAGATCGGCCTCTACTAACCGTGATATCTTGTTTTGAAAACATTATGCGTTCTTATTCCGGTTATTAGCCTAGATTTACTATGTGATGCGCACAGCATACAAGTATGGACTAGATCGCCTGAATTGGAACAAAACATCTCATGTTTGTTTAATTGAAAATGGTTTGATGGTGCTACCCGCAAGTAGGCTAAGACGTGGATTTGCCACCCTCGGATAGGCTTAGAAAACATGATTTTGCCACTATCTAGTGGGCTTAAAACTCACAATTAATGAATCATTCCAATTCAAATAACCCAACCTTCACCTACAAGCATTCAGGCAGTTATATCATATAAGCACATAGCCTCATGGTAAGCATGCTATCATGGCAGTCACTCACACACATGAAAGGATGCTAAAGCATAAACACTTACCGAGTACTCCAAGCCAAAACAAAAGCTATGTTAGAAATCCATGCATGATCCTAACTATACAGAAATGCCTAATGCAACACATGTAAAATGCAACTAAGATAGGCTCGGCTATTCTAAGGATGGCATGTGAAATACTACAACTAACAAGTATTCAATTTGGAATTGAAATACAAATGTAGTTAGTATGATGCGCCGAGCCTGGTGCATGCAAAACGAATGAATGGATGCAAACGTGCTATCATACTGTATGCTAATTGAAACATGCCCTAATCTAACCATTATAAGCTAGTAAATAAAAGGGAGAAAGACGTGGGGTTGGAAGACATACACACACTCATGCACACTTATTACACAATTGCCCTCGCTCGGAGGATCCGAATTAATAATACATATTTAACTAATTAACTAGCCGACTAACTAATTAATTAATTACAAAACTTCTAATTAATCAACAAATTAATTACAAAAATAGTCTAAATATGAAACTAAAGAGACTGCCACAGCTCTGCCTCGGAATGCGTGGATGATGCATGCTTGACTCGCCTTGCTCGGAAACCCGTGCCATGCCACTGTTACCTCTGTTTACACTGCTCTGCTCCTTTGAAAATTGTGCAACTCCCAAGGTGCACTCTCTGGACACTGGGGAGCATCACCGACCAAGTGGGATCACCACCGGCCATGTCCGGATGGTTATCGGCCATTTTTAAATCCATCGGCAAATAATGAATGGCCGGTCGGCAGTATAGGTGGCCGGCCGGCCAAAGCTTCCTGCAGAACCTATTTTTGACAGCAGCAGAGGGCAAACAGTGCATGGCAAGGAAATTCAAAGCAATGTATGCATGGCCATTCTCCCTATCATGCAATGGACTTAAGGGAGCATGGCCCTCGACCCTCGGGCCATCAATCATGCATTTTAATGCATGATGGCCCAAAAGCCAATTGTGCAACTTCGATATCAAATGAAATGCAAGCACAAAACACATCAGAGGGCCCCAACCCCTATCATAGTTGATCAAGAGGCAAGGGATGCATGCTCAATGAAATGCAACCTAGGCATGGAGGCTAAGTATGCAACATGAACATGCAAATGAGCAATGTATACTAGGCACGCAACCTAAACATGTAAGCAAACATGGCATGCAACAACATGCGATGATGGACTTAAACTAACATGGATAGCTCGCAAGCATGCCAAAATCAGTGGCCATGTGATGAAAATGAGGCAACCAAGATGCATGCAAACATGCACAATGCAATGGCCCCGAGTCTAAGGCACAAAACACAACTCCACAAAGGCATTGAAAGAATGAATTATGGCATACAATGGCATATGTTCCAGCACTGAAGTATGATGCTAAACAGCCCCAAAACATGGAAAAATGGCACCCGATGCATGAGATGAACCCCGAAACTCGAAACTAGGCACATGGAATGACTTATAGCTATACAAAGCATGCATTATTTGATCATGAGGTCTAAAGACACAGCCAAGGCAGTCCCAAAACATGAATATTTCCAGTTCAAAGCATGGCCAAAAGATGATAGCAAGATAGACTAAAATAGCATGCAACTTTGACTAGCAAACATGAGTTACATGGCATGTGCATGAAGCAGGTGAGAACTCATCAAACCAAAAAAAATCAGTGAATAAAACATGCCAAAATATGCCCAAATAAGCATGGAAATGCAGCCAACACATGCACAAACGAGGGGCTCCTTTGGAAGGGCATACAAGGGGTTATTAAGCACATACATCAAGGACACTTGGCATGGAAAAATTAACTCTGGAAATCAAATATGGTAGCCCTAAAACTCACCAAATTGACCCTGGAAAGTGACTTCAAAGCATGCAAGATTGGGTCTCTTTGGAAGGCCAAAATGACCACCAAACAAGTCAAGGTGAGAGGGGGTCACCCCCCTCTAATTTGGAAGCTCAAAATAGTGTCTTAGCCACTGAAAATCCACTGGATTTCAGTGGCTAGAAGGCCAAACAAAGCATGCAACAAGGGCTTAGGTGTAAGGCTCAAAATATGAGACAATCAAGCATACAAGGAAGCACATGACCTCAAACAACAATTGAACCTTAAATAAACTTGAAAATGAGATTAAAACAAGATTTTTTTCATTTTATGACAACTCTCAAAAACAAACAAAGTAGGGCTAATCTATCATGCAAAAATGGCCCTAAAAGAGAGATAAAGGGGAAGGGGCAGTATCTGGCCTCAAACAGTGAAGAGCCCTTCAACAAAGTTGAAGAGGGGCTCAAAATAAGGAACTTCACAGTTTTGTTCAAAGCCCAGAAATGCTCAAAAATAGGGCTAAAATACCATGCAAGATAAGTCCTAAAAGAGAGATTAAACACAAAGGGTGAGGATGAGACCTCAAATAGAGAAAAGTCCTTGATCAAACATGAAGATTAGCTCAAAATAAGACTATTTACAGTTTAGGTCGGGGCCCAAAAATGTAAGCAACAAAAGCTAAGATAGCATGCAAAATGGGGCAAGAAAAGAGGAAATAGGGACTCACCCTTGTAGCACAGGTTTCCAGCAGCTTTTGGTCCAAGAAAGTGGGCTCTTAACCTCTGAAAATGGCCTCCAAGAGACTGGAATGGATGATGGTGGTTTGGTGCTATGTGTTGTAGTGGAAATGGTGCAAGAATCTTAGGGTTTGGAGGGTTGAATGAGAGATATAGAGGGTGTATGTATCAATGCCTCAGTTGGTTTTTGTAACCCTTGAAAATGGAGGTGAAGGGCTTCTTTTATAGAGCCAAGAGACTAAAGCTTCTCTTAGAAGCTTCAAACCAAGAGCAAAGATCCTCCATACACGTGTATGGAGGATCCAGTCTGTGCCCTCCAGCTGGCACAGCTGGCATCCACTCAATCTGTAGAATACTCCGGAAGGTCGTCGGCCAGCAAAATTGGTCGGTCGGCTATTTTAAATGGTCGGTCGGCCATCTATTTGGCCGGTCGGCTAAATTGATGGCCGGTGGTGGCTGCTAAGGCCAAAAAGTGGCCGGTGGGTGTCTAGATTGAAGCCCCAGAAGTTAGCTTTCCAATGACGCAAACCTTGTATTAAAATTCCTCCTGTGCAAAAAGTTATGCCATTTTTGGTGAAGCCGCGCAGATTCGGTCCAACCGGAGTGATGCCCTACTTCAATCAACCATATCTCCCCCACCTGGAGTTGGTTTTAGGAGATTCTTGAGTGCCAAATGAAGCCCCGGAATTAAGCTTTCCAACGGTGGTGGCTCATAGCTAAAATCCAAGTATGCAAATGAATAAGCCCGATTTAGCGAGGGCTGCTCAACTCTCTCTTACCCGGATTCATGCCGAACTTCTCCCAAACTAGTTTTCTCCTCTCCTTTCCTCTTTTCTTCAACTCCAAACCCCTAAACAAAGTGTTTTGAAAGATTTTTCAAAGATTTCATCTCTCTTTTATTCATCTCCAACTTGTCCTTGCTTGGTTTATCGAAAAGGGCAACATTTACCGAAATGTGAGCGTCGGAACATCGTAGGAATTTTATTTTCAAAACATTTTGAAAGAGAGGATTTTAAGATCTAAAATCTTTTGATCAAGATTGTTTTGGTCCAAAAGGGGGTGTAAAGTTGGGATTTGACTCTCTCATTGCTGACGAATTTGAACCTTTGCCCTGCACACCTTTTACCACCAAGTAAACCATCAATAACGCCCAAGTCTTAAGGGCGGTCAAAAATGGGGTGTCTACAGTTGCAAACCGAGCAAGTTGTGTGAACGTGCTCTCGTATTCGGCCATTGTCATGGTTCCTTGCTTAAGATGTATGAATTCGGATGCCTTCTATTCCCGCAATGAATCTGGAAAGTATTTTTCGTAGAATACTTCCAAGAATCTCGCCCAAGTCGTAATTTCTTCTTTGGCCAGAGTGAGAAGCCACCATTCCTGCGCATTGTCTTTGAAAGTGAAAGTGGCGAAAGTTACCTTTTGCCTCTCGGTGTAGGGTAGGGCACGAAAAATATTTTCCATGTCTTTAACCCAAGCGTCTACTACCATTGGGTCTCTTTAGTTAGCTTAGGAGACCAAGGCGGTTTGGCACCCTTAATGACAGAGCTAAAGTCCAACTCCTTCCACACGACCGCGCTCACACTTACACTTGCCATCCTTTTCCTGCAGAGTCCAAGGGGACCACTGTCCATTCCTCAGGTTCTCAAGACCGAGCAATTAACAATTGCCACTGTGCCAAACACCTCAGCCGAGCTACCTCAGTCCGGCCACAAATGGGGAAATTTCGCTTTCTAGTGGATACTTCGGCCGTGCTAGCTGCATTCAGAGAGGAGTACGGCATCCCGGCCGACGTCCATCTCGAACTGGCTGAAGAGGAGACAACACCCTGGGGCAGACTAGACCAATGTCCCTTCACCGTGCTGTTAATTGTTGAAGGAGGTCTCCGTTTCCCACTAAACCCACTTATCACCGAGTTCCTCCGCCGCACCGGGCTGGCACCCACCCAAGTGTCCACCAACACTTACAGAATTATCAACGGTGTTCATGAATTGAACAATCGACTAGGCACCAACTTAGGTCTAGCCGAGATATTGAGGCAATACACAATGGGTCACATCAGTGACGGCCTAGCTTATTACCTGTAAATCAGACCAGGCAAGGAAAAAATTGTAACCGGCACCCCGGATAAAGATCTGCACGACGACGATTTTTTCTGGGTGTCGGGCAATTACGAAGCAGCCGAGGTACCGGGCTGGTTTATAAACAAGGACTTCGGTTCCTCATGTAAGTCGCTCAAACTTGCTCGGTTAGCCCGCATCTTTACTCTGTAACTAACCGGTTTTCCTGTTTCTTTTGCAGCAATCCAAGCTTTGCAAGCCAACTATCAATTTCCCAACGTCGAGGCAATTCAGACCGTGCTTCGATATTCCCACCGAGATTGCAACGATTTGCTCGGTTACACCCCGACCTACAGGTACTCTGCACTGCGCCGGAGTAGAGTAACAGACTTCCTCCGTGCTCCTTCGCCACCTCCAGACCCTACCCTTCCTGACGTCCCTTTAATTCGGTTAACAGACGAACAAGAAATGACCAAAAGAAGCTGAATCAAAAACCTTCTAATCGCAACCTCGGCAGAGATACCGAGTGTCGTCGCTCGCTCCCCGGCTGCCGGTCAATCGAGTGCCGCTGTGGTCACTTTAGCTTCTCCAGCCGCCGGGCAGTCTAGCCAAGAAACACGCCGGGCTGGCAAAAGACCACGGGTCGATCCCTCTGCCGAACTCATCACCGAACTGGCAACCGAGCAACCTGTCGACAGGGTAAGCACCATTCCAGCGTGGCGGCCGCAGCTAAAACACCGAGGAAAAGAGATCCCGGCAAATGCTTCGATTAAAGGCGACAAGGAGCACTTACTTGCCTTCGACCTCTCAAAGGCTTTGCTGCTGCCCAGCGACGTGGTTGGAAGCGACCACGTTCCTGACACCCGGCTGGTCAAGTCCGCCGTGAAATCCATGACCAGGGTAAAAAGTTCAATCCTCTGCTTCAATTTTTGCAAGTGTTTGCACGGTTTCTTCTCTAATCAGATTCTAATTTTGCAGGCTATCCAAAAGCAGCACTTGGTCATGGAGCGCATCCACAGACTTCGGCAGAAGGCGAGCGATACCGCCAGCCAAGTCGAGAGCCTCCAAGCCGAGCTCGGCTGGGCAAAGTCTTCACTTGAGATAGCTAACGCCGACAACAACAGACTGCTCGATCAGCTGGACACGGCCGAGAAAAAAACGTGATGAGCTCCAGACCGAGCTAAGCAAGCTCAAAAAGTCGCAGAAGAAAGACTGCCGGGCTGCTAACAACGCTGGCTTCAACGAAGCCGAGCAGAGCTACAAAAAACAAGTCTTTGTTACACAAGATATTTACTTCAAAGCCGGCTGGAAGTCCGCTTGCGAGCATCTCGGCCAGGGCTCTGACACCGACGTATTTGCCAATCCTCCTCCTGCATCGCTACTGGTCTACCTCGTGTCTTACGCAAACGACGTATTCAGCGCTTTGCAAGCGGAGGCCGAGGAAGGGCTTGAAGAGGGAGATGCTGAGACAAAGGAAGAAGAAGAGGATGCCGAGGTGCAGGAGCAGCCCGGCCGTGACGAGCCCGGTGCCCAAGACACAAGCCCAACCATCAACGTTGAAGCCGCCAAGGACGAGTTCACCAATCTCTCCCCCTTGGTTTAGTTTTCTTTTTTCTTTTTTTCTTTTTTTTATTTTTGCTTTCAACGCTTCTGATGTAACCGGGCTCTGTCCCCACCTTTTGTATTGATTTTCTTATCAATGAAAAATTCAAATTTTGCCAAGTGTTTGCACGGTTGTCATCAATTCCATCTTCAGCAAAACATCTCGGTATAAATCATTGTTTGAACAAGACACCTCGTCAACCGGAATTCATAACTCGGTTGAAGTACTTAAGCCGAACAAAATAGCAAATTCATAAAACCGAAATAACCATCTCGGTTGGTAATAACAAAGTTGGACAAAACACCAACACTTCCACTCGGATTAGATCATCTCGGTTGGGAATCCGAAGTTGGACAAAACACCAACTCTTCCAACCGGAGTAAATCATCTCGGTTGGGAATCCGAAGTTGGACAAGACACCAATTCTTCCAACCGGAGTAAATCATCTCGGTTGGGAATCCGAAGTTGGACAAGACACCAACTCTTCCAACCGGAGTAAACCATCTCGGTCCTTAACATTAAAACAACAGTCCAAGTGCTAAAGCAAAATTACTTCTATAAATTGACAAAAAGAATTACATTTTGCAGTGCAAGCCAAAAAATTTCTTTGCACAAGAAAAGAAAGCAAAAGCTTAAAAATAATACAGTTTCAAGTTGGCCGCATTCCATGGCCGGGGTATTGCTCTTCCCTCTAGATCCTTCAAGTGGTAAGCCCCCTTGCCCGCCAGACCGGTGATCTTGTAGGGTCCTTCCCAATTTGCCCCTAGTTTGCCTTCTCCTGGCACCAGGGTGTTGCCCATAACCTTCCTCAGAACCCAATCACCAACCTTGAATGGTCTGGGATGCACCATCTTGCTGTATTTCTTGGAGAGCTCTTGTTGGTAGGCGGCCACATGGATGAGGGCCTTCTCCCGATGCTCTTCCACCAGGTCCAACTCCAAGGCAATAGCCTCGGCATTCAGTTCGGGCTCGAAACTCTCGCTTCTTAGGGTGGGCATACCAACTTCCAGGGGTATGACCGCCTCTATGCCATAAGCCAAAGCATATGGAGTTTCCCCGGTGGATCGTCGCGGGGTTGTTCGGTATGCCCAAAGGACGTTGGGTAATTCCTCAGCCCATTTTCTCTTTGCCTTCTCTAGTCGTTTCTTCAACCCATCCAGTATAGTCTTGTTTGATGCCTCGGTTTGACCATTGGACTGCGAGTAAGCTGGGGTGGAGTTGTAGAATTCTATCTTCAAATCTTCGCAAAATCCTCTGAATAGGCGACCATCAAACTAGGTGTCGTTGTCAGAGATCAAGATCTTGGGGACGCCAAACCGCGTGACCACGTTCTGCCAGACAAACCGCTTCACGTCTTTCTCTTTGATGGTTGCCAAGGGCTCAGCTTCAACCCATTTCGTGAAGTAATCTGTGGCCGCAATGAAGAATTTCTGGTTGCCTGGTGCTGTTGGCAGTGGCCCCACTATATCTAGCCCCCACATGGCGAAGGGCCAAGGACTGGTGAGGGGAAGAAGTTCCCTAGCAGGCTGATGGATCTGATGGACGAATTTCTGGCATTTTTCGCACTTACGGACTTACTTTTGTGCGTCGACCTGCATGCACGGCCACCAGTATCCCTGCGAAATAGCTCAGTAGGCCAAGGACCTTCCTTCTATGTGGCTGCCACAAATGCCTTCGTGAATTTCGTACAAGAAGGCCTCCACACTATTCGGGTGCACGCACTTTAGATAAGGACCAGTGAAGGACTTCTTATACAACGCGACAGATGGAGAGAGCCAAAACCGCTTTGAATTCACCCGGATTGTGTGCTTCTTTCTTGTTAGTTGGAAGAGTCCGGTCTCTGAGGAACAAGACCAAGGGGTCCATCCAGGAAGGACCGAACGCGGCGCAGAGTACATCTGTCTGCCCGGCGTCTTCAATGCTTGGCCGCAGAAGAAAGTCAATTAGCAGGGGGTTTGGAGACGTACTATCTACCATGGAAGCGAGACCGGCCAGTTCATCAGCTCGGCTGTTTTCTTCCCGGCCAATCTGTTGGACCCTGATTGCCTCAAACTGCTTGATATGCTCCCTGACCAGAGCTTGGTACTTCGCCATCCTGTCGTCCTTTGCTTCGTAAATCCCAGAGACTTGGTTAACCACAAGCTGGGAATCACTGTACACCAGGAGCTCGGCAGTTTTCATTTGAATTGCGCTCTTGAGCTCGGCGAGAAGGGCCTCGTACTCAGCCTCGTTGTTAGATGCTGGGAAGCCAAGCGTGATCGAATGTTCAATGGTTAGGCCATCCGAGGAGATAAGAACGATACCTAGGCCGGCACCATGACGGTTGGACGCGCCATCAACAAAAAGCTTCCACATTTCCCCCACAAAAAGCTTCCAGCAGTCTGATGGGTCCTGAGAGTTGCGAAGGGCAATGGGATCACAACTGCTCGGCTGTGCGGTTTCAAGTTCTCTGTTGACCGGTTCTAATTCAGTCCCCGTTGGTGATTCGGCACCGGACTCAGCAAGTTGATCTGCAATGCTTAAGTCCGTCGGCGAATCATCAGGTTGCGGTGTTAAGCCGGCCGCAGGTGCTGAGCTGTGTGGATCCATTCCTTCCCCCCTTGATGATTCGGCACCGGACTCAATAAGTGGATCTGTAATGCTCAAATCCGTAGGCGAATCATCAGGTTGTGGTGTTAAGCCGGCCGCAAGTTCTGAGCTGTGTGGTTCAATTTCTTCCCCCCTTGGTGATGCGGGACCGGACAGAGCGGATGTTTCGGCGATATTCAACTCCGTCATCGCATCTTCGGGTGGTAAAACCGTGCAAACTGTAGGTGCTTCAATGGCGCGCGCAAACTCCGCGTTGCTACCTCCTCCAACTGGTTGTACCTCGGATGGCCTCGCATGCATCTTATCATCTGCCACGGTAATATCGACCAGGCATACCGGATGAGTGCCCGGCAAGAATTCGGCGACGAAGTCGGCCAAAGTTTGGGCTTTGATAGCAGTGCGCGGCTGGAACTTTACATCAAACTGTCCCAACTCGACTGCCCACTTAAGAATCCGACCGGAGAAGTCTGCCCATTCGAATAAGGCTTTGAGGGGAAACTCGGTCAAGATGATGATGGTATGGGCGTGAAAATAATGCGCCAACTTTCTTGAAGCCATCATCAATGCCAACGCAAGCTTTTCCAGCGGCAAATATCTCGTCTCAGCCGGCAGCAAGGTCTTGCTGACATAAAAAATTGGGAAGTGCTTGATTCCTTCAGCGCGGACTAGTACCGCACTGACCGCGTGCTGGGAGACGGCAAGGTAAAGGTAAAGTTCCTCTCCCGGCTTTGGTGTAACCAACAATGGCGGAGCAGACAGATATTCCTTGAGCTCGGCCAAAGCTCGGTCACACTCTGCGTCCCATGAGAACTTTAACTTCAATGCTTGAAAGAAAGGGCGGCAGCGATCTGATGACTGGCTTATAAACCGATTAAGCGTGGCAACCATCCCGGCCAGATGCTGCATGTCCTTAGCCGAGCTGGGCCGTTTCAATTCTTGCACGGCTCTGATCTGAGTAGGGTCTGCTTCGATGCCTCGGTTCGTGACTAAGAATCCCAAAAATTTCCTGGATCCCACGCCAAAGGCACACTTTGACGCATTTAAGCGCAGCTTGTGCTTCTTTAGAATGGCAAACATCTCGGCTAAGTCGGACAAATGGTTTGCTTCACGTCGGCTTTTTACCACCATATCATCGATGTAAGCCTCCATCGTCCGGCCAAGCAAAGGAGCAAACATTTTGGTCACCATCCTCTGAAAGGTTGCCCCGGCGTTCTTCAAACCAAAAGGCATGACTCGGTAGCAGAAGAGTCCCCTTGGAGTCGTGAAAGAGGTGATCTCACGGTCAGGCCCGTGCATGGCAATCTGATGGTAGCCGCGGTAGGCATCCAAGAAACTGAGCCTATTATGTCCAGCCGTCAAGTCCACTAGGTGGTCGATGCGCGGCAAAGGGAAGCTATCCTTGGGACAAGCTCGGTTGACTGTCTTATAGTCGACACAAACTCGCCACTTTCCATTCTTCTTGGGCACCACTACTGTGTTGGAAATCCACCGCGGGTAGTGCACTTCCTCAATTGCTCGTGCCTCAAGCAGGTTCTTAACCTCCTCTGCAACTACCTCGGCGTGATGCAGTGCCGATCTCCTTATTCACTAGATGACCGGCTTTGCTCCAGGGAACACATTGAGGTGATGGAAAATAAAACTTGGATCGAGGCCAGGCATGTCGTAGGGCGACCACGCGAAGACTTCGATGTTGGCCATCAAAAACTCAACCATCTCGGTCCTCTCTATGGTCGTGAGACTTGAGCCGAGCAAGAAAAACTTGTCCGGCTGTTCTGTATCAATTCGCACCTCAGCCAATTCTTCTACAGCCTTGTCTTCGGCCTTGGTGCCCACATCATCCAAGACACCCTGGTCTTCCGGTCCCTCAATCATTTGAACGAATCCTTTGGCAGCCCGGCTTCCGTTGACCGCCACGAAGCACTGCTTGGACATGACCTGGTCGCCCCAAATCTCCTCGATTGCCCCCATAGCCGAGGGGAATCTCATCACCTGGTGGTAGGTCGACGCTACAGCTTGCATAGCGTGAAGCCATCCCCTTCTAAGGATAAGGTTGTACGTCGAAGGCACTTGTAGCACCCAAAACTCAACTTGTTTGACCACGGATCCCGCTTTGATCGGCAGGATAATCTTTCCCAAAGGCCACTCCGGTTGTGAGTTGAATCCAACCAGTGGCGAAGTTACAGGAGCCAAGTCTGTCTCCCGGAGTTTAAGCTGTTTGAACGCATCATAATACATGATCTCAACCGAGCTTCCCTGATCGATCAAGATCCGTTTAACATCAAAGTCCTTGACGCGTAGTGTTACTACCAGGGCATCGTTGTGCGGCGTCTGGATACGCTCTAGATCCCTTGAGGTGAAACTAATCACGTCTTTTTCTTCAGTCTTCCCCCTTTTGATGGCAGGCTGTACCGACAAAACTTCCTTCATATGTTCTGCCTTTTTTATCATGCCCCGGAGTTCACAAACACGCTTCGGTTCCATGATGCCGTGGATGACATTAATAACTCCCTGTGGCGGTGCATCTCGGTCATCCTGTTCCCTAGGATCAACCGGAGCCTGATTTGGCTTTACACCGCCGTCAATGTAAAGGTCTAGATGCCCGGTCGCGACCAGCTCTTCTAAGTGTTGCCTCAAAGGCAAACAATCCTCAGTCCGGTGACCTCTCTCCCGATGGAATGTGCAACGATACCGCGGATTGTAGCCCTTCTGCCCATCGCCCAACTTAGCAGGAAACCGGACATACTCCTCGTCTCGGATTTCACTAAGTATGCGATAGATTGGAATCTTGAAGACAGTGGTTATGCCAGTCCTTGCCTTCAACCTTCTGTTTGCGTCCGCTACGTCATCTCGGGGGTAGTCATCCCGGTCATTCCGACGTCCCCTACCCCGGTTTTTTCGATTCGAACCACGGTCTGATCCCTCTGCTCGGTCATTTGAGCAGCTGGACTCTTGCCCAACTGCGTGCACTTTGCCTGCTGTCTTCTTGTCTGTCGTGACCGGAATTGCCTTCACGGTGGATGCTGACGCGTCATCCTCTACTCGGATGTGCTCATTGATGCGCTGCATGAGCTGGCCCATAGAGGTCGGTTGGTGCATGGTTAGCGAGTCCCGCAATCTATGGCCGACCGGGAGTCCACGCTTATATTGCGTGATTGTGAGGTTGACCGGGCAATCCAAGATCTCGTTGAAGGTTTCCCAGTACCTTGAGTTGTACACCTTCAGTGTGTCTCTCGGTTCCATCTTGACACTCAGCAAGTGATCGACTTCCTTTGGTGTTTTTGTGTTGGTTTTAAAGCGTGTAACAAACGCCTCGGCCAACTGATGCCACCTTTGTATGCTCCCTTCCGGCAACCTCTCGAACCACTTTAAGCCCAGCTCGCCTAAACTTGACGGGAAGATTAGGCACATAAGTCCGTCATTGCGCCTATGTCCGGCCATTACCTGTCGGAAGTGGCTCACATGCATGTAAGGATCGGTTTTTCCGTCGTAGAGTGTGAACTTAGGCTGGTGGAAGCCTGCCGGAAGCGGTGTTGTTTCTATTTCCAGGGAGAAAGGGGTGGCGCTAAGCCTGGCCAAGTCCGTATCTTTAAAGAGTGGTACTGCTTGGCGGGGTGGAGGCATTCCGACCTCCTCGCTGGCGTGAACCCCATAGGATAACTGCAGGAACGCCGGTATTCTCTGAGCTTCGCGCCGGCGAGCCCGCTCCTTTAAAACTGCCCGCAAATCCTCTAAATGAGCAGAGTAAGAGTACCTCAACGTCGTCTCCGGACGTGAGGGTTTGTAGGTGCTGTCTTGCGCGCTAGACTTCTCTGCACCCGCGTCGGAATCACCAACCTGGTAACTTCTGGTAATAGATATGGACTGAGAACGTCGCTGACTCTGTCCGCCTAAACGGCTGGATGGGGTGCGCTCACTGTGGTCTCCCACTCCAGCTGCACTTTTCCCTTTGACATGCCGCTTCAGGTCCTCCATCTCCGCCGCCATTCGCCGGATGACAGCATCTTGGTCCCTCAACTTACTTTCCAGTCGCCTGGCGTGTGAGTCTCTCCTCCGCCGGTGACCGTCTGGACTCCGCGAATGACCATGACTTCTTCCGTGCTTATCCCACGCGTCTACTGACTGTCCTCCAGTGGGCGTCCCCAAGTCCGCCATTGGATGAATGGCGGGAGGACCTTCTCTCCTTCAGGTGAACTCCGGGGTGGCTCCATCTATGGCAGACAACGGAAACTCGTCGTTGTTTGCCATAGACGGCGATCAGATGAACCTGGAAGACAAGGTTTTTGTCTGTCAAGTTTCCCACAGACGGCGCCAATTGTACGGGGAGCAAATATTCCGGCAAGCCCGTACTCCTTTCTTCCGAGCTCCGTCTCTGTCCGATCACCTGCGAGAGCCAATAAGGGTGAGCTACCCGGCGGTGTGTGGCCGGAAAAACCCTCCGACGATCAAGTTAGCACACACCTTAGGATAGAGAGAGAGAGAGAGGAGTGTTTGAGTGTAAGAATTTCTTTACCCAAAAATGTTCGTATGTCCGCGTACGGGGGGCGTTCACATGCATATACCCTCTGCGCCCCATATCTACTCCCAGTCATCTCCTGACACATGGCTCCCCTATCCCATCTGTCAGCATAAACCTTGCTGACCATCACCTAATCTCAACTGCCTGCCTTCACAGCTGGAGCTCGGTGGCCGAGCTGCTCTATCCACTGCCATGCCATGCTTCATACCCAAGCACTTCACTGGCTAAGCCCAAGGAGGACCGGGCTAGGCGGCATCTCGGCAAAGCCGAGCCCGGGGCACCTCTTGTGGTCGGCCTTCCTGCCGATCAAACGGTTACCTTGGTTGACCACGCATTTCTGGGCGCCGGTCACTCAGATTGTCTGGCTTCAGCCATCCCCTGATCAAGCAGCTCGGTCCAACCGAGCACTGCCTGCCGAGCAGCATCTTTACGGTATGGGGCGGCACACACTTGGCCCATTTTCTGCCCGGCCCAAGTTCTGGCAGCCCACCTCCGGGCGAATAGTCGATCATCTCGGCTCCATGCACCGTCGGGCTCTCAACCTGCTCGGCCGTTACCTCGGCCCAATTCCAAATCATAAATCACCCTCTCACCTAACATAAATACACTTAAAAAGTATAATATTTGTGAAAAAAATATTTAAAAAATTCACTAAATACAAGAAAAATATTAAAAAAATATGAGAATTCAGTATATTTTTTATATTATTGTGTATTTATTGATTTTTTAAAAAATATTTATTGTATAAATATTTTATATATATCTCAGTATGGTACATTTGAGAAAGTAAAAAAAATTGTTTAAAATTTTAAAAATATTCACTAAAAAAAATTTAAAAATAAAAAATAATAATTTTCAAGAAATTGAATCCAACCAATCCGACCCGTTTACTGACAAAGTGGGCATAATAAAGCAACATGGGTTTGAATCCAACCATTTAACTGCTTGACGTTCGTATTTCTTTTTTCAACTTTGCGCTTTTATTTTGAATAATTTACTAATAGTGACCTATATTTTGAGAAAAGGTGCAACTCGAACAGGCTCAACCTGAGCAATTCGTGCCCAGTCCGAGTTTTTTTAAGGCTTGGACAACAATATATTGTAATCTAGGCGGGCCTGGGCAAATTTTTGATATTTGAATTGCAATTTGGGCTGGGCCTGGACAAAGGTTGTGTGTAACCCGAGCAACCCGAACTCAAGTTACATTTTATATATTATAAAAATTATATAATATATGTATAAATAGGTGATACTTAGATTTTTTTTTTTTTGGTTGGGTTTTAGCCTTTAGATTAGAATCTTGTATTTGGATCATTAGATTAAAAGTAAAGAATAAACCCTACTTATTCTTTTCTTCCCTTTCTGTGTCTCAGACTCTCATTTATTCCTCAAAGAGTTGAAGAATGGCGGAGAGAGGAACAAGGACCACCAAGTTTAATTAGGGAAGGATTTCATCTATGCAGATGTTTATGCTCTTAAGAATTTCAAATAAGCAATCCAGTTATATTCTTGTATCTTGATTAATATTTTACTAGTCTAGCTTGTATACTGAAAGCAAAATATTTATCTTAGCCTTTATCCATGAATTTCAATAGTTTAATTATGAAGATGCTGATCATTTTGGGCTATGGTTTAGATCCACTGAAATGCACCGTTGCCAGTCCTCTATTTCAGATTTCGATTCTGTTGCTACATTTACGGAAGTTCGAATAATGATGAAATTAACTGCTTATTGGATTGTGGTGGTCAATGCTTAATTAGGGTATGCATCTATACAGATCATGTTTAACTTACGTTTTTTCCTAGTTTCTTCTGTCAATATGAAAGGATAAAAAAGGGTTTCATGTTGTAATAGTATCATATTTCTTGTGTTTTCGGGCTAACCCAAGTTCAGATTATGAAGCTCGGTTCGGGCTTGGACAGCCAAGCTCGGGTTGATGGTCTCATTTGATGATTTGCTTCAATGCCTTTCTAGACCTCCCTTTCTTTGTAGGGACTGGTTCTGCTGCAATGGATGCCATGAGAGAGAGGCTTAGTTCTGAAAAAATGCACATGAAATGATAATTGTACAAAGTAAAAATTTGACTAATATAATACAAATAAATATAATTTGACTAGCATATTACAAATAAATATATATTCAAAAAAATTGTATAAAGTAACGTAACTGCATTGTGGGCCTAGTAATTGAAAATAAATAATTTACCAAAATGATTGTTAATGATTATAAAGTTGCTATCATATCATTCTGGTAAAAATTTGTATAAAATTAATGTAATTTTTTTTCTTTATATAATTAACAAGATTCACAAATCTTTAATAAAAAAAAAAAATTACATATCACAAACCAAAATTCAAAACCATTATAATCAACTAAAACTCATTAAATAATAATTAACATTCTAAAAACATACATAATTGGAAACGCACTATATGAACACACAATAATATAAAGTTTTTTTTTTTTAAAGGTCTTTCAAGCACATGAAATACTGATAGAAGTGGTGGCGATGAACCGCTCAGAGGCTGACTTTTTTATCACTGCTGTCGCCGCCACTGACTTAAACTCTGGTGAAATCTCGCCGCCGCTGCCACTCTTCGACACTTCTGGAATGGTCGAAAGCGGGCCCGACCCATAGAAAACAGCAAAAAATGGGTCTTGCGATCCTGCTTTGGCTTGTTTGGGGCCGAAAATGGATCGAAGAAGTTTGTGAAACAAGCGAGAAAATTTTGAGGATTTTTAGAGATGGGGTGTGGTGGTTGTTGCGGCAGCAGAAGTGATAGAGGGTGGTGGTGAAGTTGGCGTTCGAAGGATTTGAGCTCGAAAGAGTCGTAGAGCGAGCTCCCACAATTCCATACGAGAGAGTTGTTGGGTTTGTAATTGTTTTGAGTTTTTGATTGAAGAACTTTCTGATCCATTATTTGTTTGTTTCTTGGAAAAAAAGACAAAGATGTAGCATGTTTGACAAAAGTGTCATTTTTTCCATATAATTTTTTCCTTTGATTATTATTTGTTAATGTATTTAGGAATATATGACAAAAAAGTTATTTTTTCCATATAATTTTTTCCTCTGATTATTATTTGTTAATATATTTAAGAATATATGCCATATATATATCAAATACAAAAGGCATGTTTGACAAAAAAAAAAATCAGTTTTTCCATATAATTTTTTCCTTTGATTATTATTATATTTAAGAATATATGCCATATATATATCAATACCTAATATATTTGGAAAAATATGCCATATATTAATATTATTATTATTAGTACTACTACTTTTAGAATTTTTTATTCTAGAATGTAAATCAAAAAATGTCACTAAAGTTGTAAAACAAAAAAACTAATCCCCACCTGACTTTTCTCAATAATAAATTTTTTTGTCTAATCTCAATAATAAAATTTTTTGTCTAAGGCATCAATTTCTTTAACAACAAGACCTTTATATTAAAAATAAAAAATATTTTGGTAGAGCATGGTTAGAAGTCATTTTATTTATTTTTTTGAATCATATATTACCTCTTTATTTTTTTTCATATTTAAAAAAAAAGATCAAAAAAATTAGCTTTTAACATCTTTTTCAAAATATGCATAAAAATTTGGAAAATTTACTGGTAAATCCCAAATTATGCAATGTTTTTTTTCTTATGCACCATTTGGTCCTATTTTGTTAGTAAGAAATATTTTAAATTGGTAGGGTGCGGATGGAATTTACTTTTTTACCCATTGTGACAGATTTTGGGAGATTTTGTTAAGTGATGTTTGGGTATCAATGTGGAAGGTAAGTTTTGACATTTTCATTTGACCTGTTCTATCCTGTCAACTACTCTCTCACCGAAATCTACATAAACATATATATAAATATTAAGTTCAACACCTGCAAGGAACTAAAAGATGCTATTTTCTGCTAAAATGAACAATGGTAATTTTACTTAGACCTACAACTCCTTATTTTACTAAGAACCATCATATTAGCTATAGCACTCGGCCCCAACAACAATCCTGAACAGCATACAAGTACGACCAAGCCAAATTTCTAAATCGATATGCCAAGACTCATTAGTAAAAAATTAACAATTTAATTTCCAATAAAGTTTGGACCTCTAGAAAAAGAAAAGAAAAACAGATATCAACCCAAATTCAACCCAACATCACAGCCTACCCCCACCAACATCACGCTGCAATCATACATTTTCCCCTCCAAAATATATGCACACATGCATGTTTACCAATACAAACAACATCAGCACACGTATCATTTACCCCCCAAAACACATAAAAATTAAAAAAACCCACAAGACAAACACATTGTGAAACAATTTTACCTTGTAAATCAAACCAACCCCATACCTGATGCCATTACAATTTTGCATTCTCTTTCCCCCTTGTTTCAAGCTCCTCCTCCTTCATCTTCAACGTCTCCTCTCGTGCCTTCAATAGCTTCTCAGTTTGCTCCTTCTCGATCCCCAGCTGTTGAAGCTTTTCTTGCATTTCTTGCAGCTCCTCAAAAGATTGATTTTGTTGTTGTTGTTTCGCTTTCTTCCCTGCTTTCTTAGTTTTCTTGGCGAATTGAGGCTATGAGAGGGTCTAATGGTTTTCTTTCCCAGCAGAGTCCTCCAATGGCGGCGCAATCAGAGTCGGAGAGGGTTGAGAGCTCACTGAGGCCAAAATGTTCGCCTCATTTGATGATGGGTTTTGTTTGCTTCAATGCCTTTCTGGACATCCCTTTCTTTGTAGGGACTGGTTCTGCTGCAATGGTTGCCATGAGAGAGAGAGAGGTTTAGTTCTGAAAAGTGGTTTGTTAAGGGAGAGGGGGATTTTATATGCAGGGAGATGGGAGGGTAACGGTTATATTTCTCAAATTCAAATAAATTGTTGAGGGTGGGGATGAAAGTGGATAGTCACTTGGCTCAGTCAATATTTGTTACCAAAACCAAAATATTATACAAAGTAATAAAATTAAATATTTATTTTTTTACTAATTGGGGTGTAATGCAATAAAAAAAATTTGAAATTAAAACAAGATATCACATAAATGGGAAAATATTTTTTTTGTGAGATTTGTTAATTTATATAGCATAACTCTTATCAAAATGAATATTGTCACAGATTTTTATTTTTATTTTTTATATTTATAATAAAAAAAACTATAAAATTAGGAGAGAAACAATTTAGAGAGATATAGAGTAACTATTTATAATTCAGTGGTTAAATTTCAAAATTACAGAACATATAACAAAATTATAAAAAAATTGAATCTCAAATAAAGGGACAAAAATAATTGTCTCACTCAGATCTCACCATCCCCACCACTTTTCTACCCTCCTCCGCCACCCACTTCCTCCATCCCCAGCCCCTCCTTGCCCTCCCCACGCCTAGGTAGGTTGTTATCACTCGTAAAATAAATAAATAAAAATCAATCCATTTTGTCGATTTGCAGACTAGTTGATGCTGAAGGTGTAATATAGATCTACCTTAAAAATCAATGAATGAATGCTATTATCCGTTAAACATGTTTTTTTATCTTTCAAATGAAAACAAAACAATGACAGTATACAATCTGCTATAATCTTCTCAACCATTCACAACCATCTGCATAAGCAAATCATTCCATGAATCTATGGGCCCCGGCAAACACCAATGCAGACAGTCATAAAAAATCTTTGTTGTGTTGTCCATGGCCTCGGGATGGAAGTATCTGTACAGACCAGGGTGTCCGTCAGGTCTCAGCAATGAAAGCTGCATTACATCAAGAAGTTTAAGGCTAATCCCTCTTTTAGATGCTTTCGCAGCCGCCTTCTCAAATTCCTCTAACTCAACAAGGCGAAGAATTCTATTCAATTCATTCATCTTGAACTCGCCTTCCTTGCCTGGTTCTGTTCTCAGGCAATTCCCTCCATTATACCATTCACCATTCTCAAAGTGATCTGGCGTGGAGGTCCTATAAATTATCATGCCAGTGTGATTAGATGAGACGATAAAGTTGAACACCTTTTGAAGGACTTTGCGATAAGCCAAATCGAACCCAAGCTCAGTTTGGTTTTCTTTAGGGCAGTTGTGACAGCCCAATATTGTGCCATTTTCGTAGTAGAATGCGGTTTTGACAAACCATTTACCGCTAGAAAATATCATGTAGTCTGCGTCACAAAAGTGGTCAGTCCATGTTGTATCGAGTTTGTCAAGATGTAACTCAATGGGAGATGTTGAAACCCCATTATAGTTTTCAAAAATGGCGGCTTTGGCTAGGAAAGGGGACCAAAACACTGAGATGGTGAAGTTGTATGAGGGGAAGTGCCATCCTTTGGATCTGTATTCCTCATCGTGGTAAACTTGTATGGCTTGTTCCACCTGAAACACAAACAGATTATACGACAGTTGTGCCATCGTATCTTCAATTTTCAATACATATTGAGATGGATGAACCAACAGATGAAAGTGCAAAATTACAGATATCAGATTGAATGTTGAAATGTCCAAGGGCAGCATCAAATGATAAACAAAAGATACAGAGAAATCGATATTGAAAAATCATGTATTTCCATTAAACACTAACTTAACTCCGTTGGTAATAACCTTACTACAACTTTTTCTAATACATGAGATCTATACAAGATGCAAAGTTGAATCCTGGGAATGAAACAAGAGACGCGATGAACCCAAAATGGAAACATTTTTATGATTCCTCAATTAATTTAACCAACTTAAGCAGTCGCTCAAACTCAAAAGATTCACAAGGGAGCATGAGCCAATATGATAAATAACAAAGAGCAAAGGTGTTTTGGCACTCCAAGATGAGTGGCACGACGCTACATTTCAAATTAGTAATATAAATATACACTAAAACTCATCAAAACTTTTAGCTGGTTCATTCAAAATCCAGGCTGAGATACAAATCAGCAACCTTATGAAGGATTAGATGACAGGCCTCCTCTCTAGGAAAAGAAATAAAAGTTTGGTGGCGAAAAAAGAGAAAGAAAGGAACAACACAACTGGATAAGGGACCATGTGCCTAGTAGGAGCAGAATTGAAACTACTCTTTCACATTTCAAAAAGTTTTGTAACATAGAAATAATTTTTTTTTGATATTGAACATCTTATAAGTTTCCTTCAATTTTTCTAATGTAAGGACACTCATGTCGGAACAAGAGAGGTGCAGCTAAGATATCTTCAATTTTTATCATATGTGGCATCTGTTGACTCACCTACCCACCTCACCTGCTGAAACAGAGCTAATTAGTTGAGTTTGGAAAGGTTCCTTTGCATGGATTCAACTTCGAAAGGAGAAGAAAGACTTACTCAAGCTTAAATTAATAATATTCTCTATACTTTTTACTGCATTTTCACCTACTCATTGAAGATAGGTCTGGCGGCAATGCTTGATTCGACTTCTTCAGCTCTCTTGGTATATAAATATATGTGTGTGTGTGTGTGTATGCTGTAAGAAAGTAGTGAGAGCGATGTATATTCATTTTGCTTTGTGGGATTGATGTGCAGAGTTTTTCTTCTCCACTGTTTTGCTTTGTTAGTCACCTAACTTGTATATTGTATTATTATCTTGATATAATGGATTGTTTTGCTGGCGAGTGCCTATGGTTTTTTTTTCCCTCTTTGAGGATTTCCATGTAAAAACTCCTTTTGTCTTTGTGGATGTTGATTGGCTTACAAAACTCATTAGTTGGAAGCTGGCGAGAACACTATTGCAGAAACCTAAATTCTTATGCTAGAGCAAGTAGTGGTGAGGTAAGTTAGAAATTGACAGAGTAATAAACACCGTAAATGATGAGTTCTTAAATAAGAGTAGGGTTAACCATTATAGAGGCAATTGTCTCTTAGGATATCTCACAGACATCGTATAAAGTTCCATGAAGGATCAAATCAATGAAAATCTTGAACCACATATTACCAAGCCATAAATGAGATAAGCAAGGAAAAAAAGCTTACTTCAAAATTCAAATCCTCTGCAAATAGCCCAAGACAACAATCAATTATGCTAAAATATCAGTAACAATTACCTTTGAGAGAATGCAAAGCACTGACTGGACGTGGTTTCGAGTTATTGAATCACCAATCAGTACCCATGTTTTATTCCTCATCAAGCTAAGAAATAGTTCTGCGTTGAATGCCGGTAGCTCACAATTTCGCGGATTCCACCTCCAATTGAGATACCCAGTATCGGGCCGCCCATTCTTCATACAATTTTGATGATCTTCAATCAAGCTGCAACTCTCATTAGTGTAAAGTGGACCTCCCGAGGTTGGGATCCAATCACCGGAGAAAATATCACATTTCTCTGAATTAAGTTTGTTGTAATGAAACGGTCAGTACCAAAATATAATGCCAAATCAAGAAGAGTAATGCTAGAGGCCCAAAAAGTTTTACTAAAATTTTTATCAAATGTCTCACATGACACCCATGTGGGTCCCACATCCATACGAGACATTTGGTAAAAATTTTGAAAGAACTTCTGGGATATCTACAATTTTTGAATCAAGAATACCCATAAATATTGGCAGAAATACATAAATTTGCACTAAATTATATGCATGGATATATGTTATATATATACGAATCTTTTTACCAAACACAAGTTATTTTGAAACAGATTTCTCAAATGCAAGTTGTTTTGTGTTTTCAAAACACCAATTTAGGCTTCGAGTTATGTTTTGAAAACACGACTTCAAAATAATTAAGTTGAAAACAACTTGTATTTTGGAAAGTCATCTCAAAATGACATGGGTTTTGTAAATAACTCTGTTATATGCATATATTACAGTAAGGATATTAGGGAAAGTATAAATGGGCAACCCAATTAAGGAAGACAGCAGTTAGATCAATAAATGTGCAGTGTGAGCAACCAAAACAATGTCCACTCTGAGCATTTTGATTTAGCAGAGCAAATTAGAACAAAACCCATCAAAATTTTCAGTGTTTTAATCAGAAAATAATTCAAATTAAATACGCACCAAATTATATGCATGTATACACATATATTAATGTAAGGATATTAAGGAAAGAAAAAATATCAATCCAATTAAGGAAGACAACAACAGTAGATCAATAGATGTGCAGTGTGAGCTACCAATTAGAACAAAACCCATCAAACTTTTCAGTGTTTTAATCAGAAAAAAATTATAAAAAAAATAAAAATAAAATAAAATAAAAAAAAGCAACCCAATTAAGGAAGACAACAGTTAGACCAATAGATGTGCAGTGTGAGCTACCAAAAAAATGCCTACTCTGAGAATTTTGATTTAGCAGAGCAAATTAGAACAAATCCATCAAACTTTTCAGTGTTTTAATCAGAAAAAGATCAAAAAAATGCGAAATTTACAGTACCTTTTTTAGGAACTTGATCTCTATTTTCTGGAAAATCGCCAGAAACTGGTTGCTCTGGGTTCACAGAAACTTGAGTACCATTTTCAATCTGATCTCTATTTTCCTGCAAATCGATAGAAACTGGTTGTTTCGGATTCACCAAAACCTGAGTCCCATTTCCCGAAATTTGAATACCATTTTCAGGAATCTGATCTCTAGTCTCCTCCAAATCAACCAGTTCTGGATTCACCAAAACCAGAGTACCATTTTCAGGAATTTGGGTGTTTCGTAAATCGGCAGAAACTTCTTGTTTTGGGTTGACTGAAACTGGAGTGTCATTTCCAGGAAAGTGGTCTTGATTTTCCGGGAAATCAATAGAAACTGCCGGTTTCGGATTCACTGATTGCTTGATAAAGGGTGTATCAGCAACATTAGAAAACCCAGTTGCTTGAGAGAAGATAAACCTGAAAGCAAGACCAAATAGGAGGATTGAAAGTGCCAATTTCACAAACAAGTGGGTGTGTTTGTCAATAGAGCTCCACCACCTCTTCCAATTCGACTTCATTTCCTTCCCTAGTAACTCTCTCTCTCTGTCTCTGTGAGAAAGTCTGTGTGTGAAAAGAACACTTGACCACTTCTTAAACAGGAAGTTCTCCATTGCAACTTTTGGGTGGTTTTCAATTGCGTTAATGTTACCCCTTGCATTTTTTTTTTATAGTTTTATAGTACTTTCACTATCAATTGCGACAATTAAAATATTTTTACATTTTAAGTGAAGTTGTAATAGTGTGAAAAGTTATTTTTTATTTATTTATTAAAAAATATGTAAAAAAATAAAAAGAGTAATATAATAATTTCTTTCTTTTTTTTTTTTGTTAAAATCTTAAATCTCCAAACGAGGCTTCTTTTGTCAATGAATTCAATTAAAATCTCATACTTTTATTATAACATTTTTTAATAATTTATTCATAATTAGAGTCGACCCATATTATCTCATGGTATAGGAACTACTTCCATTATGAGTAAATGATAAGAAATATTATAATAATAAAAAATATGTAGGTGTAATTTTACTCTCCGCCATACTATTAATAAGATTAGCAAAATTTGTTGTATGAGTTAAATGTGACATGATTTATTTTTTAATAATGTTTGAGAGCCACAATTTGTGTGGCTCAAATGGCTCAAAACTGTCAAAACGACGTCATTTTGGCATATTTTGTGCTCAAAACGACGTCGTTTTGACAATTTTGAACCATTTGAGCCACAAAAATTGTGGCCCTCTACCATTGCCCTTTATTTTTTAACCTGTAATGATTTTTTTATAGATGCGTTGTAGGTGCTAAAGAGTAATACTTCCTAACGAAAATATAGAATAATCTACTTATACTTTCATCAAAATCTTACTTTAATTCATGAACTTTTGCTAAAATATTATTTGACCTTTTCACTTTTAATTTTTATCAACCTCTCAACGTAACTGAATAAAAAAATAAAATTTAACTTTAAATGACATGTAAGTGATTGATTAGTATTAGAATTGAAAAATAAAAGAAATACGAAAATGAAATTATAGTAAAAACATAAAGATCCTAAGGGGTGGTTTGGGATGTTCTAAATAAGTGCACTTTTTGAATTTTTATAAAATATGAGTTGGATATGGGTTGAATTTGAAGTGATGTGGTAAAGAGGTAATGTAACTTAAATAAGATAGTGACTTTTTAATTTATTTAATTTATGTCAAACATATAATTAACTCTTTTTCTGAATCCCCATGATTGAAAAATAAATAAATATTTTTTTTCTTCTGGATCTGCTAAACCAATCAGTGTGTTTGGTTTGAGTTTTCTGAATTAAATTTTTTGAAAACTGAGTTTTTTTATAGTGAGTATTTTTTAAATTTTAAACAAATTTTTTTTTTTTACTTTTTTAGATACACCTTAGTTAGATGTATCTAAAAAGTAAAAAACTTGTGAAAAAATATTTTAAAAAATTAATAAATAAATAAAAATATATTAAATTCTTGTATTTTTTTTATTTTTGGTATTCAGTAAATTTTTAAAGATTTTTTTATAATTTTTTTATTTTTTAAGTATATTTATGTTAAGTGTGTCTAAAAAATAAAAAAATTATTTAAAATATTAAAAAAATTTAGTAAAAATAAAAAAATACAAAAAATAAGAAAATAAAATTTTTAAAAAAAAAGTAAACAAGTTGATTCACTATTAATTTACTTAGCCGACATTGAAGTTGTCATTTACTGTTACTTAGCCGACATTGAAGTTGTCATTTACTGTGTAAAGTTTAATGCATGAATTAGACAAAAAGAAGGGGCATTATTTAATTTCCAACAATTGTTGCCGTGATTTCAGCACTAAATGGTGGGTCCAAACAAATCTCTTTTTTAAAGTTTATTTTAAAAAAGGAAATGTCTAGTTGATTCGATTCGAATCATATTTTCTAATGTACAGAGCTTCTTAACTACTCTATGGTTCAATCAAAAAAATATGTACTTGATATCACTTTAAATTTTCTTTTTGATTATTGAATAAATTATTTATAAGAAAATTTATAATGATTTAATAATTATAATTATATGTTTAATCACACTTGTTTTTTTAAAAAATAATTTTTTTAAAATTTTTTTTGTATTTATTATCTATTTTTTCTAATACAAATATAATAAAAAATTAATGAATGTGAATTTTTTCGTTAAATAACCTACATATTAAAACTTTATAGATTAACGATTAAATCATCAAATTAGAATTCATAACGGGTCAGAAGCCCAGACTAGACCAATCAATTTGGACTCTTTTTGCAAATGCAAGAAAGTATTTTGAATTTATTTTTTAAATGGATAAATAACATTAAAATTTTAAAAAATATAATAAATCTTATATTTTGACATAGTTAATTTTTTTTTTCCAGTAAGGTAATAGAGATCAAAACTAATATACATTTTAATGTAAGTGATGCGACATATATTTATTTATTTATATGATTGATGAATGAGATTTTGGGGCTTTTTTCCAAATAAGCTAAAATAGTAATATATTTTCCAAACTAAGCCAAGTTTGGACGGAATTTTCAAAATAAACTGAAACGTTATTTGAAACACGCTTTCACAATATTTATGCCCGTGGCGTGGTAAATTTGTAAAATCATAAAAACGTTGTTGCAAAGCACACTTTTAATTAAGAAAGCGTGGTTACAAACCACGCTTTTAAGGAAATCTGTGTTGTGAAGAAAGCGTAGTTAGAAATCACGCTTTTAAAGAAAACTATTTTGTAAAGAAATCCACGCTTTTAAATAAAATTTGATTTTTACAGAAAACGTGGTTCGTAACCACACTTTTAAACTGCAACCAATCCACAACTGTTGATTATTATTATTATTATTCTTCAATTCACATTCTATAATTCACTCAGTCTTCTTGTAGATCTCAATATATAAATTATTCATAAAATATTGTATTGATAAACAATCTTAGCTACCAAATTTTATTATTTTAAAATTTAAAAATAAATTATGTAATTTTGAAATTATGTTTTGCATCCATTATTTTTTTAAAAAATTGATAAAATTATATGTACAATTATCAGATCAATTTTATATTTACATAAATAATTTATACATAAATTTTTTTTAAAAAAAATAGCATGCATTGTCTGAAGAGTAGTGAATTGTCTGAAAAATGTAAATTAAATATTTACTTAATTTACTTGATATTTTTTAAATTGTTATTTAAATATAAATTTTTAAATTAAAATTTTATTTTCTTATATAATTCAAATATAATTTAAAAAAGATCGATGATGGACTAAAACAAAAACAACAAATAAAAAATTAAAAATTAAAAATTAAAAATTAAAAATTAAAAAAGAAAAAGAAAATAATGGCCTCGAGACACGCACCATCCCTAGAGAACATTTTGCACAGTTTCGAAGAGATTTTGTCGGGACTTTTCCCAAACTAAGCCCCTATTCTAATTTATTTCCCAAACTAAGCCTACTTTTGCGAAATTTTCGAAACTAAATATTTGTTATTCCCTTAAATTTTTGTTGTCAAGAAATATTTAAATAAAACTTCACACAGCATATACAAAGTATCTAATCTGCTAATTACTACTACGAATAGGAAAACAAAATAAATGTATGACTATAACACTTATAACACTTTAGAACGACGTAGCTAATTCAAACATAAGTATCCCACAAAAATAATTTGTGGAAACATTCAACATAACACAGTATATAAAATAAAGTGACGAGTACAATACTTAACAATTACATAGACAACTATTAGACACACCTTTCACAAACTCATTGTCGAAAGAGTTATTTTAACACATACAACACATAATTATAGATAACCTAATATAATTTAGTAGATAGATAGATGCCTAATCCTCGCTCAAATCGGCAATCTCAGAGTCTGAACAATCAAAGAGCTCAGGGTCAGAGAGAAACGCAGGATCGTCTTTGATAGCCGTAGCATTTGGTGTTGTTCTATTCTTCTTGGCATCCGACTTAAGTATAGATAGTTTCATATTGCGGGCTAACCTACGGCGCATTTGAGAAATCTCACGTCGAAGTCTTTCACATAGTCGATCAACATTATCTGGATCTTCCTTTTGGATCTGAACTGAACGTGCTTTCGGCACCTTCAGTCGATTTTCCCGACATAATCTTTCCATTTGCACTCGCTCTATAAATAGTGCGGGCCACTTCAGAAGTCTAGCGTCTGCTAAACGATATCCTGTTTGACTATCAGATGGATCCTCCACGAAACCACATGGATCTCGATAGTACTTGGGCATGACAAAATGTCGCTTCCTAAACCTATCATGATAAGCACAAGGGGCATCTAACAAAGTAAATGGTGTTTTATCTTCAACATCGCCATTTCCCCTTCCCGTTCCTCTACATGAACTCTCACCTCTTTCGAAGTTCCTATCCCCTGCGAGTCCCCTTCCCGTTCCTCTTCCTTGTCGTGAACTCTCACCTCTGCGATTCCTACCCCCTGTCGTGAATCTACACTCCATTTGATTTTTTCTCAATAGATGAACGATAGTTTTCTAGGGCAAACTGAGTGGAAAGGTTGTGTGCTTACCATCACTCCTTCAGTCCTTTATATAGTTGTTTGTTAATACTATTGTCATGTGGGCATATTAATGTGACTTAGATGAATTCTGAAATGTGAGGAAAAAACAAAGCATCTAAGTCGCTCTGCACAAAGTCACATGCATCATTGCATGTGAGGAAAAAAGTCACAAAGTATATAATTTACAAAGTCAGAAAGTCACATGTATCACTACATCACTGCATAAAGTCACATGCATCACTGCATTACTGCACAAAGTCACATGCATCACTGCACAAAGTCACATGTATCACTGCATCACTGTACAAAGTCACATGCATCACATGCACCACTGCATCTGAGGAAAAAAGTCACATGCATCACTGCATCGCTGTACAAAGTCACATAGCATTTGAGGAAAAAACAAAGTATAAAATTTATTACGTCTGTTAAAGTCACTGCATCACTGCATCATTGAGAAATGTTGGATGTATCACGGCGCCGACTTTGATGAGACTACTCACTGTATGAAAAAAAGCAAGAGGTCGTACCATAGCTACTGTGCCCATGTGAATTTTTGCAATTCATAATGGGGATGAGTGGGTGTCAGAACAAAACAACAAAACAATTAGACCCTTTGTGTTTAAAAAGCCACCTTATGCAGCTCTAAATAGATTCATAAACCTTGAAAAGAAAATATTATAGAGTTAGAATGTATTGAAGATTAATTTGTAGTAGAGTTAGAATGAACGGATTTTTCGATGTATAGAACTTGAAAGTGTTACAGATAAAAGCTAGCCTAGTATGCAGACAAGAACAACACCAACTTAAATCAACACATAGTTAACTTGAAATTAAATTGGTTAAATATCTCCAATTAAATTAAATTAAATATGTAAGGTGAAAAGTGAAATTAAATATATTGTCAAGGCAAAATAAATTGAATTATGTTTGTAGGTGGAAAAGTGAAATTAAATTTCTAAGCGGATTTGAACTTTGCTTAAAACCTTCAGATATGTACTGAGTAGTAAATAAAAGTCAAAGTGACATCTCCTATAAAGTTGATGTATAGTTGTTCAGGTCATAAAAGTTGACGTGACAACTCTGATGCATAGTTGTTTACAATAATTTCAAACATACAGCTACCATGTGAACTTCTTGAAGTATCAGTACTTCATTGTCGGCATGTGAGTTTAGAGTTTATAAAACATGAATACTTGCGTCCATCTCCATTTTGAATTTATGCATGTTACAACAACTGTGTATATATGGTATAAATATCGCATCATATCACAACAAAAGTTTTATAGCTATTTCGAGCGATATCATCATGAGATATACGGTGGTTGATCTATATTCAGCAATGGGTTGCCATTGGGCTGCAGATGGAGATGAATTTTAATACCCATTAAATCCAAATTTGTGTTACTCACATGCCGCCGTCAACCAAGAGAACTGAGTGGGAATTTCGCATAATGTAGACACCCCATTTTTGACCGACCTTAAGACTTAGACGTTACCAGTTGAGCGCTTGGTGATATTGCATAATGTGCTCGTTCAGAAGTTTCAGAGTCACGGCCGTGAGCCCTGTCTCCGGACTTCCGAACCTTCTTCTGTGCCTTGCCTCGATTCGCGAACCAGACTCGGTTTTCTCTGTTTCTTTTCCCGAGGGGAGGGAGAGGTCCCGTAGACCATCTCTCGGTGGCCGTGAGCTACATTTTGTGGCCATAGGCCATTTTGCCCATTTCGGAGCCCGGTTCCCGGTTTTCGGAGCCGTTGACCGTGTGCCTCGGTTCGGAACCGCCTAACCATCTCTGTTTGCTCTGATTTTTGGCATACATCTTATTTTCTCCCTTTTGAGGGACACTGGGGTCAGAGAAACCCACTTTGTGGCCGAACGCCACTTTCGGTGCTTAGCAGCTCATTTTCGGGACCCCAAACTGCGTGTTTTGGCCCCCGAGCATTCGTTTTGCATCGGTTCTTGTTCATTTTTGGCAGGTACCTCTGTTTCATCACCAGGAAGGTCACTGGAGGGTGGGAGGCCAGCAATTATCTTGGCAACCAGTTATATTCCATTTTCGCCCTCCGACACCCGTTTTTCGCACTTCCGAGCCAATGTTGAACACCTTGGGGCCACTTTCTTCAAACCCAAACCACATATTTGTGATGCACACACATGGGAGGACCCTAAAAGTTCATGGCCGGCCACTATTTCCATTTGACCCTTTTGAACCCTTCTTGAAAATGGCTTGTTCTCTCTCCTTTTTTAGAGTTTTCAAATTCGAACCACAGGGTTGTGATGAGGGGACCTAGGAGGCCACCTTTTTGTGGTGGCCGGCCACTATTTGAACTTGACCCTTTTGACCCCTAGCCGGCCAGCTAGGGGGGGTGGCCGGCCGGCCACCTGAAGCCCCAAAAGGTGGCCGACCATGTTCCTTGTGTGATACACTTTACAGCTGTATAGCTGTTTCCCCCAGAAAATATCTCAATCCGGGGGATATTTTGTGGGGGAAAACCTTGGTCCTTTTCCCCCACCCTTTCCTTCCATGCTCCCCCTCCTTTTGGTCCTTATAACCAGCAGGCAACCTTGGTCTTGAAGGTTAGAAGAATTGGTCTTCAAGCCTTGATGCAAAGATCCTCCTCCATCTCCCTCATTTCCTTGAAAACCTCCAAGTCCAATATCACCATTTCTTCTACACCACCAACCCCCACCCTTCCATCCTCCATTCCAGAAGTTTGAGGGTGTTCTTCAAGGCTTGAGGAGCCACAAAATCAAGCCAAGAGGCAACCAAAGTCAAGCCTTCAAGGGTAAGTAGTATTTTTCCTTTTTTGAGCTTATTTTGGTATCTTTTCTTAGCCATACGTGCTTATTGATTTGAGCTCCGACCAAAACTGAAAAGGTCATTTTTTTGAGCTCATTTTCTTGTTTCATTAAGGGCTCAACCCTGTTTGAGCCCCCCATATTGCACTTGCTTCAATATCCCCTTGTATGTCAATTTTCTTGCATGCTTTGGCAACCCATTATGCTTCCATTTTTGGGCGTTTTACAGTACTAAAAATAGTCTTATTTTGGCCCATTCTTCATGTTTCATCAAGGGCCTTTCATGATTTGAGGTATATTTTATACACTTCATGTTATATCCTCTCTCTGGTCCCCATTTTTGCATGCCATTTCCATGCCATTGCATTGCATATGTCATTGCCTCGGTTTGCGTGCCCGTGTGCACGCATTTCGAGGCACTTCATTTTCATTCATCGGCCTCTTATGTGAGTGTAGCTGAGGCTCTCTCATGTTAGTATAAGTCCATGTTGCATTCTACATGCCATTTTCATGCCATTGCATTGCATATGTCATTGCCTCGGTTTGCATGCTCGTGTACACGCATTTCGAGGCACTTCATTTTCATTCATCGACCTCTTATGTGAGTGTAGCCGAGGCTCTCTCATGTTAGTATAAGTCCATGTTGCATTCTGTATGCCATTTCCATGCCATTGCATTGCATATGTCATTGCCTCGGTTTGCGTGCCCATGTACACGCATTTCGAGGCACTTCATTTTCATTCACCGGCCTCTTATGTGAGTGCGGATGAGGCTCTCTCATGTTAGTATAAGTCCATGTTGCATTCCATATGCCATTTCCATGTCATTGCATTACATATGCCATTGCCTCGGTTTGCGTGCCCGTGTGTACGCATTTCGAGGCACTTCATTTTCATTCACCGGCCTCTTATGTGAGTGTGGCTGAGGCTCTCTCATGTTAGTGTAAGCCCATATTACATTTCCATGTCATTTGCATTGCGTATGTCATTTTCTCGATTTGCGTGCCCGTGTGCACGCATTTCGAGGCATCTCATTTTCACAGCATAGTGCATACTAGGTTGTATCTTAGATCGCATTCATGCATTTCCTTGGTTTGCGTACCCGTGTGCACGTATTTCGAGGCATCCCATTTTCATAGCATTGTGCATACTAGGTTATATCTTAGTTGCATTCATGCATATCATGCATATTGCATCGTGTTCGGGATAGGAGTTAGCCCGGGCACGGGAAACGAGGTACGTTTTGTACTCCGAGTGACGGAACGTGTCTCAATTCCCTAGTCACCGACACTCCGGATCATCCATGATAGAGTTAGGTTCTTGTTGTGTTTACACGTGCATTCATTCTATATTGAGCTGCACATTTCGACTCCTCTGCCATCATGCATCGATATGCGTGATTGGTGGCACGAGGATCGAGGCATGCATATATCTGTGAAAATACATTGCCATGCCCCTCTCCTGCTCTCTGTTGCAGCAAAATGAAGAATCGGCAACTTTTTGGAGCTTGGCACGCACTTCAAGAAAAAGTGTAAACAGAGGCTAATTGGGGCATCCCAGTGGATTTCCGCGCAAGGCGGCCCAGACATGCATCATTCATCAGGAGCAAGGCAGTCCCTGGCTTGCACGCCAGTTTTACAGCTTTCTTAGTTAATTTGTAAATTAATTAGGAATTTGTATATTATTTGGACTGTAATATTCTTTTATTCGGGACTGTACATTTATTTGGACCCTCTGCGCGAGGACACAACTATAATAAGTGTGCGTGTGTGTGTTGTATGTCTTCCAACCCCACGTCTTTCTCCCTTTTATTTATCCACTTTTGATGGTTAGATTAGGGCATATTTCAATTAGCATACAGTATGATAGCATGTTTGCATTTCATCCATCTGTTTTGCATGCACCGGGCTCGGCGCATCATACTAACTGCATTTGTATTTCAATTCCAAGTTGAATACATGTTAGCTGTAGCATTCCATATGCCATGTTTAGAATAGCCGAGCCTGCTATAGTTGCATTTTTGCATGTGTTGCATTAGGCATTTCTGTATACTTAGGATCATGCATGATTTCTAATGTAGTTTATGTTTTGCCTTGGAGTACTCGGTGAGTTTTATGCTTTAGCATCCTTGCATGCGTGTGAGTGACTGCCATGAATAGCATGCTTACCATGAGGCTAAATGCTTATGTGATATAACTGCCTGAATGCCTGTGGGTGAAGGTTGGGTTATTTGAATTGGAATGAATCATCAACTGTGAGTTTTAAGCCCACTAGATAGTGGCAAAACCATCCTTTCTTAAGCCCACCCGAGGGTGGCAAAATCTGCATTTTAAGCCTACTTGCGAGTAGCAAACCATCTTTCAAATAAACAAGCATGAAATGTTTTATTCCAATTCGGGCGACCCAGTCTATACTTATATGTTGTGTGCATCACATAGTAACCTAGGCTAATAACCGGAATAAGAACACACAAAGTTTTCAAAAATAGATATCACGGTTAGTAGAGGCCGATCTTTGATCCGGCAAGCGGGGGTGCTCACGAAGTGACCTTCCCCAATCGTACCCAAGTTCCCGAGCTGAGGCAACTTTGGTGATGACGGACACGTGGCCTTTGGCACCGAGTCAGGGTTTCCTAAATTTCCCATTAAAAAACATTTAGGTGGCGACTCTGTATCTGGCAAAGCAGTCCATGTTTGGCACTTCTTTCAAAATCTGTTTTCTCAAAACGATTTGCCGGATTTGGACTCTTTGGTTCAGACTTAGAACCGTGACAAATTTGAGGGTCCTGAGCTGTAGTGACCCCAAAATGAACAGAACGGGAGCTCGTTCCTCCCGGGGCGTTCGGGGACGTCTACACATAACTCGAGCAAACGTTCTTGTTGAGCTATGTCGTGAAGTTAATATTAAATTTCCTCGTTGGTTAGCCATGCGTATGCCAACTGACACTCCACAATTGTTACAAAGGGCATTGCATCGTATCCACGACGAAGTTAATCGCATGACCCAACGTTTGTAAAGGTCCGAACTAATGAAGACCGCAAATGAGCGTGCCGAAGATAGATTAATGGATGATGCGCACCAGTACTTCACCTGGAGCATGAATGCTATGTATGAATCTAATATTGAGATGTCATGTAATAACCCTCATGCTATCCTAACCATACTCATATGCATTCATGTGATTCTGTCTTGTAAACTTGCATTTCGAGTCTTGTCCTTGTTTGTTTAAGTGTTACAACATGTTTTGCATCTTGCTTGGTGTGAGTTTAGCCGATGTCATTTTCAGTTATCTTGGAACCACTTTGTTTGACCTCCACCATTGCCCCGACATATTGGCCGAGATGTCATTACCTAGGCCGAGGTGTTCATAACCAAGGCCAAGGTGTGAATCATCTAGGTTGAGGTGTTACGTTTGCACCAAAGTGACTTTGTCCCGAAGAGGTATGACCTAGACCGAGGTGTGGCACATCTAGGCCAAAGTGTGGCACAGCTTAGTCAAGTGTTGTCCTTCCTAGTCGAGGTCGTCATTCCCTATTTGTCGATGTCTTGTTATTAGCCGAGGTCCTTACTCGCCAGAGTGCCCATGCCGTCTTGCTTGTTGAACACACTTTGTCATAGTTTTGTCTTGTCACTCAGTCACCTTTTTGTTTAGCACCAACCAGCCGCTGCCACGTGCCTCTATAGAGGGTTAAGTCAGCCAACAGACTTAGAAATGAATCGTTTTGCTATATGTCTTTGGTTGTGAGGAGAGAGAAGCTCTAGAAGAAGAAGAAGAAGTTTAGAGTGAGAGAGTGGGTTTCGAACTTGATTCCTAGAGATCAAACCATTAGATTCGCGTATTGAGGTTAGATTCTTAATCTACTCTAGTCATTCTTATTGATCATCTAGCTGCATTGTATGATCGAACCCGTTTTGCATGTCATGCATTGATTTAAAGTTGGTTTTAGAAAGAGAAAATGGTGTTCATGTGTTCTTGAAAGAAAGGTCTTGTTTAATCTGAAAGTTTGCATTAAGCTTCGTGTTTTGTGTTTGTTCTCACTAGATCCTTGAATATGGGCACCCAGGTCCATGTTTTTGAACTCGTAGCATGAAATCCTAGATTTTGTAATAACAAATCACGATCCTTGCATTCATCTCCCTCATGTTCATGTTCTTCAAGAAAGGGAAACCTAGATTTTTCCCGACTTCATTCCGCTGAATGTGGCCATCGAGGCAACACCTCGGCAAGGAGGTGTGGGACCTCGGCCTAGACCTGGCAGTCGCCCAGCATGTTTTTCCGAGATAAAGAATGGTGTTTGTTCTGATTTGACTTAGTCCTGGGGAAATGCCAAGATCATCTGCATGCATGTGAAACTTGTTTGAAAGTGCATTCAACTGACTTTGCCATGTGTTTGTAGGGTTTGGACTTGCCTTGACCTCGACGTCCCAAGAACTAAGTGAGTGGTATTTTTAATAAAGCTATGTTATAATGTTTTGATAAAGTCTCGTTTTGCTCCGTTTTGAGAAAGTATTTGTAAGCATGAATGGTTATTCCTAATTGGAAAAATATATACACATTCTTGTTTTGATGACATTCTTGGAAGTCCGTACGTGCTAAGGGACTATAAGCGTTTGTAGCACAAAGTTTGGAAGTCCGTACATGCTAAGGGACTATAAGCGTTTGTAGCACAAAGTTTGGAAGTCCGTACGTGCTAAGGGACTATAAGTGTTTGTAGCACAAAGTTTGGAAGCCCGTGCGTGCTAGGGGACTCTAAGCATTAGTAGCACAAGTCCTTAGTGTCTGGGGACTATAATGCAACGACACCATTGAATTGAGATATCTCCCTTGTCTTGCCTTGTCTTGTCTTGTTTGCCACTGACGGTTTACCGCGTGGGTCTTGCTTGCCGAGATGTCATCACTTGTATTATAATGATGTTAGTAAGCATCCTTTGAAACTTGATAGATTTGGAAGATGGACTTGATTCATCCCTTGGCTTGTAACAACTATGTTATGTATTGTTTGATAAAGATCTTGAATACCAGTCATGCAAACCCCTTTATTTCTTATACCATTCACTGAGTATCCAAGCTCACTCTCTCTATATATGTAGGTGATGAGCAGGAAGGCGGTGACGCCTAAGTGTGACTCGCAAGTTGATTTGGGTTTTGTTATGTCGGCTTAACTTGCATACACGTCGGTAGTCTTGAAAATTATGCTTCTCGGCTTATAATGCTTGTAATTTACACTTGTCGGCTGAAGAAGCCTTTTGGTCAAGATGTAAAATGTATTTTGTACCTTATTGTATTTGTATCCAAGTGGTAATATTATGTAAAGTTGTATGCTATTCCATGTAACTTACGCACTGCTCTTATGGACCACTTGTACTTTAAAATTTTGCTTCCGCATTTGTGAGCCCCATATATACATTTATACTCTGTTTGTGTGTGAATTTTGAAAGTTGGCCTTCGGTAATCTCGGGTTACTGGCCATCACGGCACTAAACCACTGGGGGCGGTTTGGGGTCGTGACAGATTGGTATCAGAGCACGCATTCCTTGTAGTACGTTATTCACACACTTTGAGTCCTAAAGAGCATAGGATGTCCTTTAGAATAATTTTAGGATTTCATCATATTGCTTGTTGCTTGACAAGGTGTGCATCATCTCGGCATAACCATTTGTTATTTGCATACATGCTTCTTGGTTCAGTTTGTTTTAAGGTTGCATTTTGACTACTCATAGCATCATGAGGAGAGGTAGACCATCAGTTGGCCGAGATCAACCAGAGGATAGATTGGACAGACTAGAGAGACTAGTTGAAAGTTTAACTCACGAGTTGAGGCAGATGAGGCAACAGAATGCAAGTGCTATATCAACCCCGGCCGAACAGACGGATGGCCGACATGCAGCCCCACCTCTTCCAATGCCCCAAGTGCCTCCACAGCCAGCCTTGTATGGGAAAGGGACGATGACTTTGATTAAAGAGTTCAAGAAGATGAACCCACCGAGATTCGCAGGGGGCATAGAGCCGATGAAGGCCGAGGCATGGGTTTTGGAAATGGAAAAGCTGTTCGAGATCTTCCCTAGCACTGACACTCAGAAGGTGACATTAGTAGCATTCACGTTAGACGACGACGCTCGAAGGTGGTGGATGATGATCCGGGAGGCTAATCCTGATTTGACTTGGGCCAGATTTTTAGAACTGTTTTACAACAAGCACTTTCCGCTTAGCGTTCGAGATCGCAAGACCACAGAGTTCCAGACTCTGATACAAGGCAGCAGAACAGTGGCAGAGTACGACCGCGCCTTCACTGAATTGGCGAGATATGCGCCTCATATGGTCAGTGATGAGTATAGGAAGGCCAGGAAGTTTGAAATTGGACTACAAGGACCAATCTAGGATCGGGTCAACATGCTCAATATGCCGACTTACGCCGAGGTGTTAGACAAGGCCATCTTGGCGGAAGCCAACCTAAACCGATATCAAAGTTCAGGAGAGAGTCAGAGGAAGAGACAGAACTATGAAGGTCGTCGGATACCGTTTAATGCCAAGAAGAAGGCGAATGTGGGCAGTTCCAGCAACTCAGATTGGGATGGGAATGCTAAGCCGACGTGTGCGAGTTGTGGGAAGCCGCATACCGGGGTTTGCCGTTGGGCGACAGGAGCCTGCTTTGAATGTGGCGAGATAGGCCACCGCGTGAAGGACTGTCCAAAGGCAAGAGCTGGTGATGGTAAAAAAAGTGGGAGCACCTTAGGCTCTGCACAAGGAAGCAACGTTGGAAGGACATAGATGAGACAGGGCAGAGTTTTTGCTTTAGTGCCAGGGGACACCTAGAATGCTGAAACGGTAGTGTCAGGTACACTCTCAATTTGCTCTCAAGTTGCATACGTCTTGATTGATTCGGGCTCTACGCATTCCTTTGTATCTGTTAAGTTTGCCGAGAAGTTGAACAGACCATTAGAGCCCCTTAATTATGTGCTATCTGTATCTACTCCATCTGGGGGAACTATACTTATTGCATCCATATATAGGGCGTGTGTTGTGATGATTGAGGATATGGAATTATTAGCTGATTTGATGCCATTTAGCATGACTTACTTTGATGTCATATTGGGAATGGATTGGTTAGTAGTGCATCATGCATCCATTAATTGTGTTACTAAGAGTGTTACATTGAAGACCCCAAACAAAATCGAGGTCTTTTTCCAGGGTAAGGGATTAGTACCCCCACCCTACTTAATCTCATCCATGAAAGCCTATAAGTTGATCCAAAAAGGGTGTTAGGGTTATTTGTGCAGTATACTAAGTGATTTGAACAGAAGTGTTGAGTTAGCCGACATACCAGTTGTTAAGGAATTTCCTAACGTTTTTCCAAATGAGCTGCCTGGCCACTTAGTCGATAGAGAAATAGAGTTTACTGTGGACCTCGTGTCGGGAACGCAACCTATCTCCAAAACACCCTATAGGATGGCCCCAGCTGAACTTAGAGAACTGAAACTACAGTTACAAGAATTGTTGGATAAGGGATTCATCAGCCCGAGCACTTCACCGTGGGGAGCACCTGTTTTATTTGTTAAGAAAAAGGATGGCACGCTTCGCCTTTGCATTGATTACAGAGAACTTAATAAGGTAACCATCAAGAACAAGTACCCATTGCCTAGGATTGACGATTTACTTGATCAATTACAAGGGGCACGAGTCTTTTCCAAGATTGACCTTAGGTCGGGCTACCACCAGCTGAAAGTTAAAGCCGAGGACATTGAGAAGACTGCTTTTCGGACAAGGTATGGCCACTACGAATTTTTGGTAATGCCTTTCGGAGTGACCAATGCTCCTGTAGCGTTCATGGACTTGATGAACAGAGTCTTTAAGCCGTATCTAGATGAGTTCGTAGTTGTTTTTATTGACGACATATTGATCTATTCCAAGAGCACAATTGAGCACGAGAACCATCTGAGGCTTGCCTTGCAAATTTTGAGAGACAAGAAGCTGTACGCCAAGTTGAGTAAGTGTGAGTTTTTGCTTTCCAGCATCTCATTTTTAGTTCATGTGATTAATGAAGAGGGTATATCAGTTGATCCAAGCAAGATTGAGGCCATTGTGAATTGGCCGACGCCGACCAACGTGTCCGAGGTTAGTAGTTTTCTGGGCTTGGCAGGTTATTACAGAAAGTTTGTGAAGGACTTCTCAAGGATAGCAGTACCATTGACACAACTAACTAAGAAAGGAACAGCATATGAATGGACCGATGATAGAGAATCAGCCTTCCAAGAGTTGAAGACGAGGTTGGTTACGGCACCAGTTCTTATACTCCCGTCGGGTAATGAGGAATTTCAGATCTTCAACGATGCTTCGCATAAGGGTTTGGGTTGTGTATTAATGCAAGGGGGCAGAGTCATAGCATATGCATCTCGTCAGTTGAAGCTTCATGAAAAGAACTATCCAACCCATGATCTAGAGCTAGCAGCCGTGGTGTTTGCTTTGAAGATTTGGCGCCACTACATGTATGGAGCCTCTTGCCAAGTTTTTACAGATCACAAGAGTTTGAAGTATTTGTTCACCCAGAAGGAACAAAATTTGAGGCAGAGAAGATGGCTTGAACTATTGAAGGATTATGACATGCAGATTCAGTATCATCCAGGTAAAGCAAACTCGGTAGCCGACGTATTGAGTAGGAAGTCAGTGGGAAGTTTGACGTGCCTAGCCGTGATTTCAGTGGAGCCGACTACTATTGGGGAGGTAAAGGCAAGGCAAATAAAGGATGGATTCCTGAAGAAGGTAGCCGACGAGATTACCACCAAGCCGAGGTCGGGCTACACCCTTGAGAATGGAGTGCTTAAGTTTGAGGGAAGATTGTGCGTGGCCGACGTCCCGGAATTGAAAAGAAGGATTTTGCAAGACTCTCATGGATCCAGATTTGCAGTTCACCCCAGGGAACACCAAGATGTATCAGGATGTGAAACAGACCTTTTGGTGGCCGAATATGAAAAGAGAGATAGCCGAGTTCGTGTCTCAGTGTTTGTATTGTCAACAAGTGACAGCGGAACATCAGAGGCCAGCAGGGCTTCTCCAAACTTTGCCGATTCCTGAGTGGAAATGGGAAGACATCTTCATGGACTTTGTGATTGGGCTGCCAAAGACACAGAAAGGAATGGATTCGATTTGGGTTATAATCGACAGATTAACTAAGTCAGCGCATTTCTTGCCGGTTAGGACTTTGTTCAATACCGACCGACTTGCTGTGTTGTATATGAATGAGATCGTTAGACTTCATGGTGTGCCGATGTCCATCGTGTTAGACCGAGATCCAAAATTTGTTTCTAGATTTTGGCAGAGTTTACAAAGGGCTTTGGGGACCGAATTGAGGTTTAGTACAGCTTTTCTTCCGCAGACCGATGGCCAAACAGAGAGAACAATTCAAACACTTGAAGATATGCTTAGACTGTGTGTATTGGACTTCAAAGGAAGCTGGGAAGTGCATTTGCCATTAGTAGAGTTCGCTTACAACAACAGCTACCAAGCTAGCATTGGCATGGCGCTGTATGAAGCCTTGTATGGAAGAAAGTGCAGATCGCCGATATGTTGGACCGAAGTAGGAGATAAAGCTTTGATCGGCCCGGATTTAGTTCAAAGAACAATAGAAAAGATTAAGCTTATCCAACAGAGAATCAGAACCGCTCAGAGCCGACAAAAGAGTTACGCCGACCAGAGAAGGAAGGAGTTAGAATTCGAAGTAGGGGATCATGTGTTCCTGAAAACCTCGCCGATGAAAGGGGTTTCAAGATTTGGGAGGAAGGGAAAATTGGCACCCCGTTACATTGGACCGTTTGAAATTCTTGAGAAAGTTAACCCGGTTGCCTACAGACTAGCTTTACCACCGAGATTAAGTCAAGTTCATGATGTGTTTCACATCTCGATGTTGAGGAAGTATATACGGGATTCACTACACGTGATCGATCATTTCGGGATTGTGGTTGATGAAGGCCTAAGCTATGAAGAAGAACCGATACGTATCATCGATAGGCAAGTAAGGCGTTTGAGAAATAAGGTAATACCGATGGTGAAGATTGAATGGAAAGAGCATTACGGCAAGGATGCTACGTGGGAAATGGAAGAGGAAATGAAAGTCCGATACTCGGAGTTATTCTGGAACCAAGGTAACTCAAGTTTGGGGACCAAACTTCTTTAAGGGGGGTAGGATGTAATAACCCTCATGCTATCCTAACCATACTCATATGCATTCATGTGATTCTGTCTTGTAAACTTGCATTTCGAGTCTTGTCCTTGTTTGTTTAAGTGTTATAACATATTTTGCATCTTACTTGGTGTGAGTTTAGCCGAGGTCATTTTCAGTTATCTTGGAACCACTTTGTTTGACCTCCACCATTGCCCCGACATATTGGCCGAGATGTCATTACCTAGGCTGAGGTGTTCATAACCAAGGCCAAAGTGTGAATCATCTAGGCTGAGGTGTTACCTTTGCACCAAAGTGACCTTGTCCCGGAGAGGTATGACCTAGATCGAGGTGTGGCACATCTAGGCCAAGGTGTGGCACAGCTTAGTCAAGTGTTGTCCTTCCTAGCCGAGGTCGTCATTCCCTATTTGCCGATGTCTTGTTATTAGCCGAGGTCCTTACTCGCCAGAGTGCCCATGCCGTCTTGCTTGTTGAACACACTTTGTCATAGTTTTGTCTTGTCCCTCAGCCACCTTTTTGTTTAGCACCAACCAGCCGCTGCCACGTGCCTCTGTAGAGGGTTAAGTCAGCCAACAGACTTAGAAATGAATCATTTTGCTATATGTCTTTGGTTGTGAGGAGAGAGAAGCTCTAGAAGAAGAAGAAGAAGTTTAGAGTGAGAGAGTGGGTTTCGAACTTGATTCCTAGAGATCAAACCATTATATTCGCGTATTGAGGTTAGATTCTTAATCTACTCTAGTCATTCTTATTGATCATCTAGCTGCATTGTATGATCGAACCCGTTTTGCATGTCATGCATCGATTTAAAGTTGGTTTTAGAAAGAGAAAATGGTGTTCATGTGTTCTTGAAAGAAAGGTCTTGTTTAATCTGAAAGTTTGCATTAAGCTTCGTGTTTTGTGTTTGTTCTCACTAGATCCTTGAATATGGGTACCCAGGTCCATGTTTTTGAACTCATAGCATGAAATCCTAGATTTTGTAATAACAAATCACGATCCTTGCATTCATCTCCCTCATGTTCATGTTCTTCATGTTCATCATGTTCTTCAAGAAAGGGAAACCTAGATTTTTCCCGACTTCATTCCGCTGAATGTGGCCATCGAGGCAACACCTCGGCAAGGAGGTGTGGGACCTCGGCCTAGACCTGGCAGTCGCCCAGCATGTTTTTCCAAGATAAAGAATGGTGTTTGTTCTGATTTGACTTAGTCCTGGGGAAATGCTGAGATCATCTGCATGCATGTGAAACTTGTTTGAAAGTGCATTCAACCGACTTTGCCATGTGTTTTAGGGTTTGGACTTGCCTTGACCCCGACGTCCCAAGAACTAAGTGAGTGGTATTTTTAATAAAGCTATGTTATAATGTTTTGATAAAGTCTCGTTTTGCTCTGTTTTGAGAAAGTATTTGTAAGCATGAATGGTTATTCCTAATTGGGAAAATATATACATATTCTTGTTTTGATGACATTCTTGGAAGTCCGTACGTGCTAAGGGACTATAAGCGTTTGTAGCACAAAGTTTGGAAGTCCGTACGTACTAAAGGACTATAAGCGTTTCTAGCACAAAGTTTGGAAGTCCGTACGTGCTAAGGGACTATAAGCGTTTGTAGCACAAAGTTTGGAAGTCCGTACGTGCTAAGGGACTATAAGCGTTTGTAGCACAAAGTTTGGAAGCCCGTGCGTGCTAGGGGACTCTAAGCATTAGTAGCACAGGTCCTTAGTGTCCGGGGACTATAATGCAACGACACCATTGAATTGAGATATCTCCCTTGTCTTGCCTTGTCTTGTCTTGTTTGCCACTGACGGTTTACCGCGTGGGTCTTGTTTGCCGAGATGTCATCACTTGTATTATAATGATGTTAGTAAGCATCCTTTGAAACTTGATAGATTTGGAAGATGGACTTGATTCATCCCTTGGCTTGTAACAACTATGTTATGTATTGTTTGATAAAGATCTTGAATACCAGTCATGCAAACCCCTTTATTTCTTATACCATTCACTGAGTATCCAAGCTCACCCTCTCTATATATATGTAGGTGATGAGCAGGAAGGCAGTGACGCCTAAGTGTGACTCGCAAGCTGATTTGGGTTTTGTTATGTCGGCTTAACTTGCATACACGTCGGTAGTCTTGAAAATTATGCTTCTCGGCTTATAATGCTTGTAATTTACACTTGTCGGCTGAAGAAGCCTTTTGGTCAAGATGTAAAATGTATTTTGTACCTTATTGTATTTGTATCCAAGTGGTAATATTATGTAAAGTTGTATGCTATTCCATGTAATTTACGCACTGCTCTTATGGACCACTTGTACTTTAAAATTTTGCTTCCGCATTTGTGAGCCCCATATATACATTTATACTCTGTTTGTGTGTGAATTTTGAAAGTTGGCCTTCGGTAATCTCAAGTTACTGGCCATCACGGCACTAAACTACTAGGGGCGGTTTGGGGTCGTGACATGTCAGATGATGATGATAATGAATGAAATTGTTTGGATGAATGACCAAGCCATTTATCTTGTAATGGATTTGTAATGCTTATCCAGGACTTATCAGTGAAGGAAGAAATTTCAATAGTTTTTGAATAGTTCTTGTAATTCTACAAATAACAAATACCTTTGCTTCTCTCCGTTATTGTTATTTTGAAGAACACTAAGTAAACTAGGCTTTCATGATTTCATGCATTATTAAAGTGGAATATAATGATGATACTGAATGAACTTGGTTGCATTTATGACCAAATGTTTTCATTCATTGTAATGGCTTTGTAATGCTTATACAAGAGTTATCAATAGGAAGAGAAATTCGTAACGAATTTTGACATGTGTACTTATAAATGTAGTGATTTCATAAACTTCAGGTTCATATAACAAATAGTTGAAATACATCCGTAAGTTAGATGAACAACAACATTGTCTTACACTCCAATAACGAAGATATGACACAACATACAAACATATATGAAAGATAAAGGTATTTGATTTCTCATTCCTTATCTGACATGTAGTAGTCAGAGAGATATTTTTCATTGTTTAAGACATTATTTCGCTCAATCACTGTCAATTCTCTGTTGCTTGCTTCTGCCATTTCGGTGGCTAGTTGAAGCATGAAATGTCAACATCTCCGCATCAACATTCTGTTATTCTCCTTCTTAATTCTGCTAACTGCTTTTTCATAGTCACTCACATATCGTCTATCCATGGTCAATGAACGACGATGAGGTACCGGTGCCCCAAAGTTACGTAGGTCATTAAACAATCCTTCTTGCTCCGTTACCCTGAACACTCATTCTGCTTGGATACCAGCATAATAATCCTTCGTACTCGAGTACTTTTTATAGTCATAAGTAAATGGAGGTAGTAGGCACACTTTCAGATTTCTTTAACGGCGTGAACTTCCTACACCTCTTAAAAAAATTGTTCATAAAATAAAAAAATTAATTGTAGATATATTACTATTGTTATGACTTGAACAAACATCATACTGAGGGTAGCGCTATTTATAGACATGCAAAATAGATGATCTGGTGATGATAATTGAGATGTTGGGGCACTGTGGAAGAAGTGATACCCGTGATATTATTTTATCTTATTCATTTCATGCAATCCTGAGTACCCGTGACTTTATGTACCTGTGATGCAGTCACAGACGTGGTTGTCAGATAAAATAATAATTGTGGGTCGTTTTTTTCACAATGCAATCCCTTCATATTCGAGCAGTGAGTTGTCACATCGCCACAGTAAACTGTTTTCTGATGCTTGCTTTTTAAATACAGTAAGTAATCACTTCGAACTGACGATTTCAGTACAAATTGGTGTTTGTAAAAAATTATAAATTAAAACATAAAATGAAACAGAGGCTTTAATTTTCTTTGTTTTAAAGCAATATTGTTCATAAACAACTATGAAACAGAGTGTAAGTAAAAACACAACCTTCCCACTCACTTCGACCTGCAAAACTATCGTTCATTTTTTCACCAAAACAATGTTCAAAACAAAACAAAACAAAATAATAAAATGGTCACCTAATATGTAAAAAAGATTGGCACTGTAGCCTATATTTTATCTTATTTTTACTTTACGAAACTTCACAGTCATCCCATTTTCTTCTCTTTGCGTTTTCTGCTTTTTTTTTGTATTCGGTAAATTACACTTACATCCCTTGACATTTTTGACAAATACAGAAATCTCTCTTGTAATTTTAATAATGACAGAAGTCTGCCCTACTTTAACTGACAATATCAAGATTCTCTCATTTTTGTACTGTTGTTCACCCAACTAACCGAAGCTGCTGATGTCATCAAAAATAAATACTAAAATGCCCATAATACCTCAAATGTCTTGAAATGCCCATGAGCTAAGTTACATGAGATAAAACCGAAATTATTTTCTCAGTAGCAGATAGCACTGTGAAACACACCCATAGTGAAGTACCTAGATGTGGAACATGTACCTCAGTCAAAAACATATGTTGCTTGGGTTCTTTGAATACCAAGGGGAGTAAAGTTCAAATACAATCTCAAACCGGGCATGAGAATGAGTCACCCATAGTCAAGTAAGAAAATGTAGAGCATGTACCTCAGTAAAAAACTTCTGTTGCTTGGGGTTCTTCGAATACTGAGGGGAAGTAAAGTTGAAATACAATCTCAAACCAGTCATGAGAATGAGTCACCCACTAATATCTGGAGTTGTAATAAAAGTAGCGAGTCCAATGGTGGCAATGAGTGGGCTGTTGACAAAAATTAGATTTTTGGGAACGACACAACGTCAAAGGCAAATGGCTTAGGGTCCAGTAGAGGGAGTTGGGATTCTTCGAGTGAAGAGGTCCACAGTGATGATGGGAAGGAAGAAATGTGGGGTTGGCAAATTACAGAATTTGGGAGTTGTAGAAACAATCTCATTTACAAGTTGTTGGTTCAGTTGGGGGGTTAATTTATTCTATTATTAAAGGGGAACACCAATTTTGGTGTCATGAATCTGAAGCCCAGCTTACAATTTTTTTTTTTCTATTTTTCCTAAAATGACCATAACTTGTTAAATAATCTATTATTTTAAAACTTATATGAATTTGTAATTATGGGTAAAATTGTAAATTACTAACTCAGTAAATAACTTCCACTTTTCCATTTCCCACATTTTAGAAACTGCTGTGCAATCCCACGTTTCACCATCTTCTCTCTTTTTTTATTTTTTAATTTTTTAATTTTATATTTTAAATTTATAACAAACTGCTGTGTAAGTTCCACAGTTCATCATCTTTACTTTATTCAAAAACTAAAATTTGTTTCTTTTTTTTTGGAGAAAGACTATTTAAGTATTCAAAAACTTTTTTCTATTTCTTTCTTTTTGTTTTTTTGGGGAAAAAAAAGCAGAGTATAAAAAATTTGTGTGTTTGTTTTCTTAATGTTGTATGTGTGTGTGTGCACATGTTATTTAAAAAAATCAATGATCTTAAAATTTCTATTATATTATCTAGTTCCGTACCTATTTTTTTTGGGTAGTTTTATTTGATCTTAAATTTTTGTGTGTGTGTGTTTCAAAAAAAAAATGTTCTTAAATTTTCCATTATGTTATCAAATTCTTTGGGAAAAAAAGTACAGAATTAGAAATAAAATTTGTTTATTTATTTATTTTGTGTTTTTTGTAAAGATATAATTCATTGTTCTTAAAAAGAATTTTTATATAGTTTATTATTGTAAAACGAAAATCCATATGGTACCAAATGTAGCACAACTTTAATCTCTTATGTATATAATCACCCTGTTTAAACCTATTGTGATATCATGATTTGAATATTTGAAGTATTTAGGAAAGCCTCAGAATAAGTAAGAATAAAAAATTGTAAAATTCTATTTTGGAATAAATAAATATAGCACATTTACATTCTCTGTACAAGTTCGATTTACAAAAACTATAACAAAAACTATAAATAGAAAATACTATACACTCCATGTCACACCCTCTAATGCCATAACCTGACCCCAGTCCCATAACCCTGACTGTGGACCTCCCTCATCGGTCTCCTGCTGTAGACTCTTTGAATATGTGGCTCCTCCAATCGTAAACGCGGATCTTGTGGCACTCCCTCCCCTGCATGTGGCCTCTACCAATTGCTTGTGGAGCCAGTGACTGTGACCCTTCCTCTTCTGCCTGTGCTGTCCCTGATCCTCTGTTTGGCCGAACATCGGATATTGCTGTGAGCTATGAAACTTCTTCATCTGGTGCAATTGTATCACAATCTACAGTTGGACCTCGACCTCTGCCTCTGCCCGCACCCCGACCTCGGCCGCGACGTTCGCCACAACCATAACCTCGGCTTCTCCTTCGCGTTCTGCGGGGGCCTCAATATGGACCTCATCCTGAACGTGGGAGATGTCAGTGAGAACTGCATCATGTGTACTCATGGTCGCGGTCGAACTAATCCCCCACAAAAGTAGGTGTACGTAATGTGGGAGTATGTGATGTATATGTATCAACTCCAACACTACACACACCTGAACTGTGTGGTGGTGGTAATTGGGTAGGTGAGGTAACAACCTCATGCATATATCGGGGAGGTGTCCAATCAGGGTCAGCTACATAAGGTATGCCAGTATGCTGGGTAGGATGTACGTGGAGGGAATCTGGAGATATGTATGGGGTAGCATGCGGTGGCGTCACTGATGTCCAAGGACTTGATGTGGTCGGCGCTGAAGTGGAAGGCACTGACGTGTTTGGAGCAACTACTGCACTGTGTACACTGTAGTGGCCAAAATGCAGACGATCTCCCCGATGGGCATGCTGGATCGCCTCGTACAATAAGTCTCAGATCTCTACAACGGCCTGCAAGGCATGCTGTTCATCACGTCTGAAAAAGACGTCCTCAGCCAAGTGATATGCCCTTCCAGCTCCAACCACTTGAACAAAAATTCGGACGTATTAGGCTACAGTTGACTGAAAGTAAATCAATTATGATCTTAATAATTATCTGACATATACTATGATACTCACCAATTCCTCAAGAGAAGGGCCAACTCCCTGATATCCAGACTCAGACAGGTGGCTCGGATTACTGACTAGTGGACGTGTATGTCGCCGATACCACAACATGTAAGGGTCAGACGAGGGGAGCACCTCATCGCTCCAGTCAGCCTGTACAATACTATCTCAACGGGCATCCCACTACTGTATATATCGCATATAAAACAAACTCCAGTCAATGCCAGCTCGGCCATGCCTATCAATCACATGCAACCGCCACTCGATGTCGAATCGATCCGGCACGGACTGGACCCGACCAAACTGTTAGAGGACACGATCGGGGAGATGCCACTCAACCGTGTCAAAACAAATAAGGGCAGTAGTCTGGGAGCGTACTGAGAACCCCAGCATAAGACTTCCATATAAACTACAACAACAACAAGTATATTAAAATTCACTCGTGAACTCAAAACATATACAATGAACAAGACAAGTAAAATTGAGAGCAAAACTTCATACCTCGCCCTCGATCATCTGGTCAAATTGGTCTTTATAAACAACGACTACGTGGGTCGATACGACCTCGTGGCCGAAGTCAACCCTCCACCGGCTACCTCGAGGTCTGGGTGGCAACTGCATGTCTCCCTAGTCCATGGGAAGCTCACCAGGAGCAACCACTTGTCGTCTAGACGAGGTAATGCGAATGAATCTCTCCTACGCCCAAATCTACAATAGTTTGAACGCAATTACAATACTGATATATGTCATATAATATGAATTGGCATGTAATAAAATCCTTACTAACCTGTAGCAAGACAAGTGGTCCTCCGATCTCCTTCGTACCCACCTGAGCTGCTCGACATATCATCCTATACAAGCATGCCAAAGCCGCGCCACCCCAGCTGTACTTGCCAATCTCATCAATGTCTCTTAGCAGTGGCAAGTACATAAGCTTGAGCAGGTTTTGTGACTTATCACGGAGTAGTACCCCCCTAATAAGCCACAGAATATATGCTCGGGTATGCTGCTGTACCAATTCATCTGGAGCCTGCTCTGGAAGAGGACCAAACTGCTCGGCCAGCTACCTTACCCTCAGTCTACCTGCCTGTAAGTCTACAGGTGTAGGTGCTACTCCCAATAGCTCACCACATAGAGTTATCCAATACTCTCTCGTCAATGATGGATCAATACCAGTAACTGCTCGCCCGTCAATCCATAGACCATATAGGACAGATACATCCTACAATGTGACCGTGGCCTCTCCGATCGGGAAATGGAATATATGAGTCTCTGTGCGCCACCTCTCGGCCAGAGCAGTGATGAGTGCGTGACGCCCCGATTCTACACTATAGGTTGCAGTCAAGGGAGAGTCACTAGTGAGTCCTGTGGCCAATAACCAAGTACGATCCCAGATCGCCGGAGGAGTCAAAATAGCCTCCCTTCTAAGTCCAGCTTTCTTAGGCAGCGCACTACCTTTTTGACAGATCTTACAAGGCATTGACACAAGGTCTCATAAGCAACGATAAGGTTCATACATAGAATATAAATACATAATAACCACAATATACTTGCTTCAAAAGATTGTTCCATTACATTACATCCCAAAAAGAAAGTTTTAAACTTAATATGAGTCTTACAAAACAACAAAAAGGAAATTTCTAGTATTCCTAAGATAGCCAAAAGTCTTCAAAGGTTTTCGGCTCGTCGTCTTCCGCTATGAGTTCCGCTTCGTCACCTGGCATGATATGCCGTGAGCTTTGAATGTCCAGTAAACACACACACACACCCTACCCCTTTTTTCCAGTCCAATACACAGTCACAACTATAACATCAAGTAATAAAGCATGATACTCAATTAAATAAATAAGGGTTTTAGTTAGATGTTAGCAAACTAGAAATCCCCCAAAGAGATTTCATCCTCCCAACCACAAGAATCGGACGGTATGCCCTCTCTTTTGCTGCTTTGTTGCAGACCTAACATCGGATGCCTACCAACGGTTATATACCGTGTAACGCCAACCGCAGGGCCTCAAAAGAGATGGTAAAATAGGGCCTTGCCCGAATCCCTCCTTACACCAAACCACCTAGGGTCCGAATACAACCGCTCTGTTCAAGGGTTCCGAAAACCACTTGCGCAAGACTTTAACCTTTAAATAGGGAACGCATCCCAACATACCATATACCACATATTCTCATCTTTTCATTACTCAAATGCTCGAAAACCCAATACCCACCCAATTAGGTTTCCCGTTGAATTAAGTGTTTTAAGTCAAGGTTAGTCCAACTAAACGATAAAATAAAATTCAAATAAGCATGCCTCCTCAAGATAAGAAGATAATTAACATAACATACCCATACAACATTATGCCAAGATATGAGAATAGGCCATTAAACATTTTCATGAATACAAGGGTATAAAACATCCAAACATAACAAATTTCCAGATTTAACATCAAATGAAGGTTAATATGGAAGGACTACTTAGGTTCATCCACCAGACTCGGTTTTCCTACGGTTCGTAGAGAATTTGATCTAGTTCCTAGAACATTTTTCGGAAATGGGATTGCTTTTCCCGATTTTAAGTTATTTACAAAATAGTCCAACACTGTTCCAGAATCTACCCAAATCTGTCGACTGTTACGAAAACTTGATTTTTTTGCAAACCACTCAATGTTTTTCAATGAAACCAATTTTAGTTGAAAGCTAACTCCTTAAGGAAGGTTTTGACATAAAATATAGGTTCAGAATATTTTTGTACATTTTTCTGGAATTTTTGAAAGTTGACTGAAAAAAATAGGTTTTAAGATGGAACGCCCAAAACAAGAAAATTTATAAAAAGGGGGTTCCACCATGGAAAAGTTTCATTTCTTTTGTGAGGAAAACATGCTAACTATCCCATGTTTAACTCAGAAAATTTGTTTGAAAGAGTACCCTTGAAAAGTTGAGAGATTTGTACAAAAAGAAGATGGTTTGTACCAAAATGAGGAAAATACAAGAGAGATGGAAACAATACTCAAATCTTGGTATTTTTAACATAAAAACTTGATAATAACAGATCTGGAAAACATTATTTAGAAACTTTAGAACATGCATTAGAAAAGGAAATGAAGAGAAGGTTGTGTTGGTGGCTTACCTTCTAGCTTTGCACAAGAAACTCTCTTCTTCTTCCCTCTCCTCCTCTAGACTCCTCTTCCTTGCTCTCCTCCCTCTCTCTAACCAAAATGTGTGTGTGAGTGAGTGTGTTGTGTGTATGTTTGCAAGCTAGGGAGGGTGTGGTATATATAGGCAAATTTGGGGTAAAATGACATAACAGCCCTTTAGTTGGAATTAGATGGAAGGTTAGGATTTTGCTTGAATTCTAAAGGAATGGAAGGGACTTAGGAGGTGTGTTCCATTGGTTTAGGCCACCTCTAGTTGTAATAAAACTATTTCTTGGATTTTGTATCCTAGGTAGGTCACTAGGTTGTGCTTCTCTAGAATCTCATAATCATGGTCTTAGAAAATTGGCTTCTCTCTCCCTTCCCTAGGAGGGCTAGCCCTGGGGAAGTGTGATGGGGCAAATTTTTTTATTAATTTTGATCCTAGGCACATCCCTCAAGGTGTATATACACACACACACACATATATATATATATATATATATATAGCAAGATTGATGGCATACCAAGGTACAAAATATAAGTACTATTTTGGGCAAGTTTAGAAATAATAATAATAAATATATATATATATATATATGAGGGCTTGAAGTTAACTACATGTAACCTAGGTAGAATTAAATTAGGTTAGGGAATTTCTGTTTTGATAAAATAAAAATAAAAGAAATAGAAATTTGCTAATCGACAAGATTTCGAATTAATTCAAGTAACGAGGGCTTTAAGAAAATAATTCATCATTAGAGTCTTAAAAGTAAATACATATTTTAGGAGCCTTACATAGTGGGTGGTCCAGTCTAATATGACCGATATGGTAGACACCATAGAATCCTACGCGTAGTATATATTGCAAGACACTGTGGTCCAATGGATGCTCCTACAGGCTAGAATCTGCCCGGCGGCATGTCAACACTGTGCATGCCTTCTCCTGCATAACAGAATGACTAGTTTAAATAATAGCATTATCACGTAAGATAAAACAAAACGCAGGACATTTTAATTGTAAGCGTAAAGTCCAACAAACGTTATTGCATATCGGATGCTCCCATATACTGTCGGCCCGATGTGGATGAATGAAAAGTAGGACCTCCTTAGGTAGATGTGCCATGAAGCTTGTACAAGTGAAATACTAGATTATAACAACAAAACTCTCATTTAATTATAACAAAAAAACTGTAATTATTCCATTAATTATGATTTGTAAAAGAAAAATATGCTCAGCAATTTCAAAATTTAAATTTGTGTGATACTATATATGGAAGCAATTCACTAAAATGTAATTAATTTTTATTTCAAAAAACTCTATTGGTTAACTGTAATTTAACTATAACAATTAAACTCTAATTATTCCATACATGATGACTTCAAAAAAAAAAAAAAAAACGTGCTTAGTTATTTTAAAATTAGAAATTTGTGTGCCACTAACATGGAAACAATTCACTAAAATCTAATTATAATCATAAAAAAAAACTCTAATTATTTCATAATTTATGATTTTTAAATATACATATATATATATATATATTTGTACTTTAAGATTTAAAATTATGTGTCATTAAATATGATAAACAATTCAACAGAACCTACCGTTATCTATGCTATAACTAATATAGAAATCTTTTCCAAAATAATTTTAGGGCCTCAGTTACATAAGCTTAATAATGACCATGAACATAGTGCAGTAACATGTGGATAGTTTTCCTACATAAATATTTGCCAAAAAATTGAATGAGAATTTTTTTTTTTCAAAAATAGGTTGATGATTACATTTATGACATATTTGACAAAATTTAATTATTGATTTTGTAATGCTAAAAGTTTCAATAAAGTATAAAATTTTTAAATTACATAAATTTATTCATAAATTGTAAATGTGAAAAATGCTTGGAGCATTTGAAAATATTAAATTTATTCATAAATATTAAATTTTCAAATGGTAGAAGAACTATTTGATTAAGTGTAAAATTTTGTAATATACATTTTCAATCAAGTACACAATAAAAAACTTAGGCCTATGTGCTATAGTTAAATGTTTTTGCATACATATTTAGTTTAATTTATTTGCTTAGTATGTTAGTTGTAATTTTTTTTTAATATAAAACAATTACAATATATAAAGAATTAAAAATTGAAAATGATCTATTACAAATAAAAAATGATCTATTTAAAGAATTAAAAATTAACAATTACAATATAGTTTAACATGGGGTCATTTGCATTACAAGCTAAAAATTCATATGTGCTGTTCAATTACAATCTCACAATTAAAAAGCGTAACCATTTTACAATTTCACAATTCACGAAACTCATGTAAGCATCATATAGTCTTCATCGACCAAGCTGCGCCGGACATGTTCGCCTGTCATGACTTGTCTGCTGGCACTCATTGCAACGAGTGGTCAAATGCCTATCTGATATATTCATCTCATTCGGAATACGGGACATGGATTTATGACCCCGTTTTACTTCTTGCAGACGAAGTACATTAGGCATTAAGGTCTGCTGCTGATCATCCCAATAATCTTGATGTGGTATTGGATTGATTTAGTTTTCCAAACCCTCATGTATACAGGAAACCTATATACTGGATCAACGTACTCGAATGGATTGTCACCGCATTCAGACATAACAGTGAGCATATGGAAACAGGGATAGTGTCTTATCTTGTATTTGCCACAACTGTACGTGGGTTGATTTATGCACACTATCTGTGTATTGCGACCTCGTCCATGGCGAAAAGATGTTTGCACCTCAAATACGCGGCGGGGCCTATCAGACAATATTGATACAAACTAATCAAGTTCATGTTTTTAGGTGTAATTAACTTCACAATAATAAGAACAATTTAGTTTACATTACAAACTAATCTGTCGTATGATATCAACTAGAAAGTATTTTCCCTTGCGATGCGCTCCTTGATAGTTTTTTACATCTCTCTAGGGTATTGAAACTCATTTTGTACATCTATTTCTACTTGGGCTCCCATCTCATCAAAATATTTTATGAGCCGTCGAAATGTAAACTCAACCGTAGCTGAGATATGTAAGTTCCTTCCACCTTTCAAGACACTATTGAAGCATTCTGCGTCATTGCTGGTCAATACCCCCTACTGATATCCACCGTCATATGCAAGGGCCCACTCCACAGGATTCATCTTGCAGAACCAGTCGATGGCATCTTGGTTAATAGCCTGTATCTATTCTAAGTAAGCATTACACTTTCGTCGTTGATGAACATTCCCTGCTTTCCATAGAATTTGTTTCAGCTCCTTATTTTTAAACTTTGTGTTAAAGTTACTACAAACATGTTGAAGGCAGTGGCGATGATATCCAACAAATTGGAGCGAGGGATTCAGCCAATGCCGCCTCACAGCAGCTAAAATACTCTTAGCTCAATCAGATATCAAAGTCACTCCCTGTCGGTCCATGACAATATGTTCATTGATATTTGAAATGAAGAACGACCAAGACTCCAAACTCTCTTTGTCGACAACAGTGAATGCAAGCGGTAATATTTTGCCATTGGCAGTGATGATTGTTGCTACAAGCAACACACCAGTGTATTTTCCGTATAAGAATGTACCATCTATGGTTATAACAGGCCTACAATAACTGAATCCATCGATGACGGGTTTGAAAGACCAGAAAACAAAGTGAAAAATGGGCATAATGGTTGTACCTCTGGTATATCTATGTTTCCATTGAACGATGGTGCCAGGATTAGATGTTTGTAATGCATGCATGAATTTAGGCAACTGCCCATATGATTCATTCCAATCCCCGAATACCATTCTAATTGCCTTTGCCCTTGCATGCCATGCCTTCTTGTATGATATACTGTAGTTCATGGTCTTTTTGATATCTTCGATGACATTCTTAATTGGCATATCAGGTTTATTTTGCATACGACAATAAAATATGAGTTGGATTATTTGGGTGAGAACACTATAAACAAACACACACACACACACACATATATATATATATATAAATTTATTTTTTATACTCACCGCAACTTGTCCCAAAAGATGAGAAACAATGTAACTAAGGCTAATATTAGTGTGGTCCTTGTTCATTCGTGGGTATAAACAATGGTGAGGACCCCTGTACTGCTTTATTTCAAAAAGACCATGTTTCCTACTAAGAGATGTACGCAACCACCAACTGCAATCATGCTTGCAAGTAGACACCAAAAGGTCTCGCTTGGAGGTTACAACTTTATACTCTCAATTATTTGTTGCATGGTACAATTTCACAGCATGTACAAGTTGTTTCTTATCAACGAAAACCATCCCTTTGTTCAACTCTGGATTTTCAGCGTTCTAGATCTGGTTACGGGGAACGATATCACAGCTACTCATGTCAAAATCACCACCCATGTAAATGTTCTCATAGAAAGGGATTTCAGGTCTAGGTGGAATGGGGACATTTTCAGGGTCAATGAAGGTGTCGGCATCATCTTCTTCATCATCATCATCTGATCCAGCCAATAAATTTTCTTCATCACACATTTCATTCTCATCATCGCCTAGGGTGACATCAGGACTGTACATGTCATTGTCAGCAAATTGCACATAGTTCACCGTTTTCGCCATATTACCAGCAACTTCAACTGGAGTGGTATGATGGTGGCAGGTGGGCACATCTTCTGTGTTATTGTGAAATTCATAATCATATCCACCACGTGAACTTGATTCCACACCATGGCTCTCAAATGTCTGTTGTGTGTAGCCCACTGAATAACATTGATCTGGTGTATACATAGGAGACCGAAACGCTGTCGTGTCAATCCCCTGTGTAAGCAATGTAGTGAAGAGACGAGAATCCATCTGTGTCATATTCGGGACATTGTGTACAACCTCTTTATGAATGTACACTTCCAAACAATTTGGTGGTTGGAAACTTACACCAATACTTAATACGGTGTTCAACGTCTCATAGTCATTGATCGGTAATATCTTATATTTGCTGATTGCTTGCCACTAGCGATAAGGATATCTACATTTGAACTTCAATCAGACACTTTTGCCGTAACATGCCACCTTGGACATGAACATCTCCTCTAAACTGCTAAGCGTGGTGCCAAGTTGCACCCTATATATCCCTTCCGGCTCAGCATCATATGACACACCTTCATGGGGATCCCGAATTATGTTTCCCCCCTAGTAGAACATAATTGGAACAGTCTCCATATACTTGCTTCAATGAAACAAAAAATATTAAAATATCAACAATATACTTATATCGGATTTTACTTCTAAAAGAATTATATGGATTTTAACTCATTCAATTACAATTACTTGTGAGTCAAGAATTTTATTTAAGTAATCAGCAATTGTAATCCAACAATCATTATTGATTTTTTTAATTAAAATATGAGTTAAAATAATTATTATGTTTTGGATTTTTTAGTTTTTTAAGAAAAAAGCTTACAACGCATAAAGAATGTTGGTTTGTTTTGACATAACTGTCTATGGAACTCCTGTGTTCTGTTTTTTTCATTATTTATTACCATTAACATCATGCTCTTGTGCATGGGAAGTGTAAATTTTTCTTTTTCCATGTTTCTTCTTCTTTGTTTTGGTAATATTTCAGTGTTCATTTGATTTTTTTAAATTAATCTGCTTTTATTTTTGTGTTGGTTATTTGACTTTGTTTAGGCGGATACTTGATGGAAGGAAGTTGTGGGAGTCAAAAGACAACAAGAAATGGGGCCATGACAAGTTTGGGGAGATGACTCTCCAAGAAAGGCACTTGAAAAGGTGAGGGTTTCATTGAGCTATCTGGTTGCTGAATGTGGCTCATATCATAAGTGACATTTTCCTATAAAAATTAGCCATCTCATTTTTGTCATTTTATATTTTCCAGGATAGAAGGAACTCTAGAGGTGAAACATTACTTCAACACCACTAAATGTATAATGGTAAGGTGTTTGATATACCATAGAATGTGAAACATTACTTCAACACCACTAAATGTATAATGGTAAGGTGTTTGATATACCATAGAATGTGAAACATTAAATATATATCTACTGCTCATCTTTCAAGTTCAGTCAAATGAATTGGTCTAATATCAAACAAATAGTTTAAGTTATTAACAGAATGATACTAAATTGCATATTTAGTAGGTATACATATCTTTCATTTATTTTAAGCAGGATATATATATCTGTTTTCAAATAAAAAAATATAATAGATTTATCAAATAGTACAAAGTTGCGATGAGATGAGGGTTGAGACAAGGAAAACACTTTTTTATTTTTATCCTGCCCCTAAAACAATTCCATTCCCAATATTTCAGAAGCACAATTATATGAAGATAATTATAGTAGACCCGATGGTTGACCCAATGTTAATCACTGACCATTTAATCATGTACTGGAAAATTGGCGTCACAAAAGTAATAGTCAAACCCAAATATCTATATAATAAAGCAGGATGATTTTTGAATTTGTCCTACAAACCTTTGTCCTAGGACATTTGGACGGCTTAGTTCTATTCAAATTATAAAACAACTGTCGAGACATATTTTCCAAAAAATATCCAATATTTTTTTTTTATTTTTCCGCTTCTCTCTCTAACTTTTTCATTTTCTCACATGTTATAGCGATCCCGGGTTTACCCTTGTTGTATAGTGATCCGGACATGTGTCCGTGGATGTTGGTAGTTGTTTATTATCTTGTTTACATCCTTTCTTACTTTGTATTTGAGTTATAGGATGTGTTGAGCGGGTTTGTTACAGGTTGGTTGAGTTTAGAAACCAAAACTAGTTGCCCAGATTTTTGGCCTGTACGCTCGAGCGGAGGTGTTGGCGCTCGAACGTAGATTACATCCATCCAGTATCTTGTTGTGCAGTGTTGTGAGCTCGAGCGTAGGGTTGGGAGCTCGAGCGGAGGCCTGGTTCTGCAAAAGTGCTGGGCGAGTGCATTCTGCGCTCGAGCGGGAGGTTGGCCGCTCGAGCGGAAGTCTGTGAGTGGCCGCTCGAGCGGGGTGTTTTACGCTCGAGCGTAAGACTGGGTTTAAATCCCGAAATTGTGACTTTTCAAATCACTTTTTCACTTTCTCTTCTCTCTCTTACTTTTCCAAAATCACCATTGTTGAGCCTCTCACTCTAGACTCTACCTTCTCTCTAGGTTTTGATCTAGTAGGAGTGATTTACTCACCTTTGGCCTTTACAAAAAAGTTGTTGATCGTCGAGGGCTTCATTTTAATCTGAAAATCTCAGGTTTTGGAGCACGTTGGGTTTTGTCGTCTTCTCCTTTGGGACTCCGAATTTGAGGTAGGGATAACCTACTCCTCTCTATGGGTTTTGTCTTTAAATTTTGGTATTTTGAGATGTTGGGCTTGGTTTGGTAATTTTGTGAAAGTTTGGGGCTTTTGTGTAATTTTACAAAAGTTGGGGTTTTATTCATAATAAACCTAGATGCATGTTTGGCATAGAAAATTGGAATGATTGTTGAATCATTGATGAAAATGGGACCTAAGGGTTGAAATGGTAATTATGGAAAATGGCCTAATTACATTGTTTAATTAATTGGGATAATTAATTGGTGAGAAATGAGGAAATGAAATGTTGATTGAATATCCATTTGTGCATTTATTTTCTGTTTTAAAAATAACTGCTTTGGGCTATCGGTGGAGGATAGTCGAGATTGTTGTAGACAATGCATGACGATTAGGTAAACGGAAACTAATCAATGGAATGTGTCATGGAACTTGACGGTTGATAGAATACATTAATTGTGTGTATTGTGTGATTGTATATAGAACCAATGTGTTTATATACGTTATGTGTAGAGGAGGAGATAGGGGATGTACTCCGCGGTTTAGGGGAAGATAGGGGATGTACCTCTAAACCGGATAGGTATTGGGAGGAGATAGGGGATGAACTCCGTAGACAGAGCTCATATGCTTGTCTAGAGAAGTGAAGATAGAGCTCATATGCTTATCTTTGTGAAGTGTGGATACAGCTTGTATGCTTATCTGTGGATATTGTTGATATACATATCTGTTGAGAATGTGGATATAGCTTTTATGCTTATCTGAATGTGAGATATAGTTTTTATACATATCTGTGGAAATGATGATAGAGCTAGCATGCTTATCTGTTGAAAAGGGAAAATGAAAAGTAATTGGGACTTGTAAGTCGTTGACATAAATATGTAATTTATGTGATTGTATCAGTGTTGACCAACTATCAATTGCTAATGTTTTAGTCATTGTCCATGGTTGGTTTAGTGTATTTCTACTGGGCTGTGGCTCACCCTATATGGGAATATCATTTTCAGGTGCAGGAAGCATGCCACCTCCAAGGACATAGCTGGGAGGCTAGTGGCGGGCATAGTTTCGTCGTTTTACTTTTGATGTATTACATGTAATTTCAAGCCAAGGGCTTAATGTGTAAACGAGTTAGAACTCTTTGTTGTAACCAAGTGTTAACTTGGAAAGCTGTAAGCCCGTAGGGCATTTTGTTATGAGGTTAACATGTAATACTTATGTCTTGGAATTCTAATGAATGAAAGGAATGCGGTTAGTTTAAATGAAAATGCATGTCTTATCTGATGGGTTTAATGTTATTATTTTGAGGGCGTTACAACTTGGTATCAGAGCGTACCGGGTTCGAATACTTTGGGTACGTGGGAAGTGATTAGGATCACAATGGGTTTGTCTCGCTTGATAGAGGCGTAGATGTAGTACCATATGCTATGTGTTTATTTGATAACATGCTTATGTGACTATGTGGGTATGGGATTTAATTTCTAGGATATTGATTGGATCCTTGAGTTTCTGGGAGTCTTGTTGGAAAAGCACTTGATCAATGCTGTTTCTAACCGGAACTCTAGTAACGTCTCGGGACTATCATTATCCGGAAATGAAGTTCGTAAGTGCTTATGTGTTTATGTGCTTATGTGGAGTGAATTACAGTTGTCCATGCATTAGGACGTAAGTGTTTAGTTTCGGCACATTTATAAATGTGCTAACGTTCTGTGTTACCTTTATTAGGATGTCAGGACGAGGAAGAGGTGCTAGGCGTGGTAGACCTGCGAGGCAGGAAGTACCGTTACAGGGTGAGATTCCGGCAGTGCAGGAGGGAGTTGGGCAGGCCAATGTGGCCGAGCCAGTGGGTCAGCAGGCTATGGGTGCCTTGGCCAGAGAGATAGCAGGAGCTTTGGGTATTCTTAGAGCTGGGAATCAGGCAGCTGAGATAGGGCCTTCCTTCTTGAAGAGGGAGTTCTTCCGGTGTAATCCGGACGAGTTTATCGGGGATCCTAAAGAGCCGCTTAAGGCAGATGAATGGCTCGAACAGACAACGAAGACGTTTGAGATGCTTGGCATCGAGGACGGAGCACTGAAAGTGACCTTGGCATCCTTCCAACTGAAGGGAGATGCGGGTCAATGGTGGAAGTACGAGAAAGCTCGTGTTGGTGGTACTTGGGAGGCGTTTGTGAATGCTTTTCAGGAGAGGTTTTTATCAGCAGCAGCTAGGGAGAAGCTGAGGGATCAGTTTAGCCGGCTTAATCAGCAGGGCTTGTCAGTGGCCGAGTTTGAGGCTACTTTTACCAGTCTGTCTAGGTTTGCACCTGAACTGGTGGCGTCTGAGGAACGCCGTTGCTATGAGTTTGAGTGGAAGTTGAGGCGGGGCCTCAAGTTGAGAATTGGTGGGTCTTATATTCGAGAGTATAGACACCTAGTGGACGCTGCAGCTCATATGGAGCTTATGATGCAGGAGGAGGATGAGGGCCAGAGAGGCTCCAAGAGGAGCCAGGATAGTCAGAGTGATGGCAGGAGGCAGAGGGGTTCTAACCCTCAGCAGTCGCAGGGTGGTGTTGCTAGATCGACCTTCCCTGTGCCAAGTGCAGGCTCCGGGAGAGGTGGTCAGGGGGATTTCACCTGTTACAAGTGTGGCCAGCTGGGTCACAAGGTATCTGTTTGCCCGCAGAAGGGTGGGGGTCAGAAAGCTGCTTCTTCTTCAGCTAGACCGCAGAGTCAGAGTTTGGGCAGGGGGCAGCTCTTGACTTGTTATCAGTGTGGACAACCTGGGCACATGAAGAGGTTTTGCCCACAGTTGAGTGCCACTTCGGGAGCGTCTGGTTCTAGACAGACGCAGGGTTTTCAGCCAGCTCAGTCTGTGCAGGCCTCGAGGGCCAATCCGGGAGCTTCGTCATCCCAGTCTGTGCAGCAGTCTTTTGCTCCGAGAGGTGAGCAGGTAGACCAGGGGCCTACGGGGCGCGTGTATGCTATTACCGCGCAGGATTTAGTACCGGCTCCATCAGTAGTGAGAGGTACTTTTCTGTTTTGCAACTCAGTTGCTAATGTGTTGATAGACACGGGTGCATCTCATTCTTTTGTATCTGCTGCATTTGCATCTGTTTTGGAATTGGAGTTAGCACAGTTAGCATCTCCTATTTGTGTGGTATCGCCTTTGGGTGGTGAATTAATTCTGAAACAGGGTGTTAGAGGATGTGATATAGAGGTCGCCGACTATAGGCTTCCTTTTCCGTTTGTTGTCATGCCCATGAAGGGTTTTGATGTTATTTTGGGTATGGACTGGTTATCGTCATACCGGGCTGTTATTGATTGCTATCGCCAGAGGGTTACATTGTGTACCTTGAGCGGGGAGTGGTTCCATTTCTTGGGAGACCGGGTTGGTAGTGTTTTGCCACCGGGGTATGATTCGCGAGGGCGAAGTGAGCTTAGTAGTCTACTTGCTAGCTCTGAGAGTGGTGAGAGTGGTGAGACCCAGGTTGTGTTACCGAGGGTGGTTTGTGAGTATTCGGATGTCTTTCCCGAAGATCTTGTTAGTTTGCCACCTCACCGAGAGATAGAGTTCTCTATTGATTTAGTGCCTGGTACGGCGCCGATTTCTATGGCACCTTACCGTTTTGCTCCAGCAGAGTTGGTTGAGTTGAAAGTTCAGCTCCAGGAGTTGCTCGATAAGGGCTTTGTTCGCCCTAGTGTTTCACCGTGGGGAGCGCCGGCCCTCTTTGTTAAAAAGAAAGATGGTGCCTTGAGATTGTGTATAGACTACCGGAAGTTGAATCGGGCTACGGTTAAAAATAAGTACCCTATGCCCCGTATAGATGATTTGTTTGACCAGTTGAAGGGTTCCCGTTGTTTCTCTAAGATAGACTTGAGATCGGGTTACCATCAGTTGAGGGTCAGGGAGGAAGATATTCCTAAGACGGCATTCCATACGCGGTATGGCCATTACGAGTTTCTGGTGATGCCATTTGGACTTACCAATGCACCGGCAGTCTTTATGGACTTGATGAACCGGATTTTCCGGGAGTTCTTAGACCGATTTGTGGTTGTTTTCGTGGACGATATCCTTATCTATTCGTCTTCTGAGGAGGAGCACGAGGCACACTTGAGAGTGGTGCTTGAGTTACTTAGAGCCCATAGGCTGTATGCCAAGTTTGGGAAGTGTGAGTTCTGGCTGGGGGAAGTCAAATTCTTAGGCCACGTGGTATCCGGGGAAGGGGTGTCTGTTAATACGTCCAAGGTTGAGGCAGTGCAAGATTGGGCACAGCCTAAGAGTGTGTTTGAGATCCGCTGTTTTCTGGGATTAGCTGGGTATTACCGTCGGTTTGTGAAAGATTTCTCCAGGTTAGCGTTACCGTTGACTAGACTGACTCGGAAGGGAGTCAAGTTTGTGTGGAGTGAGACTTGTGAAAAGTCGTTCCAAGAGCTGAAAGTTAGATTGACCACCGCTCCGGTGTTGATTATTCCGGAGAGAGGGTTGGGTTATGCGGTTTATTGTGATGCTTCACGAGAGGGTTTGGGTTGTGTGTTGATGCAAGAGGGAAAAGTGGTAGCTTATGGCTCACGTCAGTTGAAAATACACGAGAAGAATTACCCCACACACGACCTAGAGTTAGCAGCAGTGATCTTTGCCTTGAAAATCTGGAGGCATTACCTTTATGGTGAGAGGTTCGAGGTATTCTCGGATCACAAAAGTTTGAAGTATCTGTTTACACAGAGAGACCTGAATTTGAGGCAGAGGAGATGGATGGCGTTCATCGAGGATTATGATTTTGAGTTGCATTATCATCCGGGAAAGGCCAATGTTGTGGCCGATGCCCTTAGTAGGAAAACCATTAGTGATGTAGCTTGTATAGCCATCCGGGAATGGGTGATGTTGGGAGCACTTGGCGAGTTTGATTTGCTACTGGGCGAATCTGTTGAGGCTGCGGCCTTGTTTTCTGTCGTGGTGCAGCCTACACTTGTGACTAGAGTGTTAGAGGCACAGAGAGGTGACCTTGAGGTAGAATCCCTCCGAGAGAAGATCTCCAGTGGGAAAGTTGAGAAGGGTTTGACGGTGTATCCCGACCTGAGTGTGAAATACCGAGACCGTTTGTTTGTACCGGAGTCTTGCCGAGAGGAAGTACTCCGAGAGTTTCACCATTCGCGCCTTGCGGTGCATCCGGGAGGTACGAAGATGTATCAGGATTTGGGTCGCCAGTTTTGGTGGCGGGGTATGAAAAGAGATGTGGCTGTTTTCGTATCGAAGTGCCTTACTTGCCAGCAAGTAAAGGCCGAGCATCAGAGGCCAGCAGGTTTGTTGCAACCCTTGCCCATTGCCGAGTGGAAGTGGGAGCATGTCACTATGGACTTCGTTGTAGGTCTTCCGAGGACTCAACGGGGTAGTGATGCTATTTGGGTGGTTGTAGACCGGTTGACTAAGTCGGCGCACTTTATTCCTATGCGCGTGAGAGATTCGGTAGATCACCTTGCCGATTTGTATATTCGGGATGTAGTGAGATTGCACGGGGTCCCAGTGACGATCGTCTCAGATAGAGATCCTCGTTTTACTGCTAGGTTGTGGCAGAGTTTGCAGAGTGCGTTGGGCACTAAGTTGACCTTTAGTACGGCTTATCATCCTCAGACTGACGGGCAGTCCGAGCGTACTATTCAGATCCTCGAGGATATGCTTCGGGGTTGTGTCCTGGATTTCAGTGGGACGTGGGAGAGGCACTTGCCATTGGTAGAGTTTGCCTACAACAACAGTTTTCAGTCTAGCATCGGTATGGCACCGTTTGAGGCCTTGTATGGCCGACCGTGTAGGTCTCCAGTGTGTTGGGCCGAGGTGGGTGATGCACCTTTGTTGGGTTCGGAGTTGGTTAGGGAGACGACGGAGAAAGTTGAGCTTATCCGTAAGAGGCTTGTTACAGCCCAGAGTCGACAAAAGAGTTATGCCGACCGTAGGAGGAGGCCTTTGGCGTTTGAGGTAGGTGATCATGTCTTTCTGAAGATATCACCTAGGCGAGGCCTGATGAGGTTTGGGAAGAGTGGGAAGTTATCCCCTCGGTTTATTGGTCCTTTTGAGATCCTTGAAAGGATAGGTGAGGTTGCTTATCGGTTAGCCTTACCGCCGCAGTTGTCCGGAGTGCATGACGTGTTTCATGTGAGTATGCTTCGGAAGTATGAGCCAGATCCATCACATGTGTTGGATTGGACTGATTTAGAGGTAGATGAGGATGCCTCGTATGAGGAGAGACCGGTTCGGGTCTTGGATAGGCGGGATCAGGTCCTGCGTGGCAAGACCATTCCTTTGGTGAAAGTCTTGTGGAAACATCACGGAGTGGAGGAAGCCACTTGGGAACGTGAATTGGAAGTCCGAGAGAAATATCCGGACTTGTTTGTTGTTATGTAATCTTATATTTAAATTTTACATTTTGTTGAACTTAAGAGCTTTGATATATGTCTTAAGTTGTGAAACATTGAAAATGTTTTGGTTATTGGAAGTATGTTTTGGAACTTGCCTCATATGGAAGTTGAAAGTGACATTATATGTGTTAAATATATTGTTGAAATTGGAAGGATAATGCATAATGTTGTTGCATGTTGAAAATACATATGTTGTTTACATATTGTGATATGTCTCTTGTTAAAGGGATGGGATGACCGGTAATGGGTCGAATTGTTGAATGTTAAAATGTAACATTGTTTAAAATTGAGGAAAACTTGTTTTTGAAAACTTGTGTTTAATTTCGGGGACGAAATTCTTTAAGGGGGGGAGGTTATAGCGATCCCGGGTTTACCCTTGTTGTATAGTGATCCGGACATGTGTCCGTGGATGTTGGTAGTTGTTTATTATCTTGTTTACATCCTTTCTTACTTTGTATTTGAGTTATAGGATGTGTTGAGCGGGTTTGTTACAGGTTGGTTGAGTTTAGAAACCAAAACTAGTTGCCCAGATTTTTGGCCTGTACGCTCGAGCGGAGGTGTTGGCGCTTGAGCGTAGATTACATCCATCCAGTATCTTGTTGTGCAGTGTTGTGAGCTCGAGCGTAGGGTTGGGAGCTCGAGCGGAGGCCTGGTTCTGCAAAAGTGCTGGGCGAGTGCATTCTGCGCTCGAGCGGGAGGTTGGCCGCTCGAGCGGAAGTCTGTGAGTGGCCGCTCGAGCGGGGTGTTTTACGCTCGAGCGTAAGACTGGGTTTAAATCCCGAAATTGTGACTTTTCAAATCACTTTTTCACTTTCTCTTCTCTCTCTTACTTTTCCAAAATCACCATTGTTGAGCCTCTCACTCTAGACTCTACCTTCTCTCTAGGTTTTGATCTAGTAGGAGTGATTTACTCACCTTTGGCCTTTACAAAAAAGTTGTTGATCGTCGAGGGCTTCATTTTAATCTGAAAATCTCGGGTTTTGGAGCACGTTGGGTTTTGTCGTCTTCTCCTTTGGGACTCCGAATTTGAGGTAGGGATAACCTACTCCTCTCTATGGGTTTTGTCTTTAAATTTTGGTATTTTGAGATGTTGGGCTTGGTTTGGTAATTTTGTGAAAGTTTGGGGCTTTTGTGTAATTTTACAAAAGTTGGGGTTTTATTCATAATAAACCTAGATGCATGTTTGGCATAGAAAATTGGAATGATTGTTGAATCATTGATGAAAATGGGACCTAAGGGTTGAAATGGTAATTATGGAAAATGGCCTAATTACATTGTTTAATTAATTGGGATAATTAATTGGTGAGAAATGAGGAAATGAAATGTTGATTGAATATCCATTTGTGCATTTATTTTCTGTTTTAAAAATAACTGCTTTGGGCTATCGGTGGAGGATAGTCGAGATTGTTGTAGACAATGCATGATGATTAGGTAAACGGAAACTAATCAATGGAATGTGTCATGGAACTTGACGGTTGATAGAATACATTAATTGTGTGTATTGTGTGATTGTATATAGAACCAATGTGTTTATATACGTTATGTGTAGAGGAGGAGATAGGGGATGTACTCCGCGGTTTAGGGAAAGATAGGGGATGTACCTCTAAACCGGATAGGTATTGGGAGGAGATAGGGGATGAACTCCGTAGACAGAGCTCATATGCTTGTCTAGAGAAGTGAAGATAGAGCTCATATGCTTATCTTTGTGAAGTGTGGATACAGCTTGTATGCTTATCTGTGGATATTGTTGATATACATATCTGTTGAGAATGTGGATATAGCTTTTATGCTTATCTGAATGTGAGATATAGTTTTTATACATATCTGTGGAAATGATGATAGAGCTAGCATGCTTATCTGTTGAAAAGGGAAAATGAAAAGTAATTGGGACTTGTAAGTTGTTGACATAAATATGTAATTTATGTGATTGTATCAGTGTTGACCAACTATCAATTGCTAATGTTTTAGTCATTGTCCATGGTTGGTTTAGTGTATTTCTACTGGGCTGTGGCTCACCCTATATGGGAATATCATTTTCAGGTGCAGGAAGCATGCCACCTCCAAGGACATAGCTGGGAGGCTAGTGGCGGGCATAGTTTCGTCGTTTTACTTTTGATGTATTACATGTAATTTCAAGCCAAGGGCTTAATGTGTAAACGAGTTAGAACTCTTTGTTGTAACCAAGTGTTAACTTGGAAAGCTGTAAGCCCGTAGGGCATTTTGTTATGAGGTTAACATGTAATACTTATGTCTTGGAATTCTAATGAATGAAAGGAATGCGGTTAGTTTAAATGAAAATGCATGTCTTATCTGATGGGTTTAATGTTATTATTTTGAGGGCGTTACACATGTCCTTCCTTGATCCCATGATCCCACATTCCTCTCTCTTTTCTTTTTATTTTTGTATTTTCTCCCATTTTTATTTTTCTCTCTATGTTTATTATTTTTTATTTTCTCATTTTTGTTCACTTATTTTTATTCATATAAAACAACGGCTGATGTTTCATCTCTACGTGGAGTTTTTTTTTACTCCCTATGTGGAGACTCATATCTTTTCTGCGTGAAGGTTCTTTTTCTCTATTTAGGATTTATTTGATATTTTGTATTTAGATTTATTTTATTAGATGAGTTATTGTTAGATGTATAATATATTAAATATTGTGTTTTCTCATAAAAAAATAAATATAAAAATAAACAATTAAGACTTGTACGAAAATTTAAATTTAATATTGTAATTTTGACACAAATGACATGCAATGTATTCTATTATATAAATGAAGGATGTCACATTTAAAAATAAAATCAAAAAAAAGAAGAAGAAAAGAATGCTCCCTACATACAATTACTATCACATTTAATATTTGCTTAAGGATTTTTTTTTTCTTATTAATCAAATCGACTAACATTGTTAAATAATTCTTTTTATTTATCGAAAACTATCTACAAATTTAAATATAAAATTATAAATTCATAACATTTGCACTTAGTTATATGAATTAGGTATATTTTACATTTGTTAGAAAACTGGTATACTACCAAAAAAAAAAACTCTCTTTTTTTCCACTTCAAGAACTTTTATGATAAGAGCTTATCATAGATCCACGTAGAAGAAAAATCTCAATCCAACCCATAGGAACACACCACACTATTCTATTTCGTGCAGTGTACCTAAAAAATTAAATAAATTACATACAAAATTCAAATATAGCAACTTAATTGAGTTTTGAATAGAGATGGTAATTTTTCCCAATATCACTTCAATGAGAAAATAGGGTGGGGATGGGGAAATTATATGTTCACACCCTTAATTAATTCAGTACACATCTTTTTTTAAATTTTTTTATTACATTTTTATCCTTCAATCAAATTACCAACACACCCCTCCTTTTCTTCCTCCCTCTCTCCCTCCCAACTCAACCCTAACCTTTGCCATTTCTTACCACCGACAGTCTCCTCCCTCCCTTCCGATCATCACCACCTTCATAGCATTCCTCACCTCTTGCCCGACATCTATTACATAGACCATCTCCATTATACTAATCAAAGTTTTAATTTGTGTATAGTGTAAAATGATGTGTATTGAGACAAAATTAAAAGTTTTAATTTGTGTATGGTGTAAAATGAATAAATGGTATATACTAAGATAAGTAAGGATGTTTAAATAGAATTACTTGTGGGGACGCATTTTCTTGTTCTCGCCCCATCTCCATTGGACTAATCAAATATAGTTTTATATAATATATATAATTTCATTTTTTTTAAAATACAATAAGACTAAAACACTTAAAGGTTTTACATTTTATACTAAGTTCAAAATTAAAATATTCTTAATAAGCCTCACTCAAATGGAGCCCAACTCCAAAAGGTCCAAAATTATTATTTTTAATTCAGCTAGCAACCAAACCACAAAAAAAATAAAAAATAAAAAATAAATAAAAAAATAAAAAGAATAATGTTTAATTAGTAATTTTGTAGTTTATTATATTATCCATTGAAAAAGGTATAATAGAAGAGTAATTTTGCAATTAAAAATTAAAAAGAGTACTGTTTAATTAGTAATTTTGCAAGTTTAATTAGGAACTTTGCAATTAAAAATATAAGAAGAGTAACATTTAAGTGAAATTTTGTTGCATTTAAATTATTGTTTTCATATAATTTTATATTTTTAAAAATTGTGTACTGAATTTTGGTAAACTATGAAATAACATTTAACAAAATATATGTATTGATATTACTAATACGATCATATTTATCAATCAATATCCGACAATGTCAGTTAATATATTGATAAATAACGGTACTGAAAGTGTAAAATCTAAAATCTCGACACTAAATGGGTTAAATAACGACTGATAATTCAAACCCTAATTGTGCTAGCGATTTATACCTATAATTACAGATTATTTCCACTTGGAAAGGCCGAAACATGGGCATCACTAACTCCCAAAATTTTCCTAATTTTTGTTCGATACAAACAAAACAAAGAAACAAAGAAAAACAAAGGTGTCATTGATGGTGGGAGATAAAATTTTGAAAAATAATAATAAAAAAGGATTGTTTGTAATGTTAACTGATTTGGAATACCGAACACATTTGAAACCATCGAACAAAATATTGATTGATTACGTATTTTCAAATGTTTTTTTTATTGAATATGAATACGTGGGTTTAGGATGGTGATGAAAAAGAATATGATTAGAGTTTAAATTGATAAGGAATATATATAGATGGGGATGGAGATGGGTGTATAATATTGTAGAGTGTCATTGTAATTGTTTTCATTTGGTGAGAGGATGTTCCATTTAAAATTGTCATTTAATGTAATTTTACCTCAGCATATAATTGTAAAAAAATAAATGAGTGAGAATTGAAGGATCTAAAGAAATTAGGTAGATGCTAATAACAACACTCATTTTTAAACTTTATAAATTATTTTGTATATGTATTAAGTAATATTGTGTACTAAGAGTATTAATAATGTATAAATAAAATCACCCAATTTAAAATTCTAATAATTTTCTAGTATCTTTTCTGTTACCCTAACTTTTCCATTTAGTTTAGTTGAGACATCTTACCACAAGTAGGTGTTTTCTTATGGCCAAAGTGGTTGTGGTTGGATAGTATGAGTTTAATACACATGTCGACATGGCTGGGAAATGTTTTCTAATCTTGATGAGGTAGACATGTATATTAATAATTTTTTTTTCTAATAATGAACTACAATATTATTTTCTACTAACATAAGAAGTAAAAAAATAATATAAAAAATATATAAAGAGTTTTTTGAAATCTTATGAGTAGGACAATTGCCCCTTCTACTCCACTCTAGGTCCATTATTGTTTCCTTGATCATGATTGATATATGCTTCATGTACCATGTACAATTTTAAGATCACATCAATATGGAAATATTAAAGATTATGTAACATGTGCAAGTTATGTCATTTGTAAATTTCATCATTATAAATGACATAATTTTTTGTAGGAGTCCTAATTAAAAATAAAATTTGAATTATAACCGAATATCAAATCAAGCATGACTAAACAACTCTTAGATCATAATCAAAATAATGTCATAATTGACATCACAATATGTTATAACTAATCACTATATGTCATAATTCAACTAATTTTTGATCCGAAGATCTTTTATTAATTTTGGATAAATTTTACAAGAAAATTATAACGTTTTATGATAAAAATTATAATTATTAAAAGTGTATTATGCTATTCTGTGATAAAAATACAATGACGAATCTATGGTGTGTGATAAAACAAACATAACAGGTTATCGAGTCAAAAATTTATTAAAAGCAGCAACCTATACAAATATTAATTCTATGATATAAATCTAGAATTTGTTAAAAATAGCCACACAAAATAATAATAATAATAATAATAATAATAATAATAATAATAATAATAATAATAATAATGAGAATGAATGTGAATTGGAAATACATTTATTTTTTTAGGAGCTTCAAACCATGTCAATTTTAGAATCTTTTAAGTTATTAAATCAAAGCTCTAATCTCTTTGACCAAACAGACACAATTTATCCAAAAAAACAACTATCTATTGCAATTTATCGGTTGAAATCAACCTATCTCTTAAAATTCACCAAACTAACTATGTGTTAAAATGTGATAAATGCCACTCATTTAACAACATATTTGTTGAATATAATACATTTCTCTACCCCACCATCACCACTTGCCACCGCAAGTCACCGCCGATTTTTTCGGCAACTTTTTCAACATCGTCAACATTTTTCACCATGTCCTTACTATTAAACAAGATTTTACCTTGGATCTAATACTTTATACCCCTTTGAAATAAACTTTTCGCCAATTGTCTCTATCATTTACTACTAATAAACCAATAAAATAGAATTTCTTTACCAATATCTAATCATTTTCTTTTCATTTTCAAAACCCAACAAGAAAAAAAATAAAAATAAACACTACATTTTTATTTTCCTATTTTTTCCCACCCAAATCCAAAATCCAAACCAAACTAAACTTCAATCCATCTGTGACAACCCTCACCACCGTTTACTGATTAACCACTGATTACTGTTAAACTGAGACTGATTATGATAATCGACTGAATTGACTAAAATCTGGAACTGATTAACTGTCTGTATCTGTTTAAGTGCATCTCTATCTGTTCGACTGTTAAGCTATCTGTTCATGTTTTATGTTTTAAACTGCAAATTGAAGGCTTTATCGGCGGCCAAATTTGAAATTGATTAGTGATATGTGTTAATCATAATTTATGTGATTTTATAACATATTTATTTGAAATGTGATTTGGTATGATTAAATAGATTAAAATAAGTTAAATTACACAAGTTACATTATTTACTCTTTGGCCACTTAGTGGATTAATCTAGGACCCTTTTGTTGATTTATTTATGTTAGCATTAGACTTTCCTTCAGCCTTTTCTTTTCCTAGAGCAACCGACTAGAGTGAGAGATTGAGAGGGAAAGCTTGATTTCATTGGAGAATTAGAAGTTTTGAAGGTTTATTTGCATAATTGAGCCTCTACACTTGTAATCCAAGACCTGAGGTAGGATAATTACCTTCTTATTTATGAATTCTAGTCTTATGTTGCATGGTTCATGGAAGTTAGAGATTGAAGTCAAGTATTAGCTTAAATTGTTGAATTGAAGCTTGTATCATGCATGCATGTACATATTGTGAAGTTTTAAGGTTGTTTCCATAGAAAATCTTACATACATGTTTACATTTTGGTTCTAGTCCATGAATTCATCTTGATTTTGAAGGAATTGGCTCTTTAGAGCAAGTATTTGAAGCCTTTGGAGTTGTTTAAATCCATGCATGTTACATTTAAAGCATGTTCTTGAAATTTGGTTTGAATTGTGTTTAATTGGACTACATTTGGGCTTTGATTTCTCAAATTGATCTTTGAAACATGTTATATTATGGGTTTTGAAGTGTTTTCCAGAAAATTAGCCCAAAAGGATCGAATTTGGTACATTGAAACTTGTTTTTGAGCTTGAGGTTCAAATCTGGAAATTTCAGATTTTGAACTCATGCTCGAGCAGAGTGATTGGCGCTCGAGCATGAAATTCGTGCCTCCAGCACTTTACACTGTTTTACAGTCCGCTCGAGCGTGGTATTGGACGCTCGAGCGAGGACTTGTGTCACACGCTTGAGCGGGTATCGAGCGCCCAATCGAGCGTGATTTTCACACATCCAGTACTTTTGGCATATTTTACAGTTCGCTCGAGCGGGGTAACTCGTGCTTGAGCGGAGTATTTTGTTTGCCTGTACGCTCGAGTGGGGAAAACCACACTCAAGCGGGACCTCTACTTTCTGAAAATTCTGAAAATATTTTTAAAGTGCATCTTTGTATCTTCATTCCATCCTAGGCATTCTTAGGCCTAGTTTCTGGCATCTTAATGAGGATATTGATGTAGAACCACATCGAGGCAAATTAGGGATTAAGTTATTATTTTCCCAACTGTGTAGTGTGTGTTCACTCTAAAACTGTGTAGGGTTGGCATCTGGAGATGCGCTCTAACTTATCTGTAGCCCAGAACTTTGTGAGTAACAATGTTGTAAAGATATGTTCGAAAATGAATATTTTCTGAATGATCAACTGAACTGTTTTCTGAACTGTTTACTGTTAACTGAATGAATGTTTGTCCTCTATTCTGAACTGTATTGTGGCATCCTTAGCAACTACTGATACTGTTACTGCTACTGTTACAGAGATCTCTGTCAGTTCCTATTTTGGAACTTCTGTTTACTGTTATGATGGCCATCATTGGCTGTTCGGTCTTTTAAGACCTACTGTTTACTGGACTGTTCTGCTAATGGATGTACCACATATGCCTGTTATGACTGAATGACTGATATACTGATTCAATGAACTGTTTTCGTTACTGTAAGAACATTCATTCCTAACCTCTTTACACATTATGTTATTCACTGGGCTTTACCTCACTACTCATATATATATGTAGGTGTTCAGGCACCAGACCAGAGCTAGGAGCATGGGTTAGACTCCCTTTTGTCAAAGCCAACCATTGTGCCTCACTGCGAGGTTCCGAGCCTGTCAAGCGAGGGCTTTTGGGGTGTTTTAGTTTTCCTCCTTCTTGGTTATGTTATGTATAGACTGAATTTTTTTGTATTGTACTGTTTTAAATAGGAATTAAGTCCCTGTCCTGAATGATTGTATATATTGTACATGTATGTATAGATTGTTCTATTATTAATGTGTATATATATGAAAAGTCTTTTTGCATACAGACTGTCATAGCTCATTGGACATATTTTAATTACTGTATTGGCTTCCGCCAGCCCCTGTACTCTGTAATTCTGTTTGACTGTTAAGCAGGCCTTCGGTAATCTTGGATTACTGGCCGATTACGGTGCTAAACCCGGGTTTGGGTCGTGACAGAGTGGTATCAGAGCGATACTTAACCACGAGTTATACTGCACACACGTGTCCAAATGAGCTATAGGATGTCCTAAAAAAGTGATTAGGGCATTACATGAGCATGATAAGTGTGTGTGGCTAGGACATGAATATAATTGTTAATGTGATAATCTGTCTAAGTATGCAATTGCCTATGTTTATAATTGTTATAACTGTCTATAGTGAGATAGACAACGCAAGAAATGTTGATGAAACTGAATCCTCTGAGGCAAGAATGGCAAGGTTGGAGAGAATGGTGGAACTGCTAACTGAAAGACAAGGGCAACAATAGAACCAACAGCCCCCACCTCCTCCAGTACAACCAAAGCCACCTATGAATGATGATATCATAACTCTGACACAGAAATTTAGTAAGATGAAACCGCCATCCTTTCAAGGAGGCCTCGAACCGCTAAAAGCTGAAGCTTGGGTTCTTGAGACTGAAAAGTTATTTGAAGTTTTTCCATGTTCTGAAGCACACAAGGTGTTGCTAGCTACCTTCACCTTACAAGAAGAAGCTAGAAGGTGATGGATGTTGATCCGTGATACAAATACTGTCATGAACTGGGCTCAATTTAAGGAGTCCTTCTTCGAAAAGTACTTCCCTTAGTGTGTCAGGGACAGAAAGGTGACTGAATTTGAACAACTGAAACAAAGTACCATGTCCGTGGCTGAGTATGAAACAAAGTTCACCGAACTTGCTAGATATGCACCACACATGGTGGTCACCGACTATAAGAAGGCCAGGAAGTTTGAAGGCGGCCTCAATGTAGAAATACTAGATAGAATCAAAGTGCTAAAGTTACTGAAATATGTGGATGTTCTTGACCGAGCCATTATGGCCGAAGCAAATATCGAAGCTTTGAAACAGACTGAAACACACGCAACTGAGTGGCGCGGGAAGAAACGGGATTTTAAATTCAAGAAAGGCAGAAACAACCCACTGAACAAAAAGCAAAACTTAGGGTCAACCACCAGCTCCAGTCAGGGACGTGGTTCAATACCGCCCTGTTCTGAATGTGGTAAGAAACACAAAGGGGTTTGTTATAAATTATCTGGTGCTTGTTACAGGTGTGGCAAGGTGGGCCACATGGTCAAAGATTGCCCTTCCACTCCTCAGGGCAATAGCAGCATCAACAGCTGCATCGAAACCTAATCCGAAAGCTACCGGGAAAGAGCATATGAGGCAAGGCCGAGTGTTCGCTCTCGTACCGGGAGATGTAAAAAATACCGAGATCGTCGTGTCAAGTATCCTTTCAATTTGTACTCAAAATGCGTATGTTCTGATTGATTCGGGGTCTACACATTCATATGTATCGCATGCTTTTTCGCGAAAATTGAATAGACCATTGGAACCCATGAATTAATTGTTAGCTGTATCTTCACCTGTTGGGGGATCTATGACTTGTGCTTATATGTACCCTGCATGTGAAATTATTGTTAGAGAGGCACATTTGTATATTGATTTACTGCCATTGAACATAGATCGTTTTGATTTGATATTGGGAATGGACTAGTTAACAAAATATTATGCTACCATAGACTGTGTAACAAAACAAGTTGTTTTCCGTCCACCTGGTGTGCCTGAATTTGTGTTTAATGGAGTTGGAGTTGGAGTAGTACCTCCCATGTATCTGATTTCCTCCATGAAAGCCTTTAAATTGATTAGAAAGGGGTGTAAAGGGTATTTCTGTTCTGTATTGACTGTGCCTACTGATGTTAAAACTGATGTGAACAGTATTCCTATAGTTAGAGAATTCCCAGGCGTATTTCCAGATGATCTTCCAGGGGATTTGATTGATAGGGAGATTGAGTTTACCGTTGATGTGATTCCGGGTACATAGCCTGCATCTAAAGCTCCTTACAGAATGACACCAACTAAATTAAAAGAATTAAAGGTGCAACTGCAAGAACTGTTAGATAAGAAGTTCATTAGGTCTAGTACTTCACCGTGGGGCACACCTGTCTTGTTTGTGAAAAAGAAAGACGGCTCACTGAAACTTTGTATTGACTACCGTGAACTGAACAAGGTAACTGTGAAAAATAAATATCCATTACCACGTATTGATGATTATTTGATCAGTTACAGGGTGCTCAAGTGTTCTCTAAGATTGATCTCAGATTCGGATATGATCAGCTGAAAGTTAAACCAGAGGACATTGACAAAACTGCTTTTCGAACGAGGTATGGACATTACGAATTCCTAGTTATGCCTTTCGGAGTTACCAATGCACCTGCCGCATTTATGGACTTTATGAACAGAATTTTTAAACCATTCCTCGATGACTTTATTGTTGTATTTATAGACGGCATTCTGATTTATTCTAAAAGTAGAGAAGAACATGAACACCATCTGAGACTTGCCTTACAGACCCTAAGAGAACAGAAACTGTATACGAAATTGAGTAAGTGTGAATTTTGGCTTGATCATGTTATGTTTTTGGGACATGTTATTAGTAGAGATGGCATTTCAGTTGACCCACAGAAAGTTAAAGCCGTGGTAAATTGGCCTAGACCAACAAATGTTACAGAAGTCCGAAGCTTTTTGGGGTTAGCCAGGTATTACAGAGGATTTGTCAAAGACTTCTCCAAAATTGCCTTACCACTGACACAGTTGACTCAGAAGGGGATATCATTTGACTAGACTGACCAAAGAGAATCAACATTCCAAGAGTTGAAAACCCGACTTGTGACTGCACCGGTTCTTACCCTACCTTCAGGTACGGATGGTTTTACCATTTTTAGTGATGCTTCTCATAAGGATTTGAGATGTGTTTTAATGTAGAATGGGAGAGTTATTGCCTATGCTTCCCGACAACTGAGACCGCATGAAAAGAACTACCCGACCCATGATTTAGAACTTGCTGCAGTAGTGTTTGCACTAAAAATCTGGCGTCACTACCTTTATGGGGCGACATGTGAGGTGTATACAGACCACAAGAGTTTGAAATACTTCTTCACACAAAAAGAACTGAATATAAGGCAGCGGAGATGGTTAAAATTGATAAAAGATTATGATCTACAGATTTTGTATCATCCGGGGAAAGCTAACACCGTTGTCGATGCACTGAGTCGGAAATCAATTGGAAACTTAGACTATTTACTCACCGGACAGAAAGAGTTTCTTTGTGACCAGAGAAATCTGAAATTGAGATCGTTTTGCGAGAACAAGGTGGAACAATAGCTGTTATTTCTGCTCAACCGGCACTGATTGAAGAAATTAAAGAAAAACAACAACAGAATGACTTCTTGAAGAAGATCATCGAAGAACGAGAATCCAAACCGAGGCCGGATTTCAAATTTAGAATAATGTGTTGAAATTCCAGGGAAGACTATGTGTACCGAATGATTCTGAACTGAAAAGGAGAGTTTTGCAAGAAGACCATAATTTGAAACTGTCTATCCATCCTGGAAATACGAAAATGTATCAAGACTTGAGACTGAATTTCGGGTGGCTGGGAATAAAGAAAGAAATTGCCGATTTTGTGTCGAAATGTCTTTATTGCCAACAAGTTAAAGGCGAACATCAACGACCCGCAGGCTTACTGCAATCCTTACCGATACCGGAGTGGAAATGGGAACATATTACCATGGATTTAATTGTTGGTTTACCTCGCTCCAGCAAAGGTATGGATTCAATTTGGATTATTTTTGATAGATTAACTAAATCTGCTCATTTCTTACCTGTCAAAACAATTTATAATGCGGACAAATTGGCTATACTCTATATTGATGAAATTGTGAGACTGCATGGAGTACCTGTGTCCATTGTTTCTGATAGGGACTCGAAGTTTACATCGAGATTCTGGAAAAGCTTACAAACTGCATTGGGTACTGAACTGAGACTGAGTAGCGCCTACCATCCTCAGACAGACAGTCAATCAGAAAGAACCATCCAGACTCGGGAGGATTTACTAAGAATGTGTGTTCCTGATTTCCAAGGAAATTGGGAAAGTCATCTACCGTTGGCTGAATTTGCCTACAACAACAGCTTCCATTCAAGTATTGGAATGGCGCCTTTCGAGGTATTGTATGGCAGGAAATGTCGATCTCCGATCAGCTGGGTAGAAATTGGAGATGGGCCTTTGCTTGGGCTTGAGATTGTGTATGAAACTACAGAAAAAGTAAAACTGATCCAACAGAGACTGAAAACCGCACAAAGCCGACAAAAAAGTTATGCGGATGTCCGAAGGCGAGACAGAGAATATGAAGTAGGTGATCACGTGTTTGTAAAAGTGACACCGATGAAGGGCCAGACCCGTTTTGGGGTTAAAGGCAAGTTAGCGCCGAGATATGTTGGGCTATACGAGATTATTGAGAAAATCAATCTGGTGGCGTATCAAGTAGTGCTTCCTCCTGAAATGGAGCATATGCATAACGTGTTCCATATTTCTATGTTGAGGGAATACCTTCGGGATCCCTTCCATATGATTGAGCCTACTCGTGTAGTGCTAAGTGACGACTACACTTATGAAGAACGGCTCATTCAAATTGTAAACAGACGGATCAAGAAGTTAAGAAACAAAGAGATTCCGTTAGTGAAAGTTGACTGGCAAAACCATGGTAACGTCTATGCCACTTGGGAAAGGGAAGATGATATGCTGAAGAGATATCCTGAACTGTTTCCACTGAGTCCTGTTTTTTTCCAGAATGAAGGTAATTCGAGTTTGGAGGGCCAAACTCTTTATGAGGAGGGGAGACTGTGACAACCCTTACCACTGTTTACTGATTAACCACTGATTACTGTTAAACTGAGACTGATTATGATAATCGTCTGAATTGACTAAAATCTGGAACTGATTGACTGTCTGTATCTGTTTAAGTGCATCTCTATCTGTTCGACTATTAAGCTATCTGTTCATGTTTTATGTTTTAAACTGCAAATTGAAGGCCTTATTGGCGGCCGAATCTGAAATTGATTAGTGATATGTGTTAATCATAATTTATGTGATTTTATGACATATTTATTTGAAATGTGATTTGGTATGATTAAATAGATTAAAATAAGTTAAATTATACAAGTTGCATCATTTACTCTTTGGCCACTTAGTGGATTAATCTAGGACCCTTTTGTTGATTTATTTATGTTAGCATTAGACTTTCCTTCAGCCTTTTCTTTTCCTAGAGCAACTGACTAGAGTGAGAGAGTGAGAGGGAAAGCTTGATTTCATTGGAGAATTAGAAGTTTTGAAGGTTTATTTGCATAATTGAGCCTCTGCACTTGTAATCCAAGACCTGAGGTAGGATAATTACCTTCTTATTTATGAATTCTAGTCTTATGTTGCATGGTTCATGGAAGTTAGAGATTGAAGTCAAGTATTAGCTTAAATTGTTGAATTGAAGCTTGTATCATGCATGCATGTACATATTGTGAAGTTTTAAGGTTGTTTCCATAGAAAATCTTACATGCATGTTTACATTTTAGTTCTAGTCCATGAATTCATCTTGATTTTGAAGGAATTGGCTCTTTAGAGCAAGTATTTGAAGCCTTGGAATTGTTTAAATCCATGCATGTTACATTTAAAGCATGTTCTTGAAATTTGGTTTGAATTGTGTTTAATTGGACTACATTTGGGCTTTGATTTCTCAAATTGATCTTTGAAACATGTTATATTATGAGTTTTGAAGTGTTTTCCAGAAAATTAGCCCAAAATGATCGAATTTGGTACATTGAAACTTGTTTTTGAGCTTGAGGTTCAAATCTGGAAATTTCAGATTTTGGACTCACGCTCGAGCGGAGTGACTGGCACTCGAGCGTGAAATTCGTGCATCCAGCACTTGACACTGTTTTACAGTTCGCTCGAGCGTGATATTGGACGCTCGAGCAAGGACTTGTGTCACACGCTCGAGCGGGTATCGAGCGCCCAATCGAGCGTGATTTTCACACATCCAGTACTTTTGGCATGTTTTACAGTCCGCTCGAGCGGGGTAACTCGTGCTTGAGCGGAGTATTTTGTTTGCCTGTACGCTTGAGCGGGGAGAACCACACTCGAGCGGGACCTCTATTTTCTGAAAATTTTGAAAATGTTTTTAAAGTGCATCTTTGCATCCTCATTCCATCCTAGGCATTCTTAGGCCTAGTTTCAGGCATCTTAATGAGGATATTGATGTAGAACCACACCGAGGCAAATTAGGGATTAAGTTATTATTTTCCTAACTGTGTAGCTTAGTTTGTGTTCACTCTGAAACTGTGTAGGGTTGGCATCTGGAGACGCGCTCTAGCTTATCTGTAGCCCAGAACTTTGTGAGTAATAATGTTGTAAAGATATGTTCGAAAATAAATATTTTCTGAATGATCAACTGAACTGTTTTCTGAACTGTTTACTGTTAACTGAATGAATGTTTGTCCTCTATTCTGAACTGTATTGTGGCATCCTTAGCAACTACTGATACTGTTACTGCTACTGTTACAGAGATCTCTGTCAGTTCCTATTTTGGAACTTCTATTTACTGTTATGATGGCCATCATTGACTGTTCGGTCTTTTAAGACCTATTGTTTACTGTACTGTTCTGCTAATGGATATACCACATATGACTGTTATGACTGAATGACTGATATACTGATTCAATGAACTATTTTCGTTACTGTAAGGACATTCATTCCTAACTTCTTTACACATTATGTTATTCACTGGGCTTTACCTCACTGCTCATATATATATGTAGGTGTTCAAGCACCAGACCGAAGCTAGGAGTGTGGGTTAGACTCCCTTTTGTCAAAGCCAACCATTGTGCCTCACTGCGAGGTTCCGAGCCTGTCAAGCGAGTGCTTTTGGGGTGTTTTAGTTTTCCCCCTTCTTGGTTATGTTCTGTATAGACTGAATGTTTTTGTACTGTACTGTTTTAAATAGGGATTAAGTCCCTGTCCTGAATGATTGTATATATTGTACATGTATGTATAGACTGTTCTATTATTAATGTGTATATATATGAAAAGTCTTTTTGCATACAGACTGTCACAGCTCATTAGACATATTTTAATTACTGTATTGGCTTCCGCCAGCCCCTGTACTCTGTAATTCTGTTTGACTATTAAGCAGGCCTTCGGTAATCTCGGATTACTGGCCGGTTACGGTGCTAAACTTATAGGGGTGGGTTTGGGTCGTGACACCATTCCCATATGTTTAATTCACAGGTCCTGATATGTTTCAGTAAATCTGAAAATTTTGATAACCTACTACAAATACGATAAGAGTAAACATGTTTATTTTTAAAAGTTATAAACATGTTTAGTAAAACGTTATACTATATATTTTTTATTTTATACATATACAAAAAGAAGTTCTAAACGCCAAGCTATGAACATGTACATAAATTTTTAGGTAATTCAGCCCATACAGTTTAATCATCTTTACCTACGACCTGGATACATAATTTAGGTAATCACCAAAAGGTACAAAAAGGCTCAATTAAAACTTTTTGAGAATGAGAGTAGCTACCAAAAAATTTATGTTCTCACCCCCAAAAATTTATGTTCTCACCAAAAGGTATAAACGCATTTTCCTGTTCTTTGAGGTCCATTTGTTTTTCTGTTGTGTCAGGTATATTTTTTATCTTCATTATATATGTTTCAATTCATTTTGCAACAAAATAAAAAATCCAAATTTAAGTGAAATTTTGTTGCATTTAAATTATTGTTTTCATATAATTTTATATTTTTAAAAATTGTGTACTGAATTTTGGTAAACTATGAAGTAACAAAATCATTTATTTATTTATTTTTATCTTTTTCAGTTCTTGAAATGATTCCTTAATAGCTTAATCTGTATACGCAAATTTTAGTAATTATGTTCAAACAATACTAATAAATATAAAAAATAATAAAAAATAAAGTCTTTAAGAGAGTTTAAAAGAATTATTCATTCTCTCTTGCCCTCATTTTTATAAGATTCTTATTATCTGTTTTAAGAGAGTTTAAATTTTTTATTTTTCATTATTTTTGTGGACATTTGTCTGACAATCAAAAAATAAAGGGGAAATTACCCACAGGTCCCATGTGGAACATGTGAACACCATTTAATCCCATAACTTTTTGAGTACACCAAAAAGTCCTTTCCTCTCTCTCTTTCTGTTTTTTGCTTCCCTTCCTCTCTCGTTTTTTTTTTCCTGCATTTTTCTCTCATCGTCTTTGTCATGGACGACGACCGGTGATCATGTCTTTCTCCATTAATCGGGGTTCACTGATAACTGTCAACCATTGAAATCAACTCGTGACTTCACTCTCACCGACGACGAAGATAATATATTTCGGATGAAGAAGATGAGTGGATCTACTTAGATCTGATGTAGATCTACTCAGATCTACATCAGATCTACTCAGATCTACATCAGATCTGAGTAGATCTACATCAGATTTGGCTAGATCTAAACAAAAAAAGTTGCCGGAGTACAATCCTCTCTCTACATGCGCCTTTCTCCTTCGATCTCTTTTTTTTTTCTCTGCTATACACTTCTGTTTTTCTGTTCTAATGGAGAAATTTTTTGAATTTTGAACAAGTAGTTTTCGAGTTTTAGTTACAGGTGGTGAAAACTGTAAAATTTTGCAGTTTCAAATTTTTTTGGTGCTGGAATGAATCATGGTATAAAACTGTAAAATTTTATAGTTTCATAACATGTTTTTCAGTTTGATTAATAAGGATAAATGCTTAATAGATTTTTGTTTTGAAACTGTAACATTTTACAGTTTCAAAACTTACTTTTCAGTTTGATCACTATTTAGAGATTATTTGCTTGAACCTTACAAAAATTGAAAAATAACATATGTTTTCCCCATTGTTGCTGTTTTTTGTCGTTTCATTTTTTTTCCTTTTAGTTTATCAATATTTAGCACATTTTGCTATGTTTTTTTTGCTATAATTTATCCATTTATTCTTTTTTTTTTCCGGCAATATTCTAGACATTCCGGTGAGTCTCCAGTGATGTTCTTAACGTCTAGTGAACATTCTGAACATTCCGGCGACTTCCATTAACGTTCTTAACACTCCGGCGAACTTCCGGCGAAACTCCGGCGACTTCCCGGCGATGTTGAACATTCCGACGAGTCTCCGACGACCGTTTGACAGAAGTCCTACGGTAGTAAGATGTGAACAGTGTCTGTAAATTAAAAAAAAAAAAAAGGATTTTTTTGTAACAATTAAAAATGTATTGGACTAATTGGTGCAAGTATTTTGTTTTGGGATTAGTTGGGTTTTGAACTTGGTACAAGGGACTTATCAGTAAGTTCCCTAGAATTCAATTGTGAATTAAAAAATAAAAAACTTTGGGTTAGGGATAGGGTTCAATTTGAAACCCTAACCCTAGAATTGTCAGACAAATTCAAACAAAAACTTTGGATTAGCCCTAACTCTAATTTCTAATTTCAAATTCAATTGAAAACCTAGAACATTTTCACAATTCAAAAACCACAAGATTTTACCAATTCAAAACCACAATTTCAATTCACAAATCATATTCTACCCACATTGATATCAATTTCAATTCACAACATTTTCACATTCACAAATCCTATTCTACCCACATTGTACCCACATTCACATTTTGACAAACAAAATAAACACATATAAAATTCAAACTGAGAGAGAGAGAGAAACAAACATACCAGCGAGAGAGAGAACAGAGAGCGACCCACAGAGAGAGAGAGAGAGAGTGAGAGCAGGGAGTGAGAGAGAGCAGAGCGTGGTTCGGAGGGGAAAAAAAAACAAAGTATAAAAAGCGTGGTTGCAAATGAGGGAGGTGGGGGATTTTATATAAGTTTTAAAAGCGTGGTTGTTAAAAGCGTGGTTTATAACCACGTTTTATTTACAAAGCAATTTTCATAAAAAACATAGTTCCCAACCACGCTTTCTTTACAAAATAGATTTCTTTAAACGCGTGGTTTGTAACCACGCTTTCTTAATTAAAAGCGTGGTTTGTGACCACGCTTTTACGATTTTATCAATTTTCCACGACTGTGCCAGAAATATGGTGAAAGCGTGGTTTGGAATAACGCTTCAACTTATTTTAGAAATTTCGGCCAAACTAGGCTTAGTTTGGGAAATAGGTTAGTTGTTAGGGTTATTTTGGGAAATGGCCCTGAGATTTTTAGTTTAAGATCCCTAATATTAAGATTTCATAAGATAAATGATATTCAACATTTTTATAATAGTTAGGGTCCCTCAACATTTTCACAACAAAGAAATTTCCAACTCTTCACAGATAAATTTCTTTTTTTACAAATAAATTTTAGTTTCATTGAGAAATTTACAGAGAAATTTCAGCTCATCATAGAGAATCTTAATTCATAAAACAATATTGAATCTCTCATAATATTTAAAGTTGGAGAGGGATATTTCACTAATTTTCTCTTAATGAATTACTAATGAAAATCAGACTTAATGTTAAGTGGAATAAAATCTTAATAGAGTAAATGCAATTATACCAAATTTATATATATTTTTTCCAAATTTTAAGAGAGAGTACTATAATTTACCTTTCTTCTTTTGTTAAGTCCTATTTTGTGTTTTAAAAATATGATTTCAAAAGTTTCAAAAATCTGGAATGAAGTCATATTTTTAAAATAAGATTTTAAATCCAAAATCGTGTTTTTTTATTTTTATTCTTTACAAAATAAAATGAGTTTAAGAAATTAAAATAATATTAATATATATGGAAATACTATGGTACACACTCATGTACATCTTATAACTAAAGAAAAAAATGATATGATTTCATACTTTCTGATTTAGAACTAAAAAAAAAAATGTCATAACTAAACATAACATGATTAAAATAATATCATAACTAAAAAAGAAAATTAATCATAACTAAAAAAAATGACATAATTAAAAATGTATATGGTACACTTTTTTTTAAAGACGTGTATATTAGAATTTCCCATAACTTAAAAAAAAAAAAAAAACCCTCATCCGTTCGAAGATTTGACTTTGTGAAAATATACAAGTAAGAACTTTTTTTAGATGAGTAATGGTAGAGATTTTAAAAATTCTATCAAAAGTTCTACAAAATATCTCATATTGTGCGTGGGTCTTAGGTGGATCCCATATTCATGTAAGACATTTTGTATAATTTTTGATAGAATTTGTAAGATTTCTACCATTTTTGTTCTTAGACAAGATCAAGAAAAATAAGATTAAAGATTATTTTTGTTGATTTGCTGACCATGATAAGTATGTACCAACGAAAATATTTCCCCCACGAGCCATCCATGGTTTTCAATGGAGCTTAGACATGCTACAATCACTGTCATAACATAAAAAGACTCCATATCGAGCTCAGTGGATAACATAACCATTAACCACCATCCAAAATAGTATCTTCTAGTAGCCAAGCCCTTCAATGCTCTTAAATTTTGATACAAGTAGAGATAGACATTCAATGTGAAATTTAACATATTACAATATAAGAATATACAACCAACTTCAATTTCGCCAACTGCTGATAAAATTTGTAAGCAGAGACTGGCAAAATCCAATATAAAATGTTCGGCGTGTGACCATTAGACCAGGATGCCGTTAAAGAAACTGATAAAATTCACAAGGGTATGTTAAATTGTTAATCCTCTCAACCATTTACAATCATCTCCATGAGGAAATCATTCCAAGAGCTTATCGGACCGGGCAAACACCAGTGCAGACAATCGTTGATAACTTTAGCGTTTTTGTTCTTCGAAAATGGATGATCGTGTTGATAAGGACCAACATTGCCATCCGGTCTCAATAACAAGAGCTCCATTAAATCAAGTAGTTTAAGATTCACACCCTTTTCAGAAGCGATGGCGGCTGCCTTGTCAAACTCCTTCAATTAAACTTCGCGTGGAATTTTGATCAATGAGTTTAACTGAGTTAGGGAAAATATGTGATTCTCCACAAGTAAATCAATCAATGAGAATAAAAATTAATGCGAAAAAATTAAATCAGAAGCAACACAAGAATTTTTACGTGGTTCCCTCAATGTGAGGTACGTCCACGGGATCGAAATCCGATTCTACTATCAACCAAATAAGTTCCAAACGATTACAAACGAGACACTAATGGTCTTACAAAATCACCCTTAGGTAAATTCCTAATAATCACAAATAAATAAGAGGAAAGATCTCACCAAATAAATAAACTAAAATCTTCAAAACCAAAATTATAAAAGACGACAAATCTGAATCAAACTAGCATCAAATCAATAACACTAAGCTCCATGAACAAACCCACTAAATCATGATCAACAAGTGTGCTGCTGCTCCGGAGTTGTACGGCTGCCTCTTTGTTTTCTCACACCATTGAAAAACAAACAATACCAATATATATATGGTAAACTTGTGGGCTTTTTTATCAAACTCTAGTTGTAATCAAATTGAATTGGGTCTCCATAAATTAGATATAATATATTAAAATATATTATACCCAAACCAAACCAAACCAAATCAAATTAAAATTCTTTTTCTAAAACCAATTGGGTCTCCAACTCCAATAAGGAGATATACCCCAACAATTCCCCCCTATCGACTTAGGTAGAGACATCAACCATACCCGCCAAAGTTCGACACTTTAAATGTTTGTCCCTCAACAAAGTCTTAGTCAACATATCCGAAATATTATCATCTGTGTGAACCTTTTCGAGTTGTAACAATTTCGAATCTAACACATCACGAATCCAGTGGTATCTCACATCAATGTGTTTCGATCTCGAATGAAAAGTAGAATTTATACTCAAGTGAATAGCACTTTGACTATCACAATAAAACACATACTTTTCTTGCTTCAAACCCAATTCTTGCAAAAATTTCTTCAACCATAACTCTTCTTTGCAAGCTTCCGTAATGGCAATAAATTCAACTTCGGTAGTTGAGAGAGCAACACATTTTAGTAATTTAGATTGCCATGCCACAGCTCCCCCTGCAAATGTCATCAAATACCCCGAAATAGATTTCCTAGAATCAATATCACCGGCTATGTCAGAATTTGTGAACCCATCAAGCATCGGCTTACCATCCCCAAAACACAAACATACCTTCGAAGTCCCTCGAAGATACCTTAGAATCCATTTTACCGCTGCCCAATGTTCTTTACCCGGATTAGAGAGAAAACAACTCACCACACCAACAGCGTGAGCAATATCTGGCCTTGTACAAACCATGGCGTACATCAAAGAACCAACTACTGAAGCATAAGGAACTTTCTGCATCTCTTCCTTGTCTTTCTCACTTGTAGGACGTTGATTCGAACTAAGCTTGAAGTGACCTGCAAGTGGACAACCAACCAGCTTCGCTTTATCCATGTTGAATCTCTCAAGAATTTTCTCAATGTAGCTTTCTTGAGACAACCAAATCAGCCCCTCTTTGCGATCACGAACAATTTTCATACCAAGTATTTGCTTTTCCGGTCCCAAATTTTTCATAGCAAAAGATTTGCTCAACTCCGATTTCAACCTGTTTATCATGGTAGAATCTTGACCCACAATTAACATGTCATCAACATAAAGCAAAAGAATAATAAATTTGCCATCTGAGAAATTTTTCACAAACACACAATGGTCCGAAGTGGTTTTAGAAAAACCATTATTCATCATGAAAGAGTCAAATTTTTTGTACCATTGCCGCGGGGCTTGCTTGAGACCATACAAACTTTTCTTCAATTTGCAAACAAATTTCTCTTTTCCTTTTTCCACAAAACCTTCCGGTTGCTCCATGTAAATTCATTCTTCAAGATCACCATGAAGAAATGCGATCTTCACATCAAGTTGCTCAACTTTAAGGTTTATACTTGCAGCCATGCCAAGTACAACCCGAATAGAAGACATCTTTACAACCGGTGAGAAAATCTCATCAAAGTCAATACATTTCTTTTGCCCAAAGCCTTTCACAACAAGACGTGCTTTGTACCTCAGATTCTTGCCATCATTCTTCAATTTGAAGACCCACTTATTTTTTAAAATTTTCCTCCCCTTAGGCAACTTCACTAAATCATAAGTGTGATTTTCAACTAAGGAATTCATCTCCTCTTCTATGAAATTTTTCCAATCATCTTTCTTTGTATGCTCAACTGCTTCTTGGTAGCTCTCAGGCTCCCCTTGATCGGAAATCAACACAAATTCATTGGGAGGATACTTTCTTGAAGGTTGTCGATCCCTTATAGATTTCCTTAACTCAAGTTGTGGTGGCGGTTCTTGAGTTTGATTCTCTTCCTCAATTTCTGCCTCAACTTCATTAGGATTAGCATCATCCTCTACATCTTCAATAGGTGGCTGCACATCTCCCTCGTTTTCATCATCCACCGAAGATGAAGGAGATGGATCTATGTTAATGAGATCACTAGTTTTTGGCTCCGGTTGATCACCTTTGTTAAACTCTTCAATTGTTTGGTCTTCAAAAAACACAACATCACGGCTTCGAATGATTTTCTTATCGACCGGATCCCACAATCTATACCCGAGTTCATCACGTCCATAGCCAAGAAAAATGCATTGTCTTGACTTACTGTCAAGCTTGGACCTCTCATTCTTTGGAATGTGAACAAAAGCTCGGCAACCAAACGCTCTTAAGTGCTCATAAGTCACATCTTTGCCGGTCCAAACTCTTTCTGGAACATAACCATTCAAAGGATAGGAAGGAGACAAATTGATCACATCAACCGCTGTCCTCAATGCCTCACCTCAAAAGGATCTTGGCAATTTAGCTTGTGAAAGCAAACACCTTATTCTTTCCACAATGGTGCGGTTCATCCTCTCGGCAATGCCATTTTGTTGAGGAGTCTTCTTAACAGTCTTTTGGTGCCCAATACCTTGGCTGCGACAATACTCATCAAATGGCCCAATGTATTCACTACCATTGTCTGATCGGATGCACTTCAATTTCTGCCCTGTTTCTCTTTCAACCATGGCCTGAAAATGCTTAAATACTTCTAGAACTTGATCTTTAGTTTTTAGTAAAAAAGTCCAAACTTTCCTTGAATAATCATCAATGAAAGTAACAAAATAAAGTGCACCACCATGTGTTCTAACTTTTAAAGGACCACAAACATCCGAATGAATCAACTCCAAAACATTTTCTTTTCTAGAAGTAACATTTTTCTGAAAAGAAACTCTATGTTGTTTACCCGCCAAACAATGAACACAAGTTTTAAGATGTGTACCTTTTAAACTGGGTAGAAGCTCTTTCTTGAACAAAACTTGTAGTCCCTTTTCACTCATATGGCCAAGACGCTTGTGCCACAATTCGGTAGAAGTATCATCTTGAAGTGCATTGACAACACCTTTACAAATTTTTCCTTGCATCGAATAAAGTGTATGAGCATTCTTGCACTTAGCCACCACCAAAGAACCCTTTATGAGCTTCTATATTCCATCACCAAATTTGTTGTTGAAGCCTTCATCATCTAGCTTCCCAGTAGAGATCAAATTGAGGTGAATGTCGGGAACATGCCTCACATCTTTAAGCAACAATTTGCAGCCCAAATTTGTTTCCAAGCAAACATCACCCATACCAATAATCTTGGACAAACCTTCATTACCCATTCGAACAGAACCATAATCTCCTTCGGTGTAGGTAGTGAAGAAATCGACTCGAGAAGTCACATGAAAAGAAGCACCGGAATCAATCACCCAATTGCTCTCTTGGCCTACAAAATTGATACAATCATCTTCACAAACGACCATGAGATCATCCGTAGTAACTGCCGTTGTGTCTTCTTGCTTCTTATCCACACTTTTGTTACGCTTTTTCTCCTTGTTCTTGAGCTTTCAGCATTCTCGCTTCATGTGCACTTTCTCATGGCAATAATAGCACTCAATGTCTTTCTTTGAAAAAGAACCATCTCTTGATTTGTCACGGCTTTGATCACGACCATAAGGAGTCTTACTCCTCCCCCTTGTTTTGCTTCGGCCTCTTATAACCAATGCTTCTAAATGAGAGAAACTCGCTGATTTTCTTCTAGTTTCTTCATTCAACATGCTACTAGTGACTTGGCCCATTGTGACAACTCCATCGGGTACCAAATTACTAACTGTCACAACCAAAGTCTCACAACTTTCGGGCAAAGAACTAAGTAGCATCAAAGCTTGCAACTCATCATCAAAAACAATTTTCATAGAAGCAAGTTGGTTAACAATACTCTTTATTTCATTCAGATGTTCCGGAATTGGGCTGCCCTCTTTATATTTTAAATTAACCAACTTACGAAACAGAAAAGCTTTATTTGTGATTGATTTCCTATCATAAAGGCCTTCTAATTTTTTCCATAAATCATGTACTGAAGTTTCAGTAGCAACATGATGAAACACACTACCATCAATTCATTGACGGCTAACACCAACGGCTAACACCAACGGCTTTTCGATTAAGCCTATTCCATTCATCATCTTTCATACCCTCGGGTTTGCCACTATCACCCCCAATGGGTCCATACAAATCTTTACAAAATAATAGGTCATCCATTTTAGTTTTCCAAGTTACCCAATTGCTTCCATTGAAGCTAGACATACGACCCACATTTCCCTCCATTGATTTACACAAATAAATAAACCTAAATAAATCGTAAGCTCTGATACCAGTTGTTAGGGAAAATATGTGATTCCCCACAAGTAAATCAATCAATGAGAATAAAAACTAATGTAGAAAAATTAAAACAAAAGCAACACAAGAATTTTTACGTGGTTCCCTCAATGTGAGGTACGTCCACGGGATCGAAATCCGATTCCACTATCAACCAAATAAGTTCCAAACGATTACAAATGAGACGCTAATGGTCTCACAAAATCACCCTTAGGTGAATTCCAAATAATCACAAATAAATAAGAGGAAAGACCTCACCAAATAGATGAACCAAAATCTTCGAAACCTAAATTATAGAAGACTACAAATCTGAATCAAACTAACATCAAATCAATGACACTAAGCTCCATGAACAAACACACTAAATCATGATCAACAAAGTGTGCTGCTGCTCCAGAGTTGTACGGCTGCCTCTTTTGTTTTCTCACACCATTGAAAAACAAACAATACCAATATATATATATGGTAAATTTGTGGGCTTTTTTGTCAAACCGTAGTTGTAATCAAATTGAATTGGGTCTCCATAAATTAGATATAATATATTAAAATATATTATACTCAAACCAAACCAAATTAAAATTCTTTTTCCAAAACCAATTGGGTCTCCAACTCCAATAAGGAGATATACCCCAACAAGACTCGCCTTCCTTGACCGGTGTTGTCCTACGGCAAGTTCCGCCACTGAACCATTCCCCGTTCTCGAAGTGGTTCGGAGTGGTCGTCCGATAAAAATTATCTTTATTTAATTATGTGTTAATGTGCTTTAATTTAATTATATCTGCTTGAATTGAGGAATTATCTGTTGAGTTACGACTTTAAAACTGAAATTGTCGACTTTTATGGGTTTAGAAATCGAAATTGAGTACATAGATAAACTAATGAGAATTTTTAGAACTATTTGGGAAAATTAATTGAAAATTTATTTCGTCTGATTCGTTAAGGTGTGTTTGAGTGGTTAACTTTGTACTGCAAATTGAAGGCCTAAGAGGCTTCAAAAATCAGAACGGAGTACATAGTTATGATCAACGTGATTTTTAAAGTCATCTGGGAAGTCTAATTGAAATTTGATTTCGTGCAATTTGTAAGGGTATGTTTGGCTCTCCCTAATTGTGATAAGCTTATGTATATAGATATATATAGGATATATGAGTTGAACTCATCACTTTTGAGCCCAAAATATCTGAGGGAGAAGGAGAGGACCGAGAGAGAGAGAGAGAGTAAAAGAGAGAGAAAGCTCAACATTCATGGGATTTGAAGACAAATTGAAGAGATTGAAGAGCAAGGAAGAAGATCAACCATCAAAGCTTGGGAAAATTGAAGAGAGTTAAGGGAAAAGCAAAGATTGAACTAAGGTATGGAATCTATCTTGAATCCTTATGATTAATTCATCAATTTCATGAAGTCATAATGAGATTAGAAGATTTGAAACCCATTTGGGTTAGGGTTTTGTGTTATGTATTTAATTGAGCTAAATTTAAGAAATTAAAACTTGGGTCCTTTGATTTTGTCTATGATTGGAGCTCAATCTTGTGAATAACATATGAAATGAACTCTAGATTGTCCATAGAACAAGATTTATGCAAGGATCAAGTGTGTTTGTGGGTTGTGTTTTGGGAACTTTCAAGATTATGAAAGATAAAACATTGATCTTGAACTTGAAGCAAAGATTGATTTGTGTGAGTTGAAATTACACTTGAATGATGTTAGTTTATCATGTTGTGGGGTAATTTTACATGTTTTTGAGTGATTAGAGTTGAAACCTAGCTTAGAAAGTGGAAAAAACAAGTGTTAGAGCCAACAAACATTTTCGGCAGCAGATTTTGCCTAGAGCCGCAAGTGCGGTGGGGCTTCCCGCACATGTGACAGTCCATTTCCAGCACCCAAAATGATTTTGAAATAAAGCACCTTGTCCTGCACATGAGGCTCAATTCCTGCACGTACGGCCCTGTTTCCCATAGTTGCGGGGCACCCCTGTTCTAGCTCAATTTCGGATAAGCATATCTCTTTCATTTGAACTCCGTTATAAGTGATTCTTGAGCCTAAATTCAAGCCCTGGAAGTCTAGTTTCCAATGGTGGGAGTATCACACCCAAATTCTAAGTACACAAATACATATACTCAAATTTGTGAAGTTTTTTCACTTTCTGTCTACCAATTTTATACCATTTCTTCTTTTAATCCAGTTTTCTTTCGTTTCCTCCTATTTTTCTAGACACGGATTATAATCTATTGAGGACTAATGAGTTTAGAACCAACATAACTGATTGATTAAAGAGCAAAGAAAGGGATCGGTTATATTCATATGTTGTGTTATGTAATTGTGATTGTAGGTCAAGATGAGGACATCGTCCAACTGCTACCAGAAGCCCATCACTGTGAGTAATAGTATAGTAAAGATATGTTTTTCATTATCTATCTTGATTTATGTATGACAAGATTCTCTAAATGTTACATTTTATCTAAATGCACAAGTTTCCAAGAAATGTGAAATAAGTTATGAACAAGAAATGTAAATTATTTATAATATGATATGGTGGGCCTAAGGCTGTTCTGTTTATTTGTTCCACTTATGCTATGGCATGATATGAATTTATAGCGATCCCAGTTTTCCCTTATTTGTTTAAACTGTATTCCAGGCTCGAGTCCGTGGATGTTGGTTGTTGTTTTATTCTCATTCCCATCCTTTACTCTTGTATTTGAGTCTTGGGTTGTGTTGGGCAGGTTTGAAACAGGTTGGTTGTATTTGGAAACCAAGAGTTGATGACCAGATTTTGGCCTTCACGCTCGAGCAGGCCCTTTGCTTTTGCTTTTCCGCTCGAGCGGGGAGTTTGACGCTCGAGCGGGATTTTTCATCTCTCAATATTTTGTTCTGTAGGTCATCGAACGCTCGAACGTCCACTTTCACGCTCGAGCGGGGACCTTCGTCTGCAAAACTTCTAGAAGTGTACATTTGATGCTCGAGCGGTGTTTTTCACGCTCGAGCGTGAGTCTGTGTCTGACGCTCGAGCGGGGAGTTCCATGCTCGAGCGGCCCTGTTTGTATATCAGTCTAAAAAATAGCTTTTTGGATCACTTTTTCAGGCCATTCTCTCTCTAACTCTTCAAAACCCAAACTTGAGAGCTTCTCACTCTAGACTACAACTTCTCTCTAAGAAATCATCTAGTTTGAGTGATCTTCTACCATAGTTCCTTTACATAAAGTGTAGAGCTTGGTGTGGGCTACATTTCAATCCGAAAATCTTTGGGTTTGGAGCATTTCGAGTTTCATTATCTTCTCCATTTGGTCTCTCCATTTGAGGTAGGGATAACTACTCACTTTTGTGAGCTTTAACATAGATGTTGGGCATTTTGTATAAATAGTTTGATTTGGGGAGGTTAGGGTTTGAGATTTGAAATGTTGAAAAGAGGGGTTTTGTTCTTTTGACCAATACATGTGTGTTTTGGGTCTTAAAATATTGATGTTTATTGTTAATATTTGAACCTTTGGGGTCAATATTGAGAAAGGGGGAGAAAAGTCCTAATTTATTATTATGAATTAATTTGTATAATTAATTTGGCAAAGTTATGGATATAAGGAATTGGGTTGGAAATAATAAAATTGGCCCATTATGAGATTGATGGTGGAGTTGGATTTATTAATCACCCACTTTTGAAAATATTGATAATTTATTTGTTGGATGTAATTATTATTTGTTTAGAAATAATTGCTTTGGGCTATCGGTGAAGGATAGTCTTGATTGTTGTAGACACTACATGATGATTAGGTGAATTAAAACTAATCAATTGAGCATGTCATTAAATATGATGGATGGAATAACACATTGAATATGTGCTTTGTTTGATCATTTTATATGATAAGTGTTTAATACATCATATATGTATGTTGTTTGGGAGGAGATAGGGGATGTACTCCACGGTTTGGGAGGAGATAGGGGATGGACTCCTAAACCGGATGTTTGGGAGGAGATAGGGGATGGACTCCATTAATATAGCAAATATGTGTATTAATTGAAGCATGGAAGTGTTTTTGATATGAGTTGTTATCTCATTTGAAATTGAAGTACTGTTGATATGGGATGTAGTCCCATTTAATTGTTTGGCTAGGTTCTGAGCTATGTTTATGAAAGGAATTGGTTAAGTAAAAGAAAGAAGAATGAAACATGTACATATTTGTCATGAAACTGATATGTGTTATAAGTTGATTTACATGAATTAAACATTTATCAAATGCTAATGTTTTAGTCGTTGCTCATATTATGTTTAGCATTTCTCTACTGGGCATTGGTTTACCCTATGGGACATCATTTTCAGGTTCAGGTGACATGCCACCTCCAAGGACGTAGCTTGGGAGGTTTAGAGGCTGAGAGATTTTTTTTGTGATTACCTTTCTGTATTGCATGTATATCAAGCCAAGGGCTTATTTTTGTGTAAAGAGAGTTAGGACTCTACTTTTGTTGAACCCAGGTGTTGACTTGGAAAGCTGTAAGCCTATAGGGCATTTACTTTTGTTGTCAACATGTAATATCTCTTGTAAGAATACTCTGATGTTGGTAATATGATATCTTTTTTTTTTGTGTATCATGAATGTATGATTATGGGTTTATTTTGAGGGCGTTACAAAATTGTTTGGTCGTTAAGACCTAATCATTTTGGTATGGAACAAAGTGTTGTACAGAACTAAGTGCTACAGTGTGAGTCACCTCTAGAGTCCGTACAAGTCACCTCTTGGGTCCATACATACATGAAATGGGCGCTACGAGAGGTGGAAACATGTTGATGTTCCATCTACTCCATGATCAGATACAATATGATACGTTTGGACCTAAGGTCGTTTTGATATATGATTGGGCCCAAGGCCGTTTTGTTATACATGGACTCGAGGTCGTTCAGAACATATGATATGAATACAAATGTTTTACATTACTATATGACTCATGTAACGATGTGTTATTTTATATGCATGAATGGATGTCCTATTTTGAAATGTGCTTCTAACCTTTTGTATAAGTGAGCGTACCACGCACCATGTAAAATATTTTGTAATAGTTGCAAACATGTATTCCATTTGAAAAGACATGGATTATGATATGATAAATGTTTCTTTTGAAATGATTTAGGATACGTTTTCGAATTATGAAATATGTTTTCCTAATGTTAAGGATGTCATTCATTAACCTCTTTACTTTGATATTACTCACTGGGCCTTAGCTCACCCTTTTATTTTATATATATATGTAGGTGAGCTATCGGGGACCAACACTAGAGTTGTATCGAGGTCCACCTCTTCGTCAAGCCGCCCGAGTTACGCCTTTGTGTCGAGGCTTTAACTTTGTATTGGAGAATTATGTATTTTATTGAGTCTTATGTATATGTGTATGAGATCTATGTAAGTTCTGTGATTATATATGTAAATATAGAAACTATATTTAAATGCTTAAATTAATCTAAGTATTCATGTATGCACAAGCTCAATGGGCATTATCTTTATGTTGGTATTTGCTTCCACGTAAGGCCTCGTGTTTGAATAAATATTATTTTGAAACTTTGTTTTGAGGCCTATGTACAGGCCGGTCATGGACCAAACTTTTAGGGTGACATATAGCCTCCTCTGTGCGTATGACAGACCTCGAGAGTGGTGCATCTAGGGGATATAGTGGGTAGGTATGATACATTCTTCAAAAACTCATCGTGTCTCGGTCAAAGCCCCTTTAAAATTGGTTAATGTGCAAGTCCCCTTGAAGGAGGCGAGATAATAAAGCACCTTGACAAACTCTTAATTCAAGCCTCCAAGCCATCAGCCTCTAGTAATTTATGGTGCACTAACCCGGAGAATTAGTGCATCTAAGGTCCAGGGGCACACTTTGATAGAGAGTCGTATAGTCAAGCCAAGAGGAGGCTATGTGTAGCTCGACTTTTTCGTGCCCCCTTTCGGAAGGCGAATAAGTCCTACAGTATCAGACTCCCGTGGTTCTAAATCTGATTCCACAAGTGCAATGTGAAATAGATAAACACCAAAGAGTCCCAATCTGACAAATCTTTTGAAAAATCCATTTTGAATCAAATTGCCAAAAATGGACTGTTTTGCCAGATACAGAGTCGCCAACTAAATATTTTTGGGAAATCTAGGAAACCCATGACTTGTGCCAAACACCACGTGTCCGTCATCACCAAGATTGTCTTGACTCGGGAACTTAGGCACGAGAGGGGAAGGTCATGAATTGAGCACCCCCGCTAGCCCGATCAAAGATCGGCCTCTACTAATCATGATGTGATTCTTATCTATATTATATGCTCTTGTTTCGATTTATTTAGGCTAGTATTATTATGTGATGCTCACATACACAAGTATAGACCAAATTGCAAGAATTGGAACATCTCGATCTCATGTTTGTTTGCAAAATTGTTTCGAATATGTACCACTTGAAAAAGTGATCGCATATAAACATTACTCAAATTATTCCAATTCAAGTAACTAGCCTTCATCCACAGGCATTCAAGTAGTTTATCAATTAAGCACTTCGCCTCATGGCAAGCATGCTAGGCATGGCAACAATCACACACATGCGATATGCTAAAGCAAGTAAAGACTCACCTAGTACTTCAAGCTAAAAAGAAGATAAAATTAGAAAGATGCATGATCCTAACTATACAATATGGCTAATGCAACACATTCGATATGCAATCTAAATAGGCTCGGCTACTAATATGGCATATGAATCAATTTGATAGCATGCGGTCTAAGAACATATTTCAAAGAAGTATTTAATACTAACAATGCATTGTTAGAATGATGAACCAAGCCTTGGTGCATGCAATACAAGTGAATGCAAGGCATGTGATATGCTAAAAGAAACATGATGCTCTAAACTAACCATTGTAAGCTAGTAAATAAAAGGGAGAAAGACGTGGGGTTGGAAGACATACACATTATTACAACATTGCGCCCTCACACAGGAGGGTCTGAATGAATAAACTAACTAACTAATTAAAGCTAAACCAATTAATTAATTATTACAAATCCAAATGAATAACTTAGCTGAACTACTTAACTAATTATTACAAACCGAATTAATTAACTATTCTAGCTAATTAAAATAATTACAACATGAGACAAATTAGCTATTCTAACTAATTAATTACGAAGCCATTATTTTAAGCACAACACTAATATGTTAACAACACGGATCTCGAGGATCGATGGAAGGCTCATGCATGAATGCAGTTTCCACCCGAAAAAACTAGTGTTTCTGTTGCTGAATACCTTTGTTGCACAATAGAACACTTCCATTGATTTCCACCTCTAGACTAACTTTGTTCTGCTTCAAAAGGACACTGTTTGATTTTGCACTAGTCGCTGACAGAGGGCCTGCAGTCCACTGAAGATGGCCTGCTGGCCACAAAAGATGGCCTGCCAGCCACTGCTGATTGGGTTGTCCTGCTGCAACATAGAGTAAACAGAGCAGGACAGGGTATTCTCAAGGGTTTGTTCGCACAACTCACCTCCTTATCATTTGAACAGCTCAAAGGAGTAGTAAGTTTTAATTCACAAACCATCAATGGACGCAATTTCATTACATGATGGCTTATGAACCAAGTGTGCAATTTCAATGAATGCAACAAAACAAGACTCTCAAAACTGCTTCCCTATCATGAAATATCAAGGGAAGTAGTTCACAATGAATCTTGAACCGTTTTCATCACTAATGAGTATGAAATGACTCAAGACCCAAGGGTTCAATTAACGTTCAATTGAACCCTAACCAAATTAGTATCTTTCACATTTTTAGTAACCAATTTTATTACTTCATTTTAGTTACCATCCATTCTTTAATCAATTGAGTCCAAAAGGTGAATTTAAGTCCTCTAATGAAAAAAGGGCTCAAACCAAGTGTTGCTTTGGGCATGAAAGAGACATCATACCGTTGGTAATGAACCCCCAAAGAGATTAAACCATTAAGCATGACATCTCAATCTCATGCTTAAATAGATAATAATTTGAAACTACTTTCAAAGTAAAGGAATAACCAAGAAAGGAGGGAGGTTGCAGAGGCGATTAAGAATGATCACAGGTAAGAAAAGCCGTAAATAAATGTAATCAACTCAAATAAGGTGGTGTCTAATGCCTAAAACACCAAACTCATGAGGACAATTACACTATAAGCATGCAAAATAAAGCTCAAATGCAACAAACACTTAAAGACAGTCCTAAGACAGTCCTAAAATAGTCCTAAAACATGCTGGAATTAAGACAAAAAGAGTTAGAATAATAAGCTAAAACATGGATCATGCTAAGCTAATAAGCAACACACAAGGAGGGGAAGCTAACCCCTCCAATTTTAGACTTCAAACCATGATTTTAGTCACTGAAATAACTCTAAAAATTAGTAATTAAAAGCTCAAAAAAAGATAGTGTAAAGGTGGGAAACACAAGAGTAAAGGCCTTGAAAGCAAGGTGTAAAGAAGGGTGAGCCACCCGTCAACCTTATTGGATTTAAAACCCAAGTTTCAGCCCAAAAATATAGAGCTTTTATAGCCCAAAAACAATTGGAAAATAGTAAGTAAGAGAGTAAATACAACAAGTAAAGAGGCAAAGCTTTCTACCTCTTGAAGAGGAGATCACTTTCTAGCAATAAAACAAGGCAAAGCACACCCTTAAGAGCTCAAACAAGGCTCAAAGATACCTCAGTTCATAGATTGAGAAGTTTGGTTAAGAGTGTATAGGCAAAGGTGAAGAGTGTATAGGTAAAGTGTGATAACCCTGTCCTGTATTATGTTAATTAATCTTGATTATTATTGTGATTATGTGCTTAATATGATTTTGAGTGCTATTTGTATGATTATATGTGTTTTTGAATTTCTATCTATTCACCGTAGAAAAATCTGTTTAACTTTCTACAATAGAATTTAAATTGGAGACTGTGGAGGTTTCAGAAACTGAAATTGATTGTATTTTTATACTTAGCATGATTTTTAGAGCCTATGGTGAAATTTAATTAGAAACTGATTCGGATCAAAATAATTAGATTAAACTGATTGAACTAAACACAATTACTTAGCCTTAATCAAGTTTGATTAGGCAAGCATATATAAGGGCTTAATTACACTTAACCTCTTTATTTCTTGAACTAAAAATCTGAAGTTACACTCTAGAGAGAGAGGGAGAACCGAATTTAGAGAGAGGAAGGGGTCAACATTGAAGATTTTGCAAGGAGATTGGAGAACTAGTGAATTAGCACAAGAAATAGCCATAATTAGAGGAATTGAAAGTCCTAGGTGAGTAATTGAGCCCAAATTCATGAGTTTAAACTCATAGCTAAATGAATTCAAGCATATTATGTGACTAGGAGCAAGAATTGAGTGAATGTAATGAAATTGGAATTGTATATGCAAGCATGTTTACATTCACCATACTTATGTTCAATTGAGGATGAAACATGAAGAGTTGAGCACCAAATCATACATGCAAGCATAGTTTTGTTGAGTTTCATGGTTATAAACATCATTTGTACCATATGTAATAAAATTGGAGTCAATGAGTTACATGCATGCATGGTTCATGGAAATATGTAACTTGATTGCATGGGTTTTCAAGAACTTGAGGTGATTTGGGAAATTTGGGAGATGGACCATGATTTTGGGTCAATTGGTTTCAAATTATCTAAGTTTTCATGTTACTCAATGTTTTCCTATGTTTTGGCATTGGTTTGCAAGTTTTGGAGCCTATATGTGACACCCCGAACGTTTAATTAAGTCCACATAAATATTTAGAGTTATATATATATATAAGTATAATGGCATGTGATGATAGACTATTAAATACATAAATATATAAATCTAATTTGGCATTGGATTATAGGACTAATTGGGAATTATTATTTGGGAGCAAATTAATACATTTATGGAATTGTAATATTAATTGGGTCAAACTAAAGATAGTAATAAATAATAATTTAACGCCAAAACAAATAAATAAATGAATAAAAAAGAAATAAGCTAGTTGCCCAGCAAGGTTTGTAAACTTCGGCCCAAAAGAAAAAAAAAAAAAAAAAAGAGAGAAAAAGGCCCAAGTATGTAAAAGGCCCAAGTATGAAGATTTATACTTATCTTTACAAGATTCAAATCTCATCTTAAATTTGCAATTAAGAGATCCACCTCCTAGCCTCATTATGCCTCCTGAGAGAGGCGGCGGGGGGGTACGTAGCACTCCAAGTAAGGCTTGACTCACAGTATAAAAAGGGGCAAGGGGGTGATGAACTGAAGGAGGAAAAAACGAAAGAACAAAGAGTGGAACCGAGAGAGAGAGGTACGTAAGTGAGAGTAAAAAAAAAACTTATAGTAGGGAAGTTTGATAGTAAAGTAAGGTTAAGGGTTATAATTCAGGTGAGTTATATTATACCTTGCTTTACCATTATATGTTTTACGAATGTTTTGAGTTACCATAACTTATTTTATACAAGTTATATTTGTTAAGTTATATAAATAAAAGTTATGTTTATAAATATTTCAGTTACGTGGGTTACTTTCTAAACTCTATTTACTTAAAAGGAAACCCATGGATATGTTTGTTTAAATTTTAGTATATATTTGACTATAATCTTATAAACAATTATGTTTTGTAAGTATCACCACGGGAGTCCCACGCCTTGGGGGACTTAAATAACTACTGGCCTCTGTTTGACCACTTTGTGGTCCTCTGTTTGTCATGGATCCATTGACCTCTGTTATGACTGTCACTTCTGTGACCTCTGTTCTGTTCTGTTTTATACCGTGGTTATGATTATTTATTTACATGATTTCTGTATTCTACCACTTTAAATAAATTGTCATTTTAAATTAAAATATGCAAATATTTTAGCCTAACTAATTATCCATGGTTGTTTTACACTCTTGGCATAATATTTCCCACTCTGCTGTGTGCTTATTGCTGTTACCCTTTCAGGTGACGAGATGTAAGGGAAATCCATAACCCCACAAAATGGAACCTGCTCATGGATTGTTGTTGAACCACTATTTTATCTTTCTTTTTTTTTATATTTTTGCTCCATTTTGTCTCTATTCGGGGCTGGTCACTGAATAATAAGATAATGAAAGCCCTAGAAATGTATTTCCTCTTTCTTAAATAGTAGCATGAAGTAAAATTTCTGTTTAATTATTATTTTTTTTATTTTTTTTCGCTTGCACAACTTAATTTGCTTCGAGTAAGAATAAGTTAGTAAGTCACGATTCCAACTCTAAGCCCCTGGGGTTGGGTCGTGACAAAGGTGGTATCAGAGCAACGGTTCAAAAAGAAAAAAAACAATTTTTTTTAAAAATAAAACTATATAGCTAAGAAAATATAGTAAAATAAAAATAAAATAAAATAGAATAATAATAGCTATTTACGTGCATCGTTAGTCTTTCCTGTGTAAAATCTCACGTTTATTCTGGTATTGTAGAGATGTCAGAGATTTACCTTGATGATGCTTTTTGGAATGACCTCCAGGCCATCAATTTAGATGAAATCTTAGCTGAACACCCTGCCCCCGTCCCCGCCTCACCTGAGGGTTGGGGAGATTCTGAGGAAATAGTCAGGGGATTGCACCTAGGCCTTAGCCGGTTGATGGGTCGGCCAATTTATATCCAGGTTGACCCTATCGACGTCCCACACTTATTATGGAGGCATAGCCTTGTCCATACACGCAGACGTTTTCTCGGACCATCTCGTATCCTTGGCGTCGCCCTGGGTCACGACCGCCCGCATTATATTATAGGCCCTCTATCCCTAGAGTTTGCAGCCAGGAGGGGGAACGTGTACCCCGAAGATTATATTGTCACCATAGTCCCTAACCCATTGGAGATCATTAATATTCCAAGTGTTGATTTCGAAAATGATCTGTCATATGTTGAGACACCTGTTTGGATTGTCACCGAGCATTTGTAGGTCATATACGGTCTATCCCCATTTTCACGGTCCAAGTAGCATGGGTGTGTTTTGGTGTAGTCCAGTTGGGGTGGGAGTTTGAGCTTTTTATGCAGCACTATTTTCCCGGGTTTTTCGGCCCATCTGACCCACCACTCTAGATATGAGTAGTAGGAAATCTTTTGTATGCTAATCCTGATGTGTTCTAATCCCTTTTGGTTGACTTTTGTTTTTGTTTACCGCAGCGCAGGGATGGGACACTAACATATTCTGACTAATGTAATATGAAGTATAAAAAAATAAAAATATGTAATGTTGGCAGTTCATATAAATATAAATTGTGTTACATATATACATATATATATGCTGCGTTGAGAATATAATGCCTTGTTTATTACTTGTAGAATGGCTAATAATGGTAATGGAAGTGAGTCATCAGTTAGTGGCATTGAATCGATGGAAAGAGTAATGGAAAGAGCAGTTACTAGCTTTTTGCAAGCCTTGCAAACTAACATCAACAATGGGACGCCAGAACGGCGAGAAGGGCCGGTTACCATAAAATAGTTCCAATATCTGAAACCCACCACATTTACCGGCGGCTCGAGCTCGGTCGCCCAGGCAGGCCAGATATTAGCCCGGTTGAGCGACCATTTCCTTTTGTTATCTCGGTTTTTGCTAGGGTTGAGACAAACATGTTATTTGCTCAGTTAGATTGGTTTTTTGGATCAAATGAAGACCAGGAGCCCGGTCCGCCCCAGTTCTTCAGTGTTCTTCAGGAAAATAAAGAACACCAAGAACAGTGGGAGGTTAGGGACGGTTTCTATGGCCTATGCCCTAAGAGCTACGTTTTTGTGCCCTAATGTGTGTAATATGGAAGAAAATAGCAACAAAAGAGGGATCGAAGGTCTTACCAATGAGGGGCAACTGCTTTTTCTTCGAGCACAAACGCAAAGAACGGAAAACGAGGCCAAGGCAAGGATGCTAGAGCTCTGGAGTCGTATAACAGAATGGCAGTAGGAGGAGATGGAGTTTGGGAGGTCCTGTATGTATAGACAAGAGAGAGGCCGTCCAAATTCAATATTTTGGCAAAAACGGCGGGTTGGCTGCTCGATGACCAATGGCAGCCCGCCACGTGTCCCCATTTATGGCGACGTCAGGACTGAAGCGACGGGTTGAAGAGTCGAAGAGCCAACCGGGCTACTTTCGAAGCAAAGGACGTCAGCCGAGGATTATAACCGGGCAAGTTTGCAGACAGTTATGTTAACTAGCCCGGTCGCCTTTAGCATCTTGAAGACCGGAGAAATGTTATCTCGGTCGAAGTGAGTAATCCCAGTCACGCTTTCGCGGACGGAATTAAGGGGCAATTGAGAGGGTGATTTATGATCTGGAATTGGGCTGAGGTAACGACCGAGCAGGTTGAGAGCCCGACGGTGCATGGGGCCGAGATGATCGACTATCCGCCCGGAGGTGGGCTGCCAGAACTTGGGCCGGGCAAAAAATGGGCCAAGTGTGTGCCGCCCCATACCGTAAAGATGTTGCTCAGCAGGCAGTGCTCGGTTGGACCGAGCTGCTTGATCAGGGGATGGCTGAAGCCAGACAAGTTGAGTGACCGGCGCCCGGAAAGGCGTGGTCAACCAAGGTAACCGTTTGATCAGCAGGAAGGCCGACTACAAGAGGTGCCCCGGGCTCGGCTTTGCCGAGATGCCGTCTAGCCCGGTCCTCCTTGGGCTTAGCCAGTGAAGTGCTTGGGTATGAAGCACGGCACGACAGTGGATAGAGCAGCTCGGCCACCGAGCTCCAGCTGTGAAGGCAGGCAGTTGAGATTAGGTGATGGTCAGCAAGGTTTATGCTGACAGATGGGATAGGGGAGCCACGTGTCAGGAGATGACTGGGAGTAGACATGGGGCGCAGAGGGTATATGCATGTGAACGCCCCCCGTACGCGGACATACGAACATTTTTGGGTAAAGAAATTCTTACACTCAAACACTCCTCTCTCTCTCTATCCTAAGGTGTGTGCTAACTTGATCGTCGGAGGGTTTTTCCGGCCACACACCGCCGGGTAGCTCACCCTTATTGGCTCGCAGGTGATCGGACAGAGACGGAGCTCGGAAGAAAGGAGTACGAGCTTGCCGGAATATTTGCTCCCCGTACATTAGGTGTATCTAAAAATTTTAAAAATTGGTTAGAATATTAAAAAAAATTCAGTAAAAATAAAAAAATACGAAAAATAAAAAATTTTAATTTTTTGAAAAGTGAATTCTGAAAATCCAAACCAAACAACTTGATTTAAATTTGGTTTGTTTGGAAGATCTATGTATGTTGGGGGTAAGGGATGCGTAGTGCGATTCAGGCGATTTGAAAGTAAAATTATAAATCGATTAACGGATTGGTGGATTGGCAAATTGTGATTTTAGCGATTTTTGACGGATTGACGGATTAAATAATATTTTAACCAATTATCATGTATTTGCATAATATCTTTCATATATATAATATAAACTAATTTTTCATATATATGACTACTAATTTGTAATAAATTTCATATATTAAATCAATTTCACACTCATTTTTATTTTGATATTTCATTATATATTGAAAAATATATATGTATTGATTATAGTGGAATGGAATGATTTAGAAAGCGAATTATAAATTTGTGCGAATTAATACAGATCAATACAATATTAATGAATTAGACGATATTTTACATAGACCTAATTAAGGATGGGGAATAATGGAATGGAATGGGTAGGTGGTAGCAGAGAATGGAGAGGAGTAACTGGATAGTGATTGGCCATGGCGATTATAACTACCAGTAATAAAAGAGATGGTAGGTTGTGATAAGATTAAAGATACGTAAGATTATTATTATTTAAAGTGCTCAAATGAAATTTGTTGGATAAATTTAAAAAGTTTGTGTTTTTATATATTAATTTCATTTCGTGCACATATTTAATGACTTTTTCATTATTATATTTAAATCTTAATATAAAAATATAAAAGTACTTTTTGTCTTTCTTACCAAAAACCTAATTTTCAAACCATTTAAAAAAAAAAAATTAATCTTAACTAACCACTATTTGTCGACGGCAATGGTTTTATCATTTTGACCACTCCAACCATTATTCATCAACTTTTGTCGTTATCACACCAATTACTAAATATGTCCCAACTTTCAAGGACCCATTGACTTTCTTTCTTAATTATTCCAATCATTTCTCATTCAACAATGTTAGGTAACACAAAATTTTGTGACTCAAATGGCTCAAATCACTCAAAACGACGTCGTTTTACGCCGTTTTGAGTGTAAAACGACGTCGTTTTACGTCGTTTTGACATATTTGAGCCATTTGAGACACAAAATTTCGAGCTACCAAACATTTTCCTTTCTCATTATTTCTTATTGTTGTCACACACCAAATCCATCTCATGTTTGATAACCCCCTAGCCCTCTTCAACAGACCTCTTTACCACACAGCCTTTACTGTTACAATTGTGCTGCTCGTGTGAGCATGTAAAAGTGAGAAATAGGGAGAGAACTCGAAGGAAATAAGTGGAAGTCAATAGCGAGTAGAAGTAAGGCTAGAAAGGAGTTAGGAGTGGTAGTCACGGCTGGAAATGGATAGAGTTGGCACATGTAGGTTGGGAATAGGGAATTCATGAGTTGTAAATGGCATTTAGGAGAGACGACCAAAATTGAAAAGGGTTAGGGAAGTGACAACTTGGTAGGGAAGAGGTGGTTGTGTAGCCAACACTAGCAACAAAAAGGGCTAGCAAGGGATAGGAATTGAGTAATAAAAGATATGAGGGTAATTTTGGTATGATAGATTGTTTGTTATGTAAAATATGATTTTAAATCCATCAAGAGTTCATTTGAGAAATAATTTTTTAATGGTTGTTTTTATTGATTAAAATACGAGGTGAAAGTATACAAAGTGTTTAGAAATTATTTTTTTTTAATTTTTAAAAAGCACAAAAAAATGAGAATGAATCATTGATATTTTGTATAACTTTTCTTATTCTTTAATGTTTGTTTTTTTAGTCAATTATTGATATGTCAAACAAACCTTAAATATGTACTTTTAACAAATATATATTTTTTAATTTTTTACGAAAAAATATATAAAAAAAATAAATGAATGATAAAATGATAAAAAAAAAAATATACTTTTGTAGATTATGTCAAATAATGCCATTTCATCCTTTTTTTTAAATATTGTTTTAGAAATACATATCTAAATTAATGATTCAAATGTACAATTTAGGGGTTTTTTTTTTAAGGTCCCTGATATTAAGACTTTATAACATAAAGGACATTTCATATTTTAATAATGTCTAAAGTCCCTCAAATTGATCTAGAGAAAATTCGACTTCACAGAGAAAATCTTACCAGAATTTCTCTGGACTCACTTCAATCCAGAGAAATTCTCTCAGTCCAGAGAAAATTTCCTTCCAATCCAGAGAAATTCACAAAAACTCAGAGAAAATTCTCTTCCAACCCAGAGAAATTCACAAAAATTCATAAAAACCCGAGAAATTTCTCTTCTCTCCAAAGAAAGGCCCACTATTCCCAAAACTATGAAGCACCAAAGCTTGGGAATTTCTCTAAATTCATTTATAAACCAGAGAAAATTCAAATTTTTCTGGGTTCATTTTAATCAAATTTCTCTAGATCTCTAAACTAACATTAAAAACCTTTGAAACTTTCACAAATTTCTCTGGATTAACATTCAAATTTTTCTGGATCTCTTAACTAACATCAAAAACCTTTAAACCTCTTACAAATTTTTCTGGACTAATTATCAGAGCTAATTTCTACTGTGACATTTAAGAAAACATAATTGCTGTAATTTTTTTTGAGAGAGAGAGAGAGAGAGAGAGTCATTATTGGACAAACTTTTCCTCCCTTGTGGAACAACAGATTGAACCAAACAAACCATGGATTCCCACTGGTTCCGATTCAACGAGTCTCGAACAAACATTAGTCTCTTTCCTCTCAATTTTTCTAGCAATAATCTTGCTTTAAACCTTCAACCAAACATACTCAATCATCAATAACAACATAAACATATCACACACACACAAAAAAAAAAAGAATTAAAGTAAGAAAAATGGTACTTAGGCAGAGAACAATATCTGCATTGCCACTTCCAATTCTGATAGAGTGCGTCTTTTCTTCCATTTCTCAAGCAAGTGACTTGAGCTATGAGGAACTCACATTTATCTTCTTTGTATATTGGATGAGTCACATTATTTAAAACCCCGATTTCCTTTGAAGAGATCACAATCCTCTGGTGGCAATTCAACTTCTTCATCAACATCTTCCTCGACTTGAAATTCGATTTCTTGGTGTTATCCCAGATAAGCAACCCAAGAGGGGGGTGAATTGGGTTATTAAAAATTTCACAATATTAAAAATAACACAATATTCAGAATTTTAATAAATAAAAAAAAAACAGAATAATAATTATCAATATAAAAGTAGAAGAGATAGAGAGAGAAAATCAAACACTGCGATTTATAGTGGTTCGGCACACCAGGCCTACGTCCACTCCCCAAGGAACCTCCTTGAGAATTTATTTACTATCAATTGAATAAATACACCACCAAGCTTGTGGATTTAGCACAGGACTTACTCTTATCTATTGAGCCTCACTCAACAATAAATGCCTTACCCTTACAAAATCTCTCACAAAAATAAGGAATAAGAATCAGTGGTAATTGAACCCACTTTTACAATAATTCTCTCACAAAGAGTAGATATGAAAGTGTAAGAACAAAAGCTAGACTTAGATCTGAAAGTGAAAGAGAAGAATACAATTTGGAGCTCACAGAAAATTTTCTCTTCAAGTTCTTGGTTTTTCTCCACATCCAACACTTCTATTTATACACAAAAATATGCCCGTTGGACACTCCTTGCTGACGTCATGGCTTACATAAGCACGCTCCTGACGTCATCGCTTACATAAGCATGCTCCTGATGTCATCGCTTACATAAGCAGGCTCTTGATGTCATTGCTTACATAAGCACACTCCTTAAATTTAAATAGTCAGCAAATGATAAGAATTAAAAAGATAAAAATAAGATTGATTTTTTCTTCTTGTTTTTTTTCAAACATGGAGCCACCGTTTTTGTAGACAATTTAATACAAAGTTCACAACTTTCAAACAAACAAATAATTTTCTCCATCTAGTTTATAATATATATATATATATATACATATATACATAACTCCATCTTGTTCTTCTTGTTTAATTATAATATGATATAATTAATGTAGTGTAAAAAATAGCGCACGTGATGTATTCTGCATATAATGTTATATAAGTTCTGATCAAAATTTTGCATACAGAAAAATCTCTATAAATAATATTTATGATGGATCTGAAAATATATGTCCTCTTTAAAATATTGTATATGTTGTAAAGATTTTAAACTAAATATATTTTACCACTCCATATTAATTTTGTCAAAATAAGACAACCCATAAATATCAAATTTGTCAAAATAATACAACCAATCAATCATTTTTGTCAAAATAATATAATTAATCAATTTGTCAAAAGATGAATAGTAATTAACCCTATTTTTCAAAAAGTGAATAGTAAAGTTTTTGAAAATATTTAAAATAATCATTTTTGTCAAAATAATATAATTAATCGATTTGTCAAAAGATCAATAGTAATTAACCCTATTTTTCAAAAAGTGAATAGTAAAGTTTTTGAAAATATTTAAAATAATATTTAACATATATATTTTAAAAAGATAATATTATTTTATTTAAATAATATTTAACAAATATATATATTTTAAAAAGATAATAATTTGTGTCAAATAATATGTATATTAACTAATATATTTTAGACATCATCAAAATTAAATAATATGATTAACAATCTCCCCCTTTTTTATGATGGAAATATTTGTATGGATTTGACACAAAATAAATTTGACAAAATATTTGACAACCCTGCGACATATAATTTTGATAATGGTAACCCTGCAACATATAATTTTCAAAATCATATTTTTTCTCCCCCTTTGACATCATCAAAATAAAGATGAAGATAAGAAACAAACACAGTGGATACAATAATCTGGGTGGCCAAAAATAAAATAAGGGGCCGGCTGTCTTGTCGGAATCATTGTGGGGATTTTGGAGCATCTCGAGCGCAGGAAGTATGGACAAACAAAAGATTTGAGCAGAGATAGCAGATATGCATCGAGGAATGGAGCAATGGAGTGTATAAAAAGTGACACAGATCAGAGGCAAAGATACAAAATCATCAAGTGTTTTGAGAGAAAAATTTGGTTTAGCTTCTTGTGTAATCATGTCATTCCTTACCTTGTCTATCAATGAGTCGGATCTGCATGAGGTGCCTGTAATGCAGGCAAATGAGAGAGTACCAGTGACGCAGGCACATGCTATGCCTGTAAATGAGGGTTCTAGTGGTATTGGCAATCGAAATGATTTCGATGCTATTAATCACACTATGGCTCTTAGTACACAGGCCATGACTGCAGTTTCCAATATGGCGCGACGATTACAAGCAAGAGTACAAGAAAATCAGCAATGGAGAGATGAGGTGTGCTTGTTAAAACAACAAGTAGTGAATATGTGTAAGGAGAAGAAAGAGCTAAAAAGAAAAAATGCACAGTTGGAGAATGCAGTGCAGTATTATGCAACGGTGATAATGCCAAGACTCACAGAAATCGAAAATAGAGAGAGGCATGTAAAAGAGGCTCATGAAAAATTGTTGAGAGAAGTGAAAAAGAAAAAATCTGTGAAACCTTCTGAAAATTTACCTGTAATCGAGTAATATTTTCTTTTTCTGAAATAAAATTGTGAGCATTTCTTCCTTTATTTATTTATTATTATTATTATTATTTTTTAAAAAAAATTTTGACTTTGCACAAAAAAATTGTTTGTTGGTGCAGATAAGGAGTATGGCAGATAAGAAAAAAAATGTATATATATACTCCCCCTAAAATTATGCACAGAATATACACATGCCCTTTTTTTTATATATATATATATATATTTTTATAATGATTGTTAATCTCAAAATATGAGTCTCCCCCTGAATTAATGCACTAGAAATTTCATAAAATTGAAGAAATAAATTACCAATCTATGACACCAAAGGCCCTTAAGATCTGGCCATAAACAACTACACCAAGTGCACTAGCAAAAAAGGAGAAAATAAAAATAAAAACAAATACTTCAATCAAGGTAGAAGCAACCAATATTAAATCCAAGAGAATTTGGAGCACATATAACAAGTAAAAAAATACAACATAGTGCAACAAAAATTTTAACATGTTGATCGGTGATAACCTTGATGAACGGAAGAAATTGAGACGATTGGGTAGATCGGTGACGAATTTGTGTAGATCGGCAATGGATCTTGATGGATCAGTCACGGATCTTGATGGATTGGTGATGGAACTTGATGAATCGGTGAAGATGGTGATGCAGATTTCGGGTGGAGAAGTGATGGAGTTTGGAAGATTAGTAAGGGATTTGGATGGATGGTGATAGTGATGAAAGTGATCGATGATTTTGTGGATGGTGGAGTTGGTTGTAGGCTATGGTGAGGGTGGAGATGGAGTCGGCTAAGGGTAGAGGAAGAAGGGGAGAGCGAGACAGCAAGAGAAGGAGAAAAAGAGAGAGTAAGGGAGAGAGTGGGTGAGAGATAGAGACGGAACGGAAGAGAGAGAGAGAAAAATTATATATATAAATATATGTATATTATTATTATGGTTATTATTTTTTATAATAATAATTATTATTACAATATTTATTTTATTTAATTATTAAAAAATTATTTTTTAATATAAACATTATATTGGAGTATTCATCATACCAAGTTCTGTTCTAATATAACAAAATTGTTCTTCATTTAGAGGCTTGGTAAATATGTCAGCTAATTGACAATTTGTAGGCACAAATTTGAGTTCAATGTCACCTTTGAGTACATGATCTCTCAGAAAATGATGCCTTATTTCAATGTGTTTAGTGCGTGAGTGCTGAATAGGATTTTTTGAAAGGTTAATAGCACTTGTGTTGTCACATTTTATAGGAATATGATCATAGTGAAGTCCAAAATCTTGAAGTTGTTGTTTCATCCAAAGCAATTGTGCACAACACCCAGCGGCGGCAATGTATTCTGCTTCAGCAGTTGATAGAGCCACTGAGTTTTGTTTTTTGCAAAACCAAGAGGTGAGTGAGTGTCCAAGAAAATGACAAGTGCCACTAGTGCTTTTTCGGTCAAGTCTACATCCCGCAAAGTCGGCATCTGAGTAACCAAAAAGTTCAAAGGTGGTTCCCTTAGGATACCATAATCCCAAATTTTGAGTGCCGACAAGATATCTGAAAATGCGTTTGACTGCGATGATGTGTGACTCTTTCGGTGCGGATTGAAAACGTGCACACATACAAACACTAAACATTATGTCGGGCCTACTTGCAGTAAGATAAAGTAAAGAACCAATCATACCTCGATATTTCTTTTCATCTACGGGTTTACCTTGCTCATCTTTGTCGATTTTTATCGATGTGCTCATTGGAGTTGCTGCAGGCTTTGATGATTCCATTTCAAACCTTTTGAGTAGATCTTTGATATATTTCGTTTGATTTAAATGGATTCCATCATTAGTTTGTTTAATTTGTAGACCAAGGAAGTAATTTAATTCCCCCATCATACTCATTTCAAACTCACCCTGCATGTCTTTAGCAAACTCTTTGCACAAATTTTCATTAGTAGCACCAAAAATGATATCATCAACATAAATTTGAACGATTAGCATATCTTCCTTTTTGATTTTTATAAAAAGTGTTGTATCAATTTTTTCTCTACAAAAATCTTTGTCAAGTAGAAAATTACTCAATCTTTCATACCATGCTCTAGGAGCTTGTTTCAAGCCATATAAGGCTTTTGAAAGTTTGAAAACATGATCCGGGTATTTATGATTTTCAAAACCGGGAGGTTGTTCAACATAGACTTCCTCCGAAATGAACCCATTTAAAAAAGCACTTTTAACATCCATTTGATATAATTTAAAATCTTTAAAACACGCAAAAGCAAGTAACATTCTAATAGCTTCAAGTCTGGCAACTGGTGCAAAAGTTTCATCAAAATCAATTCCTTCTTCTTGATTATAGCCTTGAGCTACTAATCTAGCTTTATTTCTAGTAACAACTCCAGATTCGTCCATTTTATTTCGAAAAACCCATTTTGTACCAATAACGGGATGATCCTTAGGTCGAGGGGTCAAAAACCAAACTTCATTTCTTTCAAATTGATTTAATTCTTCTTGCATTGCTAAAATCCAGTTTTCATCATTTTCAGCTTCTAAAAATGATTTTGGTTCAATTTGTGAAACAAATGCCAAGTTACCACAAATATTTCTAACAGAGGAACGGGTTTTTATACCTTCCGCCGCATCACCTATGATGAGGTCTTTGGGGTGGCCATGAGCATACTTCCATTCTTTTGGTAGATTTGAGTCATTTTCTGGAAGAGCATATATTTCTTGAAGTTTCTCCATTGTCATTTCTTCGTCATGTTCGCGTAATGGATTTTCTTCATTTTCCTTTTTATAAATGCTCTCCATGCTTGGTTGATTTTCTACAATATCATTACTTAAAAGATTCTTGGAAATAATATCGTTAGATTCATCAAAAACAACATGCACAGATTCTTCAACAAGTAGAGTTCTTTTATTAAATACTCTATAAGCTTTACTAGACATAGAATAACCAAGAAATATAGCTTCATCTGATTTAGCATCAAATTTTCCTAAATTATCTTTATTGTTATTTAATACAAAGCATTTACAACCAAAAGCACGCAAGTGACTAATATTAGGTTTTCTACCTTTCCAAAGTTCGTAAGGAGTTTTCTTAAGAATAGGTCTAATCATGGCACGGTTTATAACATAGCATGCAGTGTTTACAGCTTCCGCCCAAAAATATTTAGGCAAATTATTTTCACAAAGCATAGTACGAGCCATTTCTTCAAGAGTTCTATTTTTTCTTTCAACCACACCGTTTTGTTGAGGAGTCCTAGGGGCTGAGAAATTATGATCTATTCCTAAGTCATCACAAAACTTAATAAAATCATCATTTTCAAATTCTCTACCATGGTCACTTCTAATACTACAAATATTAAGATTTTTCTCATTTTGAATTCTTTTACAAAGTTTTGAGAAATTATAAAAAGCTTCATTTTTGTGTGCTAAAAATAATACCCATGTATATCTAGTGTAATCATCAACACAAACAAGGGCATAAGATTTTCCTCCTAAACTTAATGTTCTAGATGGTCCGAATAGATCAATATGCAAGAGTTGAAGCGGTCTAGTAGTTGAAACGATATTTTTGGATTTAAAAGAAATTCTAGTTTGTTTTCCAAATTGACATGCATCACAAAGTTTATCTTTTTCAAAAACAATTTTTGGTAAACCTATGACTAACTCATTTTTTGAAAGCTTGGAAATTAAATCAAAATGAGCATGTCCTAATCTTCTATGCCAAAGCCAACCATTATCATTTATAGCAGATAAACATTTAATGTTAAAATGAGAAGATAAATCATGTAAATCAAACACATATACATTCTCATGTCTATAACCTACAAATAAAGTTTTGTTTTCTAAGGTATTGTCAATAGTGCAATGAGTTTTCTCAAAAATAACTCTATAACCTTTATCACATAATTGACTAATACTAAGCAAGTTATGTTTTAAACCTTCAACAAATAAAACATTTTCAATAATAGGAGAGGGATTTTTACCAATACTTCCTACACCAATGATTTTACCCTTGCTATTGTCGCCAAAAGTCACATATCTGCCATCCTTTGGTTGGAGTGTGGCGAACATAGCTTTATTTCCAGTCATGTGTCTCGAACATGCACTGTCGAGATACCATCTATCGTTACTGGATTTTGTCTTGAAACATACCTACAAAAATTTGATTTCTCTATTGGTACCCATTTTTTCTTGGGTCCATAAAAGTTAGAATTTGATACCCTTGACATATCCTTAGGAACCCACATCTTTTTTATTTTAGCAAAAGGATATCTTTTAATAGGACATGAAGGTGAAATATGACCTTTTGTTCCACAAAAATGACATGTGAGATGAGAGTGATTAGAAGATGCATATACAAAACCATTTTTGGCAGTTTTTACTTTTGAAAAAGGTTTATATCCAATTCCGGCTCTACCAAAAGTACGGTTTTGATTTTTAAGAATTTTATCTAAAGTCTCTCTACCTTGAGTGAACTTTGAAAGAGTAGTTTTCAAGTCTTCAATATTTTCTTTTAAAATAATTTGCTCATTTTTTAAAGACTCGTTTTCTTTTTGCAATACAACTAAATGTTTTTCAGAAATTGAAGACTCTTTTTGAGTTAAAATCTCATTTTCCTTTTTCATTTTCATGGCTTCATTTTCTAAAACATTTATCTTGGAAGTCAATGATTCATTTTCTTTTGATAAACTTGAAATTACTTTCTTTTGACAATTATTTTTCAAACTAAGTTTCTTAAATTCTGCATGTAATTCATCAAAAGCTAAATGTAATTCATCAAATGTAAAGGATTCGTCATTTACCTCATTTTCATTTCCAAGTGCCATTAAACATAGGTTAGCAACCTCGTTTTTGCAAACTTCGGTTTCTGTGTCGCTTTCATCACTATCTTCTCCCCATGCTGCAATCATAGCTTTCTTTTTGTCCTTCTTGAATTTTTTCTTAAGTTCTGGACATTCTGATTTGTAGTGTCCAGGTTTGTTGCATTCATAGCAGGTTACTTCAGATTTTTTGTGATTTTCTCCTCTTTGAAAATCCCTGCTGTTGAAGTCTTTTCTGAAGAAATTTCGTACACCTTGTTTCTTTCTCACAAACCTTTGGAACTTTCTAGTGATGAATGCCATTTCCTCATCCTCATCTGAATCATCTTCCTTATCCTCTTGATGTTTCGAGGTGGATTTGAAAGCTATTCCTTTCTTCTTGTTGTTGTCTTCCTCTTCCTTTCCTTCTTGCATTATGAGCTCATGAGTTAAGAGAGATCCCATTAACTCATCTAGACTTAGCTTTGATAAATCCTTGGCTTCAGTAATGGCAATGACTTTTGTCTCCCAACTTTTTGGCAATGACCTAAGCACTTTTCTTACAATTTCAGCATTAGTATATATTTTGCCAAGAGAAGTTAAACCATTAATAATATCAGTAAAACGAGTAAACATTTGAGGAATAGTTTCATCAGGCTTCATTTTAAAAAGTTCATAATTATGGACTAGCAAACTGACTCTAGATTCTTTAACTTGTTCGGTTCCCTCATGAGTCACTATAAGCTTGTCCCAAATTTCTTTAGCGGTTTTACATGTGGAAATTCTATTGAACTCGTTGGCATCTAAAGCGCAGTACAACATGTTTGTAGCTTTGACATTAATTTGGGCCATTCTAGTATCTAATTCATCCCACTCATCTTCAGGTTTTGGTACCCTAAGTCCATCTATAGTTTTGGTAGGAATTTTTGGACCATTACAAATAATTTTCCAACATTCATAATCATTAGATTGAATATGTATGGTCATCCTAGTTTTCCAATAGCTAAAATTTGTGCCGCTAAATAGAGGTGGCCTATTAGATGCTTGTCCCTCGGGTAAGGAATAACTAGGGGTTGCCATGATCTACTCTAAGACGGTTAAGTCACAAACACTAGAGTCTAGGCTCTGATACCAATTGTTATCCCAGATAGGCAACCCAAGAGGGGGGGTGAATTGGGTTATTAAAAATTTCACAATATTAAAAATAACACAATATTCAGAATTTTAATAAATAAAAAAAAAATAGAATAATAATTATCAATATAAATGTCACGCCCCCAAACCGCCCCTAGTAGTTTGGTGCCGTGATGGCCAGTAATCCGAGATTACCGAAGGCCGACTTACAAAATTCACACACAATCAGAGTACAATATACGGGGCTCACAAGTGCGGAAGCAATAATCTAAAATACAAGTGGTCCATAAGAGCAGTGCATAGTCAAATGGAGTGGCATACATCTTTATAAAGTCTTACAACTTAAATACAAGAAGGAAATGAAATACAAAACACATCTTGACCAAAAGGCTTCTCAAGCCAACATATACAAGTACAAATGAAAAATAAGCCGAGAAGCATGATCTTCAAGAAGGTACAAAAATGCTATTCCAAAACATGTTGGCAATGCACCCAAAAACACATCGGCATCACGTCTAGGCCTCAATGCCTTCTTGTTCGTCACCTACATATATATAGAGAGGGTGAGCTTGGATACTCAGTGAATGATATTAGAAATAAAGGTTTTGCATGATTGATATCCAAGATTTCTTCAAAACAATACATAGCATACTTTACAGTCAAGGGAAAATCAAGTTCATTGCCGGCCTTTCAAGTTCTTTGGATGTTATTACATCTACTTAATACAAGAGGGTGATGACAATTCCAAGACAAGAGTGCAGTGCATTATAGTCCCCTGCAGCTAAGGACTTTCAAGACAAGAGTGCAGTTGCATTATAGTCCCCTGCAGCTAAGGACTTTCAAGACAAGAGTGCAGTTGCATTATAGTCCCCTGCAGCTAAGGACTTTCAAGACAAGAGTGCAGTTGCATTATAGTCCCCTACAACTAAGGACTTTCAAGACAAGAGTGCAGTTGCATTATAGTCCCCTGCAACTAAGGACTTTCAAGAAATGTCATCAAAACAAGATAATGTTTAATATACAAGTAGGGATAGTCATTCATGCTAGATCAAGTACTTTTCAAAACAAGGCAAGACGAGATTTATGAAAGCAAGTGTAACATAGCTTTATTAAAAATACCACTCACTTAGTTTCTTCACACGTCGGGGTCGAGACAAGCCCAAGTCCTACAAACACAGGGCAAAGCCTATTGAATGCACCTTCAACAAGTTTCGTATGCACACAAATGGTTTCGAAAAACATGCTGGGCACCAACCAGGTCCAGGCCGAGGTTCCACACCTCCTCGCCGAGGTGTGTCCCCGAGGGCCACATGCAAGGAAAAGAGGTCGGGAAACTCTGGGTTTCCCTCTGCTGATGAACATGAGGAACATGAGTGTGAAAACATGAAAAATATGAATGTTCGATTACAATCTGTTATCACAAATCTGGGATTTTCATGTTACGAGTTTGAAAACATGGACCTGGGTACCCATAGTTGAAAATCATGCAAGAACAAACACAAAACATGAGTCTAGGCAAAAAGCTTTCGGATCAAAACATGACTTTTCTTGAAGAACACATGAATGTCATTTTCTCTTTCTAAAATCGAGCTTCAAAACGATGCATGGCTTACAAATCATGTCCGATCATGCAATGCAATAACATGAACATAGAGAACATCATGAGCAGATCAAGAATCTAACCTTGGAACACGGATCTAACGGTCCGATCTCTAGGAATCAAGCTTGAAGATCTACTTCCTCACTCTAAAACTCCTTCTTCCTCCTAGAGTTTCTCTCTCTACAAGACAAGGTTATGATACTAAATGATAGTTTTCTATACCCGGTTCTGGGGTTAACCCTCTGCTGAGACACGTGGCGGCGACTGGTTGGGTTCTTCCTGAAAAGGTGGCTGACAGACCAGACAAAGCATGGTGGAAGGGTGTTCAACAAGCAAAGCGGTACGGGCTCTCTGACGGGGCAATGACATTGGCTAACAACAAGGCGTATCTAACACGCTACACGGAATGGCACTCCGGCAAGGGATGACATCGGCTAATAAAGGACTTCGGCAACTAAGGTGACAATGACCTCGGCTAGGAAGGACAACACTTGACTAAGCTGTGCCACATCTTGGCCTAGATGCGCCACACCTCGGCCTAGGTCATGCCACTCCAGGAGGAGATCACTTGGGTGCAAGGTAACATCTCGGCTAATGTGGTCAAGGCAAGGACGGAGGTCAACAAGGGGTTCCAAGATACTACTACTAGACTAAGGATGACCTCGGCTCGGAATAACGTCGGCTAGTATAACTCAGGCAAGGCGTGACCTAAGTTTCACATCAAGGAAGGAACAAGACAAGCATACTACACTTAGACAATCACAAGGCTTCAAAACAAGGCATGGATCACATTAACTCGAGCGAAACAAATCACCACACACACATGCAAACTTAACAAGTCATAATCACACAGATGCTCATGAACATGATGAGAACATAAAATGTGAGTTCCTACAGTCTACCCTCCTTAAAGAAGTTTGGTCCCCAAACTTAAGTTACCTTGTCCTACGAATAACTCCGGGTAACGGATTTTCATCTCCTCTTCCTTTTCCCATGTGGCCTCCTCGCCATAATGTTTCTCCCATTCGATTTTCACCATTGATATCGACTTGTTTCTCAGCTGTCTCACTTGTCTGTCGATAATTCTCATCAGCTTCTCTTCGTAGCCCAAGTCTTCATTAACTACAACCCCAGAGTAATCTATTACATGCAGTGGGTCTCGGATATATTTTCTCAGCATTGAAACATGGAACACGCTGTGGACTTGGCTCAAATCTGGCGGCAAAGCGAGTCTGTAAGCAACGGTGTTAACTTTCTCAAGAATTTCAAACGGCCCAATATATCGGGGTGCAAGTTTACCCTTCTTCCCAAATCTCGAAACTCCTGTCATCGGCGAGACCTTCAAAAATACATGATCCCCAATTTCGAATTCTAACTCCCTCCTTCTTTGGTCGGCGTAACACTTCTGTCGACTCTGTGCAGTTTTAATCCTCTGCTGAATGAGTTTGATCTTTTCAGTTGTCATCTGAACCAACTCGGGGCCAATTAGAGCTTTGTCTCCTACTTCAGTCCAACATATCGGCGACCTGCACTCCCTTCCATACAAAGCTTCATACGGCGCCATGCCTATGCTAGCTTGATAACTGTTGTTGTACGCGAACTCTACTAATGGCAAATGCGATTCCCAACTTCCCTGGAAATCCAATACGCACAGTCTGAGCATGTCTTCGAGTGTCTGAATCGTTCTTTCTATCTGCCCGTCGGTCTGGGGGTGAAAGGCTGTGCTAAATCTCAACTCTGTTCCCAAGGCTCCTTGTAGGCTCTGCCAAAATCTAGAAACGAACTTCGGATCTCGGTCTGACACAATGGACATCGGCACACCATGAAGCCTAACGATCTCATTCATGTACAATTCGGCAAGTCGGTCGGCATTGAATGTAGTCTTGACAGGCAAAAAGTGAGCTGACTTAGTAAACCTGTCGACTATAACCCAAATGGAATCCATACCTCTTTGCGTCCTCGGCAAACCCACTACAAAATCCATGGAGATGTGCTCCCATTTCCACTCAGGAATTGACAAGGGTTGAAGAAGTCCTGCCGGTCTCTGGTGTTCTGCCTTCACTTGCTGACAACACAGACACTGAAATACAAACTCGGCTATCTCTCTTTTCATGTTTGGCCACCAAAAGGTTCGCTTTACGTCCTGATACATCTTGGTGCTCCCTGGATGAATGGCAAACTTGGAACTATGGGCCTCTTGCAAAATCCTCCTTTTTAACTCTGGTACGTCGGCCACGCACAATCTTCCTTCAAACTTAAGCACTTGATTCTCCATAGTGTATCCCGGCCTCGGCTTGGTGACGAATTCATCAATTACCTTCTTGAGGAATTTATCCTCCCTCTGTCTGGTCTTCACTTCTTCAATAATGGTCGGTTCCACCGAAACCGCTGTCAGGCACGCCAGACTTCCAACTAACTTCCTACTCAATGCGTCGGCTACGGAACTTGCCTTACCTGGGTGGTACTGAATCTGCATGTCATAATCCTTTAGTAGCTCGAGCCATCTTCTCTGCCTCATATTTAACTCTTTCTGAGTGAACAAGTACTTCAGACTCTTGTGGTCGGTGAAAACTTGGCAAGATGTTCCATACAGGTAATGACGCCATATCTTCAAAGCAAAAACCACGGCAGCTAGTTCCAGATCATGGGTGGGATAATTCTTTTCATTGGGCTTCAACTGACGAGACGCGTACGCTATGACTTTACCTTCTTGCATTAACACGCAACCCAAACCCTTGTGTGAAGCATCACTGTAAATCTGAAATTCCTCATTAGCTGATGGTAGTACCAGAACTGGTGCTGTAACTAACCTCGTCTTCAGCTCCTGGAAAGCTGATTCTCTTTCATTGGTCCATTCATAAGCTGCTCCCTTCTTAGTCAGTTGTGTCAATGGCACTGCAATCCTCGAGAAATCCTTCACGAACTTTCTATAATAACCTGCCAAACCCAGAAAACTACGAACCTCGGACACGTTGGTCGGCGTCGGCCAATTCACAATGGCTTCAATCTTACTGGGGTCAACTGATATACCGTCTTCATTAATCACATGCTCTAGAAATGAAATGCTGGAAAGCCAAAACTCGCATTTACTTAACTTGGCATACAACTTCTTATCTCTCAAGGTCTGCAGGGCAAGTCTCAGATGATTCTCGTGCTCGTTCGTACTCCCGGAATAGATCAATATGTCGTCGATAAAAATAATGACAAACTCATCTAGGTACGGCTTAAAGACTCTGTTCATCAAGTCCATGAATGCTGCTGGGGCGTTGGTTACTCCGAAGGGCATTACCAAAAATTCGTAATGGCCATATCTTGTCCGAAAAGCAATCTTCTCGATATCCTCGGCTTTAACCTTCAACTGGTGGTAGCCCGACCTAAGGTCAATCTTGGAAAAGACTCGTGCTCCTCGTAATTGATCAAGTAAATCATCGATTCTAGGCAATGGGTACTTGTTCTTAATGGTCACCTTATTAAGTTCCCTGTAGTCAATGCAAAGACGAAGTGTGCCATCCTTTTTCTTAACAAATAGAACGGGTGCTCCCCACGGTGAAGTGCTCGGCCTAACAAATCCTTTGTCCAACAATTCTTGTAATTGCGATTTCAGTTCTCTAAGTTCGGCTGGGGCCATTCTGTAGGGTGTTTTGGAGATGGGTTGTGTTCCTGACAGGATGTCCACGGTAAACTCTATTTCCTTATCGACAAGGCGGCCGGGCAACTCATTCGGAAAGACATCGGGAAATTCCTCAACAACGGGTATGTCGGCTAACTCAACACTTCCATTCAAATCACTTAGTATACTGCATAAATAACCCTGACATCCTTTTTGGATCAACTTGTAGGCCTTCATGGATGAGATTAAGTAAGGTGGGGGTACTACTCATTTACCTTGGAAAATGACCTCGGCTAGGCTTGGGGTCTTCAATGTGACGCTCTTAGTAACACAATTAATGGATGCATGGTTCGCTACTAACCAATCCATTCCCAATATGACATCGAAATGGGTCATGCTTAATGGCATCAAATCAACTAACAACTCTACATTCTCAATCATAACAATACACGCCCTATAAATGGATGTAACAATCATATTTCTCCCAGATGGAGTAGACACAGATAATACGCAATCAAGGGGTTCTAATTCTCTACTCAACTTCTCGGCGAATATAGTGGACACAAATGAATGCGTAGAACCCGAATCAATCAATACGTATGCATCTTGAGAACAAATTGAAAGGGTACCTGACACTACCGCCTCGGCATTCTGGGCGTCTCCGGGTACCAATGCAAAAACTCTGCCTTGCCTTGCCTGTATTCTCCCGACGTTGTTGTTCTGTGCAGAGCCCGAGGTGCTTCCATTCCTCTTTCCATTGTCAGTCCCTGCCTTCGGGCAGTCCTTCACACGATGACCTATCTCGCCGCATTCATGGCAAGCTCCTGTTGCCCAACGACAAACCCCGAAATGTAGCTTTCCACAACTCGCGCACATCGGCTTGGCGTTACCTTCCTTATTTGAGTTGCTGGAACTGTCTGTGCTCATTCTCTTCTTGGCATTGAACGGAACTCGGCGATTATCATAATTCTGCCTCTTCCTCTGGCCCTCACTTGAACTCTGGTATCGGTTCAAGTTAGCTTCAGCTAAGATAGCCTTGTCTAATACTCCGGCATATGTCAGCATATTGAGCATGTTGACCCGGTCTTGTATCGGTCCACGCAACCCACTTTCAAACTTTCTCGCCTTCCGGTAGTCGTCATCAACCATGTGAGGCGCATACCTCGCCAATTCGGTAAAGGCACGATCATACTCTGCCACTGTCTTGTTCCCCTGTGTCAGATTCTGGAACTCCGTGGTCTTTCGGTCTCGGACGCTAAGGGGAAAATGTTTGTTGTAGAATAACTCTAGGAATCTGGCCCAAGTCAAACCCGGATTACTTTCTCGAACCATCATCCACCATCTACGGGCGTCGTCGTCTAACGTGAACGCTGCCAGAGATACCTTCTGGGCGTCTGTACTGGGGAAAATTCCAAACAACTTCTCCATCTCTAGAACCCATGCCTCGGCTTTCATTGGTTCTATACCTCCTTGAAATCTCGGCGGTTTCATTTTCTTGAACTCTCTGATTAGGGTTATCGTGTCATTCCCATACAAAGCCTGTTGTAAAGGCACTTGTGGCACTGGAGGAGGTGGAGGCGGAGCTGCATATCGGCCATTGGTCTGCTCGGCCTGGGTAGAGGTGGTACCAGTATCCTGTGGCCTCGGTTGTCTCAGTTCACGAACCAAGCCTTCGACTAACCTTTCCAGTCTCTCCAACCTATCCTCGGAGTGATCTCGGCCAACTGGAGGTCTACCTCTCCTCATGATGCTGGGGGTATGCAGGATATGACACTTAAACAAAATGAACAAAGGAACATGTATGCAAGAGAGTATGATCACGCTGATGTAACAAAATGTTCATGCCGAGACGATGCACACCTTGTCAAGTAGCAAGCAATATGATGCAATCCTAACATTATTCTAAGGGAAACCCTATGCTCTTTAGGACTCAAGGTGTGTGTGATTAACGTACTACAAGGAACTCGCGCTCTGATACCATTCTGTCACGCCCCCAAACCGCCCCTAGTAGTTTGGTGCCGTGATGGCTAGTAATCCGAGATTACCGAAGGCCGACTTACAAAATTCACACACAATCAGAGTACAATATACGGGGCTCACAAGTGCGGAAGCAATAATCTAAAATACAAGTGGTCCATAAGAGCAGTGCATAGTCAAATGGAGTGGCATACATCTTTATAAAGTCTTACAACTTAAATACAAGAAGGAAATGAAATACAAAACACATCTTGACCAAAAGGCTTCTCAAGCCGACATATACAAGTACAAATGAAAAATAAGCCGAGAAGCATGATCTTCAAGAAGGTACAAAAATGCTATTCCAAAACATGTCGGCAATGCACCCAAAAACACATCGGCATCACGTCTAGGCCTCAATGCCTTCTTGTTCGTCACCTACATATATATAGAGAGGGTGAGCTTGGATACTCAGTGAATGATATTAGAAATAAAGGTTTTGCATGATTGATATCCAAGATTTCTTCAAAACAATACATAGCATACTTTACAGTCAAGGGAAAATCAAGTTCATTGCCGGCCTTTCAAGTTCTTTGGATGTTATTACATCTACTTAATACAAGAGGGTGATGACAATTCCAAGACAAGAGTGCAGTTGCATTATAGTCCCCTGCAGCTAAGGACTTTCAAGACAAGAGTGCAGTTGCATTATAGTCCCCTGCAGCTAAGGACTTTCAAGACAAGAGTGCAGTTGCATTATAGTCCCCTGCAGCTAAGGACTTTCAAGACAAGAGTGCAGTTGCATTATAGTCCCCTGCAACTAAGGACTTTCAAGACAAGAGTGCAGTTGCATTATAGTCCCCTGCAACTAAGGACTTTCAAGAAATGTCATCAAAACAAGATAATGTTTAATATACAAGTAGGGATAGTCATTCATGCTAGATCAAGTACTTTTCAAAACAAGGCAAGACGAGATTTATGAAAGCAAGTGTAACATAGCTTTATTAAAAATACCACTCACTTAGTTTCTTCACACGTCGGGGTCGAGACAAGCCCAAGTCCTACAAACACAGGGCAAAGCCTATTGAATGCACCTTCAACAAGTTTCGTATGCACACAAATGGTTTCGAAAAACATGCTGGGCACCAACCAGGTCCAGGCCGAGGTTCCACACCTCCTCGCCGAGGTGTGTCCCCGAGGGCCACATGCAAGGAAAAGAGGTCGGGAAACTCTGGGTTTCCCTCTGCTGATGAACATGAGGAACATGAGTGTGAAAACATGAAAAATATGAATGTTCGATTACAATCTGTTATCACAAATCTGGGATTTTCATGTTACGAGTTTGAAAACATGGACCTGGGTACCCATAGTTGAAAATCATGCAAGAACAAACACAAAACATGAGTCTAGGCAAAAAGCTTTCGGATCAAAACATGACTTTTCTTGAAGAACACATGAATGTCATTTTCTCTTTCTAAAATCGAGCTTCAAAACGATGCATGGCTTACAAATCATGTCCGATCATGCAATGCAATAACATGAACATAGAGAACATCATGAGCAGATCAAGAATCTAACCTTGGAACACGGATCTAACGGTCCGATCTCTAGGAATCAAGCTTGAAGATCTACTTCCTCACTCTAAAACTCCTTCTTCCTCCTAGAGTTTCTCTCTCTACAAGACAAGGTTATGATACTAAATGATAGTTTTCTATACCCGATTCTGGGGTTAACCCTCTGCTGAGACACGTGGCGGCGACTGGTTGGGTTCTTCCTGAAAAGGTGGCTGACAGACCAGACAAAGCATGGTGGAAGGGTGTTCAACAAGCAAAGCGGTATGGGCTCTTTGACGGGGCAATGACATCGGCTAACAACAAGGCGTATCTAACACGCTACACGGAATGGCACTCCGGCAAGGGATGACATCGGCTAACAAAGGACTTCGGCAACTAAGGTGACAATGACCTCGGCTAGGAAGGACAACACTTGACTAAGCTGTGCCACATCTTGGCCTAGATGCGCCACACCTCGGCCTAGGTCATGCCACTCCAGGAGGAGATCACTTGGGTGCAAGGTAACATCTCGGCTAATGTGGTCAAGGCAAGGACGGAGGTCAACAAGGGGTTCCAAGATACTACTACTAGACTAAGGATGACCTCGGCTCGGAATAACGTCGGCTAGTATAACTCAGGCAAGGCGTGACCTAAGTTTCACATCAAGGAAGGAACAAGACAAGCATACTACACTTAGACAATCACAAGGCTTCAAAACAAGGCATGGATCACATTAACTCGAGCGAAACAAATCACCACACACACATGCAAACTTAACAAGTCATAATCACACAGATGCTCATGAACATGATGAGAACATAAAATGTGAGTTCCTACAATAAAAGTAGAAGAGATAGAGAGAGAAAATCAAACACTGCGATTTATAGTGGTTCGGCACACCAGGCCTACGTCCACTCCCCAAGGAACCTCCTTGAGAATTTCTTTACTATCAATTGAATAAATACACCACCAAGCTTGTGGATTTAGCACAGGACTTACTCTTATCTATTGAGCCTCACTCAACAATAAATGCCTTACCCTTACAAAATCTCTCACAAAAATAAGGAATAAGAATCAGTGGTAATTGAACCCACTTTTACAATAATTCTCTCACAAAGAGTAGATATGAAAGTGTAAGAACAAAAGCTAGACTTAGATCTGAAAGTGAAAGAGAAGAATACAATTTGGAGCTCACAGAAAATTTTCTCTTCAAGTTCTTGGTTTTTCTCCACATCCAACACTTCTATTTATACACAAAAATATGCCCGTTGGACACTCCTTGCTGACGTCATGGCTTACATAAGCACGCTCCTGACGTCATCGCTTACATAAGCATGCTCCTGATGTCATCGCTTACATAAGCAGGCTCTTGATGTCATTGCTTACATAAGCACACTCCTTAAATTTAAATAGTCAGCAAATGATAAGAATTAAAAAGATAAAAATAAGATTGATTTTTTCTTCTTGTTTTTTTTCAAACATGGAGCCACCGTTTTTGTAGACAATTTAATACAAAGTTCACAACTTTCAAACAAACAAATAATTTTCTCCATCTAGTTTATAATATATATATATATATACATATATACATAACTCCATCTTGTTCTTCTTGTTTAATTATAATATGATATAATTAATGTAGTGTAAAAAATAGCGCACGTGATGTATTCTGCATATAATGTTATATAAGTTCTGATCAAAATTTTGCATACAGAAAAATCTCTATAAATAATATTTATGATGGATCTGAAAATATATGTCCTCTTTAAAATATTGTATATGTTGTAAAGATTTTAAACTAAATATATTTTACCACTCCATATTAATTTTGTCAAAATAAGACAACCCATAAATATCAAATTTGTCAAAATAATACAACCAATCAATCATTTTTGTCAAAATAATATAATTAATCAATTTGTCAAAAGATGAATAGTAATTAACCCTATTTTTCAAAAAGTGAATAGTAAAGTTTTTGAAAATATTTAAAATAATCATTTTTGTCAAAATAATATAATTAATCGATTTGTCAAAAGATCAATAGTAATTAACCCTATTTTTCAAAAAGTGAATAGTAAAGTTTTTGAAAATATTTAAAATAATATTTAACATATATATTTTAAAAAGATAATATTATTTTATTTAAATAATATTTAACAAATATATATATTTTAAAAAGATAATAATTTGTGTCAAATAATATGTATATTAACTAATATATTTTAGACATCATCAAAATTAAATAATATGATTAACACTTGGGTTCTTGAATTCATAAAAACAGAGTTCACTTGATCGTTCTTGATGATTTCTTGAACTGGGTTGTTTTGATCGGATTGTTGTTGTTCTTCTTCTTGAATGTCTTGAGATTTGGACCTTGAGATTGGGGGAAGAGACGGTGGAAGAGTGGTTGATGGAGGAGTAGGGAGGATGAGAGGCTTCTTCAAGAACGCAGTGTGGCTCGGTGCGCCGGCTAGAGTAGAAGTAGTCTTAGATATTGTTGAAGTCCTCTTGTGGAGTTCTGAACTTTCCGGCGCTGAGATTGCTCCGAATCACGACTACTGTGAGGACGAGACAAAGGAGAGTGACCTTTCCCTTTCGGAGAACTCGTTTGATCTTCCATAGCTGATAAGAGCTCACTTCATCTCCTTCCATTTCTAGATCTCGGTCGAAATATAGAAGGTAGAGAGAGGAATGAGTTTGATTAAATTTCTCTGTAATATATGAGAAGGGACCTTAAACATCATAAAAAAAAGATTGTGAATCTTTTCCATTACCAAAAATAAGAGAGGAACTTTAAACTAATTTTTTCTATAATTTACCATCGATAAAAAGATTTTTATCATACTTTCTCGTACACCCAAACGTTAAAAATTAGGATGATTTTATTTCACATAGATATATAGATATTCCCTAAGATTTCATAATCCCCTAATTTGTTTCTTCAGGCCAAGTTCAGCAAACAGAGCTTACCAAACAGACCGTTAACTAACAAAAACGTTCACAGCACTTCGAATCAACCAATCAACCCTTCAGAGCCTTTCTCCTCTCTCTCAATCTCCAATCGCCAATCTCCAATCTCCAATCTCTGCACCACTTTCTAGGGTTCCAATCTCCACACTCATACTTGCACAGACAAAAATGGAGCATCACTTTTCACAGATTCGACACGAGGTTTAATCGATCACAGCCTCGGTTTGAAATCTAGAGAGAGACAGAGCATGGCGGAGGAGGGATCGGAGAGAGAGAACGGGAGGCTTTCTTCGATGGATTCGGTTGAATCTCGATGGGTGTTTCAGGACGAGGATGAGTCGGAGATCGAGGACGACGAGGACGGCGAAGATTTGCCACCGCTAACAGGCATGGATTCAGACGACGATGATAATGCCGAGCAGAGACTCATTCGGACAGGTCCTCGGATTGATTCCTTCGATGTCGAAGCACTTGAGGTCCCCGGAGCACAACGGAACGACTTTGAGGTGATTTTCTGGACCTAATTTGGTTTATATAGAACGTGTTAGCTCTATATTACATGAATTTAGAGTTTTTAGATCAGAGTTGTAAGATTGTGGGTTTTGATAATTGCACTTTATGTGTTTGTTTTTACTGTATGATTGCTTGGAGAACATATGAAACGAATGGAAATGTAGTATCAATTTTTAGATATATGTTGTGATGGTAATTAAAAACAAAACCTAACTTTCCATAAAAAAAAAAATATCACCTAGGTGAAGTAGTAGCTGTATCGATAGTTATCCTGAGTGTACCACCACCTTTTGCTGTACCATTTCGGATTTATGGCTTATAAACATTGTATATTTATTAATTGTGGTGGGTTTATATAGGAGTCTTAATACAATTAAAGTAAAAAACATTTTACCAATTTATACAATATAAGTCTTTAAGGAAATTAAAAATTTGTTACACAAAACTTAGATATCATGTCATGTACTTCTATATTAGTATGCTGGCTTTTGGTATAATAAACTTATGTTTATGAGACAAACATTTTTTATTATTAAACAGTCTTCATTTTTTTTCCCTTCACAAGAAGGGGGCAGTGCCATAAGTAAAAAAAATTAAATACAAAAAAAGAAAGAAAAAAAGAAAAATCTCCAATGACTCAAGACTAGTGTAAAAAGTAGTATATAGATGGAGTCATGTTAAAAAACTAAAGAAAATCCACCAAAAACCAGTTTGAATCCCAACTGAATGTGATTTTTGAAAGGGAAAAAAAAATGTCTATCAGTAAGCTTTGCCCACTTTGTGCTAAGAAATAAAAAAATCCACAGCTTTGGTTGCCGCCATTGTTAAAATATGGCTATTACATCCAGCAACAATGTCAGCACCACCATTATCGTTATGGCGGCCACCACCATTACTTAAAAACTTCCAGCTTATCATCGCCGCACTACTATGGCTCTTCATCTCACCCATTTCCCATTCTCCACCACTAATTGAATATTGATTGGAGAAGGAATCCTTGCAACTTCTCCAATCGCTTAACTACCGAGACTAGGATGGTAAAAAGTGGCACAAAAATAGCCAACACTATATCCTATTACAAGATAGTTAAATATCCAACGTGTTTCCATGAGCTCCAAGAAGATTGGCACCCTTGATGAAAGGGGAAGTAAAAATGTATGCATATATATATGCAAATATAATATAATTAACTTTATTGAGAGTAATATCACAAAACAGTGATAACTGGAAGTGAAACTCCGTGTTGACCTGGTACTGGAATGCTTCATCTGAAAACATGAACACCATGGATGTCCTAGAAAAGTCACGAGCCTTGACTCTATAGTTCTTTTTTAGATGTTCATTTTAACTATTGCTTCTTTTTTGCCTCCCTTCCTTATTATCTGAGGAGTTTCTCTTTGTACATTTTTGTTGAATGAGAGAAATTGTGTAGGAGGAATGATTATTGGAGGTAAAATTTGAGTAAATCTAATTTAGGGCTTAAAGTAACAAGTAGAATGTGTGTCTAAATTTTAAATTCTGATTGCAGGACATCAGTGTGGGAAGGAGAATTGTACTGGCTTTTCAGACACTTGGAGTTGTTTTTGGTGATGTTGGAACAAGTCCACTTTATACCTTTGATGTGATGTTTAGCAAGGCTCCTGTCAATGGAAATGAAGACATTCTTGGAGCACTGTCGCTGGTTTTGTATACCTTAATTTTGATCCCATTGGTCAAGTATGTCCTTATCGTTCTGTGGGCCAACGATGATGGTGAAGGTATGATGAATGGGGGAAGTCAAAACTTGCATTTACCCAAAAAAAAAAAAAAAAAAAAAAAAAAAGTTTGCATAAATTCATGTCCTTAATTATCTTGTACAGGTATTTCTCTTTATGGTACCAGTTTCTTCTTGTCTAATTACTGCAGGTGGTACATTTGCTTTGTACTCATTGATTTGTAGGCATGCCAAGGCCAGTCTTCTCCCAAATCAACTGCCATCTGATGCACGTATATCAAGTTTCAGACTAAAGGTGCCATCACCAGAACTTGAGCGGTCATTGAAAATTAAGGAACGACTTGAAACTTCTCTGACACTGAAAAAGCTGCTCCTGATGTTAGTGCTTGCTGGTACTTCTATGGTGATAGCAGATGGAGTTGTCACGCCAGCAATGTCAGGTCATTTTATGAACTGTTTTATATGGTTTTGTTGTGTTCTCTTGGAGGATCTAGCAATAAATGATAAAAACAATAAAGAAAAAAGATGTTAGGTCATTTGTTTTAATACAAAAAATTGTGTTTTCACCATCATTTTGAAGGTGGTATTGTTGATTTTTTATTTATTCCTGTTTTTTCTTGATGCAGTGACGTCTGCTGTTGGTGGTTTAAAAGTTGTATCTGAGATTAAGCAAGGTAACACAACTCATTGATTGAATATGTCAACCTACAATAATCATTAATTTTATTTTCTTTAATTATTTAATGTACAATTGCTTAATATATAGCTGTCTACGTGAGACTAGTCTTATTTGATGTTTGGCATGTTCTAAGTCTCGATTTTGTCAGTAATCTCATGATCATTTTCACGTTCCTGGTTAACCTGGTGAAATGTCATTCTTGTGAGAAATAAGGGAAGGGTGGTTATTTGCTGAATTTTTCATGCGAGGCCATAGTGGTAATTAAGTTCACTGCTAAAAGTGTGATACCAAAGTCTTTGAAGGGACTGGCTGCTCAATTCTTCCCCCGATTAAGGAAGGCCTTTTGATTCTCCAACCAGTTTGGTATCACACTTTTAGCAATCCTTTTGATCTTAAAAATATTCTTATGATAAGATCACAATTTAGCAATTTTTATGCAAACTTTAGTGGAAGATTGTTGGCCTAATGTTTACTTGATTTATAGAAATACCGGAGAACAAGGCATGAAGTAGTTGTGGTGATCGATACACCAAGGAGAGGAAAAACTTTATGCAGTGCAGACATCCGAAAGGCCATTGCAAATTGGCTCTATGGTGAAAAACAGTAAATAGTTTCAATTTTGGTGATCATTGTACAATGTTGAGTTTTTGAACGTAGTCTGGATACTGATTTTCACAACATGGGATTATTCCAAACTGATCTTTTACTTGATAGAGATTGAATTCGATAATTGGATGAATCCATAACTAGAGCCTCTCAGAAGTTTTTGGACCTTGTTATGTAGATCTGTCAAATTCCATTCTGGCCTAAATGGCTTCATGGATGGGCGACCCTTGTAGAAACTGGAAAAGTGATTCTGCCCAAACTACAGAATGAAGAGAACACTGAAACCCCTACTTTTGCTAGCATGACTCAGCAAGGGGTCAACTTTTAAGTTGATAGGTTAATATATTGATGACTAGCTTTAAACTGCCTCATATGAAAAGTACAATGGTAACAACATAGTAAAATGAAAAGGAGAGATCCAACCTCAACCATGTTAACAGAATGAATTACTTGAACAATGAATGCAACTGAAATATTCCACTCAATAATGGCTGAATTGATTTTAAACCTTGTCTTAAACATTCTAGCTTGACCTTTGAACTTTTGAGGACCAGATATTGATAATGATTGGGTTGCTTCTAGAAGAGCCATTTGGAACATTTGGGTGCTTTGTAATTTGTATTGTTGAATGGAAATCTCCTAGTGACTAACATGTGTGTATGACAAGCATTGCAACTTGGTCCTCCATAATTGTGATGTATCTTTTGTGTGAAAATAGATTTAAATTTGCATTAAATGATATACTAGGACTACCCCTCAAGTCATTATTTCAGCTGATACAATCACGAGCTTCTGATGCGCAGGACAAGGAAGAAGTGTTTAGATTTGCAATTAGGTTTCCACATGAATAATGCAACATTAATTTGTTTAAGGAGTCGTTGCGCTATTTCAAAGAACTAATGCATTATCCAACCTCAACCTAATTGGACATGTGATTTTAGACTTTGAGCCTTGTGAGCAGGCAAGTTTTAGAGTAATTGCAATTTACTAGCCACAATTAGAAGCTTAGGATCATTCATGCTTTGGTTTTGGTTGAAGCAGGTTTACAACAGAGGGTGCTTTCTGTGTCCATTTTCTGATATATGTTTGAGATGCTAATAGCCCAATACACCTTTTGCCTGTAATACTATATCTTTTTATGGTACCTATGATACTTTGTAATGTCAACTTACTCATATTAATCAGTGTTCTTGACATAATTGTAATTTTATTGCAGATGAAGTGGTGATGATTTCAGTAGCATTTCTTGTAATTTTGTTCAGTGTACAGAAGTATGGGACAAGCAAAGTTGGGATTGCAGTTGGCCCTGCTTTATTCATCTGGTTTTGTTCTATTGGGGGTATTGGAATCTACAACCTTATAAAACATGACAGCAGTGTCTTGAGGGCATTTAATCCTGTTCACATCTATTACTTTTTCAAGAACAACTCAACTAAGGCTTGGTTTGCCCTTGGAGGCTGTCTGTTGTGTGCAACAGGTAAGATTCAAAAAATTCAGATGTTAAAGAACTTAAATATACATCTTTGATACATAGATGGAAAAAAGGAGCAACCTTGGGATTTGCTATTGTTCTATATGTGATTTGCTATTGTTCTATATGTGATTTATTCCCTTTCATCCCTCCAAAATTGACTTATTCTTGATGTGATTATTCAAGGAGTAGAATAGAAACTTAAACTCAACTCATCTTTACAAGGCCTAACTCTAGTCTCTAGTCATATGGGTTTATGTAAAAATGCATTAAAATATTCTTTACTATCTTTTTTCTGTGCCCTTAACTCTTGTTGTTTGAGCCTTTTCACCTGTCCATGGAGCGCCTTTTAACTTCATGATACCACTTCTTTTTGGTGAAGTCATTTTTATTATACATGGCCAAACGATCATACCTAACCTCTTCTTCTTTTTAATTTTTATTTATTATTATTATTTTTTTATAAGTAAGAATACCAACTATTTTATTTTATTTTATTTTATTTTTCTTCTCATTGTTCCCTTTCAGAGCTTGCTTTTCAATGATATGATGTTTTCTTTTCTAAATCTATCATCTTTTCTTGTTTACGATAAATTAAATAAAAACTAGCTTGTTTGGTTTGGATTTTCAGGATTCACTTTTTAGAAAATTGAAATTTTTTATTTTCTGTATTTTTTCATTTTCATTAAATTTTTTTAATATTCTAAGTAATTTTTTTAATTTTAAGATACACCTAACATAAATACACTTAAAAAGTATAATATTTGTGAAAAAAAATCTTTAGAAAATTCACTAAATACCAAAAATACAAAAATACAAAAAAAAATGAGAATTCAGGACATTTTTCATAGTCTTGTGTATTTATTTGTTTTTTAAAATATTTTTTTACAAATATTTTACTTTATAGATACATCTAAGTAAGATGCATCTAAAAAAGTAAAAAAAAAAAAATTGCTTAAAATTTTAAAAATATTCACTAATAACAAAAAAATACAAAAAATAAAAAACTCAATTTTTAGAAAATTGAATCCAAAAAATTAAAACCAAACACACTAATATCGTGTTAATAATTGGTAGGTTCACTGGTATTGTTTTACTTGCCTCAATTGTTTGTTTTCTTCTAAGGGGTGTTTGGAATTCTTGTCTCCTCCTTTTGAGACAAGACCCTACAATATTGGGATTGCATATTCATGATATTCTCCCTCTTTCTTGCGTCCCTCTATTGTTTTTGGAAAAAAAATATTCAGTTACTACGCTGAAATAGTATCATATCTTGACTGGCGCTTTGGATATAATTGTAGAGGTATTAATACCTCTTCTTTACAAGTGGTATCAACCTTTATTTTTCCCTCGGAAGCACCGTGCAATTTCTAAGAAAGATACTCTACATTTATATTTCCACCAAAGGACATAACAGAAATTTACGTTCTTTTTAAAATAAATTAAACTTTATTGGGTGTTACCTTGTGGAAGAGGTGGTTAGTGGGTCTTGCTTTGAGAGAGAGAGAGAGGGATGGGTGATGAAAGTTGATTTGATTTCGTGATAGTTTGGTCCTCTTCAATTTTCTCTGCTATCATAACTACTTCCACAATACCTTTTGTGCTCTTAAATTTATACCCTTTATCATGAACTACTCCCATTAAGAGATTAACCAAAGATTATAAAAAAAAACAAATTCTTAATCAATGACGACTACCTGTCAACACCAAGACACTGTTTTCATCAATTTGTACAAAAAATAAAAAAAAAAAGATAGAAAATAGAGAAGCAGATTGAAAATGAAGATGTCTTTATCAGAATGTTCCCATTGAGCTAGAGGGCAAGATGGTATTGTGATTGATATCAAAGTTTTTGTTTTGACACACATGGAAGAAGAATTTTGTTTTTTATCCACTATATTGATTCTAATTCCAATCAAACTCAAGGTTTTCTTTTTTGATCTTTGTCATGTTTCTTCTCTTCTCCTTTTTTTTTTTTTTTCAAATGACTATACTTGATTATAAACCTGTGAACATGCATCAAGTGTGCCTCGTCTTTGTGTCCCTAACATGTATAACTACTCCTTGTGACTTCATCTTAATTTAGCTAATTGGAAATTTGACTCACAGCATTGTAATTGTAAATGGTGTTATTTTACATTTTGTCCTTTTGCTCTGCTGATGGATGATTCTAATTCAGGTTCTGAGGCAATGTTCGCAGATCTTTGCTACTTTTCAGTGAGATCAGTTCAGGTAATGCAGTAATGTAGAAAAGTCACTGGATCATCTTTGCTATATGTTTCTCTGGACCCATGGAATACAATTATGGAAACCTGCTGGTTTTCTTCTCCATTACTGTTCTGTGGTGTTTGGATTGACTACATATACTTAGCATACATATTTGTTGTTTGCAGCTTACCTTTCTGTTACTTGTACTTCCTTGCCTTATGTTGGGATACCTGGGTCAAGCTGCATACCTTGTGGATAACTATAGTGATACTGAACAACTTTTCTTTTCTTCTATTCCAAGTAAGCTTCATCCTTTGTCTCTTTTAATCTGAAAGGTCCATGCACTTTTTTTTCCACTTCGGCCTCTATTATCTATTTGGAAGACTTGAGATTATAATTCCTTAATTCCTAGATTCATTTTGCATACGGTTATGTCTTTTTCTTTGGACAGCATATTTTTCCAACTGTCTTTTATAATTTGGGAAGTTGCTTTTGCATTCAGTTAGGCCACTGTATTTGAAGGCTTATATTATATAATAGCTGGCATTACACATTCTGTGTGCAGGTGTTGCTTTCTGGCCAGTCTTCCTCATTGCTAATGTTGCCGCATTAATTGCTAGTCGGGCAATGACAACGGCAACTTTTTCTTGTATTAAACAATCAACAGCACTTGGTTGTTTTCCTCGACTGAAAATCATTCATACATCTCGGAAATTCATGGGTCATATTTATATACCCGTGATAAACTGGTTTCTGCTGGTATGCGCCATAGTGTTCGTCTGCTCTATCTCTAGCATTAATGAGATGGGAAATGCATATGGTAATATTACTCTCTCTCTCTTTTGAGCTTCATATACATGTTTTATTGTGGCCTTGTGTTCATTTTTCTCTTCACAACAATTTAATAGCTCCATTTTATCCTCCTATATTCTCCAAGGAGAATTATACTTTTATTTGAAAAGAATTGAAAATTCTTTGGGATCTGGAGAAATGCTTTGGGCATGTTTTGTCTGATTTGGAATCTTCTTCCCTCTTGTAAGGAATTCTTTCCATCTTTTGTTTGCTTTTACTCCTCTTTCTTAATGTAATTTTAAGGGGTTGTTTTGTAATCCTTCTATACTTTTCTTGCATCAATTGATATCTAGAACACATTGTCCAGAGTGTAGTCATTAGGAGATAAAAAAATGGAGTGCCAACACAAACTAATTTTATGGAATCCACGTGATGCCGATTCTTGAAGTCCGAAGATGATTCCTTAGATGAAATATCCTACTTGCTGGTGAAGGGGCGAGTCTTTTTTAGTTTCATTGTTCATTTTTCCTTTCTTTTAACTAGCAGTTAAACCATCATATGTGACATCGATGTTTTACGTTGGGAGTTGATTATAAGTTTCTATTTTTATCTATATGTGTCACCTCTTTGTATGAACACATGAACATTTATGCAAGCTATTGTCTTACCTGATGTTGATTTTGTTTTACAGCCATTGCTGAGCTTGGAGTCATGATGATGACTACTATCTTAGTAACCCTTGTTATGCTTCTTATATGGAAGATAAACATCTTTACTGTGCTGTGTTTTGCCGTTATTTTCTTGGGGATGGAATTGACATTCTTCTCCTCAGTCTTATGGAGTGTGGTGGATGGAAGTTGGATCATATTGGTTTTTTCCATAGTAATGTTTCTTATAATGTACATCTGGAATTATGGAAGCAAGCTCAAGTATGAAACTGAAGTCAAGCAAAAGTTGTCAATGGATTTGATGCGGGAATTGGGTTGTAATCTTGGAACAATTAGAGCTCCCGGCATTGGTTTGCTTTATAATGAGCTAGTAAAGGGGGTACCAGCAATATTTGGACATTTCCTGACCACTCTTCCAGCTGTCCATTCGATGATTATTTTCGTGTCCATAAAATATATTCCTGTTCCTGTAGTGCCTCAAGGTGAGAGGTTCCTATTCCGGCGTGTCTGCCCAAAAAGCTACCACATATTTCGATGCATTGCCAGGTGAGTATTATCATGTTCTATGAGTCTTAAAATTTGTCTTCATTAGAATTGTGAATTCCAAGATGCCCTTTGTCCTAGACCTACGAGCACCAAACCCATGATGCACTCTTTATTTTTTATTTTTTGGCTCACGAGGGAGTCCAGGGTTTCCCCCAGTCCCTCATATACTATGTAATGTAATTTTACTGGACTAAACCCATGATACACTAGGGCATGGCCTTGAAATCTAACTGATGAGCGTGTGTATGCACATGCATGCTTATTTATGTATATATGTATCTATTTCTTTTCTTTTTTGTCTTCTTCTTTGGTCTTTCTCATGACTTTGTTGTTGATGGGAGTTCATTTACGTGGACATGATGCCAACTGGGTGCATCATAAATTAGTCTCTGTGCGAGTACAAATATGCTTGTGTATGTGTATACATTTATAGTCAGACACTTGACCTTGAATTACTATTAACAGGTATGGCTACAAGGACGTTCGCAAAGAGAATCACCAGACATTTCAGCAGCTGTTGATGGAAAGCCTTGAAAAATTCATTCGCAGGGAAGCCCAAGAACGGTCACTAGAGAGTGATGGAGATGATGATTCAAATTCTGAAGATGAGAACACTACTAGAGTTCTCATAGCTCCCAATGGTAGTGTGTACTCACTTGGTGTTCCCCTCCTGTTTGACTATGACGACACAAACAAACCCATCTTAGAAGCAAGCACTTCAGGGGAGGTGAAGCCAGTGCCACCCACAGATCCAATGGGTTCTGACGCAGAGCAGAGTTTTGAGAAAGAGCTGTCTTTCATACGAACAGCCAAGGAATCAGGGGTGGTTTACCTTGTCGGTCACGGCGACATTAGGGCAAGAAAGGATTCATGGTTCCTTAAGAAGCTAGTCATAAATTACTTCTATGCTTTCTTGAGAAAGAATTGCCGGAGAGGGATTGCGAATTTGAGCGTTCCTCATTCACATCTGATACAAGTGGGCATGACTTACATGGTTTGAAGTTTGAAGTTTGAATTTGCAAGCAAAATAAGGAAAATTTTCATTTAGTTTGACACTGAAGATTTGACAGAAGTGGTTGAGTTCGAGGAAGGTCATGGGTGATTGGCATGTCCGTCGGTTGATGCAGGTTAAATACATGATTTTTTAGCAAAAAAATGGTTGCAAATGAAGATATATACTTAATCTTATTGGTTGGAAAGTTTTGTAGTTTATCAACTTGGTTGCTTACCATGTAATGATTCATACAGTTTTTAAGGGTTTGCACATTCAATTTCTGTATTTACTGACCATGTTGATGTTGATGTTAATGTTAATGCAATTCTTCACATTGTAACTATTATAGTTCCAAATTTTTTACTCATAATTCATGTAGTCATCCTATATGAATTATTTTTCTGTCATTTATTTTATTTTTTTGTCATGTTTAATCAGTCAATTAAATAAATGTATATTAAATTTTTACAATCCTGTTCCATGTTAGTTTGAGGCTTTTTCACACCCCTAATATTAACATTTACTGTGATTACCTCACTTTTTTATATCGTTCCGTCTTTTAATCTTCAAATTTATTTATTTATTTATTTATTTATTTATTTATTTATTTATATATTTTTTTGTACATTAGTGTCACTGTTAAAATCTACCTACTCTCCACCTACTTCACCCACTTAAACCTACTCCACTAAACCTAACCCACTACACCACTACCACCTCACCTACTCCACTAAACCTAACCCACTACACCACTACCACCTCCACTTCACCTACTCCTTACCTACTACACACTCACCCTCTTCTATATATAGGAATCATGAATCATTGTAATAGAAATCAACATTAGATCAATCAATAATACAATTCTCTATTTCTCTTTATACATTAAATTTTCTACATGGTGTCAGAGCAAGGTTAAGAAGCTAGTAATTCTGCTTCACCGGCGGGCGGCAGCCTCGCCTTGGCCGCCCGCCGGACCTCTACACATGCCTTCACTCCCCCAAAGCTTCCTCGGCCAAACCTCCTCCTCCTAACCAACCTTTAATAAGGGCTATTACAGCAGTGTTGAAAAAGTTTAGTATTCACAGTGATGGAAAGGCTGAACTCAGAGCTGTACTTGCAAAACTGTTACATAATGCAAGAGAATGAGAGGCTTAGGAAGAAAGCCCAACTTCTCAACCAAGAAAATCAAACATTGCTTTCTGAGCTCAAGCAGAAACTTTCCAACAAGTCAAACAAGCACCCAAAATCCAGTAGTGGCCCAAACTCAATTCCGGACCTCTCATCACTCTTCACTGTTGTTGATTCTGCCGTATCGCAATCAGAGAGATATTGATTGTCATATATCATCATGGCTCCAGCAGCGGCAGCAGATTCAATAAAGCCTAGAGATGTTTGTGTTGTTGGTGTTACACATAACCCCCTGTTTTCGTCTTTGCAACGCTCTCTCTCTCTCTCATAGGGTCTTTCTCTCATTTCTTTTTGATTGGTGAAATCCATCCTCATCAACACACTCACCCATGTGACCCACGATGCTCAGATTCTCCAACCTATACTTTTTTCTTTTCATTACACTCTTGTTCCCCACTTTCTTTATTTTATATATATATATATATCTCTTTTTATTTTATTATATTATATTAAAAAAAAAAAAAAAAAAAAAAACATCATCTCTCCTCCGTTTGATTTCAAACTCCATTATTTTTATTTATTTTCTCCAAACCACTTTCCTTATTTCCCCCATCTTTCATTTTTTATTTCAAATATATTTTTATTATTTCTTTCTTTATTTTTCTTTCACATTTTTTTTAATCTTTTTCCAATTCTATTCATACCATATAGCTTTGCACACCAAACCATATTTTATTCATCTCAGGGATCAACCCCGATCACAATTTTACACAAAAAAAAAAAAAAAAAAAAACAACAACAACAAACCACCACACAACACCAAAAGCTTTGTTTTCTTTGCTGCAGACGGCCACCCACCGACCTCATTTCTTCTCTACTCTGCCGCCGGTCTTTTCTTCTTGCCTCCGTCCTGGGCGGCCCTTGCCGGTGCTGCCTCCGTGTTTCCTACGCCGCCGAGCACGTTCACTCCCTCATACTCCTCCACTGCAGCATATGGCGGACCTCCAAATCGGAACATAACGGTGGCCTTCCGCTTCAGCTCCTTATTTTCCGCCTTTAGCACACTTATCTCTGCTCGCGCATCCTTATACATGCGTTGCAGCAGAGCCAGTCGGGCGTTTAATTGTTGCACCTCATTTGTCCTGCTCTGCAGCCGGTGCGACAAGTTTGTGACCGCAGTCATGGTTTCCACACATGACTTCAGAGTATACTGATTTGCCTCAATATCAGTTTGCACCGCCATTTTTTGCTCCACCGACCGCATCGGAAAGTTCAACGGAGCAAACACAGAGGTGTTTGGTTGAGGTTCACTGGCCACCGCACCAGTTCTCTCTCTTGTTGACTCATTGAGGTCGGGAAAGAGAGTGAGCAGCCCACGGGAAGACGAAGCCATTTTCTGGGCAACAGAGTGTTACAGCGTATTACAGAGTTTCTCTCTCAGCAAAGGAAAAATTTTTCAGAGGTTTCTCTCAGTTTTTCTGTCTCAGCTTCTGCCTCAGCCTCAGCCTCCGTCTCGGTTAAATAGCCGAGGCAGCCACGCGTATCGCGCGCCACTTGACGCCAGACGACAAACGGGCGCGCCAGCCAAGGCACTCACGTGCCTCGCCATCATATCTGGCACGCTTTTTATGGATTGGGCACGCCTTTTGAAAGATTGGGCACACCTTTTGAGGGTGCGACTTTTTAAGGGTCCGACAAGACTCTGTAAACTGTCCCGACATTGATTCCGGTTAGCTCCTTCATGGGTCCGACAAGACTCTGTAAACTTTCCCGACATTGATTCCGGTTAGCTCCTTCATGGGTCCGACAAGACTCTGTAAACTGTCCCAACATTGATTCCGGTTAGTTTCTACAAGGGTCCAGCAAGACTCTGTAAACTGTCACAACAACTGTCACAACATTGTCTGCTACAACGGTCCGACATGACCCCATAAACTGTCTTCTACACCGTTATGACACCACCATACAGTATCCTCTACATGGTTATCACACCCCCATACAGTGTCCTCTACAACGTTATGACACCACCATCCAGTGTCTTCACCAATGGTCTGACACGACCATACAGTGTCTCTTATCTTCTTTTATTTTTATGTATTTTCTTGTTTTGTTACTCTCTCCAAACTCAAGTTGGTCAGTTCCTATCCCCCTTGAGTTTGCGGGGGCTGTTAAAATCCACCTACTCTCCACCTACTTCACCCACTTAAACCTACTCCACTAAACCTAACCCACTACACCACTACCACCTCACCTACTCCACTAAACCTAACCCACTACACCACTACCACCTCCACTTCACCTACTCCTTACCTACTACACACTCACCCTCTTCTATATATAGGAATCATGAATCATTGTAATAGAAATCAACATTAGATCAATTAATAATACAATTCTCTATTTCTCTTTATACATTAAATTTTCTACAGCCACTCCTATCATTTTATAAATATATTTATTTATAATTCTATCTTCCTCGATCTTGTCACACATTTATCTTATCATCTTCATCTTATATTCAATTAAGTATCATTAATCCTATAAGAGCTTTATAAAATTTTCTCTTCAATATGATTGGTATTTGTTGATTTCGTAATGTCATAAATACTTATTCACTTAAACAACTATCTTTAATTTTATGAATTCCATCATATCTAACATCTATTGTTTTGAGTACTGAAAATCATGATTCCCTCCTGATTTCCTCGCATTCAAAACCAGACTGGGAATACCAAATCAAACGAATTCTAATCAAGCATGATTGATTGTGTACATGAATCCTTTTTTGCAATTCCACCCAGCCCAGTGCAGTACGTAGTTATACCATGTTCCAACACACGTCTAAAGACTGCTCAACACGTCTCTTGCAAGATACACTCAGATTCCTATGCTGTTAACAGATACTTCTTTATAACTGCCAATCTGTAACTTCTTTGTACAGCAAAATCTTGAGCCAGAAAAGCCTTTCAACAAACCAGAAATCCAAAATAATAGATCAATTTATTAACTAAAATTGTAAATAATAAACTTAAAGGCATCTACTATTTTTCAAATAAAAGCAAAATCATATGTGAAGTGCACACAGGCAGATAACAACCTTGCCCAACTTGGAGGATTACATCAAAATACAAAATTTGGATATATAGATACAGTTATACAAGTCATCACAATAACCAACATGGCTTTGCTGAAATAGGGCAAGTACAAATCTTCAAAAGAAGAGAGCAAACTAAATTGGGGAAAGTCAAAACATGGGGGAGAAAAGCCAAAAAAACAAAAACAAAAACAACACGAGTATTGTTCAGCTGATACAGTCATTACACGCGAGATCTGACATATTAAATTTTCCAAAGAATGGACATCCCCAATTGACCAATGATAAGGCACAAATTGCTTGAATTCAGATCATGCTAACAGAAATTATCGAAAAATAAATGGGCTCAACGGGATATAGAAATGCCTCACTCCAACAAATCCACTACTAGTAGTCAGAGAGACTCTCACCTATTGATGCAAGGACAAGTCTCTGAAATAGAAAACCCAATTTTATAAGACATACCATCAAAGGACTGGTTGCACTTGCAAGAAATCCTTTGGATTTTCTATAATGGAATGTCTCCTTCAATAGCTCCCTGACCTGGCAATTACCCACCAAACTTCACATAAGTTATATGAAAACTCAAGCTTTGACATTGAATCGTGGATCAAAATCACATTTTTCCAAATTGTTAATTGTAGAGATTTGGTTAAAGTTTATAAATTATTAGATATTAAATATCTAGTAAATATGAAAAGTTTAGACATAGATCAATGAAGAGCTCGTTTGGAACGATTATTGCATGGTGTATAAGAGGTAAGACACTTGCCTAATGCCTCTATGGCAAGAGATGCAGGTTCAAGCTTGACATGATCTTTGATCTTACATTGCAGTACTGATTAAGCTATAATTTATGACAATCCATAGATAAATGTACTTGTATGAATCAGAGAAAAGAAGAATTCAAGATCCATCAAAATTGTAAATCCCAAAATGAGATAAATTTAACACAATATGCATCCATTCATATGTGCATGCAAATCCACCAAGAAAATACTCACCTCGAAAATTAGACTTAAATCCACAACTGGTCAAATGATTCGCAAGGATCTCTCCTACATGCCTTTGCCAGTTCGGCATAACCTTGGCCTCAGAAACAGGCCATATAGTTGCTGTTTCTGTTTCAAGATTGACACTGGCAGACAACACTTGTGGCTGTCAAAAAAATATAATACACTAGTGACCTCCAGATTTTATCTAAAAGGGAAAAAAGGTTCTTCCATAAATCACAACCAAATATTCAAAAGATGCAATCTACAGTTAACTACAAAGAGTTTATCCATATCTGAATAGATTAATATACTTGTCAATACAGAAGAAATTCAAATAGGTGTCAAAACACCGTCATCACATCAAAAAAAAAAAAATTCATATGATATGGGAAGGCAAGTAAATAAAACTGAAGAAAGCAGGCACCATCTATTTGGTTTCAAAAGCTTAAAAACTAGTTTGGGGATCTGAGGAGGGATTTAGAAAGGAAAATAGAAAATGTAGGTAAAATGTGAATAAAATATACATACATTTCACCTAGTTTCACACAACCTTTCCCTTTTCCTTTCCCTTTCTAAATTCCTCTCCAAATCCCCCAACCAAACACAGCGAAGCTTCAACTAATTCAACCCCAAAGGATGTAAAATTTACCATTAACATGTACATTTTTTTTTTTTTCTAAATTTACACTGAACACTAATTTCCCCTTTTATAAATATAGGGAACATTTTGCAGGCAACCAAATAGAGAAATTAGAAAATATAAAGAACAAGAAGGATGACAATATATATATATATATATATATATCCTACTGACTTGGCTTTCCAAAATTCTCTTCACGCTCGCTACACATCCTCCACACATCATACCCTGAGATGAGAGAGACACATAGAGATTAGATATTGAAGAATTCGTTACAAATTTACAATAACCAAACACATTAAGAATTACATTTCATTTCATTTCATTTCAGAAACAAAAAAGAAGAAGAAGAAGAGAGAGAGAACGATTACTTCGACATTAATAATTATCGCATCAGGCGACAGAGCTCCACCATCGGCGCCGCCGCCGCCGGCTGTGGAAGGGGGAGAAGCAGCGCAGTGCAAGCGAGAGCGAACGGAACACAAAGTCGGGAGTGAATTTGGGGAATGAGAGATCGAACTCAATGCTTTTGATCTCTGAGACTCGCCGTTGAAAGGTCGTGTGAGTTGAAGAGACACGGATTGGCAATGAATCGGACGGTGTAGACGACAAATGAAGAGCGTTGTTCTTGTTGCTGCATATAAAGTTGACTCCATTGGAACAGAGCTTCAATTCACAACATCAACTCTCCCTCCCTCCGTCCCACCCCTATCCGTGCTCACCCACACACACACACTCTCTCTCTCTCTCTCAAATCCCTCGTACCCAACAAATATTTTTTAAAAAAAAATTACGAAAATTCAATACATTTATGGAAAATACTGTGCACTATACATACTTTGTAAGGGGAAAAGAAATAGCATAATTTTAATTTTTTGAATTGTACTAAAAAAAATTATAATTAAAAATTTTATGAATCACAATTAAAATCAGACATAATTAAAAGTACCTATAGTATATATTTTTAAAAAGGATGTATGTTAAATTTCTTTTATATATATATATATATATATATTTGTATTTATTGAATTATTATTTTGTAAATTATACATTTATTTTTTAAGTGTGGATGGATTAGATATATCTATAAATAAAAAAAATAAAAAATTGATCACAATATAAAAAAATTTCACTAAAATAAACAAAATATGAAAAACAAAAATACTTAAAAATTATTTTTAAAAACTCTAAACCCAATAAATTAGTTCTTTTGAATAAAATCCTATGCGGAAGTATTTTCATATGTTTAAATAATAATAAAAAAATCAAATATTAGATTAATCTTTCAAGATCCTTGGTATTGAATCTGCGGGCTCCAGACGGAACGGGTCGAATCGATCCACGCTTCCCAAACCATCACCCAGAGGTTGAGCTCACAGCAAAACCTGCACAAGAGTTCAGCGGGGAATAGGGAGTCCCCCAACGAACCCTCCAACGAGCAAGTTAGAGGAGAGTGATCGAATGTCGGGATAGAAAATGGTAATAGAGAACTTAACATTTTCTTTGTCTTACGAGCCTACTTATATTCTTTACTCATCATTTCATTGTCTATTTCGGGCTGATACGTTGGCCAAATGTCTCTAGCTTGCCTTATTTATGATGAGAGTGTTCTGTTTCGACGCGAAGGGTTATCGTAATAAATGCTGTAAGGAAGCTCATTAATGGCTGATATGTAGTGCAATAACTCTGTAGGATCTTTATCTGCTGATGTGACTGGCTCTTTACTTGCCAAGTGTTTAGATATCATTGGTGCTTGGTGTAACGTGTTGGGATCTGGGATCCCGCCCAAGACCTTATAGAAATCAAAACAAGCAGAAAAACACACCCACACACAAGGAGACACAATATTTTACGTGGTTCGGCCCAATGCCTACGTCCACGGGAGAGTAACCGGTTATCACTATACCAATGAGGAGATTACAGAAAGATTACAATAGAGGAGGAGCTCACACTCTCCTCACTCAGCCACTCACCCGTCTCCCTCGCTCACACCGAGAGAGACGGTCTCTCCGCCTCACATCTCTCGCACTCTTTGGTTGTCTCACGGTTTGCTCACATTTTGCTCTCTCCTCTCAACCTCCATTTATAGGTGAGGGAGTAGGTGGGAGAGCCTTTGGGCAGCCTCCATCCTTGACTCTTCAAGATGGTTGGTGGCCACCAAGCTTGACTTGGTTGGTTGCCTTCCATTGTTGTTGAATTCACCCATGTGTGAAAGGGGTGATCATCCAAGTCAAGTTTGGTTGGCAACAATGGGAAGGCAACCAACCAAAGTCCACCTTGGCGGCCACCAACCATCTTGAAGAGTCAAGGATGGAGGCTGCCCAAAGGCTCTCCCACCTACTCCCTCACCTATAAATGGAGGTTGAGAGGAGAGAGCAAAATGTGAGTAAGTAAGAGAGGAAGAAAACCGTGAACCAAAGAGTGCGAGAGATGTGAGGCGGAGAGACCGTCTCTCTCGGTGTGAGCGAGGGAGACGGGTGAGTGGCTGAGTGAGGAGAGTGTGAGCTCCTCCTCTATTGTAATCTTTCTGTAATCTCCTCATTGGTATAGTGATAACCGGTTACTCTCCCGTGGACATAGGCATTGGGCCGAACCACGTAAAATATTGTGTCTCCTTGTGTGTGGGTGTGTTTTTCTGCTTGCAATGATTTCTATAAGGTCTTGGGCGGGATCCCAGATCCCAACATAACGTTAGGTTTTAGGAATGTTGGGTTTTAGTATTTGAATCATAGATTGGACCTTAAATGGTGAGCCATATTCTTTATGGGCTTACCCATGTCACTTGGAAAGATTAAATATTTTCTTTGTTTGTTTCTCTATTGATTGGATGGAATTTTCTTATCGGTCTAAATTATTTCAGAACAAAAAAAATCATTTACGATGAAATTATCGAGAAACCATTCATAGAACTGAATAGGGAGTCGCCAACTATACCTAACATGTGAATGGGTGCATAAGATATTGTACAGAAAGTTGTGTTTAGATTTTTAATTAATGAAAGATTTATGGAAAAAAAAGAAAGAAGAGAACAGTGTATAAAGTAAAAATTAAATTCTTGATACAAAGTCAATAAATTACACTCCAAAGCTCCCCTTTCAAATGATTATGTTACCCAGAATGCATCCTATAACACAGGCAGAAAAGTTGTTTTTTGCAAAATGGATCTCCATAAGATATAACCAAAATTAGGGATGTAAAATGAATTTATCCGAGCTCAACTTGTGTTAAACTTATTTTGTAATTCGTTAAGTTTTTGAACACAGGGTTGGGGATGGAGGTCTAATTAAGGATGAAAAATATAACTCAGATTATCGTGTAACCTAGAACCAACAATCACGAACACCAAACTTAATTCTCCTGGTTTGGGGATCTATATTCTAACAGGAAGGCATTGATGGTGCAAATAATTTTTTTTTTTAAAAAAAAAAAAAAACCGCTATCAAGTTTTTTACAAAGTAGGAGAATTCTTATTCTTATCATGAACTCATATGATACAAGAACCGAGTTAGGATTTGAATTCTTATCGCGAACTCATTACTTCTATCAAACATAGTCCTCAGTATTTACTATAAAAGACACAAAACAGTTCAAAGTTTAAAACAGGTATCTCCGTGAAACTGCTGTACGTGGACATGGTAGCAACGCGTTAATGATAACCAAGTGGAGCTGGAGCCTCCCTCAACTTCTTCCCCTCGTAATGAATATCCTGCAATGCAATGGCAACATCATAATGCAAATATATCTATCTAATCGAAAAGGCTCATCATAAAACACACAGGATTTGTCTCACAACAATTATCATATAATACAACAAAAATGTAAGACAAATTACAGCAAATTAGCAAAAAACATTTTATCAAAGTAGGAGTCAAATGCCTATTTCAAAATATTCAATGCAATACATCTCAATAACAATTCTTAACAATAAACAAAAGACCTATGCTAATTAGGTGTGCTAGTCCTAGTCCACAAATGGAAAATTGGTATCATTCAAGCAGGAAATTTGTAGTAAGAAATCACACATCGAAATGACAGAAGTAAAGGAATGTCAAATAAGCACACAAAGGATTCAGCCTTCTCATGTTCAGGGAAAATATATCATAGTCTTCTAATCATTTTCCCATTGGAACCAATTGTGTGGGTGCCGTTATATGAAGAGTAACTTTAATGCATTCACGATTTATTTCTGATATTATAACTGGATATTGTCAATGAAATTATAAAATAGTATTGCACTCTTTAACATTTTAGCCAAAATTATTTTTTCAGAAGATTGGATATAAAATGACAGATTTAGTCAAAATTATTTTTTCACAAACTAAAACACAATGAATTGGTAGAAAAAGCATGATGTAATGAAGCCAACAGAAAGCGATGAAATGGAAATGATGAAGGATAATGGTACTCACAGAAGCGAAATGGTTGACATCTCGATGGTGAGCTTCATCAGCACGGATAACAGTTATAACATCCTTCAAGGTTGCATCTTTTGGAAGTCTCCAATAGTCAATCGCAATAACAGGAGCTGGTACATTTTCAATTTTGCCATCATCAATATCCTTTAGGTACTCTGTATATGAGTGTATAGCCTCCTCTTCCAGATATCCAACAATTCTATGTGCCAATTTGGGAGAGAGCATATAAAGCACAAAGAATGCATTGAAAAAGACCCCCTGCACAGTGAGAACCAGTAGCCTCTCATACCATTTGGGCTTCACAAGCTCCACCATGGTCATCAGGTGCATCCTCTCATTTTCTGCTTCTTCGAGCAAAGCTTTAATCCAACCACCACTCTGCTCGAATTTACGCAGAGACCTAAGGTGTAGCAGCATTCCTCCCACCATACCAGGAACAGCTGCCACAGTTTCCAGCATCATTGCACGACAGCCATACCTTCTCTACAAGACAATTACAGGCATTTTCATCAGTACAATAGCAGACAAAATTACTCATGCTAGCAATTTTTTATGCCAAAAAATAACTGGTAGCTAGAATAATCTACTGAGATGCTCGACGTGTAACCTCTTGATCACCATGGATTCAATACAATTGCTAAAAAGTTGTGTCAAGAGCATCCAAGGAGACAAATCATCTTTGTCTTTGTCTCACTTCGTCTTCATTAGACAAAGAAAATCCACATGCATCAAATATCACACCTAATCAAATATTAACACTTCCCACCCACATACTATCGCCACATTTAGTGTAACGCCCTCAAAATAATAACAATAAACCCATCAGATAAGACATGCATTTACATATAAACTAACCACATTCCTTTATTCCTTAGAGTTCCATTACATAAGTATTACATGTTAACATCATAACAAAATGCCCTACGGGCTTACAGCTTTCCAAGTTAACACTTGGTTACAACAAAAGAGTACTAACTCGTTTACACATTAAGCCCTTGGCTTGAAGTTACATGTAATACATCAAAAGTTAAGCAACAAAGTATGCCCGCCACTATCCTCCCAGCTATGTCCTTGGAGGTGGCATGCTACCTGCACCTGAAAATGATATTCCCATATAGGGTGAGCCACAGCCCAGTAGAAATACACTAAACCAATCATGAACAATGCCTAAAATATTAGCAATTGATAGATGGCCAACACTGATACAATCACATATATCACATATCTATGTCATACGACTTATGAGTCCAAGTTTCCTTTCATTTTCCCTTTTTCAACAGATAAGCATGCTAGCTCTATCATCATTTCCACAGATATGTATAAAAACTATATCTCGCATTCAGATAAGCATAAAAGCTATATCCACATTCTCAACAGATATGTACAACAACAATATCCCACATTCACAGATAAGCATATAAGCTATATCCACATATCACAAAGATAAGCATATAAGCTCTATCTTCACTTCTTTAGACAAGCATATGAGCTGTATCTACGGAGTTCATCCCCTATCTTCTCCCTTCACTAACCGGTTTAGAGGTACATCCCCTATCTTCCCCTAAACCGCGGAGTACATCCCCTATCTCCTCCTCTACACATAACGTATATAAACACATTGGTTCCATATACAATCACCCAATACATACAGTTAATGTATTCTATCAACCGTCAAGTCTCATGACACATTTCATTGATTAGTTTCAGTTTGCCTAATCATCATGCATTGTCTACAACAATCACGACTATCCTCCACCGATAGCCCAAGCAGTTATTTCTAAACAGGAAATAAATGCACAATTAGATATTCAATCAACATTTCATTTCTTCATTTCTCTCAATTAATTATCCCAATTAATTAAACAATGTAATTAGGCCATTATCCATAATTACCATTTCAACCCTTAGGTCCCATTTTCATCAATGATTCAACAATCATTCCATTTCTCTATGCCAAACATGCATTCAGGTTTATTATGAATAAAACCCCAACTTTTGTAAAATTACACAAAAGCCCCAAACTTTCACAAAATTACCAAACCAAGCCCAACATCTCAAAATACTAAAATTTAAAGACAAAATCCATAGAGAGGAGTAGGATATCCCTACCTCAAATTCGGAGTCCCAAAGGAGAAGACGACAAAACCCAACGTGCTCCAAAACCCGAGATTTTCATATTAAAATGAAGCCCTCGACGATCAACAACTTTTTCGTAAAGGCCAAAGGTGAGTAAATCACTCCTACTAGATCAAAACTTAGAGAGAAGGTAGAGTCTAGAGTGAGAGGCTCAACAATGGTGATTTTGGAAAAGTAAGAGAGAGAAGAGAAAGTAAAAAGTGATTTGAAAAGTCACAATTTCGGGACTTAAACCCAGTCGCCCGCTCGAGCGTAAAACACCCCGCTCGAGCGTCACTCACAGACTCCCGCTCGAGCGTCCAAACTTCCGCTCGAGCGCCAGATGCACTCTCCCAGCATTTATACAGAACCAGGCCTCCGCTCGAGCTCCCAACCCTACGCTCGAGCGTCCACTCACACAGATCCGCTCGAGCGGCCAACTCCACGCTCGAGCGTACAACACTGCACAACAAATACTGGATGGGTGTATTACCCGCTCGAGCGCCAACACCTCCGCTCGAGCGTACAGGCCAAAACCTGGGCAACTAGTTTTGGTTTCTAAACTCAACCAACCTGTAACAAATCCGCCCAACACATCCTATAACTCAAATACGTAGAAAAAAGGATGTAAACAAAATAATAATCAACTACCAACATCCACGGACATATGTCCGGATCACTGTACAACAAGGGTAAACCCGGGATCGCTATATTTAGGCTGTGTTTGGATCATAGATTTAGATAGGCATTTGGAAAGAGAAAGGAAAATATGAGGGAAATGTAAATGAAATATAAATGTTTCTTTTCTTTTTTTCTTTCCTTTTTAAATCCTTACACAAATCCATGATTGAAATATAGCCTAGCTGTCAGGTTGTGTTCCTACAAAGTTAAAAATGGTGATAAAAAGCAATTATCATAGGAAAATCTGGCCCTTAACATGCAGCAATATCCAGATAGCCTTTTGATATCCTACCCATTCAAATACTTCAATCTTATGCAGTATTTTCTATTTTTTTCCTAGTAGAATGAAATGTTTCCACATCATAAACAAAACCCCCTTTCAAAGAAAAATTGAACATGAATTATAATGATCCGTTTCCTGGTTCCTCCTATTAGCAACTCATCTCAATTTTGCTTCACACTGCCTGACATTGTGAATAAATTTGCATATCAGGCTTACTTCATTGGCTGGCTTTGTCCCATAGTTCTAAGTTCTAGCCCCTCACTAAAATCTATATTCCAGGTAAATGATACTGATTTTTACATTTTCTAACAGGTCCTATCTATTCTAGCTGGTGCATTGTAAATGAGAAAGTAAAATCCAATAAATCATGTAGGTCTCCGGCTACAATACCACTTGTCATTTGAATTATATGGTAGCATATAGATGACCTCAAGAGAAACATCAAGAATTATCTGCATAAGAGGAGATGTCAAAAGGGCTTCTTACTTCCCAAACAAAACTTTAAGCAAGGAAATTACCCACCCCTTTTCCAAATGATGTATTATCATTTGTTAACATAGAAGTTCATTGACATGAAGAAGAACAAAAGGAGATAAAGAAGATAACCCACCTGAAAAAATATATCTGTTGGAATTCTGAGGATCTTCACAGTCCTGAAAGCAACTTTATCCAGAAATGTTTTTGGTACATGGTGCTTGCCGAGATCTATTGACAAGTTTGCTCGGTAAGTCTCCCATGGCTACAAAAAAAAAAGAAAAAAAAATTGAGCATAAATGAGAAAACTGAAGATGTATATTTTAAGCTTTGCAAAGTAACACAACATAAAACAAGGACAAGTGAAAACCCATGTAATAATATTTCCAGGTGAAGATTTTGTGCAAAGATGTCCATGTTAAGTATTTAGCCCTATCACTAACATAATTTGTGCACTTGTTTGGCCATTTCAGAGATTGCGAACAACCCAACTGAAGCTAAAAAGCAGCTCACCTTTACAGGCATCTTGAGGCAAAGGGAGGATATTGGAGGTCACTCTTCAAACTTCCAAGTTATATTAGAAACAGTAGTAATGCAAAATTGATTTATTATTGCAAACCCAAAGCAAGGGAAAACAGTATCTAGAAGAAAATTTTTAAGTATCAAGTAGTACTTAAATAAATTAAGTTGCATGAACAAGAAGCGTATTGGGCTCATCAACAAGCAACAGTGCGAATGACAACACGACACAAAATGACCAGATTTTTATTTTCTTGTAGAAATAAACCAAGCACACACAATTAAAAAGAAATATAAAAAAAAAAGGGTACCCAAAAAAACACCACATTTTATCAAGATTTCTCCATCTTGTTGATATCTTGTAAATCATTATAAAAAATAATTTATGAAACTACTTGACATACAACTTTAAGGAACAAATCTATCAGGTTTGAACAGTACTATGCACTAACATGAAGTAAAAGTGTCATAACTTTGCATTTAGGCATCAGTCTACTGAAGCAAGAGTGTTTGAGTGTCACCTTAAGTTAAAATAAAGACTCAACAGAGTAGATGTGGGCTGAATTAAAACACAAGTGTAGTTGAAGTTACCAATTTGAATTGAAATAGCATGATAGAATAGAAAGGCAAAATACTTATGTTACAAAACAAAAAAAAACAAACACAGAAGCATTATCAAGCCAAACATATGTGTGTATAAGCATAAATCTTACAAAACAGAGGGTACAAAATCAGAACCGTTCATAAGAAAAATAAAACATGTAGGATTTTTGCTCCAAACCACTAGCATGAAAAATCAGAACTATTCTTAAGACAAACTGACATTCATATAAAAAAAGAGGGAGAATAATTGATATATAGATCTCATGGCTACTGCACAGACCATCATATCCCAAACATGTCCTCATCTTTTCATGATTTGTCAACTTCAAAATCCATTCTTGACTATTATTGCCTCAAATTGACCAACTATAGTATGTTTGAGCCAAATTCTCACATTCACATCTCAACATGCCTACAACCAAACACCTTCAATTTCTACACACTTTGGCTAAAACAGAACCTGCATTTGATCAGAAAATAAATTTAGATAAAAGGGAAAACATAAGTAGTGTATTATATTCTCCACACTTTGACAAGTAATTTGAAGAACTTCAGAGAACTCCAGTCAACTAATTAAAATATGAAAAATAAAACCAATGTGGATGCAGAAAAAGTCAATTCAAGTTAATCTGAGTGCACCAACTTATCAACTTTAAAATCATTTCAAGGACTTCACATAATGAAATCAACCAAGAACAACATCAAAGATTTAAGATTCGTTCCGAATAACCACATCTTGAACAATCATGGAAAATGACAAAATATATGTATATATATTATATGCAAGCATGTACGAATACATTAAAACTTATGCATAGATCACAAAAGAAATAGCAAGTTGAATTAGTCCAACTATACTCCACTCTACATTCAATCACACAAAACTCGTATCAAACGATCAAAATTGAAACAGAACCACACAATTTTCAACAAAACAAAAGAATCAGATTCAAATTACCATAAAGCAGTTCCAAGGCCACTCGGTCCCATCCTCTCTGGTAATCTTGGGCCTCGAAATGCCCCAATAGCTCGAAACCATAACTTCACCGTCCCCTTTCTTCTCCTCCGCCACCGCACTCTCCTTCCGATCCTTCTCCGCCACCGCCGTCGTCGTCTCCGCATCCGTGCTCATATTCCTCCTCCACTGTGCACCGCCGCCATTGAATCCCCAGCACTGGCTCCGCCACAGAACCACCGCCTCATCAAGCGGTGTCACAACAACCGCCACCGCTGACGGCGGCGTCGACAAGTACCGGTTACAGCTTCGGCCGCCGCCGATCATCCGTCGCAACACAGCCCTCGCCACCAACTGATTCATCTTCGAGTTGAATGTTTGTATCGGCGGTTTCGAGTCGAGTGAAACGTACTCTGTGAAAAACAGTTATGAAACGAGAAGAGAAAAGACAGGCAGACAGATAGACAGGGATGACTGGGTGAGTATGATTCGGTGTATCGCGACCTCTTTGATTCTTGTTCTAACACTACTTCCAACAATGATAGGTGACTCGAAAAATCATAGCTCGAATGGGTTCGAAATATCTAAAATGACATCATTTTGAATATAAAATAACGTCGTGTTGACATATTCGAACCACAAAAATTCGAACCGCCAAACATTTTTCAATTACTTTTAGCATTTTCTAAGCATTGGCTTTTTTGCATATGATTATTATTTTCATATTTGATGTTACAACTTAATCCAACAAATTATAATCATGAATAATAATTTTTAAAATGAGAGAGAAATCCAATACCAAAAAAAAATAAAATAAAATATAAGTGAGGTGGTGTTTGGGAAGTGGGTTTTGTGGTTTTTTTAGCTAAAATAATCAATACAAACAAAATAGGTTAAAATAAACAAAGGGGTGTTTTGGGAAGTTGATAAAAAGTTGACTTTTGACTTTTTACTAAGTTTTTTGACTTTTTTAGAAAGTGATTTGAGAAGGTGGTAAAAAGTTGATTTTTGACTTTTTGGATTAATATTTGTTTATGACATCAAATCAAAATAAAATGACCAAAATACCCTTGTCAAACTTTAGAATTTTAGGTAATTTGTTAACATGGAGGGTATTTACGTAATTTTACACGGCAGTGTTTTTGTCACATCCCAAATGCAACAATTGCGTTTTCGGCTGCCCAGCTTTTTTTTTATGTCAACAAAACGCTTGCATTTTTGTGCTTTTCCCATAACGGCACAAAATATCATATCACTTTTTTCTTTTATAACTATCAAATCAACTATTAAAAAAAATAGCTATCTTTCAAAATATTACTTTTTTAGCCAGCTTAAAATAACTAAAAAATTAAAAAAATTAACTAAAATAACTAAATTTCCAAAACAACCGAGTAAATTCGAATTATTGATGTCCTAATGAGATACATGAATTTTAATCAAGTTATCGAGCGTGTTAATGGGATTATAAAATGAATTAATACTTTCAACTTATAGTGCTCATTAAAAATTTGTCAAAATTGACTCATTATGCAAATAAATTAAATTTAAATACATTTTAAAATTTGTTAAGTTGTTATATCAAAGTCATATCATGCTTGGTATAATTAATTTTTGCTTTTGAAAATGAGTTAGAATATTTTGTGTAATTTTTAATTATAGCTTATGATGTAAGTTAAACAAGGCCTCGTTTGGTAGAGTTGTGGGAAAATGATTATAACTTATAGTCTCATAGTCTATAACTTATAACTATGAACATAAGCTGATTTTTAACTTATAAATTAAGTTTCTCCTTCCCCACTCAAAGAATAAGTTGATTTTTGACTTACAAAAAACTATAAGCTGTATTGTTAAGCTAAACCAAACACAATAAAATAGCTTAAATTAAATTAAAAATTGAAATAAGTTAAAAATAAATCCTACCAAAAAGGGCCGAAGTTAAAAAGTTGACTTGGTGGAGAAAGGTTACTAATTTCTACATTCTAATTACTAACTTTTTAATTTTTCTTAAAAAAAATTATATCAAACACACATGTCAAACACACATGCTCAAGCTGCTACTTAACTTAGGGGTGTTATAAATAAGTGTATTTTTTGTGTTTTTAGATTAAAAAGTTGAGGAAAAAAATATGAATTTTTGAATTAATTATTTAATTTTTTATGAAAAAATATGTATTAAAAAATTGTATAAATAAATGTATAGGTGAATAAAATGATGGAATAGGCCGTACGGTTGGAAGCCTAAAGGGCAGTGTGGCAGAGGGCAGTGTGGCAGAGGGCAGTGTAGGAGATTGATTCTCTACTTTTCGGGCATAAATTGGTCGGTTCTGTTCGGCCCATGGGGGCCCACCAAGAGTCCCGTTTTACTAATCGGAACCGTTTAATGTGTAGAACTCGTCCAGTACTATATGTTTGTTAAAAATTACGTTGATTGAATATTGATAGCTATCTGATCGTGTTAGTTTTTTTTGTTAACTGTTAACTATAATACCATCTATTTTTATACAAAACTGATTTGATCATGTATTTAGCGATATCCGATTGACGTGATTTTTTACAGGAATGTAGTACTAGACGAGTTCTACTTATTGAAAGGTTTAGATTATCAAAACGGGACCCATGGTAGTCCCCCACAGGCCCAGCTATACCATCCAATTTAGTTAATATTTTGCTATAATTTTTTTTCCCCCGGTCACTGGCTTCACCATCTCGTCAGTACCAATCCATGAGTTTATTTTTTTATTTGTATTAATATGTGTATATTATTTTTTTAATATATATTTTTTTTATGAATAGTGTTAATTTTTTAACTTTTTAAGTTAGTTTTTATCTTTTTAGATTTTTCAAGAGTTGCCAAACTTAGGCCAAGTTTGGCATTTACTAAATAATACAAAAAGTCAAAAAATCACTATCCTATTTAAGTCACATCATCTTATTTAAATCACATCACCTCTCTAATACATCATATCAAACCCAACCCAAACCCAACTCACATAAGCTAATAAGTCAAAAAGTGCACTTTTTTAGAACATCCCAAACCAACCCTTAGTCTTAATAAACTCATATGCATTATAAAAATAAGCCATTTGAACTTGAGTTTATCAAAAGTTATTTAGCCTCCGTTTGGGAAGTGAGTTGGCTTTTTGACTTTTTTAGCCTGGCTTAAAAAGTTTGGTTTGGGAAGGGCTTTTTGACTCTTTGGTTTTTTTGACTTTTTTTATGAGAGAAGAATGTAATGATTAGGGGTTAGATATGATATTTTGTTTTTTGTGGCTAAAATAGCCTATTTTGTCTTTTGTAAAATAGCCAAAAAAGTTCCGTTTAACTATTGCCAAACGGAGCCTTAAGAATCACTCAAAAAGCAAAAAATAAATAACTTTAAATACATTTTAATTAAAATTTGTTAAAATTTTCGAATCAATGTTTGTTATACAACTTGCAACTTTTATTAGTTTCAATTTACAATCTCTGACGATGCCTTTTTGACGGTGGAGATGATGCGAAGGTTGGTTAATACGGTGGGTTGTGAAGTAGAGGAAACGGTTTTTTTGTGCATGGATTGTAGATGGAGATGAAGTGTCACGGTTGGCTTGATCTGACCGCCATTGTGAAATGACTGTTTTAGCCAAATAAATTACATATAATCATGCCTTACTTTTTCTCCAAGTTGACGGGAAATGCAACGGTGTAGTGCAGTGCACGGCACGGCTGCTAAAGTACGTTTCCTCATAACGTGGCTCCTTCTTTACATTACACGTGGCCCAAAACCAAATGGTGTTTGATTTTGAATTTCTGAATTCATTTTTTTAAAAATTGTTTGGTTTGTTTTTCAAAAAAAATTTCAGGAAAAATTCTCTAAAAACAAATTTTTAGGTGTAATCAAACCAAACAAATTTTTTCAAAAAAAATCTCAAAATTTTATTTGGTTACTTATTTTCCAAAATCACTCTCTGTCATACACATCAAATCAATCACTTTTTTTAAAACTCTCTCCCCAAAATAATTTTCTAAAACCATTTCTGAAAAAAAGACAAACCAAATAAGTTTTCGTACTTTTTATCTCAAAAACTACTCTACAAACATAAACTAAACACATTTTGAATTTTTTTGTTTTTTGTATTGTTTTGTTTTTAGCAAATATTTTTAAAACTATAAGCAATTTTTTTTTATTTTTTTAAATATACCTTAGGTATCTAAATAATAAAATATTTTTCAAAAAATATTTAAAAAAATTAATAAATACATAAAATTACGAAAAATATACTGAATCTTAATAATTTTTTTTTATATTTTTTTGGTATTTAATGTTGTGGGAGCCGGATTTTAGAGTAATCAAAAGCGTACTCTAGAAGACAGACTTTATACGGCTCTACCCTGCACGATAAGGATGCCGAATATAATAGATAGACCGAATAGATACTGAGCTATGGAGCCGAGTAAAAAAGAGGATAATGAGTGACAAGTGGGTCTGACCACGAGGCCCAGGAAACAAGTATAAATAAAGGAACAACAGACTAAGAAAGGCAGGTGAGAATTATTGTGCTTAACTTAGAATACAAGCATTCTTGAGTGCGGATTCTGACTTGTCCGTCCGAGTGTTAATTCCGGCACCCCCGACTGGAATGTTTATTCTTTTTCAGGTGACTAGGAGAGGATCACGAGCGTTCTCCAGGATCAATAGAGTATTTCTAAACCGTTTCTCCACAATTGGCGCCGTTTGTGGGAATACTCAAGCACATCCATGGCAAGCGTGACGGAAGATCCTCTGACAGTCACTGTCGACCCTATACCGCAAGATGAAACCACTCTAACAAACTTGCTTGGAACAAAGACTATCGCCGCAAGACGTGCCTTGAATTTCGCCTCACCCTCGACTTCGGAGCACGAAACAATGCAGGCGATCATGGAACAAGCAAAGCAAAATAAACAGAGGTTGGAGAACATGATCGCTGAAAACGAACGACTTCGAGAAGATTTGGCCTTGGAAATGGCGAAGTCCAAGCAAGCTGCGCGCCTAAATCCGGAACGATCTCCGAAGGCAGGTGGGCGACAACCTCGAGCACGACAAGACACTGATAGCGACTCCGACTCATTATCCTCGGAGCCCAGGAAGAAGGGACGACATGAAACCACCAGCTCTTCCGAAGAAGGTCCCCATACAATGCACAAACGAAGAAGGAATAGTTCGGATGAGGACCAATACGATCCCTTCGTACGACGGATTGCAAAGGCTGCGCTATCCAAGAAATTCAAAGTACCGTCGTTCACCTTGTACGACGGTAAATCAGACCCCACCGACCACATCCGTCACTACAAGCAGGCCATGACATTGCATGCAGATGATGAGGCCCTCATGTGCCGAATATTTCCCAGCAGTTTGGGACCATTGGCGGTCAGGTGGTATTATAAACTGGAGCTGGCTTCGATTAAAACCTTCTACCAACTACAGAAATCCTTCAGGGCCAGATTCATCACCAACGTAGTCCAGCCAAAGCAAGCCGACTCTCTCTGGGCAATGAAAATCCTGCCAGGAGAAACACTAAGAGCATATTCGGCGCGATATTGGGAATGCTTTAATCTTGTTGATGACGCCTGCAACGACTCCATGGCCATCACCGCCTTCAAAATGGGATTACACCCAGATAGTGCCTTTCGCAGTTCCTTGACTAGAAGACCCCCCAAAACAGTTTGGGGGTTGATGAAAAAAGTATAGGAATGCTACAAAGTGGAAGATGACGCCTTGTGGGTTAAAGCCGGACACGTGGCCAACAAACGGCCCCTCTCAAAATTGCTCAGCCAATAAATTCCGCACCACCTCAGAGCCTTGAACCACGACAGTGGGCTAAACGACACAAGAGACGGGATTCTCGCCGATCTAGCGATCAATGCTCACACCAAGCAAATGAGCAACTGCAAGTCGATAACAGGCGTACAAAGCGCGCCGACAAGAAATATACGGAGCTGTCAGAGCCAATAAGCTCGATTATATCCAAAATCCAACATCTTTCGTTCTTCAAATGGCCGTCCAGGATGGTGAGACCTCCTGGCACGAGAAGGCGGGACAAGCGTTGTGAATATCACAAAGATCACGGTCATGACATGGACAGTTGCTATGCCTTGAAAGACCACCTTGAGGAATTGGTACAAGATGGTCGGCTCTAGCAGCACGTCCGAAAGAGCACAATCAAAACTGTCACCCTTCGGCAAGAGTCACCTCCCCTCGGCGTTATTCATATGATATACAGCCTTCCAACGCCACGAACCATACATGCAATTCATTCAGCCCCTCAAACGCAACGCACACAAACAAAACAGCCCCACGAAGCTCCGAGCATTACCTTCGACAATTCCGATCTTATCGGCATAACGCTCCCCCATATTGATCCATTGGTCATTGAACTACACGTGAACCGATTTACCGTTGAACGCGCCCTCATAGACCAGGGGAGCACTTCGGAGGTCATGTATTGCGAGACCTTCATCAAGCTTGGCCTTAACGAATCAGACTTGTCTCCAGCACCTCATCCATTATTCGGCTTCAACGCAAATCCGGAGTACCCATTGGAGAAAATCACGTTACTCGTTCGGGCGGGCTCCCAAACGGTGGATGTGGAATTCTTGGTCTTCAAGCTCCATTTTCCGTATAACCTTATCATAGGGCGAACTTAGTTGCATACTATTCAGGTCGTGCCAAGCACCTATCATCAGCTGCTACGCTTCCTGACCGAACACAGAGTTGAGCAAACTTGTGGTTCCCGGCAATCCGAACAAGCATGCTATCTCTTTTTTGGAAAGACACCAATGGAGACGCAGGCCAACTCCACTGAAGTGTCCAAGCGTAATAGCCTCGACGATATCGGACGGCTCCCTGTCGAAAAGCCACGGAAGCTCTAGACGATACCAGCGGCAGCCTCCCAAGACGAATGCTTAATGCGTCCAGCTGCGCCGCTGCACGCCGGGAAAGTTGCTCCTGAAGGTATTTCCGGATGATAGGAGGCCGGTTGATGGAAAATTAGGCATGCGGCCCTGCTCTTAACGCACTTGCGCAAATTCTATCATTAAACCCGACCTGTGGGGAATGATATTGGTTCTGAATGGCTCACCATGTACACTTTTCACTTCTGTAATGAAAAGATTCCTGTTTACTCACTGCGCAATCTAGTTCAAAAGTGTTCCAAATAAAGCCTCCGGATTCAGAGCGCCCTTCGTGGATGTCACGATTGACCAAATAAAGCCTTCGAATTCGGAGCCCTATCGGCGCATGACGTCGTTGGGCCGATAAAGCCTCCGGATTTGGAGCGCCCTTCATGGATGTCACGATTGGCCAAATAAAGCCTCCAGATTCGGAGCCCCATCAGCGCATGACGTCCTTGGGCGGATAAAGCCTCCGGATTTGGAGCGCCCTTCGTGGATGTCACGATTGGCCAAATAAAGTCTCCGGATTCGGCGCCCCATCGGCGCATGACGTCCTTGGGCCGATAAAGCCTCCGGATTCGAAACGCCCTTCGTGGATGTCACGATTGGCCAAATAAAGCCTCCAAATTCGAAGTGCCCTTCGTGGATGTCACGACTGGCCAAATAAAGCCTCCGGATTCGAAATCCCATCGGCGCATGACGTCCTTGGGCCGATAAAGCCTCCGAATTCGGAGCGCCCTTCATGGATGTCACAATTGGCCAAATAAATTCTCTGGATTCGGAGCCCCATTGGCGCATGACGTTCTTGGGCCGATAAAGCCTTCGAATTCGGAGCGCCCTTCGTGGATGTCACGATTGGCCAAATAAAGCCTCCAGATTCGGAGCCCCATCGGCGCATGACGTCTTTGGGTCGATAAAGCCTCCAGATTCGGAGCGCCCTTCGTGGATGTCACGATTGGCCAAATAAAGTCTCCGGATTCGGAGCCCCATCGGCGCATGACGTCCTTGGGCCGATAAAGCCTCTGGATTCGAAGCGCCCTTCGTGGATGTCACGATTGGCCAAATAAAGCCTCCAGATTTGGAGCCCCATCGGCGCATGACGTCCTTGGGCCGATAAAGCCTCCGGATTCGGAGAGCCCTTCATGAATGACACGATTGGCCAAATAAAGTCTCCGGATTCGAAGCCCCATCGGCACATGACGTTCTTGGGCCGATAAAGCCTCCGAATTCAAAGCGCCCTTCGTGGATGTCACGATTGGCCAAATAAAGTCTCCAGATTCGGAGCCCCATCGACGCATGACGTCTTTGGGCTGATAAAGCCTCCAGATTCGGAGCGCCCTTCGTGGATGTCACGATTGGCCAAATAACGCCTCCGGATTCGAAGCGCCCTTCGTGGATGTCACGATTGGTTAAATAAAGCCTTCGGATTCGGAGCCCTATCGACCCATGACGTCTTTGGGCCGATAAAGCCTCTAAATTTGGCAGACCAAATAGTGCTACCGAGCGACGCTCAAGGGCCGAGTAATATTCCGAATTTGGAGCGCCCTCCAGAATGAAAACATTTACACGTCGAAGCAGGGATATATAGGTTGAACCAGTACAATCGCATGAACAAGACAAAATGTTCCAGCATACAAAAATTCCGAATGAGACAAACTTTTAGAATGAAACATTTTATTCGATCAAACAGTGATTATAAAAGAACACAATCTGCGTTCAAAGCATTACAATGTCTATTCTCATACGGCGTTGCGTTGATAAAGCGGCAGCTCCGAATCAATGCCCGCTGATCAAAGAGCACCAGCAACTTGAAATGCTTTGATCTAACCGCGCTTGAATCCACGATTCACAACCACGATATAATCACCCTTGAGGCGGGGACCTTTGGCACCATAGACAACGTCAAGGCCAAGATCCAAGACAAGAAAGAAATTCCCCACGAAAGCAGCAAAGCTCAATGGTCGCGGCGCTACATCGCCCTCATTTCTCGGTCGCGATTGCGGAGAACTTCGCCATTGTTGTTTCTCTCGTAGAGGTGATCCGCTTTGACGACTTAGAGGCTGACGTTTTTCCTGTTTTTTGAACGCCCTACCTCCCGCGTGAATGGGTTCTCTGCTGCGATCCTTTGCAATGTCAAGCTCAGCCAGAGTCCGAGCTTCTCCTCTGCTGCTGAAGAAAAACTCCATTCAACATTCACACTTATCTAACCCCACGCAACAAAATCGTTTTAAATCGAGTCTGAGCACAGTAAGCGAAGTCATTGGAGCGAAAAGTCCGAGGTGATTTATTTCTAAAATCCTTGCAGTGGCCCCAAGGCGATTTCATTAACATTGAACTCCAAAAGACGAACGCCGAGCGATATTGGTCGTAGCCACTCCATGTACCAATCTTTGGCCTTTTTGTTTTTGGGGTTAAAATCGCCTAATTATATAAACAGTAATTATAGATGGGCCGACTGTCTTCGGATTCGGAGCCCCTGGTACATGACACCTTTGGGCTGGTTAAGCCTCCGAATTCGGAACCTCATTGCCGCAACTAACCTTGCATGACACGCCAAAAATATATTTAGTCAAGAATGCTCATGACAAGCCGGCATATAACCATTCGGAATTAAAATGCCTAGTTGATTCAAGCCGATCAATATTTATACAATGAAATGCATGCAAACACGTGTGTGCTGAATGAAATTTACAAAGAAATATATAAAATAGAACGTTTTATTCAATCAGGCAATAATTACATAGTTATGAACGCGATCTGCGTTCGAACGTTACATTGAATATTTTTATGCGGCGTCGCCCTCATCCTCACTCTGCTCGACTTCAAAGGCGAAAAATGGAAAATGGTTACGTTGGTACAGTGGCAATGCTGAATCGACCCCCATTGCTTGGAGAGCTTCCTCGGCCTGAAGCGTCTTAATCCAACCATGCTTAAATCCACGATTTTTGCATCAACAAACTTTCTCAGCAAGCTTTTCCTTGGTTTTCTGTATCCTTACTTTTTAGCCATCGTGGAAGCCTTTTTCATAGGCCCTCCCCTTCGCGGATTCCATAGCGAACATGCTCGCCGTATCGCGATCGGCAAGCACAGTACTGATGAGCCACTGGGTGATCCTTTCTTCCATGATTGGGTTAGCCTATCCGACGGGTTGTGCCTGAACGGCCTTGGCCTTCCCTAGCTCATGCTCAGCCGATTCCAGGCAAGCCTCCAAGCTTCGGATGCGTTCATCCGTCTTCTCTATTTCTTGGCGAGAAGCACGGAGACACATGCCGATTTTGTAGGCAGTATAGAGCCCCTTCACCGCACCGTGAATGCCTTCACGAAACACTTCGAAGTCCTGTTGACCTACCATCGACTACTGGACCTCGGGAGGAAAAATCTGTCGAGCAAATTCGACTCCCACACTCGAATCTCGAAAGATCGAGTCCGCATCTGTCATGGGCCTATTCCCCACGAAGACTGCAAAACTCAATGGGCATGGGTTCTCACCGGGCTCCCTTCTAGAATGGGGTTGCGGGGATTTGCCTGTGGCTCCTTGTCCCTCCTGGGCGACCTACTTCGACGAGGAGGAGATTGACGTCTCTCCCGATTCCTCGAAATCATACCTCCCAAGCGCGAAGGTTCGCCACTTTGATTCATGTCTCCTCCCAGCTTAGCTAGCGTCATCTCTTCCCCTTTGCTGTTAAAGAAAAGTCTATTCGACGTTCGCGCTTGTTTATTCTTCATCAAAGACCTGGACTGAGTTGCTCACTGAGCACTTAAATAGGACCTTCATTCATAGATTCCCTACAAGGGCAGCGCCTCCAAGGCAATCTAATTAATATCGAAACCTCAACAGCCCGAAGCCAACCGAGTCGTGCCCCTATCAAATACTGATTCAGGCAGTCTTAACTTCCGCAAGGGCAAATTCATGAACCAGCTGGGGCAAGGACAGATTCATCAATCTATTCGGCTTTAGTGCCGCAGCCGCTTCACGAATACACTCGTCAATATTGTACCATTCGGCGTCTCAAATCCATGAAGTAGCTGGGGCAAAGGCAGATTCATCAATCTATTCGGCTTTAGTGCCGCAGCCGCTTCACGAATACACTCGTCAATATTGTACTATTCGGCGTCTCAAATCCATGAAGCAGCTGGGGCAAGGGCAGATTCATCAATCTATTCGGCTTCAGTGCCGCAGCCGCTTCACGAATACACTCGCCAATATTGTACTATTCGGCGTCTCAAATCCATGAAGCAGCTGGGGCAAGGGCAGATTCATCAATCTATTCGGTTTGAGTGCTGCAACCGCTTCATGAGCCGATTTACTAGTCCTATTCGACACAAAGAGTCGATTTACTCTGGATAAATTGAGATTAAACTAATATAATGACCAAGATTACACTGTTATCCAAAATAGTAGAAGGCAAAACCTTTCATTAATATCAAAAATTGCGTACAAGTAACAGTGAAACGGGAAGGAAATTTTCATTAATAAATTGAGCTCAGATAGTAACTAATTTATACATGAAAATTACCTTGAATCCACTAAACAAAAACGTACACTGAAATTAAAGATACTTGATAAAACTAGAATGTCTCCCAGATCAATCCTCGGGATCAGACTCAAGTGGCTCAACGTCCACTTGCTCGTATGGAATTGGCAAGGCCAATGTAACTCTAGTGGCAGCAATGGCTTTGAGCCGCCCATGTTTGAATTCTCGATTCTCGGATTTGGGGACTTCATTTACGTATTCCTTCAAGGCGGCGCTCTTCCTAGCTTCTAGCACCGTAGAAGCTATAGATTCGGCTTTTTCCTTGGCCGCCTTCAATTCTTTTAACTTGGCCTCTGCCTTGGAAAGCGCCTCCTGGGCTAACTTGAGCGACTCCTCGCTCGCGTTCGCCCTATCCTCGGCTTCGGATCTGAGCTGGTCAGTAGTCCGAGCCTTCTCATTTTCAGCTTCGGCTCGAGCACTTTCGATTGCGGCCCTCATCGCTCGAACTCAGCCCTGCTTCTTTTACCTTTAACTTCAAACTTTGAGCGACCAATTCTCTCCATGGCATCACGCTGCCGACGGCCTAGTTCGGCTATCCTTCCAACCGTCTGCAAAACAAGTTTGGATCACCACATCAAGCAACATCGTATGCAAACCAAGCCAAACGGGCAAAAAAAAGAAAATATCGTTTACATACCAGAAGGGCCGACTGGGCAGCGAACGCTATGGCTACCAAATTTGGCTCTTCTCGAAAGGTGGCCTCATCAGCTGGTAGCGAAACCGAGGTGGCCAAGCTCAACACCACAGTTAGATCCTTCATGGCAGATAGGTCAGAGGAGATTGGCGTGTCTTTGATCTTCAGTTGAACAACGAAGGGGACAACCACGTCGGATTCCTCTAAGCGAGGCTGTTTGTCAGCAGGGCTATCCTTTGAGCCGGCCTTTCCCTCGACGAAACGTTTTTCGCCCCGCTCTTCTGAAACCAGCCGTTCTTTCATAACCTGCTGTTCAACCTCCTCCGTCTCAGCCACAACAACTTGCGCCATTTCTTCTCCAGTAACCGGTTGTAAGGACTCAACCAGGGCAGGCTCAGAACGAGCAGCCTCGGCTTTCTTTCGAGTGGCTATTCGCTCGGCATTTCTTTTTCTCGCCATCTATGTGAGATTCTCCCTAGCCATGCCTTCTGAAAAAGTACCGGGAAGGTCTCCCAAGTTTGTAAAAATATCTCCGAAGGAAAACTCCGCCCGACCCGAAGTGGATAGTGAGTTAAGCTGGTTAAGACCGACTGCCTCAAATGCTGATTTCAAAGCTTCGTCGACCCCTTCGGCCTCATCGGCGAACTCGCTCGATAATTCGGCATCTACCTCGACAACCGGCTCTAAGCTTTGCTCCGAATCAGAAGTTTCGAGACCAATTTGCCTAAGGATCTTGAAACTGGGGAAGACAAGAGCCGTAAGGTGTTGTTCGCCGGTTGGGATCGGGATGTCGTCTGCGGTCGAGAACGTAGTGTAGGTAGGCTCGTACCGCAGGAGAATATGAGCAGCCCTCCCTTGCTTCTGTACGTTTGGATGGCCAAAGTACTTTAGTGCAGTTTTAATTTCCGCAAGGACTGCGTCGTCAGTCGAAATCAAAATCCTCTTCAACTTATTGCCTGCAAGAACCAAGGGTAAGGTTTGGAGAAAGAGCCGCATAAAAGAAAGATCAACAAACAAGGAGTTACACGACAACCTGGTTCACCCCTCCGTCTGGGAATAGGGTCTAGGCGATCTTCGCCTTCGCCGAACTCCCAGTTGTCTCGGACATTGACCATTACATCGTCAACTCGTTTGCCAGAGCTGGCAAGCATCGTTACCAAATGATGGTCGGTGTCCTTGGCCCTGAGAAAGTAGCGCCCGAGCCGACCGGAGGATTTGGCTAAAGCATAGCAGTGTTGAATCGCCAGAATGCCAAGGTTAATCCTAAGACGCCAATTCAACTCTACGATTCCCATTACGATTCGAAAAAATTCACATTGGGTTGCGAAGGAATCAGATTCCAATAGCGGAGGACGGCCCTGAGAAATGGGTGTAGGGGAAAGCGAACTCCGCCCTCCGCAATAGGCAGGAGAGGGAAGACGATTATATTTTGGTCATCCCTCTCCATATCAAGGGTATTGTCCGTTACCAGAGAAAGATGGACATCCTCGGGGATAGAAAAATGTCTTCGGAACACAGAAATTCGACCCTCGGAAAGAAGGTCTTTCAAATGCTTAGCCATTCTAATAAGGACTCAATAATACTCTAAATCAAAAATAAAAGCGGAAAATAGGACTGCAGGGAGAAGAGAAGAAAACTTACGAAAGGCAAAGGAGACAATGAGAGAACGGATAGGAGTTGCAGAAATTGCGTCGAAGAAGAGATATCGACTGGCAGTCCAGGAGGTTCAAATATTCGAAAAAGCATATTTTCGAAGGGACTTGAGTTTCAAATCGTAATAAATGCGAGAGAAGCACGAATGGGGCGGGAAAGCGTTACAGTAACCAAAAAACACGTACGCATTCTGACACGTATCGGGAAGAGGATTAACCGTCGAATTCTTGACTTCTAGCCAAACACGCCGACTAACTGATGCTAGCGAGGTGTTTGGGGGGCAATTGTGGGAGCCGGATTTTGGAGTAATCAGAAGCGTACTCTAGAAGACAAACTTTACACGGCTCTACCCTGCACGATAAGGATGCCGAATATAATAGATAGGTCGAATAGATACTGAGCTATGGAGCCGACTAAAAAAGATGACAATGAGTGACAAGTGGGCCTGGCCACGAGGTCCTGGAAACAAGTATAAATAAAGGAACAACAGACTAAGAAAGGCAGGTGAGAATTATTGTGCTTAACTTAGAATACAAGCATTCTTGAGTGCGGATTCTGACTTGTCCGTCAGAGTGCTAATTCCGGCACCCTCGACCTGAGTGTTTATTCCTTTTTAGATAACCAGAAGAGGATCACGAACGTTCTTCAAGATCAGAAGAGTATTTCCAAACCGTTTCTTCACAAATGTATTTTTTAAAGATTTTTTTCACAAATGTTATACTTTTTAAATATATTTATGTTAGGTATGTCTAAAAAATTTTATAAAAAAATTACTTAAAATATTAAAAAAATTCATTAAAAATATTAAAATATAAAAAATAAAAAATAAAATTTATTAAAATTATTTTTTAAAAATCAGAACCAAACAAGCTGAATACTATTTGATTTTGAATTCTAGAAAACACTTTTCAAGATATAATTTTTTTTTTCAATAAATTTTTTAAAATTAAGGATAAATTACACTGATCCAGGGTCTGATAAATGTTATAGTTACAGATAGACAAGACAACAATACCATCACTTATTTATTTATTTATCTTGTGTGAAAAAGAGATTAATTTAGGTGAAAGCGAAACAACTGCTAATCCATCACTGCTGAAAAAAATAAATAAATAAAAAATAATAATAATCAACATATAAGACTTCAGATCAAGCGCAGTACAATTGCATTCACCATGCTTGCTTGTGTTTTTTCAAAAACACTTTTTAAAAAATTTTATTTTCTTATTTTTTGTATTTTTTTATTTTTACTGAATTTTTTTAATATTTTAAACAATTTTTTTTATTTTTTAGACATACCTAACATAAATATACCTAAAAAGTAAAAAAATTATGAAAAAAAACCTTTTAAAAATTCACTAAATACCAAACATACAAAAAAAATATGAAAATTCAATACATTTTTTATATTTTTATGTATTTATTAAATTTTTAAAATATTTTTTCACAAATTTTTTTCATTTTAGATATATCCAAGTAAGGTGCATCTAAAAAAATAAAAAAAATATTTAAAATTTTAAAAATATTCACTAAAAAGAAAAAAACACAAAAACCAAAAAATTAAATTTTTAAAAAACTTAATTCAAAAAACTCAAACTAAACACACTGATTGCATTTCTATAACAGGTATACTGATCGTCATAAAATTGAAAATACACTTTCTGTGAAACCCTTTATCGTCCCGGTTTGCACTCTCTTTATTGTTGAAAGAAAGGAAACTGTACATGGAAAACCCTTCATAATTTCCGAGATACTCGAATGTCACAAAAGAGAAAGAGAAACAGAAACAAGGAGAGAATAGGACAAAAACCCTTAAATGTATTTTTAACTACTGTCATTAGCAGCAATGCTCTCGTAAAAGAGTATGTACCCGTGATCTGTGTTACTTGAATACTCCTGAGCAGATCCGAAGAAAGTTTGAACGGCAGACTCATCAATCATCTCTACATTCTCGTCATCAAAGAACAACCAGTGGTCATGGCTTTTCACAAGGCTAACATAGTGCCCGTGGTTTGGCCCAGTCCCAATATGAACGACAACAGCAAATAAGGAGTATTCAGAATCGGCATCTTCCATGGTGTTGCTCAGTTTCAGCTCCAGAGGGAACACAACACGGTAAGACAACTTCTTGTTCCGACCAAGCTGTTCCACGTACTTGAAACGCTTCAGATGAATAACCAGGACCTGAGGTGGTTTCTTTATTTTCATCCTCTTCTGGGCTTCTTGTAAACTGCTTTTGAGGAACAAACAATTAATTCTTCATTTTTTTTTTTTTTTTTATAATTAATTCTTTACCCCACTAAAAAGCAAGGAATGAGCATATTCTACCTGCAGCACTTGTCGCAGAAGAATTTGTCCTCAGCATTCAGAGTTTCAGTGGAACTGAAATTTTTAAGGCAGCTCGTTACTGAACTATTCTGTTCAATATCAAGGCTCAAATCTAAGAATGTCTCATCCCTTGCTGTCACCGTCTCACACCGTAAGCACCTTGTTTCATTGGTAAGAATACCCTGCATTTGTAGGCATCAGCAGCTAAGAACTCATCCAAGAACACAAGTTGAAGTCTAATGACTTAATTGTTATATTTAGAAGGTTAGGGACCAAAGTGCAATCCAAATGAAAGTTGGCATAATTTACATTTCACCCTAAACTTTTTTTAAATTCACTAAATATTTAATTATAGTCGTGTCTGCATTCTACTTCTTTGAAAATCATTCCATATTAATGTCATCGCCATGTTCCATGCTTCTTAGATATACTAGGAGGTGTTCCAAAATCCACAATCAAGAAGGGCAACTAGATAACAAATAGTAGAAGCTCTAGTGCAAAACACAAATATAACAAAATGTTACTCATATCATATCAAAGGAAAAATAAACAAGATGTTTTATTCAAATAAATGTAAATGTCAAAACCACAATAAGCTCACCTGGAAATTTTTGTGAACCCAAGTAACTAATGGTGCTTTCTTAACACCATTCGCCTGAGGATTGTTTGGTCCATTTGCAATCTTTTCAGGTGGAGAAGTTTCAGGAATACTTTTTGCTGCATGGGACTCCTTCTCCAATATGTCAACAAGCTCATTTAACAAGAAGTTCAAAAATTCATGGGCATCCTACACTCACACAAACAAACAAAAAAAGAAAAAGAAAAAAAGAAAAAGCCGTTAATTGTCAGGATAATATAAATGGGATTGAAGAATGTAAGAAATATGTATATCCTCATTCCTTGAGTAATTTAAATAAGCAATATCTTCTATGGAGAGCCATGTAAAATATAGAGACATGAGGAACGGAAACATATGGAAATGGGAGTGTATGTTCCCTATTGAAGTGACCTTATTACACATTGCTCAAATATACCTAAACAGTACATATCTTCACAGGATAAATCTACAAGCCATAGGTATCATACACACACAAGCCATGGGAAGCATACATATAGCTGTGGAAACTGAACCATAGACCATCCATTTGATAGACCAGAATTGGTGTAAAGCAGGATTTCAGCACCACAAAGAAAGTTCACTAATAGTCATTACTGAAAATCTCTCCCCCAATTTTTTCCATTCCATTCACCTAGCTATGTCATATATTGGTCCATCAAACGAGAGACATTCAAAACAAAGTGAAGTCATCAATTACTCCATTGAGAAGCCTTGGTTTGAGTACCGAATCATGGAAAGGTTGATGCTAAGAAAAGATGAATTCAGAGCAGTGGGAACCCAAAGTGCTACCTAACGTTAGAAATTTGAACAGTTAATATTGCAATTGTAATACCAATTCAGTTTTTGAGCATGAGAGACATGATAATTTTAATTGACCAATTTAGAGGATTAAAGGGAAAATCCTGATATTTTTAAGATGGTAAATTAACTACTGCAGCAAAATAATGCATCCTTACAAATAAAATGTATGGTTTTAGACTTTTATTAAGAATATATCCCCTTGCATGATATTTGTAGCTCACCCTGTCCGCGATTTTGATTATTATTCAATTTTGGAAACTGGTCTAAGACTCCCTTAAAATTGTATAAAAAAAATTACTTCAACCTCTAAAATACAATATTTATTAAAGAAAGTTTGATCACAAATGTTGTACAAACTAACTTGCAAAAGTTAATGGTTAAAAACCAAAATTGGAAAGGACAAGTTTATATGACATATAGGCCAGAGATAATCCTTTGCTAGCATAAAGATTATATTAAAGAGGAAAACCTGAGTTTATAATGTTCAAGAGTTTTATCTCGTGATTTCTCAAAGCTAACAGATACACTAACCAATGTTAAAATCATACCTGATGCATGTAGCCACGAAAAAGCTCATTTTGTTTCTTCAATCTCTGCACAAAGCGTTTTGGAGCAATTACACCTGTTTTCTTCTTCTGTGAACTTATCTGCACAAAAGATAATTGATCCAGCTGTTACAGTAAGTGAACAAACAACAACAAAGAATATCATTTTTATTTTTTCAGAACATTTACTCAAGTAAGTCCCATGGATTTCCTTTTTAACCCCTTAAAACAATCTGCTTTCCCATCAATACTCCAGGGTCCAATCAAATCCAAACAGCTGAAAATAATCATTTTGTCTTTCAAGAAGTTAAGTTCTGCATCTTGCATGATATGAGATGCCATGCCATGCCAGATTCCATTAAAAGATTCAACACCTAAGTTTACACGTGAGTTTGGCCATAGAAGCTTACACTGTATGAAGTCAATCCAAAATCCTGGTTGCTACAGTTTAGAAGCAGGTCTTTATTGCAATAATGTAAGAGACGTCTTGCTCATACAGTAAAAGAAAATTGTCAAGAAAAAATAAAAGAAGCAGGTTACAATTGATGCAATCTATGGAAATCCCCAATGTGATTCTTCATAATAAAGATACATGCATGACAATAAGTTTTTGCTTCTTTTACTACCATAATCTGCATCTTGGCACAACCCATCTCTTCTGTTCCTCCAATATTTAGGTTTCAAAGAATAACCTCTGACTTCTTTCCACAATAACAGCATGATGCCAAGCAAACTAGGGCATAACAATTTCGGTAGGAATAAAATAGCAAAAATAGTTTTGCCATCTGAAAGAAAAGTAAATTCCAGAGTATAACTTATAAGCAAGAACAATATTATCCGCATGAACCCTTCAATGCAGAAAGAGTAGACACTAGACACTATAACTTAAAGCATTCCTTGAGAATTAGCTAAAACAAGAGGGAAAACAAATTACTAGGAGTTTTCAAGTAATTGGGCAGCATAATTATCTTGAGTAAAATAGTGACATACATTAAAAATAAAACCATTTACAGCAAGTAATTTGGAAACAGCAAACTAAATAAAACCATTTATATTGTAAAACTTAAAAAGATGAATCATGAATCAGGTAATGGTGCATCACTGTTTCAAATGAACAAAGGACCACATTTTCTACTGGATTTGATACCTGTGTAAATAAGTCTGCCAAACAAGTAAGAAGATTCTCCTCTGCATCCCCTGGATTTTTATTATTTGCATAATACTCTAGTAACTGTTCACGGAATGGAACACAGAAGTAAAGTGCCTGCAAAATAAAATGGAGAACATATTAGGCAATATTCTAAAGGAGAAATCCTGCTTGATAACAAAACCTATGTCCTCACTAGAGCTCTTCTGCATTCCTAATATTGTAGCCCTAACATCTAAACCTGAGAGATCAATTTATGCAACTCAAGACCGACAAAACTATGCAAACCTACACAAAATAAGTTCACACTAAAAATAGGTATCAGGCAATTTTAATGTGAGTTTCTCACTCGCTCCAAATGGTTAGTTTTATTATAAGGAAAGGCAATAAAGAAAACAGCGGATAAAATCTCCTCCACTAAATACACCAAAAACTCAATGTATGAGACTGAATTATGAGCAACCAAAAATTCTTACTAAATAAACCCCCACCTAGAAAACCTTCATTTTCCAAAATCATCAACAAATTACCAGCTCTCAAACTAAAGGAAGGTGGCAACCAAATTAACTGTTTTGAATTACTGTTAAGAACAAAAAATTACTGGAAAAGACAGATATTTTTTACATTATTATGTATGTCAGCAATAGTTGGAAAGCCTACAAACAAGAACAGAAAGGACATATATTCCTAATTCCTAGCTCAGGCTTCCCTTCCATGTAGGAGCACGCCAATCCACATAATAAGTTCTTTTCGACTGGCATTAAACTCATTATCTAAGAGATTGGAAAATTTTAAGACGCATTTCCTAGTAGGTATTTAATAATGCAAGGCAAGACTTCTTTTCTCAATGGAAGTAATGAATGTGAGAGAGCTTGGCTGTGGCAGTTGACACCTTATCAAATAGTGAACACAAAAAATATACTTGTGCATCTGTGTATGCAGTGGCGGAACCACTATAGGCCAAGGAGGGTCACGTGCCCCTCCTCAACTTTTCAAAATTGTAGTCTTAAGATTTTGAAATTTTTTTCAATTTTTCCCTTCAAAAATTATATATATATTCCCTAAATTTTTTTCCACTCGTCTTCCAAAACACACGACACATCATTGACTAAATAGGGATATAGGCTGACTCCTTATTTGCTTCACAAATAAATTTAAAAAATCATTTCCTTTTTATATTGTGTATTTTGTTGGCATTTTTTATTATTTAATCTTCATCTCTTATTATTTAAGAGTTCTATAGATTTGAATGGTAGGATGATTTTATTATAGTAATATGTATGATAATGTAAATTTGTAACGGTACTGAAATATTGATAATTGGTTTTTCTTTTTTCTTTTTCTTTTTCTTTTTTTTTCTCTTTTCTTTATCAAATCAAACCAAACTAAATTGTGTTTCAAATCCATCCAACTCAATAATTTGAGTGAGTGAATACAAGCAATTACCTGTTTGAAGCAGATATAAAAATGGACAAAAATGAAATCAAAGCACCAGTAACAAATATATATGGAGTTCTAATCATCAAATCATCAGAAGCTAAAAAACCCACTATTCAGAAGCATGAAATTCGAAACAAAGAACCTTGAAACATCCGAAATTAGCAGAAAATCACAAATTAAATCCCAAAAAACTAAATAAATAAATACTTGAATCGAACCTGCAAGACGCTGTTGCAGTAACAGGTGTTGCCAAAATTCTCGAGGCCAAAGTAGCGCTCGCCTTCGGGAAATTGGTCTCCGAGAGCTTTCTCGAGCTTCGAACCCGAAGCACCCATGAGACCATCGACCAAATTCCAAAATTTCTCTATTTTTACCCTCTTTCTCTCTCCCTCTCCACCTCTTCTACTTCTTCAGCTTCATCAAAGCTTCAAATTCCAATAGATAGTTTCCTACATCAGGGTCTCCCCAAACTGTATTTCTAGAGAGAGAGAGAGAGAGAGAGAGAGAGAGAGAATTAGCTAGGTTTCTCTTCCCTGTATTGATGTGTTTTGTTAAGAGGAAAAAAACTTTACGCTATTGATCATTTTTTTTTCCTCTTTTGTTTTTTTCTACACAGGTGTCTCTTGACTCCTCCATCTGGTTTTGTATTTATGGGAATGGGAGCTTCTTTTTAAGATTTGTGTAAATTACAAGTGAAAAATAAAAAATTCTTTAACAAAAATAAATTTCGAATTTCGACTTATTAATTTAAATTTAAATTTAATTTTTTTTGATTTTCTTTTTTATTTAAATTATTTACCTATTTTTGTTAAATAAATCAACAAAAAAAAGTAGAGTATCTTAAACATAAAACTCAATTATCTAAAATTTCATTTACCTATTTTTATTAAGTAAAATTGATCACAAAAAAAATATTTTGATAATTAAATTTAGTAAAAAATAATATTTTAGATATTTTATGTACATTTATATTGAGTTTAATATTTACAATATTATTCTCTTTTCTTTTATCAATTTTACTTAATGAGGATAAATAAATAGTTAAAATTGAAAAAAAAATCAAAATATTAAAATTTAGATTAACAAAATTAAAAACTCATATATTATATTCAAATTTATTTATTTTATTATAATAGTCAAACTCTGTATAAAAAAAATTATAATTTCTCCTAATTTTTTTTTTATCCCCATACACTCTTTAATATTTCAACTTGATCCCATCTTTTAACTGTAATGATCCATAATTTTTCCCTCTGCTCGAGCGGGGGAGTTGACATTCAGTGGACTTGAGGGGCTCCCGGCATTTTTACAGTTTGTCCGAAATTCTGAGAGTTGTGAATTCTCGCTCGAGCGTAGGAGTGATTGCTCGAGTGGACGGCTTTGATGGTCTGCGCACTCGAGCGTGGAAAGTAAGATTGCCCTTGACATTTTTTTATTAGTGTATTTGGAACCTCCTTATTTTATTTTAGGGTATTGATTGAGGTGGTAACATGATGGTAAAGTAAGATTGGACCAAAAACTTTAATTCGAATAATTTGCCTATGATCAGCCGTCGCTCTTTTGCCCTTTTCTTTTTCCATACTTTGAATTTTGGTGTGAGGCTAAAACCATTGGAAAGCTTGTTTCCGAGGCTTCAATTTGGACATAAGAATGACCTAAAACGAAGTCCAGATGAGAGAGTTATACATGTTTGAAGTTTTAGAATCTGTGTTGGAAGCAGGTACGCTCGAGTGGACTGTGCAAATTCAGCAACTTAAAAAGTGAATTTCTACATTATTCTTTGTACTTTCTTTTTCCTTTTTCCTTCCTCTCACCCTAGGTCCGAAAACCCTAGGATTTTAACCCCAAATACTCTTCATTTCTCTAAGTTTTGGCCAAGATCTCTCACCAAGAAGTAAAGAAAGCTTGAAGATCTCATTTTTCTACCAATTGGAATTCAAATTTGCGAAGGATTCTTCTTGAAGCTTTGCTCCTTGCTTGATTCTTGAGATAGGGGTCCTAACTCTTCTTCAATACTTACATTAATAGATAGATTTGTGATATTTTGATTATATAAATGCAAAGTCTACATTTTTTAGCATATAGTGTTATATCATGAAATTTGGGGGTTTAGGATTTGAAGTGTTGGGGTTCAATTGTTGGGTTAATATGGTGGATTATGAACCTTAGGTGTATAATCAAGGGAAAATTCGAATTAAAAGTAGTGGTATGAGAAGTTTCAATTTTCTTGAAATTTTTGATTTTCTTGAAAACCCTAGGTTGATTCATGATGATAATTAATGATTTTGCCCAAATTGAAAGTAGAATCATGAAATTGAGGTATTGAATTATATATATACAAGTTTAATTGAAATTTGAAAGTGTTTGAAAATTATGTTAAAAATTAGCGATTGAACCTTTATTATGAATATTGTAAATCATGCTATAATATGAAATGAAAAATAGGGAAAAAGATTTGTTGATGATGTGGATGATATAAACTTGGTTATGGAATGTTGAAGTGGGATTCAAGAATTTATCTTGAATTATGTTGAATTGCAAATAGTGTTGTTGAATTAAGTTGTGTTGACTTATGTTGAATTAAGTTGTGTTGAATAATGTTGAATTGAATTGTGTTGAACTATGATGAATTGTGTTTGAATCATGTTGTGTTGAGTGGAGTTGCGTTTGTAACAACTCAGATTTTTAATTATTCCGTAGAATTTATACTAATATTATTTAATCTCAGTTAGGAAAATATATAATTTATTATATATTATTATGTGTAATTTTGTAAAACAATATAATTATTAAAAGTTTAGGGGTCAAAATATAAATAACAATAATAATAATAATAAGTGTGGTAGTAAAATAAATAATTAATTTTCTGTGAGTATATGATAAAGTATAATTTAATTAAAATTTATTTATTTATATAATTATATTAAGAATCTAGATTAAAATGTAATTATCTTAATTATTTATTTAATATTAGGATCGGTTTATAATCTAATCGAATGTGGTGAAGGATTCAGCCTGGCCACGTCTTGGCCAGGTATGCCTAAATATTATATTGTGATAGTCGATTTAATTATATTATAATTTTATATGATTATATATGTATATTAATTTTTTTTTTGTGCATGATTTGTGAAAGATATTAGATATAATTTTATTTGTTATAGGGTGTCGGGCTCAAACACCTACCAAAATTATAATATAATTAAATACATATAATTTTTTGGTCAGTACTCAAAAAAAAAATTTATTTTGATGTTTTTTAAAATGGGTTCAAATTATAAAGATACTAATTTTGAAACTATTTTTCATCAATGAAAAGTTCATCTCAAATTTTTCAATTCTTACATATAATTCTGTCATTGCGTTCTCATTTTTATTTATTTTTATCGTAAATAAAACGAGTGAAAAGTTTTTAAATTCGCTCCTTATTTTTTATTTTATTTTGGCCCAAAACAATTTTTGACAACTAGACAATGAGTTATTTTTGGTAAATTTTTTTTTTGAGGTACTATTTTCTATCAGATTAATCATCTAATATATAATTATCAGAGTGCGCAGTGGATAACTTACATATGACAAATTTCGAGAACGAAATTTTAAAAGAAGGGAAGATTGTAACAACCCAGATTTTTAATTATTCTGTAGAATTTATACTAATATTATTTAATCTCAGTTCGAAAAATATATAATTTATTATACATTATTATGTGTAATTTTATAAAATAATATAATTATTAAAAGTTTAGGGGTCAAAATATAAATAATAATAATAATAATGTGGTAGTAAAATAAATAATTAATTTTCTGTGAGTATACGATAAAATATAATTTAATTAAAAATTTATTTATTTATATAATTATATTAAGAATTTGGGCTAAAATGTAATTATCTTAATTATTTATTTAAAATTAGGATCAATCTATATTAAGGCCAAGTCTGGGAAGATAAGAAAAAGTCAAAAAGTTAAAAAGTTATTCAAAAAGTTAAAAAGTTAACACTATTTACCAAAAGTCAACAATTACGGCTGCACAACTCTCAATCCTAATTTTCTCCTACAAACCAATTTTTACAATTTTTTAATACACATTTTTTCATAAAAAGTCAAAAAGTTAACTTAAACATCCATATTTTTTTCCTTAATTTTTTAGTTTAAAAAGATATAAAATATACTTATTTAAGACATTCCAAACAATCCCTAAATCTAATCGAATCTGGTGAAGGATTCGGCCTGGCCACGTCTTGGCCAAGTATGCCTTTTACCTCCCTATTATAGGGAGGGGGTCCGACTATGGTACCCAAAAGTGGTATTTGGGTACCATACATGAAAATAATTTTGAACCATTAGATTTGAATCTTTAAATCTTAGCCATTCAAAATCAAAACAAATTAGTTTAAAAAAAAAAAAAAAGCATCCGGTATTGTACTGCTCATCTTGTACTCTCTTCTCTCTCTACTGTGTTATTTTTTGTTTCTTCTTCTCTCTCTCTACTATGTTAGGACCCCTTGTTTACTCTCTTCTTCTCTCTTTCTCTACTGTGTGTTAGGGTGTCTACAAACCCTTGTCTCTCACACCCCGTCGGCTCTCGCCGCCTTGATACCATTGTTCCACCACCACCGACGCAACTTCGGCATTGATTCTCGCCACTCATCGCCTGAAGATCCTTGACAATACAAAAAGCTCTGTTAATGGCTTCCTCTGATAGGAGAAAGAAGAAAATGGTTTGCTTTTTAAACTTTTTTTTTCCTTTTGATTTTTACACTCAGTTCACAGTGGAGATGCAAACTTCTTTTTATTTAGTTTCATATTTGCCTAGAGTAGTATAATGAGGAGCGAATATGCATATCAAAAAATAAAAATAAAAACAAAAAAATAATTGCACAATCCACAGAGAGAAAGAGAGATAGAATGGGCATTTTGTATTTGAAGGCTCCACAAACTACCTGCCAAAGAGATAGAATAGGCATTTTGTATTTGTAGGCTCCACAAAATTATCTGTCTTGTTTCTTGGGTAAGATTTCGAAATATCAACTTCAATCATGTGGAGAGTGTTTTTTTTTTTTTTTTGTATTTTTTGTATTTTTTGATTTTTTTCTTTTTCAAAATCATTTAGAAAGTGAAAGTGTTTTCTTTTTTTTTTTGGTTCCAGACTATAGACAAAAGTAGATGGGTAAGTTGGTTTTAGTTTTTTTGGATTTCTCTAGTCTCTAAACCTTTTTTCTTGTCCTTGATTTTTTTTGTTCAAAATCAAAGGCAAAAGTAGATAGATAGTTGGCTTCTTCTTCTTTTTTTTTTTTTTTTTTTTTTTTAGGGGGGGAGATTTCTCTGCTTTATTTATTTTTTATTTTTTTGTTCGACAAAAGTAGATGGTTTTAGCCCTTCAAAATTGTAGATTTAGTCCCTTCAAATACTCTTGTCAAACATGAAGCATCCTCCACATCTTACTACTAATAAACCAATAATCATGATTTTTTTTTCAATTTTTTAAATATTTCGCATGGCCTCTTAGAATATTTTTTTTTTCCAATTTTTTGTTTGTTTTAAACTAGTCTAACCAACTTAGTTTAATTACTAAAATAATATATAATATATTTATTATTATATAAAATTTTCAGAATTATTGAATCAAATCGAACCGAACCAAATCGAACCGACTTTTATGATTCAGTTTTGATTCAGTATTTAATTACGATTTCAATTTTTCTGAAATCGTAGAAACCGGTTTAGTTATTAATTTATTCCAAATTTGAACTAATTTGATGTGTGAACACTCTGAAGCAAAGTGGGTTTTTTTTTTTTTTTTTTTTTTTTCTTCTGATTTTTAGAAAATCTTGGATAGGTAAAAATCATATATGTATATATATTTAAAATTTATATATGGTATTTTTTTTTGGATTTTTAGTGTATGGTTGGAGGTGGAATTTTTTCCCTTAATCCCCAAATCTTTCTAGAATACTAGATATATGATTGTCTCATATGCTTTGGAGTTTGTTTGTTTGTGGATATGAATTTTGTATTGTCTCATATGCTTTGTTACTTTTTTTTGAGTAGATGGTCCATGGTGGTCCCATTTGTGTTGTTTATGTTTTTTTTTTCTTTATCATTTATGCATTTGTTTGTTTACGGAATGGAGACATGAATTGTTGACAAATTGTCTCATTGGTGGGTAATAGAGACTTTGACACTTTTTGTTAGATAATAAATAGTTGAGTTTTTCTTATTAATTTCTCGTGGTTATGAATTTTTTGTATTGTCTCATGCTTTATTGTTTATATTTTTAAAAGTAACATAGTCTATGGTGGTCCCATTTGTGTTTTTTTTTTCTTTTTTCGTTGGGTCTTATTTCTATTTTTTTTTTTTTTTGAAGTAAGATAGTCCATGGTGGTCACATATGTATTACTAGTTTGCTTTGGAGATTGTCTATATGTGGCTATGAATTTTTTGTGTGGTCTCATATGCTTTATTGGTTTTATTTTTCAAATTAAGATAGTTCATGTGGTCCCATTTGCGATTTATTGTTTTGTTTCTATTTTTTTTTTTAATTTTAAAGCAAGATAGCCCATGATGGCCCCATTTCTATTACTATTTTTGTTTATAGAAGAATAGAGGGATATGTAGGCTTGATTAATTGTCCTACTAGTGAGTAATTGGGACTGGGTGCTTTTGCTAGACTTGGGTGAGTAATCTGAAAAGTATATATACACAATATTTATAGAATGAAATGAAAGAACACTATAAAAAATTAATGATATTAATAGTATGGTTTAATTGTAATGTTTTAATGTAGGATTAAATTTTCATGGTATGTTTTGGAATTTAAATTTTCATTGTATGCCAGATGTGTGGTATCTACCTACATATTTTTGTGTTGTCTCATATGCTTTGTTACTTATTTTTTTAAAGTAAGATGGTTCATGGTGGTCCCATTTGTATTTTTTATGTTCTTTCTTTCTTTCTTTTCTTTATCATTTTTGCACTTTGTTTGTTTTTGGAATGGAGGAACTTGAATGGTTGACAAATTATCCCATTGGTGGGTAATGGGGACTTTGACACTTTTTGCTAGACAATAAATGGTTGAGTTTTTTTTATTAATTTCTCGTAGTTATAAATTTTTTGTATTATCTCATGCTTTGTTGTTTATATTTTTAAAAGTAAGATAGTCTATCAAACTTGATGTATTAGTCATTTAAACAACACTTACTACTTAATAAGACTCTATTTATTATTTTATCAGACTTAACTCATTTAAACCACACTTACTACTCAATGAGACTGTACTTACTACTTTATCAGAATCACACTTACTACTCAATGAGACTCTACTTATTACTTTATCAAACTTGACTTATCAGCAATTTAAACCACACTTACTATTCAATAAGACTGTACTTACTATTTCATCAGACTTGACTTACCACTCATTTAAACCATACCTACTACTCAATACTTGACTTACCACTCATTTAAACTATACTTACTACTCAATCAGACTGTACTTACTTCTTTATCAGACTTGACTTACCACTCATTTGAATCACACTTACTACTCAATGAGACTCTACTTACTACTTTATCAAACTTGACTTATCAGTCATTTAAACAACACTTACTACTTAATAAGACTCTACTTATTATTTTGTTAGACTTAACTCATTTAAACCACACTTACTACTTTATCAGAATCACACTTACTACTCAATGAAATTCTACTTACTACTTTATCAAACTTGACTTATCAGCCATTTAAACCACACTTATTAGTCAATGAGACTGGATTTACTATTTCATCAGAATTGACTTACCACTCATTTGAATTACACTTACTACTCAATGAGACTATCCTTACTACTTTATCACACTTGACTTACTACTCATTTAAGCCACACTTACTACTCAATACGATTATACTTATTACTTTATCAAATTTGACTCATCACTCATTTAAACAATACTTACTCAATGAGACTCTACTTACTGCTTTATCAGATTTGACTTATCAATCATTTAAACTAAATTTAAGACTACATTTACTATTTCATCAAACTTGATTTTTTTTTTTCTTACCACTTGAATCTCATAATTTTTCTTTTAACTAACTGAAATGTTATTTGTACGGGGAGGAAATAATTCTCCTCGTATAATCCTGTTGACCAAGTCCACGCTTCTCCGTACGACGTCGCTTTATAACCTGAAAACACAAAAGTGAGCTAGCCGGCGGGTGTGTGCCGGAAACCTCTCTGATGCCTAAGTTAGTAAGCTTGACAAATAGACAAAGCTCTAAGTTCTCAGAAAATTGTGTTCAATTACCTCCTCCAAGGTGGTGCTTGTGAGCTTTTATAGGTTTCGAGTGGCACAATCCTAGTAGGACTTTTATTTCTCCATACAGAGTCCTCATAGGATTCATACTCCTGAGGATAATGCTTATCCTTTTACACCCTCCCCCACTGCTTAAACCAAGTGGGATGGTTTCCTCCATGGCCGAACTACCATTTAACCGAAATAAAAACTGGCTATGTAGAGCTACAGAGAAGGCCGAACTATCCTTAGCTCGGATTTCTCCTCCAACTCCTTATCTCGGCTTTCCCCTGTTCAACCATGGTGTGTTTAGATCAATCTTCCAAGTAGCAAGTTCTGACCGACCTAACCATAATATGTCACGACCGGACTAAATGCAAGGCCGGACTCACTTCAAACTGCCACCGGACCGGAGTTGCTTTGCACATTCTTGAACCGGAGTAACCACACCCCTCCTGGGCCGGAATAACTTCACTTCTCCTGGGCCGGAGTACCTGTACCTCTGCTGGGCCGAAATAACATTACGGCTTCTTACCGATTCCTTCATACTTTGGGCCGCAGGGCCCAACTTACAGCTCGGCCCAATTCTTTCCCAAAAATTACCCTCTCAATTGCCCCTTAATTTCATCTGCATAGCATGATTGAGATTACAGATCCTTCAACCGAGCTGAAGTTCTACAAGCCTTTCCAGCCGAGATAAAAACCCTTCAGTGTATCCAGCCGAGCTAGTTTTACTCCGAACTCTGCTTTATCCGGTCAAAACGTCTCTTCAATCGCGACTGTAACGCTTCCCTTTCCCTTGCCACGTGGCGGGCTCTGATAGGCCGTGAGCTGTCATCACGCCTCCTTCGTACTTCGAACTTTTTGAACAGTCCCGCCCCTTTTTGCCGCGTTTTTCTCTCTCCTCTTTCACAAAACAACCCTTCTTTTTCTTGGATCATTCACCTTCCATTCTTCATCTCCTCTTTCTGTGTTCTTGCCGTTCGTGTTCTTCCTTCACTTTTGAGAACTGATTTTGCTCCCACTTTCCCTTCATCAGATCCCACTTCTTCCACCTGGTAAGTAGACTCACTTTGCTTCCTTTATTTTGCTTTCGCATCTGTATATCTTGTTTTGTATGTTTTTTGCAAACATTTTCTTCCATTTGCTGTTTTTGCTTCCGTATTTTCATGAAAAAACCAGTAGAACTTCATGTGTGTACGAACTATTATGTAGAAAACCAGTCTTAGATCCAAAATCACATAGCAACCGAACTAGGATACTGTTTGTCCAATATTGGTAGATCACTTCAGTCAATAGTCGAACTAGAACTTGTAGAGACAACAGTAGCCTCAAAAAATAACCTTTCGATTCACTTTAGCCGAAATAAGATCACCGAATGAAGTCTGAATATACTAAACTAAGAACCTCGGTTTTTAACCGTACTAAGCTTTTGGGGCCAAGCCGGCTTCCTTAGTTCCTAAACTGAACTCAGAAAGCCGCCCCTAGAGGCTTAACCGAAGTAACTGTATTCACACTGCAACCGATTTAGGCCTTGGGGCGAAACCAGCTTTCTTAATTTTTTAGACCGAACTCAGAAAGCTGCCCCTAGACGTTAAACCGGTCTACCGAGCAAACTGCTCAAACCGAGCTACCAAACCTTTTGATGAAGCGAGATAGAACCAGTTTTTTGAGGCCGAAGTAGGGCTCTTATACCTTGCTTTTAAATTGTAGCACGGTCCATTGATCAGTGCTTTAACCCCCTCTGTTTTTTACTTTGCAGACTTAGGTTACCCAGGCACTCCTGCGTGTGCTCAACCGAGCTACTGAGCACGATTTTTGCACCAATATAAATTATAAGTAAATTATACATCAGATGGGTAAGTATAGGTATCTAGTTGAGACCCCTGGTGGCATGGCCGAATTTAGGAAAGATTACCAAATTCCTGATGACGTCCACCTGGTGTTGGCCAAAAAAGATGTTATTCCTTGGGAAAACGAAGGCTTCGTCCCTTTTACCCTTCAATCCATAATAGAAACCGGACTACGGTTCCCTGTCCAACCATTAATCTGTGAATTTCTTAGGTAGACTAGATTATGCCCCACCCAACTGTCCACCAATACATACCGCATTATAATGGGGATTGCCGCACTAAACCACCAAACCGGATTAAACCTTGGCCTGGCCGAAATATTCCATCAATACTCCATCGGCTCAAAAGATGCTGGGTGGGTCTATTACCTTAGGATTCGCCGCCGCCGAGAGAAGATAGTTAAACACACACCGGACAAAGACCTTAATGATGACGATTTTTTCTGGGTCTTTGGGAACTTTGAGGACTTTCAAGCCCAAATTCCTGGCCGACCTATAAATTGGAAAAAGGGAGAGCCCGGTAATTTGACTTCAGTCTTCTTCATTGTATTTTATTTCGGTTTTTTTAGTCCATTGACCGATCTAACACTTCTCTTTTTTGCAGATTTCGCCCACCTCCGTTCCCTATATAGCTATCCCAACCTTGCGATTTTGCGAGCCGCACTACGGTGTCAAGAAAGGAGTTGGGCTAAGCTTCTAAACTTTGAGCCGACCTACCGGTATAGCGGTCGCCGAAAAGCAAGAGTAACCGATTTCCTTCTTGAGGAAGCACCAGAACCGGACCCAACCTTACCCGAAATACGACTTGTCCCATTAACTGCTGAAGAAGAGATGGCAAAGAAAAGCAGAGTTAGGGCCCTTCTGACCGCAACAACCAGAGCCGAAGTACCACCAACGATTGAGGCGCAGCCTACCGTTGTGGCACTCCCTTCTCAACGGCCTTCTTCGTCTCGCCCTTCCAAACGCGCCCGATCTACATCGACCGAACAGCAACTTGTCGATGAGGTTGAATCCATGCCCCAGAGTCCTCAGCCTTCCCCCCAACCGGAGCAAACTGTCCGAGCTGAATCTCCGAAGTGGGCTCCGCCACTGACCTTCAACGACCGAGACATCAAAGCTACTGACTCGGGCGTGGCTGAAAAAGATCACCAATTGGCCTTTAACCTGGCCAAAAGTGTGTGGCTCCCCAAGGACATGGAGCACCACTTAAAGCAATTGAACACCGAAATGAAGTCAATTCGGTCTGCTTCCAAGTCCATGATTTTGGTAAATGGCTCTGTCCATTTTTTCTTGTTTGAATTTTCCAACTTTTACTTCGGCTTAAGAGAAGTCTGTGTTTTGCCAGGCCTTACAGAAGAACAACATTACTTACAAGAAAGTCCAAGAACTCCGAAAAGCCACAAGGCAGGCAATGGCTGAAGCCGAAGCAAAAGCGGCCGAGCTAGAAGAAGCCGAAAAGAGAATGGCTGAGCTACAAGCGGAGAACGGCCGTCTTGCCGATCTGGTTAGTTCGGCCGAGGCAAAAAGGCAAAAAGCGGCCATTGCAATGAAAGACAAATATCTGCGTGAGCTACGAAAGCTAGAAAAGAGAAAGGATACCGAAATAAGCCAACTAAAAAAGAGTGTGGAGGGAGCCGAAAAGCAGGGTTACAAGCAGGGCTACAAGAAGGCAGAGGAAGCCTATGTGAAACAATGCGATGCTGCCAAGGAGTTGTTCTTCAAATGTGGCTGGAGGGCGGCTGTTGAGCAGCTCGGTCATGATCAACAGACCGAGGTCTTCAACCCTCCAGACTACTTTATACCGAAGTCCCTTGCTGAGTATGCCGATACCCTGCAGCAAGAGTTTCTGGAAGACTCAGATTCCGATGACTCCTCTTCTGAAGATACTCCGGTCGATAATGTGGACCAGCCAGTTCGGTCGGTGCCCACTGTTGAAGACCTAACTGTTGATCTTCCCAGTGAAACCGTGGTTCCAGCCGAAGTGACTCTCCCCATTGTGAATGAGCTCCCTCCAGAAACCGGTCTTCAAGTTGGTGGTGATGCAGGTTTTGATGCTGATATTGAAGAACTTTTTTCCTGATTTTGTACTTTTTTTCTTTGTAACCGAACTATGCCCCTTTGTAATGACTTTTCTTTGAATGAAAATTTTACGCAACTCTTACTCCGGTTTTGATGTGTATGCTTGCACTTGTAATGTCTTCTATTTACTTCAAGTGTTATTTCGGTTTTGGCTGGTTAAACTATGCTTACTAGCCAACCACTCCTTAGCTGATATAATCACTTCGGCTGAGGAGTACAAAGTGTTGGTTTATTCCAGCCAACCACTCTTCAGCCATGCACTTACTTCGGCTAAAGAGTAACAAGAGTTGGTTTATTCCAGCCAACCACTCCAGCCATGCACTTACTTCGGCTGAAGAGTAACAAGAGTTGGTTTATTCCAGCCAACCACTCTTCAGCCATACCCTTACTTCGGCTGAAGAGTATCAAGTGTTGGTTTATTCCAGCCAACCACTCTTCAGCCATACACTTACTTCGGCTGAAGAGTAACAAGAGTTGGTTTATTCCAGCCAACCACTCTTCAGCCATGCACTTACTTCGGCTGAAGAGTAACAAGAGTTGGTTTATTCCAGCCAACCACTCTTCAGCCATACCCTTACTTCGGCTGAAGAGTATCAAGTGTTGGTTTATTCCAGCCAACCACTCTTCAGCCATACACTTACTTCGGCTGAAGAGTAACAAGAGTTGGTTTATTCCAGCCAACCACTCTTCAGCCATGCACTTACTTCGGCTGAAGAGTAACAAGAGTTGGTTTATTCCAGCCAACCACTCTTCAGCCATACCCTTACTTCGGCTGAAGAGTATCAAGTGTTGGTTTATTCCAGCCAACTACTCTTCAGCCATACACTTACTTCGGCTGAAGAGTAACAAGAGTTGGTTTATTCCAGCCAACCTCTAAGTTAGTTTTTCCAGCTAACTTAGAATAAAATGCCTGCATTAAACCTAATCTATACTACGGCTAACTCTTACAAAAAATAACTTGTGCTGAAAAAGAATTGCTTGTTTTATTGAAGGAAAAAGAAATTACATATGTTTGAAGAAGAAAAGTTAAAAGTAAAATAACTTGAGATTGGCTGTATTCCATGGCCTAGGGATTGCCTTGCCATCCTTGTCTTCTAGGTGGTATGCCCCTTTGCCTGCTAACCCAACCACCTTATAAGGACCTTCCCAATTTGGGCCTAACTTGCCGTCTCCTGGGATCAAGGTGTTTCCCATTACTTTGCGTAGTACCCAATCCCCAATCTTGAATTGTCTTGGATGCACCTTTTTGCTGTATTTTCTGATTAACTCTCGTTGGTATGAGGCGATGTGGACTAGTGCTCTTTCTCTTCTTTCCTCTACAAGGTCGAGTTCTAAGGCTATGGCCTCTCCATTTAAGTCTGAATCAAAATTTTCGCTTCGAATTGTGGGGAGGCCAACTTCTAGTGGGATCACTGCTTCCATTCCATAGGCTAAGGAGAATGGTGTTTCTCCCGTTGATCGCCGAGGTGTGGTGCGGTAAGCCCATAAAACGTGAGGAAGTTCATCTGCCCATTTGCCTTTTGCTTTCTCTAGCCTTTTCTTTAGCCCATCCAAGACGACTTTATTTGATGCTTCAGCTTGCCCATTTGCTTGTGGATATGCCGGTGTGGAATTGTAGAACTCTATCTTGCACTCTTCACAAAAGCTTCTAAAGATTCTACCGTGGAACTGAGTACCATTGTCTGAGATCAATGCTTTTGGTATGCCAAACCGAGTGATGATATTCTGCCAAACAAACTTCTTCACGTCTTTTTCTTTGATTGATGCCAATGCTTCTGCTTCCACCCACTTTGTGAAGTAGTCTGTTGCTGCGAGAAAGAACTTCCTGCCGCCGGGCGCTGTTGGAAGTGGTCCTACTATGTCCAAGCCCCACATTGCGAAAGGCCACGGGCTTGTCAGTGGTAGGAGTTCTCTTGCTGGTTGATGTATTTGGTGCGCGAATTTTTGGCATTTCTCACACTTCTTCACATATTTCTCTGAGTCTGCTTGCATATATGGCCACCAATATCCTTGCGAAATAGCCCTGTAAGCGAGCGACCTTCCCCCTTGATGACTTCCACACACACCCTTCGTGTATTTCGAACAAGAATGCTTCTACTTTACTGGGATGAACGCACTTGAGGTAAGGCCCAGAGAATGACTTCTTGTATAATGCCAAAGATGGAGATAGCCAAAATCGCTGCGATTTTGCCCTTATTCTGTTGGCTTCTTTTTTCTCTTCTGGTAGGATGCCGTCTTTCAGGAACAGGATGATGGGATCCATCCAAGAAGGGCCTAATTCTGTGCAACATACTTCTTCTGCTTTGGGGTCTTCTATGCTTGGTCTTGGTAAGAAGTCGATGAGTAATGGATGAGGGATTGATGTATCTGCCATTGAGGCCAGGCCTGCTAGTTCGTCCGCTCAGCAGTTTTCCTCCCTGCCAATTTGTTCTATCCTTACTACATCAAACTTCTTGATCTCTGTTCTGACTAACTCTTGGTACTTGGCCATTCTGTCGTCCTTTGCTTCGTATTCGCCAGAAATTTGGTTTACCACCAGCAGAGAGTCACTGTATACCATTAGTTCGGTTGCCTTCATGAAGTGTGCTGACTTGAGTCCTGCGAGAAGCGCCTCATACTCCGCTTCATTGTTGGATGCTGGGAAGCCAAAGTTGATTGCTTGCTCTATAACCAGGCCGTCTGGAGAGATGAGGACTATGCCAAGCCCTGCACCATGTCGGTTGGATGCTCCATCCACAAAGAGCTTCCACATCTCTCCAACGAATAGTTTCCAGCAAGTGGAAGGATCAGATGATGTCGTGAGGTCAAGAATGGTGTTTTCTTCCAGGTCCATGTTGGCTATCTGTCCTTTGTCCTTTGTTTGAACTGTTGGTGAGCCTTTGTTTGTCTCTTCCTTGTTATCCTTAGTATGGTCTGCCTTGGTGCTTGATTGACTACCTTCTACTAGGGGTTGCGCTATTCCGGCGTCAACTTCCGTCCCTAGTTCGGTTGTGTCAGTTAGGTCGACTGGGCAGATATGATGACTTCCAGGAGTAAACTCTGCGACGAAGTCTGCCAAGGATTGGGCTTTTATTGCGGTCTTGGGTTGGAACTTGATGTCGAATTGTCCCAACTCTACTGCCCACTTCAAAATTCGCCCACTAAAATTCGCCTTTTCAAACAGAGCTTTTAGTGGAAAGGCCGTGAGGACGACTATGGTGTGGGCGTGAAAGTAGTGTGCCAATTTTTTGGATGCCATCATTAATGCTAATGCTAGTTTCTCCAAGGGCAAGTACCTTGTTTCGGCTCCCAACAATGTCTTGCTGACATAAAAGATGGGTAAGTGTTGTATTCCTTCTGCACGAACCAACACTGCGCTGACTGCGTGCTGAGAGACTGCCAGGTATAAAAAGAGTTCTTCACCAGGTACTGGAGTAACAAGTAGTGGTGGGGAAGACATGTACTCCTTCAAGCTTTCCAGAGCTCGGTCGCATTCTTCATCCCACTCAAACTTGGCCTTTAAAGCTTGGAAGAATGGTCGTAGTCTGTCTGATGACCTGCTTATGAACCGGTTGAGTGCAGCCGCCATACCAGTGAGATGCTGTACTTCTTTGACTAAGTTTGGTCTCTCCAACTCCTGGATTGCTTTAATCTGAGAGGGGTCTATTTCTATACCTCGGTTGGTCACCAGGAAGCCCAAGAATTTGCCAGATCCAACTCCGAATGCGCATTTGGACGCATTGAGGCGCAACTTGTGTGTCTTCAGGATCTGGAACATCTCGCCTAGATCTTTAAGATGGTCATTCTCATCCTTGCTTTTGACCACCATGTCGTCGATGTAAGCCTCCATTGTTTTGCCTAACAATGGTTCAAACATCTTGGTGACCATCCTTTGGAATGTCGCCCCTGCGTTCTTTAGGCCAAAGGGCATGACCTTGTAGCAATATAACCCTCTTGGTGTTGTGAAGGATGTGACCTCCTGGTCTGGTTCATGCATGGCGATCTGGTGGTAGCCTCTGTATGCATCCAGAAAGCTAAGTCGGTTATGTCCTGCCGTTAAGTCCACCAGTTGATCTATCCTTGGTAGAGGAAAGCTATCGTTTGGGCAGGCCTTGTTGACTGTTTTGTAGTCGACGCAGACACGCCATTTACCATTCTTTTTTGGCACTACAACTGTGTTGGAGATCCATCTTGGGTAGTGCACTTCTCTAATTGCTCCTGCCTCCAGCAAGTTGCCTACTTCCTCCGCCACTATTTCGGCGTGGTGGAGTGCCGATCTGCGTGTGCGTTGGATGACTGGTCGGGCGGATGGGTGGACATTGAGTTGGTGACTGATGAAGTTTGGGTCAATACCTGGCATGTCGTAGGGTGTCCAGGCAAACACTTCGATATTAGAGGTCAAGAATTCCAAGACCTCTAATCTCTCAGTGCTGAACAACGATGAGCCAAGCAAGAAGAACTTATCCGGGTTCTTCTCATCTATTTTTACCTCCACCAAGTCCTCCACTGCTTTCTGATCAGCCTCTTTGCCGATGTCCGCGAATAGTTCATTACTTTCTGGTTCTTCCACCGAATGAACGTATCCTTTGGCAACTCGGCTTCCATTTGCTGTGGCGAAGCATTGTTTTGACATGATCTGATCACCATAGACTTCTTCAATTATGCCGGTGTCGTTGGGGAACCGCATTACCTGATGGTATGATGACGCTACCGAACGCATGGCATGCAGCCATGTTCTGCCCAAGATGATGTTGTATGTGGAGGGGACCTTCAATATCCAGAACTCCACTTGTTTTGTTACACTCCCTGCTCTGACTGGAAGGATTATTTTGCCGACAAGCCATTCTGGCATGGAATTGAATCCAATCAGGGGAGAAACTGCAGGCGCCAAGTCTTTGTCTTGCAGCTTCAGTTGCTTGAATGTGTCGTAGTACATGATCTCACATGAACTACCCTGGTCGATCAGAATCCGCTTGACGTCAAAATCTTTGACTCGGAGAGTGACAACCAGAGCATCATTGTGAGGACAGTATATTCGATCCAGGTCTTTATCCGAAAAAGATATGACGTTTGTTGCCTCCGTCCTCCCTTTCTTGGTGGTAGGTTGGGCACCTAGCACTTCTCTAAAGTGCTCAGGCTTTTTGATTGACCCTCTGAGCTCGCATACGCGCTCAGGTTCAAAAACTCCATGTATGACATTGATAATACCTTGAGGCGGTGCATCGATTGGCATTCTGTTGGGATGGTCATTATGATCTTGGGGGGCCGGTTGCGTTCCTCCTTCAATGTATTTGTCCAAGTGGCCTGCTGCCACCAATTCTTCCAAGTGCTGTCTCAGTGGCGTGCAATTCTCAGTTCGGTGCCCCTTTTCTTTGTGGAAGGTGCACCGTGATCTGTCGTCGTAATTTTTCTGAGCTCCCCCTAGCTTGGTTGGCCACTTGACAAAAGGCTTATCTTTTATTTCGCTAAGAATCCGATATATTGGTTTTTTAAACACCGTTGTTATGGCAGTGCGGATTCTCAACCATCTTTTGTCTGGGTCTTCTCCGTTATCTCGTCTGCCACGCCCGTTTTTATTCTGCCGATCTACTGTATTGACCTTTGCTGAGGTCTTCTTTTCTGGTACTGCGGTTGTACTAGATTTTGCTTTTGCACGTGCGCCATCCTCTTCTACCCTGATGTGCTGATGCACTCTTTCCATTAGGGCCTCCATGGTGAGGGGTGGCGTCATGGTAATCGAATCCCTTAGTCTGTTCCCTACTGGAAGGCCTCTTTTATATTGCGCAATGGCTAGATTGGTGGGGCAGTCTCCAATCTGGTTGAATGTCTCCCAGTAGCGACTGTTGTGAGATCTGAGGGTCTCTTTTTCACCCATGTCGATGGAGAGTAACTGGTCTATCTCCACCGGCGTTTTAGTGTTTGTTCGAAACCTCGTTACGAATGCTTCTGCCAATTGGGCCCAGGAGGCTATGCTGCCCTCTGGGAGCTTTTCGAACCAAGTCAAGCCTAGGTCGCCAAGACTTGACGGGAAGAGTATGCACATTAAGGCCTCGTTTCGTCTGTACACAGCCATGACTTGGCTCAAGTGGCTCAAGTGTGAATACGGGTCCGTCTTCCCTTCATATGTGGTGAATTTCGGCTGAAGGAAGCCTGATGGTAGGGGCGCGTTTTCGATTGCTGGGACAAACGGCGAAGTCTGTAATCTTGCCAATGCCTTGTCCGTTGGTTCGTAGGCCGGTCGCGATATTGGCATTCCAACCTCGACGCTTCCATGCGTCCGAGGAGCCAACCGTTGTAAGGCCGAAACTCGGTGTGGATCCCTTGCCCTGGCATCCTCCTTGCATCGTGCTTTTTCTTCGAGTACGGTTCGTAAGTCGGATGACCTGGGCAGCTCTGTTTGTCTAGATCTGGTTTGGTGTGAGTGCGAAGGCCAATACGTGCTTCCTTCAGTGTATGATCTTTCGGATCTCATCCTCTCAGACCTGGAGTGACGAGTTCTGGAAGATAAGGAATGAGTGTCGCCTGTCCTGAGGCTTCTGCTCTCTCCTTGGGAGGGTGTAGTATTCCTACTACGATTCTCTGAGTGGCGAGGGGGCGTCTTGTGCTTGCGCCCCTCTCCTGTCGCCACATCTTTAGTCTTCATCTGGCGTTTTAATGCTTCCATGTCCGCCGCCATCTTTCGAATTAGTTCATCTTGTTCCTTCACGCGATCTTCCAGGGCTTGAGGATCAATCCTCCTCCTTTGCCTGTCAGGACTTTGAGAGTGACGAGGGCTGCTATTCCGCCTTCCCCTGCCACTCCTCTTAGAGTTATGTTGTTGGGGCTCCAGATCTGCCATAGGAGGGACAGAGGGTAATCCTTCACGCCTTGCGCCCCCGTCTGGAGTTAGTCCGTCGACGGCGGACTGCGGTAGTTCTTCAATGTGTGCCATTGATTTGAGAGAAAGGAGAAGCTTAGTCAAGAGGTTTTTGTTCTTGTCTGTTCTTCCCACAGACGGCGCCAATTGTACGGGGAGGAAATAATTCTCCTCGTATAATCCTGTTGACCAAGTCCACGCTCCTCCGTACGACGTCGCTTTATAACCTGAAAACACAAAAGTGAGCTAGCCGGCGGGTGTGTGCCGGAAACCTCTCCGATGCCTAAGTCAGTAAGCTTGACAAATAGACAAAGCTCTAAGTTCTCAGAAAATTGTGTTCAATTACCTCCTCCAAGGTGGTGCTTGTGAGCTTTTATAAGTTTCGAGTGGCACAATCCTAGTAGGACTTTTATTTCTCCATACAGAGTCCTCCTAGGATTCATACTCCTGAGGATAATGCTTATCCTTTTACACCCTCCCCCACTGCTTAAACCAAGTGGGATGGTTTCCTCCATGGCCGAACTACCATTTAACCGAAATAAAAACTGGCTATGTAGAGCTACAGAGAAGGCCGAACTATCCTTAGCTCGGATTTCTCCTCCAACTCCTTATCTCGGCTTTCCCCTGTTCAACCATGGTGTGTTTAGATCAATCTTCCAAGTAGCAAGTTCTGACCGACCTAACCATAATATGTCACGACCGGACTAAATGCAAGGCCGGACTCACTTCAAACTGCCACCGGACCGGAGTTGCTTTGCACATTCTTGAACCGGAGTAACCACACCCCTCCTGGGCCGGAATAACTTCACTTCTCCTGGGCCGGAGTACCTGTACCTCTGCTGGGCCGAAATAACATTACGGCTTCTTACCGATTCCTTCATACTTTGGGCCGCAGGGCCCAACTTACAGCTCGGCCCAATTCTTTCCCAAAAATTACCCTCTCATTATTCCAACAAAACATAAAAAATTATATATACACAATATTGTCCTATTAGTGAATAACTAGGACTTGGGTGAGTAATCTTAAAAGAATATATATATATACACAATATTTATAGAATACAATGAAAGAACACTATAAAAAATTAATGATATTAATAATATGTTTTAATTGTAGTGTTTTAATATAGGATTAAATTTTCATAGTATGTTTTGGAATTTAAATTTGGTCTAATGCATTTTTTGTTATTGTGTTTAGCTAACCATGACAACTCGGACAGAATTGAACTCAGTTCATGAGTTAATACAATTGCTTCAACCATTACAAAAAGAAGCTATCAAATCAATTGGCTTTGGAGGTTTATTAGAGCTTAAATGCACGAGATTGCCACGACAACTCTGTGAATGGTTGGTTGGTTGTTTTGATCATACATCTCGGTGTTTATTCGTTCATGGTAAAAAAATAATTATAACACCATTTGATGTAAGCCACATATTAGGACTTCCTTGTGAGGGATCAATTATAAACGTAAATGGGGACCATACTGATATTGAAGAGTTGTCGAACAAGTATGGTGTTAAGAAGTGTGGTTCTATTTTATTGAGGTCTTTAAGGAATGAGTTGTCTAATATGAAAGTAGACGGGGATGATTTTAAGGGAGGATTTGTATTGTACATTCTAGGTTCTCTTTTGTGCCCTACATCGGAGTTGTCAATAAATCGTTGTTTTCTCCATTCCTTGAAAGATATGTCTTCTTTACATAAGTTAAATTGGTCAAAACTCGTCTTAGACTTTTTAGTCGATGGTGTGCGAAAGTACAAGGACAAAGGAGAAGGAAAGGGACAACGAGGAATTCGAGGTTGCTTGTTTTTTCTGATGGTATGTTTCTAAATCATGGTAAACAAATGATTGTCTATTTAGTGCATTCTTGAACTTACTAATCATTACATAACCATATCATGTAGTTATTCTACATTGAGCATGTGACACCTGCTGTGGATTTTGTTAGTCCATGTGCAAGTAGACAATCACCTCGTTTAGTATATTGGACAGATGAGGTGATTAAAAAGAGAATCTCCATGTTAGAAAAACTTCAATACCAAAACAACAAGAAGGTAATCTTATGTGTTATATAATTTAATTTGTATGCGTGTTGTAATTAAAGAATTCGTTTAACATGTTTGTTATTATTTTCTTAATAGGTTGGTTTTATTGTTGAAGATAATGATGTGAGTGTAGAGCCAAACATAGATGCACGACTAAGTAATGTTGAAAAAGAAGTGAAAGATTTGAGAGGAGACTTGAATAACTTAGTCGTTGGTGTCAGTCAATCAATAGAATCTGCCAAAGAAGAGATTTTGATAGCAATTGCAAAGGTAGCTAATGGGTCATGGGCTATTGAGAAGGAGAAACACTCTCATGATATCGACTGTCAATTGAAAAATGAAGAAAGGAAAGAAAAGAAAGAAGAAAGATGAAAGAAGAAGAAATAAAGAAATGTATTTTACGTATGTTTTAACTTACTATGGTTTATTTTATACAAGTTATGTTTTATAAATTATTATAAATTATATTATTATTTCAGTTACGTGGTTTTATTTTTGAACCTTATTTGCTTAAAAAGAAACCCATGGATATGTTTGTTTATATTTTAAAGAATATTTGACTATGACTTTATATACAATTATGTTTTGTAAGTACCACCACGGGAGTCCCACGCCTTGGGGGACTTAAATAACCATTGGCCTCTGTTTTGCCACTTTGTGGTCCTCTGTTTGTCATGGATCCATTGACCTCTGTTCTGTGCGGGGTAAAGTGCTGTGCGGAGCTAAGTGCTGCACTATTGTGGGAGCTATCTCTAGAATCCGTACGAGCCACCTCTTGAATCCGTACCTCTGTTCTGTGCGGAGCTAAGTGCTACACTTAGGGGTGTTCATGAAAAACCGGAATCCGACCCATCCGCCGGCCCGAACCGAACCGAAGTAAAACGGACGGTTTCGAATATTCAACAGGTCGGCTACCGTTTCGTTTGGTTGAATTTCGCGGTTTCACGGTCGGCAACGGTTTTGTGTAAATTATTTCGGTCGAAACCGACCCGATCGAATTTTCATGCAGTTGTTACATTTTTTTTTATATTTGTATAATTGTTTTATTATTGGGAGAAGTGCAAAGCTTCTCGTGGAAGCTTTCTATGATGATGATGATGCATTTCAATTTTCAACTTTCAAAGCAAAAGGAGTTGTCCAACAGCAGACCTATCATATCATATCAACTCCTCTCCTCTCCTCTCCTCTTCCCCATATTTCTCTCTTTCCCATATTTCACTCTCTCACTCTCTCTAACGTAAACCAATCTTTTCCCTCATTACATATCTTTTTACAGCTTTGATCACACATTCTCAACTTCCATCTCTTTCCAATCTCTCTCTCTCTCTCTGATACTCTTTGAGGTGTTTTATCTATCCTTCAAATCAGAGATGCTGGTGGTGATGCTCTCTTACTAACCAAAGCTTTAGGTATGAGTTTATTTGTTTAAACTGTTTTTGATTAATTGCAACTCGTGATCGATATTGTGTTTATAGTTAATTGTTTCTTGAATAACTGAAATCCAACATGGATTTCGTATTTTTAAATTTTGTTTTAACAAAAACACTAGATTTAATGTATATATATATTTAATTTTTTGTAGACTAACTAACATAATCCATACATGGATTTTATTTATTTATTTATTTATTAGCAAAACCCCTTGTTTTAAGTCATTGTTTTTGTTTCAAAGAAGCTAAATGAAAAAAAATCTGAATGCTCTCATGTGTGTTTTTTTATTCTTTGGTACTTTAAAATGTTTGTTAGTTTTTCAATAAATCATTGTATTAACTGTTTTGAAAATGAAAATTTATTATCATGTTTGATTAGTTGATGTAAATTATGCTTTAGATAATGGATCATTCATATTTTTGAATGCTCCAAATATATTTGTTCCAGTATTTTTTTTTTTTTTCAGATCACCAAAAACCTTAGATTTATTTTGTCATTTTATTTAGTTTGTTTCAAGTTAACAAAATCCCTACATGTAAAAAAGATTTTTAAGTAACTTATTTTTCTTAAAAGAAGCTGAAATGGAAAAACGAAAAATAAAAATAAAAAATGAATGCTTAAATATACTCAATAAGAATGAAGTGTATGTTTTTTTTTTGTTTTATTTTATTTTTTTTTTTGTTTTTAAATTACAAGCTTAAAGTTAAAGTGTATGTTTTTTTATTTTTTTATTTTTTAATATCTGTTTGTTTGCTATTATTTTAAAAATTGCAAGCTTTATATTTTTGTTTTTTTTTTTCATTAAGTAAGCATGCTTTTATTTATATTTTTGGATCCTATAATAATGGTATCATATTAGAATGCATAATGCTCTTCTGTTAAAAAAAAAAAAGAAAAAAAGAATGCATAATGCTCTTTGTTTTTGTATGGATCATTTTTTAGAAAATAGTTTGTTAACTAACTGTTTACAAAATTGGAATTTATTAGCATGTTTGATTTGTTTATGTATATTATGTAATATATTTATTGTTGTATTTTGTGTCTAGATAATGGATCATTCTCCTACTGAAATAGCCACTATTGGTGCCCAACCTAATGAAGCAGTCACAATTGCTGCCCAACCTACTGAAACAGCCGCTGGTAGTGCCTAACCTATTGAAGGTAATACCACTGGACCTTTTCTTTCTAATAAGCCTCCATTACCACCTAAGGAGAAGGGTAAGGCACGGGGAAAAGGTAGTGGTAGGAAACCATCAAGAGCATGGGATCATTTTGATAAAATTAAAAATGAGGAAGATGGGAAAACACGGGCTGTATGTAAGTATTGTCAAAAAGAACACATGGCTGAGTCAAAGTCTCATGGGACTAGTAATTTATTGAGTCATGTGGCTAGTTGTTTAAAGTATCCTTATAGAGAACAAGAAAAGAGTCAACATACATTGTCTTTTCAAAACAAAAAAGATGGAGATGGTGTTGGTCTAGTGGCAACTTCTTTTACAGTGGAAGGTGCTAGGAAAGCTCTAGCTGAAATGATCATTCTTGATGAATTGCCTTTTAGATTTGTTGAAGGGGTTGGTTTTTGTAGGTTTTGCAATGCTTTACAACCAAAGTTTACCATGATTCCATCTCGTACCACTGTTGCTAAAGATGTAGTTGCAATTTTTAACACTGAGAGGACTAAGTTAAGAAATTTTTTGAAGGGTCGTAGAGTTTGTCTTACAACTGATACATGGACATCCATACAAAATCTTAATTACATGTGTTTTACGGCTCATTTTATTGATGATGATTGGAAATTGCAAAAAAGGATTTTAAATTTCTGTCAAGTTGAGGATCATAAAGGTGAAACTGTTGGTAAGAGGATTGAGTTGTGTTTACTTGAATGGAATCTTGGTAGTGTTTTTACTTTGACTGTTGATAATGCGAGTTCTAACAACACAGCCATAAAATTCTTGAAAAGAAAAACAAAAGATTGAAAGGGCACTGTTTTGGGTCATGAGTTCTTACATATGCGTTGTTGTGCGCATATTTTGAATCTCATTGTTGGTGAGGGCTTGAAAGAGTTGGATACTTCAATTTGTTGTGTGCGTGATGTTGTGAGATATGTGAGGTCCTCTCCAAATAGGCATGAATCTTTTAAGAAGTGTGTGGAGATGTGTCAAATTGAGTCCAAGTCTTTGTTATGTCTTGATGTACCTACTAGGTGGAATTCAACTTATTTGATGTTGGAGAGTGCTGAAAAATTTGAGAAAGCATTTGAGTGTTTAGAGGAGGAGGACTCAAATTATCGATCTTACTTTTTAGAGGGTGATGGGGAGGATGGAAGTGGTAAAAAGAAGAAGTCATGGGGTGCTCCAACAGAGGGTGACTAGAACAATTGTAGACTATTTTTAAAATTCTTGAGGCTTTTCTACAATGCTACTAAATGGTTTTCGGGCTCCCTTTATGTAACTTCTAATTGTTTTTTTGATGAGATGTTTGTTATTCTAACCAAAATTGAGCAATTAAGTAAAACAGATGGGAGGGAAGATGAATTGTTGGGTTTAATGGCAAAAGGAATGAAAACAAAATTTGACAAATATTGGGGTAATGGAGATAAAATAAATCTGTTGATGTATGTTGCTATGGTGCTTGATCCACGAAAAAAATTAAGGTATGTCCAGTTTTACTTTTCCCAATTGTTTGGTGAAAATGTAGTCAATACAATGACTAGTCAAGTGAAAGATTGTTTGACTCGTTTGTATGACCATTACCTTGCAAATGATTCAAATTTTACGGAAGTACTTGACACAAATGAACCATCTAGGATGGTGATTGATGATGATTGTGATGATCCTCATTTGTTGATTGAATCTCAATTTAATACCTATTTGGATGCTGAATTTTCTGTTATGTGCAAGTCCAAAGTGGACAAGTATTTGGCTGATTGTTGTGAAGGAGTGAGAGATGAAAAATTTGAAATTTTGGGGTGGTGGAAAGCTAATTCTTCTAAGTATCGAGTGTTGTCCCAAGTAGCTCGTGATGTATTGGCAATGCCGGTTTCAATAGTGGCTTCGGAGTCGGCATTTAGTACCGGTGGACGCATTCTTGATCCTTTTCGAAGTTCTCTTTCTCCTATGATGGTTGAGGTACTTGTTTGTACTCAGAATTGGCTTCAAAGCACTGTGCCAATCTCTCTTCGCAAGGCAATGGATGATGTTTTAGAATTTGAGCAGTATGCCTCAGGTAATTTTGAGTATAAATTTGATTTGTTAATTTTGTTTATCTTTTGATTTAATCATCTATTTTTATTATTGACTTGTTTTATTTTGTGATTTTTCAAGAATCAAGTTCATCCTCAAACTTAAGTTCAAGTCCCATAACTGTTTAGCATGGCAATGGAGCATAGCTTGGTAAATAAACTAAAGTCTTTTTTAATTTTATACTATGTTGTTTCCTTTTATTTATGTTTACTTATTTATCAAATTTTTTTCCCTTGTAGGTGGTTGATATCTGTTGATAATACTGTTGATAATACCTTGTTGCTTTGGCAGACTGTTTGCTGATGGTTATTTTTGTGTATTTTTTGTCCATCCTTCCTATCCAAGCTGTTCATATTCTACTAAGTTTTGTATTAATATTGCTTCAGTTCTATAGTTGGATGAATGTAATCATTAAACAAAATTACAAACTTCTGGTTGGTTATTTTTTTGAAGCTTTTTGGCTACCAACTGGAGTGACAAGTATGGAAGTAGGGAATATTTTGACAGTTGCTAAGTATAGTTATATATTTTTTTTTGGCTATGAACATCATTAGTTGATAGGTTATCTTGATGATGTTGCCAATCAGAAAAGTTGATAGTTGATCTTGAATTACTTATTTTGTTTGTTAATTGGAACTTAGAAGTTTGTAATTTTTTTGTTTGTTTATTTGTTTGTTTGTAAAAAGTTTGAAACTACTATTCGTCGATATAATTGGGTTCAAAACAGGTAGTAAGTGGTGTATGAAATTTCTTAGTTAATTATTTTTTATTTATATTATTGTGTGGAATTTATTGTTTGTTTGGTTAACAAATAATTCTTTAAGGTCGAAACTACTGTTTTTATTCATATTTTTTTATTTATCAACATATTTATTTATTGAATTGGTGGAATTGATTTTAGAATTGTAAAATTATAAATTTAATATTTTTTGCTAATTATACTTTTAATTGTAAAGTTGTCTATTTTTAAAATTACTAATATTTTAACTTGGTAATAAATTAAAAATCATGAAAAATGTCTATTTTCATAATAAAATTGCTAATGGTGAAGGCCTAGTTATGGTTTGGCCCAAAATTTTTTATTGATACAGCCCAACCCGTGAAACTAACCGAATCCGACCGTCAATCCGATTCCTATGAATGGACGGTTTCGAACCATCACCTGATCGAAATCGGATATTAATTCTTCCAACCCGAATGTGTTCGGTCGGCTACCGGTTAATAGGTTAACCTGATCCGAACCGACCCGTGTGCAGCCCTAGCTACACTATTGTGGGAGCCACCTCTAGAATCCGTACGAGCCACCTCTTGAATCCATATCTCTATTCCGACTGTCACTTCTGTAACCTCTGTTCTATTCTGTTCAGTACCATGGTTATGGTTATGGTTATTTATTTTCATAATTTATGTATTTCAGTTTTCTGCTACTCAAATGATTTATGTACCAAACTGAGTTATGTAAATGTTTTGGCCTAATTAACTATTCATGGTTATTTCGTGTCCCTTATACTCTTGGTATAATATTTCTCACTCTGCCATGTGCTTATAGTTGTTTACCAATTTTCAGGAAATAATGCAATTCAGAAATAGCTTTTCGCAGAGTCTTAGATGCGGGGCTACGGAATAGACACACAAAGCACTTTTATTGATATTTTTTATATGTAAATATCGGCCTTTTTGGTTAATAAATTTTGTAATAAAAATAGAAGCTCTGATGATTATTTTGGTACCCTTATTTAAATATTACTTCCGCTCGCGTTTATTAATTTGTTTATGAATTGGTCGTAGGTAACTTCAGTTACTGGTCATCACGATACTTAACTTTTTGGTACTGGGAGTGGTCGTGACAGTGTTGGGTTATGTTGTGTTTGGGTTGAGTTGTGTTGGTACCCGCGCGGGGAGTCGAAAAATATTTTTTCGGTGCCCACGACCATTCGTATAATAGCCGGTAAATGTAGGGGATGGTTTTAAAAATTGAAGAAAAAGGTTTTTTGAGACCCACGTCCCGCCGTATGGTAGCTTCCAAATGTGATGGTGGTTTTGAATTAAAGATGCCCAATTGCCCTATCTAAGTTTATCGCTGGACGAATGTGGGAAAATATTTTTTGATGTCCACACAGTCTCGCCGTATAGTAGCTGGCAAAAGTGGAAAAATGATTTTTGGGTGTCTACACAGTCCTGCCGTGTTGTAGCTGGCAAAAGTGGAAAAATTGATGGTTTTGGGTGCCCACGTCTTGCCGTATAGTAGCCGGCAAATGTGGGGGATTGTTTTAAAGAGTTGAAAAATGGTTTTTGGAAAAATATGATTTTTCGAAAGAAAATGGCTTTTGAGAAAGTGGTTTTTGAGAGTTCACTTCCCGCTGTATAGTAGCCGGCGAAAGGTGGAAAGTGTTATGAATTGGGTGCCCACTATCTCGCCGTAGTAAGTCGGCAAAAGGTGGATTGTGTTGAGATATGTGTTGACAAGTGTGTTGAGTTGATGATGTTATTTGTGACTTGTGATGAATCGGTGAAATTGCAAATTGATGTGTAATTTGGTTGAAAGAGGAAATGTACATAGACATTATTTGTAAATAATGGAACCCAAAAATGGGTAAGGGGATTATGGATTAGTGATGGTAAACTTAATGAATTAGTTATGATAATAAAAGTAAATTATGAGTGTTGTTCTGTGAATAAATGAGAGGCTGAATCGGAAAGGGTGTATTAATCTTGCGTTATCTTGAAATAAAATTTGAGTGTGTAAATAATGAAGTAAATTGGATATAGGAGAATTGTTAGTGACTTAAAAAGGGAACTTGAACATGATGTTATGGGGTTCTGAATAAAAATAACGAATAGGAAAGAAGAATGAAAGAAAAAGAGGAATGTTAAAAATGGAAATTAAATTAGAAGTATTTTGAGAATTGGTTAATAATTTGTAAACGATGTTGTTTCTTAAATATGTTTGTTTTACAAGGATCTATGGTTTTTTAAAGTTAAGGGATGATTTTAATAGCTGAAGGTTTTTCCTAAAAGTGTTTAAATAGTTTTTGAGAAAAAGGTATTTTATTTATAATATTTTGAAATTATAAAATGTCACCCTACTATATGGTATTACCCTGTATGCATGATCATTTTTATCTGTGTGTTAGTTATTGATTTAGAACTATGAGATTCCTACTGGGCATTAGTGCTCACCCCTTTATTGTTTTATTTTTTTTTCAGGCAGAAAGTGTGGATTCTTTGATAGAGGAGTTATGGAGTCTTAGAGTCTCTTTGTATAACTTCATAGTAGAGGTAAAAAGAAATGGATCTTGTATTTGTATTTTATTAATTTGTAGCTTCATAGTAGGAGATTGACATGGATTGTTGTCATTGTAATATTTCTTGAGAGAGAGAGAGAGAGAGAACATGTATCATTGTATTTCTATTACTCAAGGGTAATGGATGTTTTAAAAAAATAAATAAATAATAAAAAAAAATGATGAACTTAAATTACAGGCTTTGATAATGTTTATGAGTAATTAAAAATTGGGGCGTGACATTAACACTCCTTTCTTCTTGTTACACCCACCTCTTTCTTGATCAAATCTAAGTTTTCAAGGCGGCAGGAAGGCGATTAGGATTCTAAAAGGTGGTAAAATGGTGAAATTTAATGGTGTCTTGGAAAGTTGGTAAAAAGTTAACTTTTTGTTTTTTTGTGAGTAAAAAATGTGAGAGGTGATGTGATCCAAAATAAGTAAAAAATTAAAAACTAGCTTTTTTTTTGCTTGCCAAAAGATGGGATATTTGGAGAGACGAAAAAGGAAATGTGACAATGGCTTATTTTGAAAAGTTGGTAAAAAGTGACTTTTTGACTTTTAACCAAATTTTTTTGTTTTTCAAAAAGTCATTTGAGAATGTGGTAAAAAGTGACTTTTTAGCTTTTTGACTTTTTTAATTAATAATTTTTAATGTTGTCATATCATCATGGCATAATGTAAAATGACCAAAATACCCCCCTTTTTTTTTGCAATTTAAAGAATTTCACCTACTCTTTGCAATACTCCTTAATCGAATAAGTGACTTGTGCATGGCATTCTTGTAAATTACAATTCTGCGTTTATCCAACTTCCCAAATGGGTTTTAAGAACAAAAAATCCACGTTTGACTTTTTCATCACACGCCCAAACGTGACTACAAACCACGTTGCCACAACAAGCCAATGTTTCACAAACATCAAATAACTTGTCTTACATCTGTAGTAGTATTTTGAAAAGTTGGTAAAAAGTTAATTTTTTGACCTTTTAGCTTTTTTGGCAAAAAACTGGATTGTTTTGGGTAAAAAAACTGATTTTTTTAGCTAAAAAAGCTAAAAAGCTGAAAAATTGACTTTTTACCAATCTTCCCAAAGTGGTTTCTCTTCACAAGTATAAAAAGTTTCTTACTTTTTCATTTTTGTTCTTCGCTTTGTTTATGTTATAATTCATGTTTATACGAGGAATTCAAAAAAAAATTGTACAACCACAACCCTTCTCTTCATTTGAACTTGGAACTAGCAGTGTTAAAACAACAGCGGCAGAGTAAATGTTGAGCACCCTGTTTGACAAAATGATTTACACATTCTTCTTGTTCAACCTCTTCTTTTTCAACTCTATTTTTCCCAACTTGAAATAGTAGGTTCACAGTTGCTGAGCTTGTATCCAAATTATTAACTATGGTGACCCAAAATTATGACCTCCTTCCTGGATGTTGATTTCTCTCTCTCTTTGGTGGTGTCTTTCCTGAGAAGAAAGAAAAAGCTGGGGCTTTTCTTTCCTGCGAAAATACAGAAGTTAGAAAGAAAATAAAAGAAAAGAAAAAGTCAACATACATTTTCACTATTGAAGAACAAGACATTGACAAATAACGATAACTTAGTATGGACACGCCAATATGAGTGTCGTGGCTGTGTTTGACACGTAAGGAACACACGTGTCTAACATAGTAACACTTCAGGACAAATTTGTAGAAGTTTTTGCTATACTTTTCTAAAATTGATTAGGGATTAAAATGAAATAAAATACGAATAAATAGAGAAAAAAAACACATATGTATCAATGCCTATCATATGTATCTTAGATTTTGGACATAAATAATTAATTTTTTTTTGTCGTATCCCAACTTGTGACTCGTGTTCGTACTTCTTAGAGGATGACAGAAATGCATGGTAAGAGAAAGTGTGCCATTGTAATGTGGAAAATCAAAGAATTTGAGAAGTCCTATTTTTGTATCTTGACATTATTATGATAGCCAAAAAAAAAAAAATGAAAAACAGTTGCTGTATGATATAAAAGTCAGTAACAGGTTTCCTCTGACTTCCTAGGGTGGCCATTTTTGAATGAGAAGAGGATAGCAGAATATATACACCAATCAATGAATCGATACACACACACACAGAAGTTCAAAATCAAAAACTTGAACAAAATACATTACATCTTCATCATAGCATCTACTTCAAAAAAATTGCAAGTAAAACAGTCACTTTCACTGAATAGGATGATACTGATCTGATACGCGTCTTGGTGGCAGCTTCCGAAGGATGAAGAGCACCAGAGCAGATGGAAAAATCTCTACCGTCTGAAGAAAACAAAGCATAAAAAGTAAAAATCAATGTGAACATTAGCAGATTTAATAACTGCATTTTCAATTAGTTCACTCATTTCTTGTCAATAAGAGAGGTACGAGACAGAAGATGCATATGAACATTAGTAGTGAGGGATCAACATCTGCATTTCATTGATTGTGTTTTTTTTGTTTTTTGTTTTCAGAAACAAAAAGAACAAAGAGTTTGAAAACACTCATCATTTACATTTTTGTGCGAAATTTTTTGAAATTTTTTCGAAAACAAATATGTTGGTGTTTTCTAAACGTTGGCTCCTTTTAAAGAAAATTTTTAAAAATAGTTTTAAAAGCATTTTGTAAACAAAATTTATATGTTCCCCCCCCCCCCCCCCCCCAAAAAAAAAAAAAAAAAAAGAAAAAGAAAAAGAAGGTAAGTTCAAGAAAATTTCTTTTGGTGCCAATAAATCTGGCCACCCAATATTTTGTTCAGAAGATGTTCATGATATTAGTCATTTGAAGAAAGTAGCCTAAGAACACTGTACCGTGAATAAAGAACTGAACTTTGGGTCGAAGGGAAAAGAAACAACTTCGGCTTCCTTACCATGTAATATACGAAGTTTAGAATAGGGTGATTCAGGACATCGACATCAGCATCCTCATCGAATGCAGAGAGAGCTACCTACATACATCTCATACCAATCAAGGTGATCTAGTCACATAAATTAAAATTTGGATTTCACAAGTGCTCAATATAGAATCAAAAGAAACTCACCACAAAGCATCTTATCAAGAAACAGGTGCAACAAATTCCTGTTACAAAGCCGACCTGCCAAACAGATAGAATAAGCATTTGATTTGACAAAAGCCATGAAAACAACTAAATTACTTAAAAAAATCATATTTTACTTTTTATCTAAACATTAAACACATGTTTAGTGGGCTCATTTTTATTTTAAATTTTTGATCAGTAAAAAAGGACATCAACAAGAAGGATAACTAAGTTGGAGTATTAATCAAATTTGAACAAGAAAAAGGGAATTTAAAGCCAAACACAGTTGCTATACTCCCATTTACACAGACCTCATGAAGCTTTTTCCGACGACCTGTAGATTCAATAGGGAACCGCCTCAGCATGAAGAACAACCTACAGGACACAGAATTTAATGTAGCACAAAAAATAAACACATCTTCGTAACACCGAACGATGATGGAATTTTTTTTTGTTTGGGGTGATCTTGGCTGTACCTCCCACCATATATCAAGAACCCCAAAGCAGTGCAGAAACAAATAACTGCAAAAAGAAACAAATGGTCCTTTCTTCTCATTTTCTTAATCATCATGACAACAAAACACACAGAAGCATTTTCCCCAAATAAATTAAGTGCATGAAAGTAAATTATTATTTTTTATAATACTACCTGAAAAGAAGATTTTAGAAAATTCAACCGCTGCACGACTTTGGCCAAGTCTTATGTAAATCCAGATGCATACCTATCATCAACACATTCACTACTAACTGGGATAGTTACTAAAAAAAAAGGTTACATTGTGTTCTCTTTTATCTCTCGTTTTTTTCTACAGTGTAATTTGTTGAATAGCTCATGAGAAATTAGATGCTTTTACGATTTTTACCCACCTGCGTGAAATATATAGCTCCATTTAGAATAAAGTAAGCAGGTCTAAGTTTATTAATTGGAAGGCTTCTTGCCTGCAGGTAATCGTAAAATCAATTATCAATATTACTTGCAGATAAATAACTTGTAACATATAAGAAAACCTAAGACAAAAAGCAGAGCACCTGATGATATATCTCGGCCCAGAACAAGATCAGTAATGTATATGTTGAGAAAAATAGAAGTCCGGGAAGATCTAGAAGCATCATTTCAAGCGCCTGAAGCATCGATATTTTTAGGTAACAAAACTAACAAAAAACAGGTGACACAATCTGATAGTTTTTCATGCAAAACAAATTGACAGCCAGCAAAGAAACCGAAAAAAGTTGCAGCAATATATTGGCAAACACATGTACTGCTACATTTGCCCAATTCAACCCCTCCTGATCTTTGAGATGGCCAAAAAAAAAAAGAAAGGATGATACTTTATCTCAAAGTGAACATGAATTTCACTTATGTTATGCTTTACATGTTAGGAAATTTGTAACACCAAACCATCGGTAAGAGTGAGACACGAAAGATAGAGAAGAATGAGTGTACGAGAATTATAAATCACATGCGCACACAGGAACACAAGAATTATGCAGTTTACTCCAGAAATATGGCTACGTCCATGGTTGTTGCGGTTCTACTATGATTAGAAAAGTTATAAGAGATACAAAGATAGATGCACCCTGTCACAGGTGCGGAAATACTACTTATCATGATCCACACTACCCCAACATTACCCATAAAATGTTCATGACACCTCTGAATTTTGTTTTGCATCCAAATTCGAAGGAAACTAATGAAACAGAAATGGATCCATGTATCTGACCCAAGTAAGAAAAGTTGCATCACATTGTTTGCAGAAAAACACTTTACTCACCATTTGAAGACTTAGGCAACAAAACACGACCTGATTTACCATTCAGAATATGTCAAGCCGTATAGTTCAGATAAGATGTGTAATTTTAAATCCATTATCTTATTTCAAGTTCTATAAATCATTGAATAATTTTAAATCAAATACTCTTGATTAGCTATTAAATAAGATCGGAGCTCATGTTACCAGAATACAGTTTGAAGAAACTTACTTGTGATTTGAGACTGAATACAGTCTTGTACAGTCCAAACAGGATAGCTCTTACTGTCAAAATGCATTTTGTTTTTAGCTAGCTTATGATATACTTGATGTAAAAATAGTTGCACAGTTAACTACAGCAATGTAAAATGCAACCCTTACATCCATTGACAACAAAATTCATCAAGTGAAAAACCTTTTGTGTTGTCCAACCATACTCTGGTACTCTCAATTGAATGCGGACAAATTGTACCTGAAATTAAGCAACGTTGCCATTTAAGAAACAAATAAAACCATACACATCTTTTGCGTGTCACAAAATTTAAAAAACTATGGGAACTATAGAGAAGTGAAATGATCTTCGTTGAGGGTAGTAAAATAAATAGAGGAAGGCTAAAGACACTGAAAATGAGTGTGAGTAATTACAAGACATTTCCTAACCTATATGAGGACACAGATACAAGGTAGTGCCAAGTGTATTGTCTGACAATCACATGCGACTGACACATTTGTCCGTCCCGTTTACTGTATCTTAGGACACTGATACACATGTTTGATGTCTTATATGCACATGTCACCAAACAAATTCAACTTGACGAAGGCCTCTAATTAGTTGGGGACAACCAATCTTGACCACTCTCGATCTAAATCCATGTTTCACATAATTTAGTAGTGACAATATCTTTCTTGCATTTTGAGTCCCCATTCTCTTCTTCTTGTTTATTTTCCTTATTTCCCATCTCTTGTTTATGTAATGCTTTCAACTTTACGTAATACATCCCAAGATAGTTGTTTGAACTTGTTTCACATAATGAAATCATTGTAACTTGGTTCTTGTCTATCTTTAGTGCTGCCTCAAGCTTCTCCAAAGTGAATGCATTGCCTTTCTTCTCTTCTCTTGCATAGCAACTCAATAAATATAACCAAAATGAATTATTTCAGGTATCTCATAGTGTTTGGTACCTAATCCTCATACTATAACCAGCTTGTTGATTCACAAAAATATTTCTGTATTTTTATTGTCTCAACTAATGCACTCTTCCATTCCATCCATTTTCCTCTTATTGTACTAAAAGCATCCTCTTCAATATTTTCCTGCTTATTAACAATCAATCAACATAACCAAAATGAATTATGTTAGGTATCTCCTGGTGTTCAGTACCTAATCCTCCTACTATAAACTGTTCATTCGCAATCATATTTCTATAGTTTTAATTATCCCAACTCTAACTTGTCAATTATTACCACATCTTCATTTAGTAACCCATGCCACCAAAAGTTGTTGCAATTTTTACTTTCGTTAAAATCAATAATCCATTATGTGTTGGGGGAATACCGGAAAAAATAAAAACGGGGAAGTAATTGCAAAACAATAGACAGCAAATAAGATGTGCCCGGTCCAAGTGAGAAATGTGACACACACTTGTACTCCATTTTCTATAAGATTATGTTTGGATCTTGGATGTGTGAAATGGATCTGTGAAGGAAAACAAAAAAGAAAAAGGAAACAAGAAATGAAGTAGAAGCTATTTTTTTCCTCTTTTCCCTTTCCTATCCTATTCCCTCCATAGATCCATCCACAAATTCAAGATCCAAACTTGGTCAAATGTTCCCCTCAAATCTTAATCAATAGAGACTGAAGGAAAGAAGAAAATTAACAACTTCTCTTCCTTACCAATCTGCCACTAAAAGAAAGAAATATGGGTGTGCTGTAGCTTTCAAATAAATTGGCTCTATTGTCTCAATTATACTACTGAAGAGATAGACCAGGTCCTGTCATTCATTAAATTGGATGACAACAATTCTAGGGTGTAGTGGTCCCCTATAGGCTATATATATGCATAGTGTTTATTTCAAATTTGTACTGCCTTACAAAAAACGGACACTTCTAAAAAAATAACATGTCGTGTCAAATACTGTATTGGACAAACACTTCTTAACACTTAAAACAAAAATGAAAGACATTACACATTTGAATAAAATAACTTGAAATCCAACTATAAAACAAAACAACGTAAATTTATACCTACTCTCTTCCTTTAAACTTTAAAAATTATTATCTTTGGCTTTTTTTTTTTTTTATATAATAAAAAATTATCCTTGTATATTACATATAATAAATACATATAATCATATATTTTGTACGTGTCTGTATTTGTATCTATATCCCGGCTTCTTAGGTACATCCCAATTGATGGGTATTGATTCCATTAGAAAGGGGAGTCAAATTTTATCCCCTTCTTGTACTATATATGCTTTTTGCAACTCAAAGCAAAGAAAAGTGAATCGGAATTGTCGTATTTTAAAATTATGTTGAAATATTGGGGTTGATTAATACATTTAAGTCTGTTTCAAAATCACATATAACTTACTTAGATTTGAATGATAATAGGAGATTTTCATATAAGACTTTTTGCTAAAATTTTGATTAGGGTTAAACTCAATTATAGCCAATGTTCAAGATATCTAACTTTTTGATAATTAAGAATTTAACATGGTATGATATGGCCACAAGTGAGGGGTGTCAAGGATAAAAATAATTAAGTTCCCTCTTTAACATGGTCATAGTTTAAGCTTGTAAATAGGTTGGGTATTTTTTGGGGCGTAAATTACAAACACACATTCTGGGATTTTCTTAAAATACAAATTGCTTCCTGTAATTTTAAAAATTACAAATACCTCTTGTCATAATTTTTTATTTAACATGATTAATGAAAAAAAATGAAATTTCTAGTTACCTTCCTATACAACAATAAAATTATTTGAATCTTTAATTGAAGTACATTTTTTATATCATTAAAAATTGTTAATTGAGTTATGATTTAATAATAAAAGAGATTATTTGTTATGCGATTAGAAACTTGAATGGACGAGATGTAATTTTTAAAATCACAGGGAGGACAATTCGTATTTTAAGAAAATCTTAGAGGGTGTAATTGTATTTTACCTTCATTTTTTGATAACTTAATATTTGGTTAAAAGGACCTAACTAATCTGGGGACGAATCCCATCATTGTAATTTAACAACAAAAAAAAAGAAGGTTCGTATGACTACACAACCTTTTACTTTTTTCCCAAAACAAATCCAAAATATATATATATATATATATCATTTTTTTTGTTTAAAAAATCAAAAAATCATAATGGTGTTTACCACTAAACATTATCAAATATTAACCTCACAATGTCACATATCATGTCAACTTTCCATTGGTTATCCCTTTCAAATCCTTCTCGCATGGTATGAACATAATGCAATGATATGGTGACCAAATTGTGAATACCATATGATCAATGACAAATCGACAATATTAGGGGAATTAACTATATAAAATATTCTTGACCATATCCATAATAAAAATTACTATTTCATTAAGATTGTGCCACATGTTTTATGTAGTTGGTTCCATCATTTCGTTTCCGTCGACTAACTGATGGCAAATATAAGGGGCCAGATCATGGCAATTAGAAACATCTCAGCAGTCCAAATTTGCAATTTTACCCCCAAAATCTATATAATTTACTTTAATCTTTCAAAATTTAAATATATTTACCTTATCCTATTTTGTAAAACTTTGGATTCGTGCCTAATGATTTTTACACATAAAGATGATACCCAAATATAGTCAAGGTAATATATGCATAATTAACAAAGAAAATCAGGTAATAGATTCAAGGGACATTGAAGGCATAACTATATGAGTAATTCTATACTCATTTTTCTCCCATCATTTTTACCACTAAATATATAGCCAATAGAGCCCACACTAATAAGGTTGAGTTTGATAATTATTATTTTTTAATAGTTATTTATTTATTTATATCTTTTATAAACTTTAAAAAAAAATTCACTTGTAGATCTTCTTTAGACTGGACGTAAAAAAATTATTTAAAAAAACAAAAATAAAAAATATTTTTTTTAAAACTTTTTTCTTGTTTTTATTTTTATTTTTTAATTTAATTTTTAAGATCCTTGTAGAAACATAAATTTTAAAAAAATTATATTTTTTAACTGTGAAACAAATATTGTAAGTGGAGCCCATGTCTTATATGAAAGGAAAACCCATTTTAACGCAATAATTTATAATTTAAAAATGAAATTATGTGATAATGTCACGTATATTTGTATTAATATATTACATATTTTTCTATCAAAACATTTTTAAAACACAAATGCCTAACATATAATATTAAAAAAAAAAAACTTAGTCCAATAAAATCAGATTAAAAATCTACTAAATATAACATTTTCTTAGCAATATAAAGAACGAAATAAATAAATAAATAAATAAAAAGAGAAGGAACATACTAGGGCAATCAAGGAGACCAATGCATAAGAGGCACAGAGTGTATAGAAGATGCCTTGTTGCCATTGTTCAGAGTTCTCGATTTCGTTCCACCAGTTCGATAGACCTAGCCTTCCTCCTCCTCCGTCTCTCTCTCTCATCACCACAAAGCTCTTCGTTCTCAGCATCGACGCCGCCATTGATTTGATGATTTCTGAGATCAAACAAAAAAAATCAAAATGCTCTCAAACTCTGATGATTAACAAAAATATACCAATTTAGCCTAAGAAGAAGAGGAGTGAGAAAGTGAAACAGTTTAGAGAGAGAGAGAAAACAAAAACACACAAAAAAAAAACTAGTTGAGGTGGTGGGGGCACGTGGAGGGAAGGGAGCGTGCCACCGTATAACGGCCGACTTCACCTCGTGGCATGCATTCATTAATTTCGCAACAGAAATCAGCCCCGCCCCCTTCCCACCCTTTTCTCCAACTGAAAAATATCATCAACAAGTTGCCTGAGAAGTTATTCGCTGCTCTTCACCACTCTCGCTGCTCCCCACCAAGTACAACGGCCGACTTCACCTCATTATCTTTTTATTTTTTTTTTATACATTTAAAAAAAATTAAAAAATTAACTTTTAATATATTTTCCAACAAGCCTTTTTCTAGCTTAAAAAAAAATCTTAAAAAACAGAAAATTGATCATATAATACATGATTAATGAAATTGTTTAGTAATATTGGCAAGTTATTGTTTTGAATTTGTTTTTTTATTTTTTATTTTTACTAAACTGTCACCCGATCACCATTGGACTATAATTGACAACCAAAAAAAGTTTTTGACATAGGTAAAATTATCAGAGGTAGCCAACGGCGACAAGTGATGGTATAGTGATTACGAAAAAAATTGATAAATTAAGTGAATAGATAAGTGACACATAGATAAATAGAGAGATAACATATAAATAGATAGACAAATAAGTAATAATAGGAAAATGTTTGGTGGCCACAAATTCTATGGCTTAAATGGCTTGAAACTGCCAAAACGACGTTGTTTTGGGTGTTTTGAACCATTTGAGTCACAAAATTTATGGCCACCTAGCATTGCTGGTAATAATAATGTGATCTTTCAAATTTTTTGTTATCATTTTGATATAAAAAACTAAAACTTTGAATTATTGCTCAAAAAAATTTAAAATTAGACTTATCCCTGTGCCTCCACCCCCTCCCCATTTTTAATGGAATGAAGCTTACTTCAAGTCTATTATTTTGGATTGGTGGTTGCAGTTTAGGACAAATATGACCATTAATTTTTTTTAAAAATTAAATATATGGTTATTAATATATGATTCGTTTGATTTTTTGTCTTTTAGTGATACTCTAGAGACACTTGTTAGTAACACGTTTATCTATTTATTAGGTACCAAATTTTGAAAGGTTTAGATCACTGAAGTGGGGGCAAAATGGTCTCTCAAAACTTAACTATACCTTTTAGTCCAATTATCAAATGACTTAACACAGGAATGTCAATTAATTGGTTATTATTATGGAGAAATTAAATATATATATATATATATATAAATACATTCTTTAAAATTTATTTAAAATATAAAATTTTCTGTCAAGCTTCGAAAAATATAACCCTTTTAAAGTTTCAAATCGCATAATAAACAGCCTTATTGTTAGTCATGACTAATTGATCAATTGTTTAGGTTGACTAATTGATTTTGCCACTATCAGTAATTTTATTTATTAAAATACTTATTTAACTCTCAACACTCTTTTTTACACGCACGCACAAAAAAGAAAAGAAAAAAAAAAATGAAATGGGGGAGGTGATGAGGTAGCCGTGGATAGGGAAAGAAAGGGATAGGTGATGAGGCAGCGGTGGAGGGGTGGGGGACTCAGTGGGTGTGAGGGGTGGGGGACTCAGTGGGTGTGACGGTAGTCATGTGCAAGGGTGGGGGAGGGGTAGCCACTGTATTGGTTTCAGTGAAGAAGAACAGAAAAAAATATTAAAAAAAAAAAAAAAGTAAAAAGAAGAAGACGAGAGTAATGATGAAGAAGATGAGGGTAGTAGAGTCATTTATTGAAGGATATAATCAAGTAATTTTATTGTTAATGTTGAGGGGAAGATTATGGTACATATGCATTTTATAATTGAAGTAGAAAATATTATAATTTTATATTTTTCGAATCATAATTAAAGAGAGAGAGAAAAAAAAAAGAAAAAAAGGGTCATCACTGAATAATACATGAAGAGTGTGTTTGATTGGACGGACTGGATAAGGGGAGATTATAATCCATCGGACTTGAGTCCTGGAATTGTGAATCTCCAGGAGTATTTGGTTGGATTGGATATGTATTCTGTGTTTGTTTTTTCATGGGATTAGATGTCTGAAAATGACTATTTTTAGTGAATCCAACGTTTGGTTGGACGAACTGGATAGGATAAATGAACAAATGACTATTTTACCATTTTTTAATTGTTTACTAAGTAATAGCAATATTAAACATATCTTTAATATTTTAATTATTTTTAGCTAGATTAAATAAAAATTTATTTTATTTTATTTTTTACACAATTAAATAAATTTATTATTTTTAAAAAAAATAAAAAAATAAAAAAATATCAATAAAAATATATATTATTTTTTTTAATTAAAATTTTAAATAAATTTGTTTTTAAAAATAATAATAATAATCAAAAAATGAAATTAAATAAAACATCTATTAAATTTAAATAATGAAATTAAATAAAATATAAACAAAATTTTAAAATAAAACATCAATAAAATATTCATAAAAAATTATTTCAAAAAATTAAATAAATAAAACATCAATAAAAAGTTAAATAAAATTATTTTATTTTTAAATTGAGACATTTAAATTTTATTGAATTTTATTAAATATAATACATAATTAAATAGTAGATGGTCAAAATGGTCATTTCATCATCTAATCCAAACAGTGATTAGTCCCCCCAAAACAATCCCACCCCCAGGACAGAATAGTCCCCCATATGGGGGACATGGAGTCTGGCAGACTAAAAAAAAATCAAACGGCGGATAAGGACTACTATTTGAATTACAATCTAAATAGTGGATAGTCCCTCCCTTATCCCCCAATCAAATATGCCCGAAGTATAACTAAAGAAAAAAAAATCATAATTAAAGAATAAAATAACATAATTTAAAGAAGCATATGATAGGTGAGAGGGTGATTTATGCTCCGGTGTTGGGCCGAGGTATAGACCGAACAAGTTGAGGGCCCAGCAGAGCATTGGGCCGAGATGATCGACTGTTCACCCGGAGGTGGGCTACCAGAAGTTGGGCCGGGCAGAGTTTGGTCTGTGTGCTGCCCCGGACCGTGCAGAAGCTGCTCGGCCAGGAAGTGACCGGTCAGGCTAGGATGCTCGGTCCGAGGATTGTCGAGACCAGACAGACCGAGATGCCGGCGCTCGGAAAGGCGCGGTCAGCCGAGGTAGTTGACTGACCGGCGAGAAGGCCGACCAAAGGAGGAGCCCGGGCTAAGCTCTGCCGAGATGCCGCCTAGCCCGGTCCTTCATTCGGTTATCCGGTTAGGCGCTTAAGGTATGAAGCATGGTATGACCGAGGTAGGGCAGCTCGGCTGCCGAGCTCCAGCTATGCTGACAGGCAGTTGAGAGCAGGTGATGAACGGCATGGTTTATGCTGACAGATGGGATAGCAGAGCCACGTGTCAGGAGATGACAGGGAGTGGATATGGGGCTCAGAAGGTATATAAGCATGTCTGCGCCCCCCATACGCGATAGACGAACACTCTGTAAGAAAATCCTTACACTCAAACACTCTCTCCCTTCTCTCTATTCCCTCTAAGGTGTGTGCTAACTTGATCGTCGGAGGGTTTTTCCGGCCACACACCGCCGGGTAGCTCACCGTTATTTGCTCGCAGGTGATCGGACATCGACGGAGCTCGGAAGAAAGGAATACGGGCACGCCGGAATATTTGCTCCCCGTACAATTGGCGCCGTCTGTGGGAATCTTGACAGACAAAACCTTGTCTTCCAGGTTCATCTGATCGCCATCCATGGCAAACAACGACGAGTTCCCGTTGTCCGCCATCGATGGAGCCACCCCGGAGTATACCCGAAGGAGAGAGGGACCACCTGCCGTCCATCCAATGGCTGACTTGGGGACGCCCACTGGAGGACAGTCAGGTGACGCGCGGGATAAGCGCGGAAGGAGTCATGGGCATTCACGAAGTCCAGACGGTCACCGGCGGAGAGACTCACACGCCAGGCGATTGGAAAGCAAGTTAAGGGACCAAGACGCTGTCATCAGGCGGATGGCGGCGGAGATGGAGGATCTTAAGCGGCATGTCAAAGGGAAAGGTGTAGCTGGGGTGGGAGACCACAGTGAGCGCACCCCATCCCGCCGGTCAGGCGATCAGAGTCAGCGACGTACTCAGTCCATTTCCATCACCAGGAGTTACCAGGTTGGTGATTCCGACATACGTGCAGAAAAGTCTAGCGCGCAAGACAGCACTTACAAACCCTCACGTCCGGCGACGACGTCGAGGTACTCTTATTCTGCTCAGTCAGAGGATCTACGGGCCGTGTTAAAGGAGCGGGCTCGCCGGCGCGAAGCTCAGAGAATACCTGCTTTCCAGCGGCTCTTCTACGGAGTTCACGGCAGCGAGGAGGTCGGAATGCCTCCACCCCGCCCAGCAATGCCAATATTCGAAGATACAGACTTGGCAAGGCTGAGTGCCACTCCTTTTTCCCTGGAAATAGAAACAACGCCGCTTCCGGCAGGCTTCCACCAGCCTAAGTTCACACTTTACGACGGAAAAACCGATCCGTACATGCATGTGAGCCACTTCCGACAGGTTATGGCCGGACATCGGCGCAATGACGGACTTATGTGCCTAATCTTCCCGTCAAGTTTAGGCGAGCTGGGCCTAAAGTGGTTCGAGAGGTTGCCGGAAGAGAGCATACAAAGGTGGCATCAGTTGGCCGAGGCGTTTGTTACGCGCTTCAAAACCAACACAAAAACGCCAAAGGAAGTCGATCACTTGCTAAGTGTCAAGATGGAACCGTGCGACACACTGAAGGCGTACAATTCAAGGTATTGGGAAACCTTCAACGAGATCTTAGACTGCCCGGTCAACCTTGCTATCACGCAATATAAGCGCGGTCTCCCGGTCGGACATAGACTGCGGGACTCGCTTACCATGCACCAACCGACCTCCATGGGCCAGCTCATGCAGCGCATCAATGAGCACATCCGAGTAGAGGATGATGCGTCGGCTTCCACCGTGAAGGCCACTCCGGTCGGAACAGATAAGAAGACAGCAGGCAAGGTGCACGCAGTTGGGCAAGAGTCCAACCGCTCAAATGACCGAGCAGAGGAATCAGACCGAGGTTCAAATCGAAAAAACCGGGGTAGAGGACGTCGGAATGACCGGGATGATTATCCCCGAGATGACGTTGAGGACGCAAACAGAAGAATGAAGGCAAGAACTGGCATAACCACGGTCTTCAAGATTCCAATCTATCGCATACTTAGTGAAATCCGAGAAGAGGAGTATGTCCGGTTTCCTGCTAAATTGGGTGATGGACAAAAGGGCTACAATCCGCGGTATCGTTGTACGTTTCACCGGGAGAGGGGCCACCGAACTGAGGATTGTTTGCCTCTACGACAGCACTTGGAAGAACTGGTTGCGGCCGGGCATCTGGACCTTTACATCGATGGCGGAGTGAAACCGAATCAGGCTCCGGTCGATCCCAGGGGACAGGACGACCGAGATGCACCACCACAGGGAGTAATTAATGTCATCCACGGAATCGTGGAACCGGAGCGTGTTTGCGAACTCCGGGGCATGATTAAGAAGGCAGAGCATATGAGGGAGGTTTTGTCAGTACAGCCTGCCATCAAAAGGGGGAAGACAGAGGAGAAAGACGTGATCAGTTTCACCTCAAGGGATTTAGAGCGTATCCAGACGCCGCACAACGATGCTCTTGTCGTAACACTACGCGTCAAAGAATTTGATGTTAGACGGATCTTGATCGATCAGGGAAGCTCGGTCGAGATCATGTATTATGATGCGTTCAAACAGCTCAAACTTCGTGAGACAGACTTGGCACCGGCCACTTCGCCACTGGTTGGATTTAACTCGCAGCCGGAGTGGCCATTGGGAAAGATTATCCTGCCGGTCAAAGCGGGATCCGTGGTCCACCAAGTGGAGTTTTGGGTGCTACAAGTGCCTTCAACATACAACCTTATCCTTGGAAGAGAATGGCTTCACGCCATGCAAGCCGTAGCATCGACCTACCACCAGGTGATGAGATTCCCCTCGGCTATGGGGGCAATCGAGGAGATTTGGGGTGATCAGGTCATGTCCAAGCAGTACTTCGTGGCGGTCAACGGGAGCCGGGCTGCCAAAGGATTCGTTCAAATGATCGAGGGACCGGAGGACCAGAGTGTCTTGGATGATGTTGGCACCAAAGCAGAAGACAAGGCAGTTGAAGAATTAGTTGAGGTGCGGATTGATGCCGAGCAGCCGGACAGGTTCTTCTTGCTCGGTTCAAGTCTCTCGGCCATGGAGAGAACCGAGATGATTGAGTTTTTAATGGCGAACATCGAAGTCTTTGCATGGTCGCCCTATGACATGCCTGGTCTTGACCCAAGCTTTATCTGCCATCACCTCAATGTCTTCCCTGGAGCAAAGCCAGTCATCCAGCGAACAAGGCGATCGGCGCTGCATCACGCCGAGGTAGTAGCAGAGGAGGTAAAGAACTTGCTTGAGGCACGAGCAATACAGGAAGTGCACTACCCTCGGTGGATTTCCAACACGGTAGTGGTGCCCAAGAAAAATGGAAAGTGGCGAGTTTGTGTCGACTACAAGACAGTCAACCGAGCTTGTCCAAAAGACAGCTTCCCTTTGCCGCGCATTGACCAGCTAGTGGATTTGACGGCTGGACACAGTCGGCTCAGTTTCTTGGATGCGTACCGCGGCTATCACCAGATTGCCATGCATGGGCCTGACCAAGAAATCACCTCTTTTACGACTCCAAGGGGACTCTTCTGCTATCGAGTTATGCCCTTTGGTTTGAAAAACGCCGGGGCAACCTTTCAGAGGATGGTGACCAAAATGTTCGCTCCTTTGCTCGGCCGGACAATGGAGGCTTACATCGATGATATGGTGGTAAAGAGCCGACATGAGGCACACCATTTGTCCGACTTAGCCGAGATGTTCGCCATTCTTAAGAAGCACAAGCTGCGCTTGAACGCCTCGAAGTGTACCTTTGGCGTGGGATCTGGGAATTTTTTGGGATTCTTAGTCACGAACCGAGGCATCGAAGCAGACCCTACTCAGATCAAAGCCGTGCAAGAATTGAAACAACCCAGCTCGGCTAAGGACGTGCAGCATCTGGCCGGGATGGCCGCCGCGCTTAATCGATTTATAAGCCGGTCATCAGATCGCTGCCGCCCTTTCTTTCAAGCATTGAAGTCAAAATTCTCATGGGATGACGAGTGTGACCGAGCTTTGGCTGAGCTCAAAGATTATTTGTCTTCTCCGCCGCTGTTGGTTACACCAGAGCCCAGTGAGGAACTCTACCTTTACCTTGCCGTCTCCCAGCACGCAGTAAGTGCGGTGTTAGTCCGGGCTGAAGGAATTAAGCACCTCCCAATTTTTTACGTAAGTAAGACCCTTCTGCCAGCTGAGACGAGGTACTTGCCGCTGGAAAAGCTTGCGTTGGCACTGATGATGGCTTCGAGAAAATTGGCACATTATTTTCACGCCCATACCATCGTCGTACTGACCGAGTTCCCTCTCAAGGCCTTGTTTGAGCGCGCAGACTTTTCCAGCCGAATATTAAAATGGGCGGTCGAGTTGGGACAGTTTGATGTGAAGTTCCAGCCGCGCACCGCACTCAAAGCCCAAACCTTGGCCGATTTTGTTGCCGAGTTCTCACTTGGCACTCATCCGGTATGCCCGGTCGACATTGCCGGGGCAGATGATGAGACGCCCACAATGCCAACCGAGGAACTACTAGCTGCAGAAGGTCGCGCCGCGGAGTTAGCGCGCACCATCGAAATTCCCTCAGTTTGCACGGTCATACCTCCCGGTGCTGCGATGACGGAGTTGTGTATCACCAACCCATCCACTCTGTCCGGTACCGCATCACCAAGGGGGGAAGGAATGGTTCCACACAGCTCAGAACTTGATGATTCGCCTACGGACTTGGGCATTCTGAACCAACTTGCTGAGTCCGGTGCCGAATCCTCAAGGGGGGAAGGAATGGTTCCAGGCAGCTCAGAACCTGCGGCCGGCTTCACACCGCAACCTGGTGTTTCGCCTACGGACTTGGGCATTACGGACCAACTCGCTGAGTCCGGTGTCGAATCACCAAGGGACACTGACTTTGAACCGGTCAACACCAAACTTGACACCGCACAGCCGAGCAGTTGTGATCCCATTGCCCTTCGCAACTCTCAGGACCCATCTGACTGCTGGAAGCTTTTCGTGGGGGACATGTGGAAGCTTTTTGTTGATGGAGCGTCCAACCGCCATGGTGCCGGCCTAGGTATTGTTCTTATATCCCCGGACGGCCTAACCATAGAGCATTCTATCACACTCGGCTTCCCGGCGTCTAACAACGAGGCTGAGTACGAGGCGCTTCTTGCTGGGCTCAAGAGCGCAATCCAAATGAAGGCTGCCGAGCTTCTGGTATATAGTGATTCCCAGCTTGTGGTTAATCAAGTTTCCGGGATTTATGAAGCGAAGGACGACAGGATGGCGAAGTACCAAGCTCTGGTCAGGGACCATATCAAGCAGTTTGAGGCAATCAGAGTCCAGCAGATTGGCCGGGAAGAAAACAGCCGGGCTGATGAACTCGCCGGCCTCGCTTCCATGGTAGATAGCACATCTCCAAACCCCCTGTTGATTGACTTTCTTCCGCGGCCAAGCATTGAAAACGCCGGGCAGACGGATGTACTCTACGCCGAGCTAGGTCCTTCATGGATGGACCCCTTGATCTCGTTCCTCAGAGACCGGACTCTTCCAGCGGACAAGAAAGAAGCACACAAAATCCGGGTGAAGTCCGAGCGGTTTTGGCTCTCTCCATCAGGCGCGTTGTATAAGAAGTCCTTCACCGGTCCTTATCTCAAGTGCGTGCACCCGAACAGTGTGGAGGCCTTCTTGTTTGAAATTCATGAAGGCAGTTGTGGCAGCCACGTCGGGGGACGGTCCTTGGCCTACCGAGCTATTTCGCAGGGATACTGGTGGCCGTGCATGCAGGCCGACGCCCAAAAATATGTCCGCAAGTGCGAGAAATGCCAAAAATTCGCCCATCAGATCCACCAGCCTGCCAGGGAACTTCTTCCCCTCACCAGTCCTTGGCCTTTCGCCATGTGGGGGCTAGATATAGTGGGACCGTTGCCAACAGCACCGGGCAACCGGAAATTCTTCATTGCGACCACAGATTACTTCACAAAGTGGGTTGAAGCTGAGCCCTTGGCAACTATCAAAGAAAAAGACGTGAAGCGATTTGTCTGGCAGAACATTGTCACGCGGTTTGGCGTCCCCAAGATTTTGATCTCTGACAACGGTACCCAGTTTGACGGTCGCCTATTCAGAGGATTTTGTGAAGATCTGAAGATAGAATTCTACAACTCCACCCCGGCCTACCCGCAGTCCAATGGTCAAGCCGAAGCATCAAACAAGACTATACTGGATGGGTTGAAGAAACGGTTGGAAAAGGCTAAGGGCAAGTGGGCTGAAGAATTACCGAGCGTCCTTTGGGCATATCGAACAACCCCGCGACGTTCGACCGGGGAAACTCCATTTGCTTTGGCTTATGGCATGGAGGCGGTCATACCCTTGGAAGTTGAAATGCCCACCCTCAGAACTGAGAGTTTTGAGCCCGAGCTAAATGCCGAGGCTATTGCCTTGGAGTTGGACCTAGCGGAAGAGCGCCGGGAGAAAGCCCTCATCCATGTTGCCGCTTACCAACAAGAGCTCTCCAAGAAGTATAACAAGACAGTGCACCCCAGACCGTTCAAAGTTGGGGATTGGGTTTTGAGGAAGATTATGGGCAACACCCTGGTGCCAGGAGAAGGCAAACTAGGGGCAAATTGGGAAGGACCCTACAAGATCACTGGTCTGGCAGGCAAGGGGGCTTACCACTTGGAGGATCTAGAGGGAAGAGCCATACCCCGGCCATGGAATGCGGCCAACTTGAAATTGTATTATTTTTAAGCTTTTTACTTTCCTCTTTTTTGTAAAGCAATTTTTTGGCTTGCAAAGCAGAATGTAATTCTTTTTATCAAATTATAGAAGTCATTTTGCATTAGCACTTGGATTGTTCTTTTAATGTTTAAAACCGAGATGATTTGCTCCGGTTGGAAGAGTTGGTGTTTTGTCCAACTTAGGATTCCCAACCGAGATGATTTGCTCCGGTTGGAAGAGTTGGTGTTTTGTCCAACTTAGGATTCCCAACCGAGATGATTTGCTCCGGTTGGAAGAGTTGGTGTTTTGTCCAACTTAGAATCCCCAACCGAGATGATGTACTCCGGTTGGAAGAGTTGGTGATTTGTCCAACTTAAAATTCCAAACCGAGATGGTGTATTCCGGTTGGAAGAGTTAGTGTTTTGTCCAACTTTGGATTCCCAACCGAGATGAAGTACTCCGGTTGGAAGAGTTGGTGTTTTGTCCAACTTTGGATTCCCAACCGAGATGAAGTACTCCGGTTGGAAGAGTTGGTGTTCTGTCCAACTTGGGATTCCCAACCGTGATGAAGTACTCCGGTTGGAAGAGTTGGCGTCTTGTCCAACATGGTATCTTGTCCAAACTTAGCTACAACCGAGATGGGTATTTCGGTGCATGAATTTGTTTTGTTATGCTCAAATTGCTTCGACCGTGTTATGGACTCCGGTCGACAAAGTGTTCCAATGATAAGTTATACCGAGATAGTTTGCTGAAGATGGAATGGATTACTACCGGACAAACACTTGGCGACAACTCAAAATTTTTCATTGATAAAGAAATTCATTACAAGAGGTGGGGACAGAGCCCGGTTACATCAAAAGTATTGAAAGCAAAAATACAAAGAAAAGAAAACTAAACCAAGGGGGATAGATTGGTGAATTCATCCTCGGCAGCCTCAAGGTTGACGGTTGGGCTCGCTTCTTGGGCACCGGGCTCAACTTGACCGGGCTGCACTTCCACTTCGGCGTCCTCAGCCTCCGAATCTGTCTCGTCACTTCCTTCTTCAAGCCCCTCCTCGGCCTCCGCTTGAAGCGCACTGAATACATCATTTGCGTAAGGCACGAGGTAGACCGGTAGCTTGGCGGGAGGAGGATTAGTAAATACATCGGTGTCGGAGCCCTGGCCGAGGTGCTCGCAGGCGGACTTCCAGCCAGCCTTGAAAAAGATGTCTTGTGTTGCAAAGACTTGTTTCTTGTAATTCTTCTCGGCTTCGTTAAACCCGGCATTGTTGGCAGCCCGGCAAGCTCTCCTCTTCGTCTTCTTAAAAGCGTCCACCTCAATCTGGAGCTCACTTTGTTTTTTCTCGGCCGCCTCCAGCTGACCGAGCAGTCTGTTGTTGTCAGCATTGGCTATCTGGAGGGAAGCCTTAGCCCGGCCCAGCTCGGCTTGAAGGCTCTCAACCTGGCTGGCTGTGTCATTTGCCTTTTGCCTAAGCCGGTGGATGCGCTCCAAAACCAGATGTTGTTTTTGAATGGCCTGCAAAAAAACAAAGTTGATGAGAAACGGAACCGGGCAAACACTTAGGAAAATTTTCAGAGCTGCATTGGCTTACCCGGGCCATGGACTTTACTGATGACTTGACTAACCGAGTGTCAGGGACGTGGTCGCTGCCAACCACGTCGCTCGGTAGTAGGAATGCTTTGGACAGATCAAAGGCGAGCAGATGCTCTTTGTCAGCCTTGATCGAAGCCGTCGCCGGGATGTCCTGACCCCGGTGCTTCAGATGTGGGCGCCAGGCTGGCACTGGGGCGGGGGCGTCCGTGGGATGCTCGGTGGCGAGCTCGGTGACTAGCTCGGCGGACGGATCTGCCCGAGCTCTTTTCCCGGCCCGCCGCGCAGAAGGTTCTCGGCTGGATTGCCCAGCGGATGCAGTGGCTAGGGCGACCACGGCGCCACTGGATTGACCGGCGGTTGGCGACCGGGTTACCACGCTCGGCACCTCGGCAGATGTGGCGGTGAGCAGGTTCTTGATTCGACTTCTCTTGGCCATTTCTTGCTCGTCTGTTAAACGGATTAACGGGATGTCGGGAAGGGTTGGATCTGGCGGTGGCGAAGGAGCTCTGAGGAAGTCGGTTACTTTACTCCGGCGGGGAGCGGAATATCTATATGTAGGACTGTAGCCGAGTAGTTGGTTACAGTCACGATCCCGGTAGTGAAGCGCGGTCCTGATCGCCTCTACGTTGGGGAAGTTGTAGTTGGCTTGCAAGGCTTGGATGGCTGCAAAAGAAACAAGAGAATGATTAAACTGCGAAAAACATAAGTATGTAAACCGAGATTATTTGCGCAGCTTACATGTGCTCCCAAAACTTTTGCTAATCATCCAGCCCGGTGTCTCGGCTGTTTCATAGTTACCAGACACCCAGAAGAAATCATCGTCATGAAGATCCTTGTCTGGTGTGCCGGTTACGATTTTTTCTCGGCCCGGTCGAATCTTCAAGTAATAGGCGAGACCGTCGCCGGTGTGGCCAAGTGTGTACTGGCGTAGGATCTCGGCTAAACCTAGGCTTATGCCTAACCGGTTATTTAACTCATGCACGCCATTTATTATCCTGTATGTGTTGGTGGACACTTGGGTTGGCGCTAGCCCGGTTCGGCGTAAGAACTCGGTAATCAGCGGGTTAAGAGGGAAACGAAGGCCCCCTTCGACAATGGACAGCACGGTGAAGGGGCATTCCTCCCTACCCCAAGGCGTGGTTTCTTCTTCGGCCAGCTCGAGATGGACGTCGGCCGGGACGCCGTAATCCTCTCTGAAAACGGCTAGCGCGGCCGGAGTGTCCACTAGGAAGCAGAATTTCCCCATTCGAGGCCGACTTACTATAGCCCGGTTGATGGGTTGGGCACGGTGGTAATTGGCTGCAGCTCGGTCCTGAGAAGTTCAGGAATGGCAGTGGTCCCCTTGGACTCTGCAGGAAAAGGATGGCAAGTGTAAGTGAGCGCGGTTTCGCATTAGGAGCTAGACTTCAGCTCGGTCGGTAAGGGTGCCAAACCACCTCGGTTGACTAATTAAGGAGCTCGGTCGCCCAAGCAGACCTAATTTTAGCCCGGTTAAGCGATCGAGTAATTGGGTTATCTCGGTTTGTGCCGTGGTTATTACAAACATGTTGTTTGCCCGGTTTGGTTGGTTTTTTGGATCAAAAGAAGGCCCAGAGCCCGGTTCACTCCAGTTCTTCAGCGTTCTTCAGGGAGACGAAGAACGCCAAGAACAGTGGGAGGTTTGTGACGTTTTCAGTGATCAATGCCCTAAAAGCTACGTTTTTGTGCCCTAATGTGTGTAAAATGAAAGAAAATAGCAACTAGGGGGATCGAAAATCTTACCTTTGGAGGTTGGGGGCAGTTCTTCCAAGAGTGAGAAATGGCAGTCGAGATCGAGTAGAGGGCTTGAGCTCTGGATCGTCAGGAAGTATAAGGGCAGTAGGAAGAAACGGCTTGAGGAGGGTGTTGTATTTGTAAGGGTGAAAGGCCGCCCAAATTCAAATTCTGGCAAAAACGGCGGGTTGGCTGCCCGATGACCAATGGCAGACCGCCACGTGTCCCCATTTATGGCTTTGGCAGGACTGAAGCGACGGGTTGAAAAGACGAAGAGCCAACCGAGCTACTTTCAACGGGAATAGGTCAGCCGAGGAATATAACCGGTCAAATCTGCGGACAATTACGTCAACTAGCTCGGTCGAGGCTTATCGTCTTGACGACCGGAGAAACGTTATCTCGGACGAGGTGAATAATCCCAGTCACGCTTCCGCGGACGGAATTAAGGGGCAATTGAGAGGGTGATTTATGCTCCGGTGTTGGGCCGAGGTATAGACCGAACAAGTTGAGGGCCCAGCAGAGCATTGGGCCGAGATGATCGACTGTTCACCCGGAGGTGGGCTACCAGAAGTTGGGCCGGGCAGAGTTTGGTCTGTGTGCTGCCCCGGACCGTGCAGAAGCTGCTCGGCCAGGAAGTGACCGGTCAGGCTAGGATGCTCGGTCCGAGGATTGTCGAGACCAGACAGACCGAGATGTCGGCGCTCGGAAAGGCGCGGTCAGCCGAGGTAGTTGACTGACCGGCGAGAAGGCCGACCAAAGGAGGAGCCCGGGCTAAGCTCTGCCGAGATGCCGCCTAGCCCGGTCCTTCATTCGGTTATCCGGTTAGGCGCTTAAGGTATGAAGCATGGTATGACCGAGGTAGGGCAGCTCGGCTGCCGAGCTCCAGCTATGCTGACAGGCAGTTGAGAGCAGGTGATGAACGGCATGGTTTATGCTGACAGATGGGATAGCAGAGCCACGTGTCAGGAGATGACAGGGAGTGGATATGGGGCTCAGAAGGTATATAAGCATGTCTGCGCCCCCCATACGCGATAGACGAACACTCTGTAAGAAAATCCTTACACTCAAACACTCTCTCCCTTCTCTCTATTCCCTCTAAGGTGTGTGCTAACTTGACCGTCGGAGGGTTTTTCCGGCCACACACCGCCGGGTAGCTCACCGTTATTTGCTCGCAGGTGATCGGACATCGACGGAGCTCGGAAGAAAGGAATACGGGCACGCCGGAATATTTGCTCCCCGTACAATAGGAATGTTTATAGTAAAATTTTCCTAATGTTAATACTATTAAAAGTCAAATGCACCAACAAGGGGTTGGTTCAGTGGATAAGACTTTTAAATCCCTCGCTCAAGGCTTGAGTTCGAGTCTCGATAACCCTTTGTTGGGGTCAAACATACTCTTTAGTGCCTGGAGCACGCAGGTGCCTAAGCTTTGGCCTCGACGTATGTGTGGTGGGGTTCCCTGCAGATATGCTGTAGGTGCTAAGGGGCGACGTAGGTGTGGATATATGTTATAGGTGCTAAGGGGCAATATGGGGCAACATAGGTGTGGTGGGATTCCCTGCAGATATGCTGTAAGTGCTAAGGCAATATTCCTTGACAAATATATTGGAATAACCTATTTACATATCTATTTTGTTGAATTGAAAAAAAAAAAAAAAACAGAAGTCAAACGCAGACAGTAATATATTTATAATTTTTCAAATTAGATAAAAAAATTATATTTTAAATAAATCTAAAGAAATATACTTATAATTTATTTAAAATCTTAATATAATATGCGAAAGCATAAAAGCACTATTTCGGACGATACTAAGGAACGCGCTTGTTAAATTTGTAAAAGAAATATCCACTCGTAATTTTTCCAATTCATTATTTACTGGTTTTTTTATTATTTTATTTGAATTATTAAATAAAATCCCCCAACAAAAGAGAAAAAAGAAAAAAACCGAGGAGAAAAGTACGAAAAGGTTGGGGTATAAAAAGAAAAAGTTTAATCTAACTTTTATTTTCTAAATTATCACAATTTTTTATATTTCATCCATGTACTATCAATTTCATCTATATAATTCTTAAAGTTTTTATTTTTTATTTTTGTTCAGGTGGCTCAATTGGAGATGATGCCTTGTTTAAAAATATGTTATTTTAGTAAATTTTTTAATTTTTTACAAAAAAAAAATTAAGAGAATGATATAACAACTTATAGTGACTTTTTGACTAAAACTGAAAGTTGCCAAACGAATTGATGAGAAAAATGGTAGAATTTTAATTTAAACAATTTAAATCCTACAATCAATAGTAAATTAGAAAAAATATTTCATTTACACAATTTTTCCTTGTAAACTCTCTCGAATGACGTGACAAGAAGAAGATAAATTAATGACTTACACTTCTATATTCCTCCCTTCTCTCAAAACTTTTCAGCTAATCTTGTCACGTCGTTTAAAGATATTTGTAAGAAAAAAATTGTGTGGATATAAATTAGTTCTGGTATAATTTGTTCAAAATAGTAAGAAAAATCAGTATTCTTTTGTATGATTTAAGCTTTTACAATTAGCAAATAACATTTTCTCATTAAATTAGACTTCAAATTTTATAAACTAAATAGATCAAATTGATAATTAAAAAAAAATATTAATAATCTATCTATATGTTATATAAGTAAAAAGGAATATCTAATATGAACGATTCTAATGCCTCTGAAGTCTCAAACTAATTTTTCTGAATTTTTATAATTATAAATTTACTCTATTTCTTATGTGGCATACTTCTCCCACTCTATCCTTATTTGTTTTGACTTTTCAAATTTAAAAAAAAAAATCCACACAAAGGCATAATCTCTTTAAACTCTCTCAAATTACCCTTCTTTCCTACCCTTTCTCATTTATATTTCTTTTGTTGAAAAATTTGAATTAAAATTTACTCTAATGGTTGTGTCTCTTGAGATGGAAAGGTGTGTCATTTTAAAGAGTTACAACCTTTCTGAAGAGTCATGGATGAATCTATAAATTCCATCTCCCTCACTTCAATTTGGATGGAGAATTTGTCATTTCTTCTTCATCTTTGCATTTATTCTTCATATTTTTCCTGAGTCTAATTTTTCCTATAAAGAGAGTGCATGCACAACAAAGTTCGCTAGGCTTGTAATAGTAGTGCTGCTAGTGTAAGATATTGATCGTTGTATCATGGGAGATAGACGTCCATTGAATCATAAGCACTGATAGGAAGACAAATCTGTCTTAAGAAAAGTATGTCACACACTTGACTCGATCAGGTTTTATCTATTTATGTACTGTAAATTTTATTTTAGTTTTGGTTTTGCTCAAAAACCGTTTACATATTTTTAAATTATTTTTTACATATAGTTTGGTATTATTTTTCTAACAATCTTAAGACAGACTCATTCATGTTTATAGTTTTTGAGAAAATATAATTGATTTATTATTTGTATATGGTGAATTGCATGGGCCGGTGGCATTGCAATATGTTGGACCATCATATTTGTTTTTTTTCTCTTCAATATTCAAATTTATTGTTTGATGGTTGTTAATAGTTTATATACAATTATTATTGTTGTATAACTGGAAACTTGCAGCTTGAATAGAACTTACCATGATAAATATTTGTTTATGTGATGTTAGTCATCATTCGAATATATGGTATTAAAAAATGATTTGTTCAAATCAATTACTTTTGTGCATTGTTTATTTGGAGATGGAATGGTTACATTCGTGAGGGAAATATAAACGTTACTCGCAAACTGTTTGATGAAAACCCCTTTTCGAGAGACCCCTTTTCGAGAGACGTCTCTTGGAATTTGATGTTTTTCGGATACTTAAAACACAACCAAATCCAACACGCTCAACACATGTTCAATCAAATGCTCCTAAGAGACGTTGTTTCTCATGTTATCTGGTTTGCTCTAGATCAAAAACCCACAAAGAATCTACCATTGTTTCCTATGTATGGGAAGAGATAGATTGAGACCGAATGATTTCACATTTTCAATAATCATCAGCGCGCTTACAAACATGGGATTTACCCTTTTGATCCCTCAACTCCATGGCCTTGCACTCTGTTCAACACTAAATTCGTGTGTGTTTGTTGGGTCCTCATTGATGGGAGGTTACACTGATTTGGGAGATCGCAAAGGTTTATATCTAGTGTTTGATGAAATTTTAGCAAAAATGTGAGGCTCAGAGAACTTTTGAGATGATGTGTGAGAAGAATTTTATTTCTTGGACTACTTTGATATTTGCCATGATGGCAATGATGGTTTATACAGGAAATGTTTTATATATAAAAGTTTTTATTTTTTAATTTAGTTTATTTATTAGAAAACTGGTTTTTTGTTTAAATCAGAAGAATTTGAAAATAGTTTTCTGAGAGGGGAGATTTGCGCGTTAGTACGGCCGAGCTACGATAACGCCGATCATGACGAACCGCACGGCGCCGAGCAGACTCCTCTCTTGTATGGCCCAGTGGCCTGACTTGCACGGCCAGAGAGGTCGACCGACCAGACACGAACCAATGCCTGGCCGAGCTATGACGCGGCTGAGCGCGCAGCGGTGTCTGATGACCAAGCTAAGAGGAGCCCGGACTAGACTTGAGATGCGATTAGCGCCGGCATGGGCCTAACCGATCGGCCGAGATGGACGGGCTTCATGTGATCAAGAATGAAGAACGGTGGAAGTCCAGCGTGCTTCATGGCCGGTCAGTCAAGTGGGACTGATCATAAATAGCTCGGTCATAAGCATAACACTTTGGCCCCTTTGCCAAGTGGCAGGTCGGCGTTTATTAGCTCGGTTGTGTGCTTGTGGAGAATTGCCTCCACAAGGAACCGGCCGGTCGTGGTACTCCGGTTAAGTGTGCCACCTGGGCCAATGGCGTGAGAAAGAGGACATCTGCTCCACGCACGCACCAATACTGTTTGGCAGTTCTGCATGTGCTGGTTGGAGGACAAAATCTTTATACGCGTAAGGTGGTGAGAGGCAAGCACTGCCACCTGTCCAGGGAAGGACAACAGAGGTGGTGCACGCACGATCTTGGGGCTGCATGGCCAGCCTAGAAATAGTGGAGGAAGGTGAACGTTAGAGGTATGTACCTTCTTCCCCAAAGAGAATACTCTCTCTCTAACAGTTTTCTTCTTCCTCAAGTGGACTGACTTGATCGTCGGAGGGTTTATCCGGCACACCACCGCCGGGCAGCTCACCGTTTCTGTGTTTCCAGGTAGACGCCGTCAAGAGAAGCTTGGAGTACAAGGAGTACGGAAAGCAAAGGATATTTTGCCCCCGTACAATTGGCGCCGTCTGTGGGAAGTCTTTGATACTCAACCCTTGTTCTTTGAGCTTCTTCGACCATTTCCATGGCAAACAATGGCGAAGCCCCACTGTCCGTCGTCGATGGCGTCACACCTAAGTATGTTCGCTTGAGAGAAGGCCCCCCGAATATTCCAGCCATAGCGGGCCTAGAGACTTCTTCGCGAGGTGCGCGAGACAAACGCGGGAGGAGTACTGATCGCTCGCAGAGTCCAGAGGGCCGCCGAGCCGGGGGGAGTCCCATGCACAGCACCTGGAGCACAAACTCAAGGACCAAGACGTCCTCATTCGCAAGATGGCGGCGGAGATGGAGCTGCTGAAACGCCAAATTAAAGGGAAGGGTGTTGCTGGAGAGGGCAACCTCAGTGAGCGCACCCCGTCCCCTCGTTGTAGCAGTCGCCGCCAGGGGAAGACTCACTCTCTCTCCATCACCAGGAACTATGGGGTTGGAGATTCTGACCAAAGAGGGGGCAGGTCCCTCTCTCGCGACAGCACTTACTGCCCCTCACGCCCGACGCCGACGTCGGGATCCTCTTTCTCCACACGTTCCAGGGACTTGAGGGATGTATTGAAGGAGAGGGCGCGCCATCGAGAGGCTCGGAGAGTGCCGGCATTGCAGAGATTGAGCGCTCCAGTTCATTGTAGTGAGGAAGTGGCGATGCCAGGCCCCAAAGTGATAGCCCCTGCGCTGGTGGACAAAGAGCTGGTGCGACTTACAGCCACGCTGCTGTCTCCAGATATTGAAAGTACACCACTCCCCGCCAGATTCCACCAGCCAAAGTTCACTTTGTACGATGGCAAGACGGATCCGTACATGCATGTGAGCCATTACCGGCAAGTAATGGCTGGCCACTGGCGCAACGACGCCTTAATGTGCCTCATATTCCCAACAAGCTTGGGAGAGCCGGGTTTGAAGTGGTTCGAAAGGCTCCCGGAGAGGAGTATTGAGGGGTGGCAGCAACTAGCGGAAGCCTTCGTCACCAGATTCAAAACCAACACACGAACGCCGAAGGAGGTCGACCACCTCCTGGGCGTCAAGATGGAGTCTGGATGTTCGTTGAAGGCATATAATGCGAAATACTGGAAAACTTACAATGAGATCCTCAACTGCCCCACCAATCTGGTGATCACTCAATACAAACGGGGTCTCCCAATCGGACATAGGCTGCGAGATTCACTCACGATGCATCAACCCACGACCATGGAGTCGTTGATGCAGCAGATCAATGAGCACATTCGTGTAAAGGATGATGCCGCCTCCGTGACCGAGAAGGCTAATCCGATCGCGGCAGACAGAAGGGTGGCGGGGAAAGTTCACTCGGTTGGGCAGGAGGATAACCGCCCAAACAACCGGTCAAAAGATCAGCGCCATGGTTCAAACCGTGATGACAGAAACAAGGGCCGCCAAAACGACCGGGCTGACACTCCCCGTGATGCAGCAGAGGATGCCAAAAGAAAATGGAAGGCACGAACTGGAATCACCACGGTCTTTAAAATCCCCATCTACCACGTTTTGAGCGAGATTCGAGGTGAACCCTTCGTCCGTTGGCCGGCCAAGTTGGGGAGTGCGCAGCGGGGTTTCAATTCGAAATATCGCTGCACCTTCCATGAAGAACGGGGCCACCGAACGGAGGACTGCTTGCCGCTCAAACAACACTTGGAGGAGTTGGTGACGGCTGAACATCTTGACCAATACATAGATGGAGGAATGAAGGCCGCACCATCAGGGCAAGCCGAGCCAAACGGCCTAGCCGCCCTGGATGCGGCCCCGCAAGGTGTAATCAATGTTATCCATGGTATCATTGAACCGGCCAGGGTCTGCGAGCTGAGAGGGATGATCAAGAAGGCTGAGCACATGAGGGAAGTGTTCTCTGTTCAGCCTGCTGTGAAGAGGGGAAAGACCGAAGAGAGGGACATCCTTTTATTCTCGACCAAGGACTTAGAAAGAGTTCAGATGCCGCACAATGATGCTTTAGTAGTCACTCTTCGCGTCAAAGACTTTGACATCAAGAGAATCTTGATCGACCAGGGGAGTTCAGTAGAAATTATGTATTATGACGCGTTTAAACAAATGAAGTTGGAAGACAAGGACTTAGCCCCCACAACGTCCCCTTTGGTCGGCTTCAACTCACAGCCAGAATGGCCAATCGAAAAGATTATTTTTCCGGTCAAAGCTGGATCGGTCGTAAAGCAAGTAGAATTCTGGGTGCTCAAAGTTCCATCGACTTACAACTTGATCTTAGGCAGGGGCTGGCTGCACGCCATGCAAGCAGTTGCTTCGACCTTCCACCAAGTCATGCGCTTTCCGGCGCCCACCGGGCAAATCGAAGAAGTTTGGGGTGACCAGGTGATGGCAAAACAATGCTTCATTGCGGTAAATGGCAGTCGAGAAGCCAAAGGGTTCGTCCAGATGATTGAGGGGCCCGAGGGGAAGGAGGTCCTTGAAGACGTAGGAAGGAAGGCCGAGGAAAAATCGGTAGAGGATTTGGTTGAAGTGCGCATCGACGAGAACGACCTGACTAAGTTCTTCCTCTTGGGATCATCTTTGTTGAGCGCCGAGCGGTTAGATTACGTCAAATTCTTGACTTCTAATTTGGAGGCCTTTGCATGGACGCCTTACGATATGCCTGGCGTTGACCCAAGCTTCATTTGCCATCAGTTGAATGTCTTCCCTGATGCACGGCCCGTCATCCAAAGGACACGCCGCTCAGCCTTGCACCATGCTGAGGTGGTAGCGGAAGAAGTGAAGAACCTGTTAGAAGCTGGGGCCATAGAAGAAGTGCAATACCCTCGATGGATATCCAACACGGTGGTGGTTCCAAAGAAGAACGGCAAGTGGCGGGTCTGCGTTGACTACAAGACTGTCAATCGTGCTTGCCCAAAGGATAGCTTTCCCCTCCCTTGAATTGACCAGCTGGTGGACTTAACCGCTGGCCATCAAAGGTTTAGCTTCTTGGACGCATATCGCGGCTACCACCAAATAGCTATGTATAGACCGAACCGAGAGATCACATCATTCACCACTCCCAGGGGCTTATATTGCTACAAAGTCATGTCGTTCGGACTAAAGAACGTCGGGGCGACTTTTCAGAGGATGGTAACAAAGATGTTCGCTCCTCTTTTGGGTCGAACAATGGAGGCCTATGTCGACGACATGGTGGTGAAGAGTAGGGAGAAGTCTCAACACCTCGCCGACCTAGCAGAAATGTTTGCCATCCTAAAGCACCATAAGCTTCGTCTAAACGCCTCCAAATGCGCCTTCGGAGTTGGCATTGGGAAGTTCTTGGGTTTTCTGGTTACTAACCGGGGAATCGAAGCCGACCCATCACAAATCAAGGCAATACAAGAGCTGGAGCGTCCTAACTCCACGAAGGACGTGCAATATCTTGCCGGGATGGCAGCCGCGTTGAACAGATTTATCAGCCGATCTTCGGATCGTTGCAGGCCATTCTTTAAAACTTTGAAGTCCAAATTCTTCTAGGATGATGAGTGCGACCGCGCACTAGCAGACCTGAAAGCATATCTCTCCTCAGCCCCTATTTTGGTCACGCCTCAGCCGGGCAAAGAGTTGTACCTCTACTTGGCTGTCTCTCAACACGCGGTCAGCGCGGTATTGGTCCGTGCTGAAGGCATCCAGCACCTACCGATCTTCTATGTAAGCAAGACTCTGCTCCCAGCCGAAACGAGATATCTTTCCTTGGAAAAATTGGCGCTGGCCCTAATGATGGCGTCAAGAAAGCTGGCACACTATTTTCATGCCCATACAATAGTTGTGTTAACTGAGTTCCCACTCAAGGTGCTTTTTGAAAATGCAGACTTTACTGGGAGAATTTTGAAATGGGCCATGGAATTAGGACAATATGACATCAAGTTCCGACCACGCACCGCAATCAAGGCTCAAGCACTTGCTGACTTTGTGGCGGAATTTGCCCCTGGGATGCATCTAGTATACTCGATTGATTTGGTTGGTGCGGATTTAGCACAACCCATGGTTCTGGCAACAAAAACAAGTGTTGGTTCGCAAGTAGGAAAAGGGACGAGCACGACCGAACTAACAAAGTCCGGCGATGATGAACCCAACCAAGACAAGGAAAGAGACCAGAATGAACCGATCAGAGACTTGGAATTGAGAAGCTCCAAGAACCCCTCTGATTGCTGGAAGCTGTTTATTGGTGAGATGTGGAAGCTTTTCATTGATGGGGCATCCAACAAACATGGGGCCGGGCTGGGCATCGTGCTGAACTCACCGGACGGGCTGGTCATCGAGCAGGCAATTACATTCGGCTTCCTAGCATCCAACAACGAGGCTGAGTATGACGCTCTCCTTGCCGGACTAAGAAGCGTGCTGAGAATGAAAGCCACAACCCTTATGGTATTCAGTGATTCCAAGTTGGTGGTCAATCAGGTCTCAGGGGAGTATGAGGCAAAGGACGAAAGAATGGCCAAGTATCAGGCGCTGGTACGCGCAGAGATCAAGAAGTTCGCTGCAATAAGGATGGAACAAATCGACCGCGAGGAAAACAGTGCGGCTGATGAATTGGCCGGACTTGCTTCTGCTCAGACAGCTTTTCCTAACCCCTTGATGATAGAATTTTTACCCCGGCCAAGCATTGAGGAACCAAAATCAGCCGAGGTACTCTGCACCGATTTGGGTCCTTTCTGGATGGATCCCATCGTCGCCTTCCTGAGAGATAGAGTTCTGCTGGAAGAAAAGAAGACGGCCAACAAGGCCCGAGCCAAGTCAGAGCGGTTTTGGCTCTCCCCTTCCGGAGCTTTGTATAAGAAGTCTTTCGCCGGGCCGTACTTGAAGTGTGTTCACCCCTCTAAGGTGGAGGCCTTCCTCTATGAGATCCATGAAGGCATCTGTGGCAGCCATTCTAGGGGCAGATCTTTGGCCTACCGAGCGATTTCTCAGGGCTACTGGTGGCCATGCATGCAGGCGGATGCGTAGAAGTACGTTCGCCGGTGTGAAAAATGTCAGAAGTTTGCTCATCAGATCCATCAGCCAGCAAGAGAACTGCTCCCCCTTACCAGTCCTTGGCCGTTCGCACTCTGGGGATTGGACATAGTGGAGCCACTTCCAGCGGCCCCGGGCAATCGGAAGTTCTTCATCGCCGCCACTGACTACTTCACGAAGTGGGTTGAGGCCGAGCCATTGGCGACCATAAAGGAAAAGGACGTGAAGAAGTTTGTATGGAGAAATGTCATCACCCGTTTCGGTATACCCAAGGCCCTCATCTCGGATAATGGCACTCAATTCGATGGAAAACTCTTTCGCGGATTTTGTGAAGAGTTGAAGATCAAGTTTTACAATTCAACGCCAGCCTATCCTCAGTCAAATGGTCAAGCCGAAGCCTCAAACAAGACCATCCTGGATGGGCTGAAGAAGCGGCTTGAGAAGGCCAAGGGCAAGTGGGCAGAAGAACTCCTTAATGTGCTCTGGGCATACCGCACTACGCCAAGGCGGTCGACTGGGGAAACACCATTTGCTTTGGCCTATGGCATGGAGGCCGTCATCCCGTTGGAAATGGGTATGCCAACCATCCGCTCTGAAAATTTCTAGCCAGATCTGAATAATGAAGCGGTGGCATTGGAGCTGGACCTTGCTGAAGAAAGGAGGGAGCGAGCATTGATCCATATAGCGGCTTATCAACAAGAACTCTCCAAAAAGTACAACAAGGCTGTGCACCCCAAGCTATTCAAGATTGAGGACTGGGCATTAAGAAAGGTGCTTGGCAACACGGTGGTCCCAGGTGAAGGAAAGCTCAGTGCAAATTGGGAAGGACCATACAAGGTGATTAGTCTCGCCGGCAAAGGAGCATACCATTTAGAAGATTCGGATGGCAAGGCTGTCCCCCGACCTTGGAACGCAGCCAATCTTAAGGTCTTTTACTTTTAAGATGTAATCGCTTTTGTTGTTTAGATTTATGTAACTTTGAGCCTCTTGGCATTTTGATGTAAGAGATGTAGCACGATATTATGTAATGAAAATTAGCCCTCTCGTTGTCCGGTATTACATCTCTGTACAATGACATCGCAAGGATACAAGACAATTATGGCTGCCAGGGGCAAGGAGACCGACCTGAATGGGACCGGACTGATCTCCTCTCGCTGGAATGGAAACAGGCCGCACAAACAGTTGGTGCTTTATCCAAAGAAATGATTGGCGAATGAACCAATTCACATATGAGCCGAGCTGGGATTTGCTCGGCCAACGAGAATGTTGGCGACATGACCAACCTAAATGAAACATTGGTGTTTTGCCCAATGTAGCGGCTGGGCTGACTTTGCTCGGCCAGATTTGGCATGTTGGTGTTTTGTCCAACTAATGAGAAGCCGAGCTGACATTGCTCGGCAGAAGTGAAATGTTGGCGATCTACCCAACTGAAAGGGCGAGCTGGTTTTTGCTCGGTCACATTGAAGTACTAGAATTTTATAAAGTTTGAAAACCCGTTAAGGCCGAGCTGATTTTGCTCGGCCCCGTTCATGAGCCCTTAATTTCGAGCCGAGCAGATTTTGCTCGGCATTTTAAAAGTTACATTTGAAATTTCAAGGAGCCGAGCTGCTAGATGAAGTTTGAACACATTTAAGGAAATTTTGCACGTTGAAGCCAAAAAGCAATAGAAGTTAAACGGGCAAAAAGTTCGAAAATTTCATTCATTGAGAAAGTTACAGTACATAAGGGCGGACATAGCCCGGTTACATTCCAAAACAAAGAAAGGAAAGAAGTAAACAAAAAACAAAGAAAATAAAGGCAGAGTTCAATCTAATTCTAGTTCAGCTGTCTGTTCGGCGACTTGCACAGTTTGCTCGGCCTCCTCCACATTGCGCTCGGGCAGGTTTTCTTCGGCCTCATCGTCAGCACCCTCCACCGTGACAAGCTCCCGGTCAATAACTTCTTCATCGTCGGTATCTTGAGATGCTGCAGGAGAAGTTTGCTCGATTTGCTGTGCGGCGGCGGCTTCTTCTTCGGCCTCTTTCCGTGCCTCTGCGATAAGCCAGTTTTGAGTGGCCTGGGAGTACGCCAACATGTAGACCGGGATATAGGCCGTAGGTGGATTTATGAACATGTCAGAATCCTGTCCAAGGCCAACTCTCTCCACGGCAGCTTTCCAGCCGCACTAGAAAAAGATGTCCTTGCTCGCTTGGACCTGCCGCTCATAAGTTTTCTCCCCCTGAGCGTATCCCCGGTCCTCGGCGTCGTCCACAGCTTTGTCCTTTTCTTCTTTGTGGGCATCGCGCAGCTTGCGCAGCTCGGCGAGGTACCAGGCCTTATTTGACTTCACGGCCCTTTGTTTGTCCGCCTCAGCTCGGTCAACCTTCAGGCGCAGTTCATCTTGCTCGGCCATAACTACATCTTGCGCGGCCTTGAGTTTCTCAATCTCGACCTTTTGAACCTTGTTTTCGGCAATGGCATCCCGAAGGCTCTGCCGCACTTTGATCATTCGGTCGTGGGCCAAATAGTTCTTTTGCGCGGCTTGAAAACAAGCGAGAGATTGTGAGTATTCGAGAAACCGAGCAAAAACCGAGAAAACAGTTTAAAGTAAAGAATGGAGAACTTACCAGCACTATGGATTTTGCCGCCGAACGGAGGACCTTGAGGTCGGAAAGCTCGTCGTGTTTTTTCATACCAGCGGGCAAGATCAACCCCTTGGTCAAATTGAAACCAAGCGAGTAGTCCTTGTCTGCGTAGACAAAGTCTTCAGCAGAAACTCCTCGGCCCTGGTATTTGAACTTGGGCTCCCAGATCGGAGGGGTGGCTGGGCCCTTGGATTTGCCGGTCTGTGGTTGCTCGGTCTGGTCCCCGAGCTCAATGGAGACGCGATCGATAGAGTCTTCATCTGCTAGACGCGGCCCGGTTTGCTCCTTCCTCGGCCGCTTCTTAGACCGACCAGCCGGTTGCTCGCTGGCAAGTGCCAGTACTGCCCCTTCTTGTTGTCCGGTGGGTGTGGAGGATGTCCCCCCAATTGCCTCTGGTTTTTGGGACTCGCCTTCTTCCCCGGTGATCATGGACTTGATGGCCCTGATTTTCGCCATTTCTTGCTCGGCGGTGAGTGGAACAAGCCTGATTGGTGGTAGGTTCGGATCTGGTTCTGGGGTTGGTGCACGCAGAAAGTCGGTAACCCGGCTCTTGCGCGGTGTGGTGTAATGGTATGTCTGTTCGAAGCCGAGCAGTTTCGAAGCCTCCCTCTCCTCGGCAGGATGGCACAACAGGGCTCTGATGGCCTCTTGGTTGGCCTGGTGGTAGTCTGCTGCTTGGTGCTTATCTGCAAAAAGAAGATAAGTGTTAGATTAGCATGGAAAGTAATTAATGCATAAAGAAAATAGCGCGGTCAGCCAAGCGACTCACTGGCACTGCCAAAATCCTTTCTAATATACCATCCCGGTATGGGTGCCTCGGTGTCCTCTTAGCGACCGGACACCGACAAGAAGTCGTCGTCGTTGGTCTCCTTGTCCAGGTTGCCCTCTATTAGCTTTGCTCGGCCCTTCTTGACTTTGAGGTACCAGCAAAGCCCACTCTTATTTCTACTTAGACTATACTGATGGAAAATTTCGGCCAGACCGAGATTGAGACCGAGCCTCCGGTTCAGCTCAGCGACCCCGTTTATTATTTTGTAAGTGTTATTTGAAACTTGGGTCGGGCAAAGCCTTGTCTGCCTCAAAAATTCGCAGATCAAGGGTTGAACCGGGAAGCGGAGCCCTCCCTCTACTATTGATACGACGGTGAAGGGGCACCGGTCTAGATCCCCCCAAGGGGTGTCTCCCTTTTTGGCAAGCTCTAAGACGACGTCATCTGGGATGTTGTACTCCCTACGAAACTCGGCCATCGCACCGGGCGAGCTCACCATAAATCGGTACTTGCCCATCTATCTCAGTTTTATTTGGTGAACTAACTTGTATCTCGGACAAAAATGTTGGTGTGTTTGCTCAGATTTTGAGCTCCACCAATTATAGTGTTGGACTAGCTTGGTCGGTCCTATTTGTTTTGCATGTTAAAAAATAATTCCAAGGGTTAGCACGGCATAAATTGCGCGGCCCCTATGGGAATTGGCTCAGTGAAGGGATTATTAGTGTTTGGCTGGTTCGACCCCTACCTCGGCTAGGCTACTTGGTCGATTTCCTAGTTCGGTTCTAACTCTCCACTTCTAGCTCGGTCAAGGTCCAAGAAGGAGATCCTAACAAAGCTATTGCTCGGTCGGGTCTTATTTGACGAACTAACTGAGCCTTTAGCTCGATCAAGGCCCAAGTAACGACCTCAAGTTTTCGCCTCATTCAGTTCTATTACCGGTCTAATTGGTAGTTCAGCTCGGCTACAGCCTCTACGAGAAGCCACAAACCAGTTTTTTGCTCGGCCGTAGTATCATTTATGGATCTAAACGAGCGTTTAGCTCGGTTCTACCCAGATTCAAACTGTTCATCCTAGAAATAGGACGAACTCGTTCGAACCCAGGAGAAACAAGGGGCACGAAAGCCCCATCCATTCCTACTATTTTTGTTTGCCCTAGGGTGTGTAAGATCTAAGCAAGGGAAAGCAACTCTAATGGCCCCAAGCATAAACATGAAGAATACAAGCACAAAAAAGTGGAAAACTTGAGGAACTCGAGTACGAGAGTTTGAAGGAAGTGTAGGAGGACTTACCAAATACCAGATGCAAGAACAGGGTCTCTCGAACTTGGTTGTGACCTCACGAGAAACAAAAAATAGGAACGGAAGCAGGTGAGATGCAGCGGCAGTTAGGGCAATTTCTCAGAGAATATGGAAGCTAGGGTTTAGGGTTTGTGTAGAAGAGAAGGTGAAAAGTGAAGGGTTTTAGGCCCTTCGTTGGAATACAAAAGAGGGGGGAAGGAACCCAAACGGCTGCGCCGTTTGAATTCTACGCGTGCAGAACAGCTGGCTGCACGACCCAATGGCGTAAAGCCACGTGGCACTGGGAACGCGACTGTCAGTACGGCTGTACGACCTTTGATGAGACTACGGAGGAAATAGCCGACCAAATGGGACAACTCGGCGACAGGTATGCCCCCAATCGTGCTCGGCTTGGTAATGGCGCAACTCATCCATTAGCTCGGTCACGATGGTAACCCCAATCACGACTAGGTCGGATGGGGCTAAGGGGCAATTGAGAGGGGAGATTTGCGCATTAGTACAGCCGAGCTACGACAACGCCGATCATGACGAACCGCACAGCGCCGAGCATACTTCTCTCTTGCACGGCCCAGCGGCCTGACTTGCACGGCCGGAGAGGTCGACCGACCAGACACGAACCAATGCTTGGCCGAGCTATGACGCGGCTGAGCGCGCAGCGGTGTCTGATGACCAAGCTAAGAGGAGCCCGGACTAGACTTGAGATGCGATTAGCGCCGGTATGCGCCTAACCGATCGGCCGAGATGGACGGGCTTCATGTGATCAAGAATGAAGAACGGTGGAAGTCCAGCGTGCTTCATGGCCGGTCAGTCAGGTGGGACCGATCATAAATAGCCCGGTCATAAGCATAACACTTTGGCCCCTTTGCCAAGTGGCAGGTCGGCGTTTATTAGCTCGGTTGTGTGCTTGTGGAGAATTGCCTCCACAAGGAACCGGCCGGTCGTGGTACTCCGGTTAAGTGTGCCACCTGGGCCAATGGTGTGAGGGAGAGGACATCTGCTCCACGCACGCACCAATATCGTTTGGCAGTTCTGCATGTGCTGGTTGGAGGACAAAATCTTTATATGCGTAAGGTGGTGAGAGACAAGCACTGCCACCTGTCCAGGGAAGGACAACAGAGGTGGTACGCGCACGATCTTGGGACTGCATGGCCAGCCTAGAAATAGTGGAGGAAGGTGAACGCTAGAGGTATGCAACTTCTTCCCCAAAGAGGATACTCTCTCTCTAACAGTTTTCTTCTTCCTCAAGTGGACTGACTTGATCGTCAGAGGGTTTATCCGGCACACCACCGCCGGGCAGCTCATCGTTTCTGTGTTGCCAGGTTGACGCCGTCAAGAGAAGCTTGGAGTACAAGGAGTAAGGAAAGCAGAGGATATTTCGCCCCCGTACATTTTCTATTTTATTTAAAAAAAAATTTTGTTTATATAAACTGTGCTGAAACAATTTATTTATTTATTTTTTTTAAAACGGTGCTGGAAAGAGTTGTTTTTAAAACTGTTTTTATTTTTATTTTCTTATTCTGGAAATTGTTAAACTGGTTTTGAATAGTTTATTTTTTTGGTTTTTCTAGTTTTGAAATTTAAAATGTTTTTATGTATTTCCAGTTCTGAAAATTTTTGTTTAAATTTGTTTTCCGATTTTCAATGCTGAAAATTTTAATTTATTTGTGTCCATGCCTACATATGTTATAGAGTTGATAATTAATGTTTATAATTCTTTGTAATCTAATGTCATTAATTGATATATTTGATATATCAATTTGGTATGTGGTGTATTATAAATGGATGTCAATTATTTATCAAAGTGTTGATAAAAATGTGAACTTATGTCTTCTGAAATAAGAGGAATTCTAACTATTCTTTGAAATAATGACTAAAATTTGTGTGGTGACCGATAACTCTATAATGAAATATTATATGAATTAAAATATTTCATGGGTGAAAGAAGCTTTGGTAATTGTCGACGTAGTCACCAATACTGGATAAGACAAATAAGATATAACTGTATTTACATAGTGATATTTATATTCCATGTTAAGATTGGAATTAAGGGTTGCAGTAAACAAAAAAAAAAAAAAATGCATGGCTAAAGAAATGTTGTTTGACAAAGTGTTGTGGCCACAACCAGTATTAGCCATTTTTTCTTTGTACTTAAGTCTAATTGTATTTTAAACAAATTAGTATTGTGATTATATTCACAAAGCAATTTACATCTTGTTATTTAGTTCAAGCACACCAATTAATGATACATTCGAATTACCTCAGAATTGTGGGGGTGTATTAACATTTTTGTATAATTATACATTAGCAAGAGAAATTAAGTTTCCTTAGAATGCTTAAAATGTGGGGGTGCTTGGAAGATTTTACCAAAGTAACAGTTTCGATAATAGGTATACAAAAAATTTCAATTCTTTCTATAGGACAAAGTTGGAGTAGAAGCAAAAATGATTTCATTAACTTTTAAAGAATAACTCTATGTTTATTATTATTTACATTTGAAAATGGGAGTGATATAGAGTAACGGTAAGTCTCGATCTAATCAAAGGCTTAACACCATAGGACATTTGCTTTCAGTTGTGAATATTTTCTAAGGATAATATAATGGATCTACTAACTACTCAATGATATATAATTGAGAAGGTCAAACGGAAAATAGCGGCCGCAAAACAAAAAGTTTGACCACAGAGCAAATGAGGGAAAAGTTCATCGAGGAAAATGTGATTAAAGCCTATTACATCAGAGTTATCATAATGGCAACCCTACTTAGATGACTGGAGATCGCAAGAACTAAGTTCAAAGGGACAACTAAGTTATGTGTGGCTCGCCAGAAATCACAAAAGGAGTCTATCTCCTATCCATTTCTATGATGAGAGTAATATCTGTAACATGTATTGTATGTAAGGGACTTAGGGTAAACTATGATTTTAATGATCACTTATATGTTGAAAAACCCTAGAGGGATATCTTTCAAAATGAGTATTTAAGAGACTCAAAATAAGGATCACCTATATGAGTGTGAATGAGCCACTTCCATGAGAATTGATAAGGTTAAATTTTCTAAAGCACTCATGAAACACCTAACATGCCTAAGGCCAAAACGGGCACAACCATGAGAACTAAGCTATGTCTGGAGATATTCTGTTTCAATTCTATTGTCTTGGCATTGTAGACGCGCCCCGAGGGCCTCCGTGCTACAATTCGGACTCAAATTGTCACGGTTCTTAATCTGATCTCACAATGTGCAATGTGAGATTGATAAATCACCAAAGAGTCCAAATCCGGCAAATCGTTTTGGAAAACTGATTTTTAAGAAAGAAGTGCCAAACATGGACTGCTTTGCCACATACAGAGTCGCCACCTAAATATTTTTATTTTTGGTGAAATTTAGGAAACCCTGACTCGTGCCTAAGGCCACGTGTCCGTCATCATCAAAGTTGTCTCGGCTCGGGAACTTGGGTACGATTGGGGAAGGTCAGCTATGAGCACCCCCGCTCGCCCGATCAAGATCGGCCACTACTAAACATGATATCTAGTTTTTGAAAACACATGTGTTCTTATTCCGATTAATTAGCTAATCTTACTGTGTGATGCGCACAGCACACAAGTATAGACTAGATCGCCTAATTTGGAACAAAGCATCGCATATCCGTTCGTTTGGAAATGGTTTGAAGTTTGCTACTCGTAAGTAGGCTAAAACACGGATTTTAATGAATTGTTTCAATTCAGGTAATCCAACTTTCACCCACAGGCATTTAGACAGTTAAACACTTAAGCAAATAGCCTCATGGCAAGCATGCTATCATGGCAGCACTCACACACATGCAGTATGCTAAAGCATAAAAGCTTACCTAGCACTCCGAGCCAAAATAAAAAAAAACTAGTTAGAAATCAATGCATGATCCTAGTTCATGTTAAGATGGCTAATGTAACGCATGCAAGATGTAACTAGAAATAGGCTCGGCTATTCTAAGATGACATATGAGATGCTATAATTGATACATGTATTCAACTTGGAATTGAAATACGATACAGTTAGTATGATGCGCCAAGCCCGGTGCATGCAAGATAGATGAATGGATGCAAACATGCATGCATAAGTATGCTAGACAAATGAATGGATGCAAACATGCAGAGCATAAGTATACTAATTGAAAAGTGAATGCAAACACGCAAAGCATAAGGATGCTAATTGAAGAATGACCTAAAACTAACCAACAAAAGCAGGTAAGTAAAAGGAGGAAAGACATGGGGTTGGAAGACATTCACACACTCACGCACATTTATTACAAAATTGGCCCTCTTGACGGAGGGTCCGAATAAATAATACAGAACCGAATAATAAATCAACTATCCTAACTAATTAATTATTACAAACCTTTAATTAATTAACAAATTAATTACAAAACAGTCTAAGTATGAAACTAAAAGAGGTCGCCGCAGCCCCGCCTCGAAATGCTTGAATGATGCATGCTCGATCGCCTTGCCCGGAAACCCGTTGCCATGCCACTGTTGCCTCTGTTTGCACTGTTCTGCACCTCTAAGAACTATGAAAATCCATGGGATGCTCCTGAATAACCTCATAGTCATGCTGAAAAGTCACCGGCTAGAATAAAAGGTCACCGGCCACAGGGAAATGGTCATCGACTAGGAATGGGGATATCGGCCAATAATTGATGGCCGGTCGGCATTAAAGATGGTCGACCGACCATCTGTTCCTGTAGAACCCTATTTTTGTTACAGCAGAGGACAGACAGTGCATGGCAAGGCGTTTACAAGACAATGTGTGCACGACCATTCTCCCTATCATGCTATGAACTCAAGGAAGTATGGCCCTCGACCCTCGGGCCACCAATCACGCATTTCGATGCATGATGGCCAAAGGTGTCAAAGATGCATATCAATATGGAATGAATGCAACAAACATATGAATGCCTAGAGCTCTATCATGTTGGATCAAGAGCTTCAGCGACTAAGGGTTGAGGTATGTTTCGTCACTTCAAGTACAAACATCCCTCATTCCTCACGTTTGGTTTGACACCCCAAACCAAACAAGATGCAATATGCGTATGCCATATACAATGCAAAGCATGCAACTAATGCAATGCAATATGACATGAGCATGCCAAGTGTAATGCAATGCAACCTATCATGCAAACAACATGGTAATGCAACAAATATCTAATACTACAATGCAACCTAGATATGGGAATGCACAAAGTCATAGGCATGCAACAATGATACCAACCACAAGGATGTGACAACATACAATGCGATAAGCCTACAACAATACATAAATGCATGATCCATGGACTTACACTAAGGATGGATAGACCTCAACCGTACCAAACAGTGGCCGAAACACCCAAATCAAGGCACCAAAAGGGGAGACATGCATGTATATTCATGGACCCGTAAGCTAGGCAATGATGCACAATCCTCAACCATGAGTGAAATGGGATAAACATGAGAACATAACAATGCAATGAGCTCTGAAATCAAATGACGAGTGATGCCAAATCACATACACAAGTGAAGCATAGCATGCTAATGGACCCAATGCTCAAAGCTAGTCAAGGGGCTAACACCATAGCCATACTAACCAAGCCCCAAAGGGTCAAAGGGACATAAAACAGTCATAGGACAGACCAAAACAAGACTAGAACATGTATGGAATGAGGCCAAAACATGCTAAAAGATAGGCATAAACAAAGGGGCATGCAAGGCTACAAAAGGGAGCATTGCACTACACCTATCACAACCACATGAGGCATGAATTATGCAACCAAAAATAGAGTTATAATACGTCAAAATAAGCCCCAAAACCCACTGACATGGCAGCCTAAGGACTTAAACAAAGAGGCATGCACAATGACCTATTTTAAGGCACAAAAGGACAACTCTTCAAAGCATTGAAAGGATAATAGATGCAAGCACACAAGCATGGAACATGGACTAAAATAACATGATAAGTGATTCCAAATCACTGAAATAACCCAAATAAAACATGCTTATGACTCACACAGTCAAAGCTAACAAGTTAGGATATATGGTAGCTATACAAAACATGGCAAACATGAGTGAATCAAGACCAAACAGAGCTTAAACACATCACAACATAGCTAAAATCTTCAAGAAGTCAAGCTAAAACATGCATGCATGATGGTCTAAATGCATGGTACATGTTATGACAATACAGGGGATTACAAAGCAAGTGCATGATGCAAACAATAGGCCACCGAACCAACATAAAACAGAGGTCTAATGCGATAAACTAACACCAAATACCCTCTGAAATGGAGCCAAATAAAGCTATGCAAACATGCTACCTTTATGAGCCCTAAATCCAAGCAAATGAGTCACAAAGGGAAAAGGGGTGTCCCTCCCCTATACAAGACCTCAAGACCACTTCTTCACTACTGAAAACCCTCTGGATTTTAGTGGTGAGAAGGCCAATACATGAAGGTACCGAAACTCAAAAAGAAAAGGCACAAAGAGAGGCCAAACAAGGCCAAAGAGGGAGTGGACAACCCCAAACACAAAAGTGACCTTAATGAAACATCTTAAGCATGAAAAATTAGAACTTTTATCAGTAGAACACTAAGCTTAAAACAGTATGCAAGATAAGCTAAAAGCCCATGCAAGAATAGGGAACATAAAGCAATAGTGCTCACCCTTGAAGAACACTTCAAGAACACCAACTTCAGTCCCTCCTTCTGATCAAAACCAACTTAAAAACTCTGAAACCAGCCCCTCAACACCTCAGTAACCGAAGTATAGTGTAACACTAGGTGTCTTAGTGCAAAACTAAGAACAAAAACCCCTTTAGAACACTATTACACACACAACCATATATAGAGAAGGAGATATAGAGATTGTGGAGAAGTGGTTTTAGAGATACTCTTCTGATCCTGAGGAGCGCTCGTGATCCTCCGATAGTCACTTGAAAGGAAATAAACACTCCGGTAGGGGGTGTCGAAATTAGCACTCCGACGGACAAGTCAGTCACCAGCTCTAGGTTACTTGTATTCTAAGTTAAATACCACAATTATCACATACCTCTCCAAGATTGTAGGTCTTCTATTTATAGTATTCTCCTCGGGTCTGGGAACTTGGCCCACTCATCGCCTCTATAGTGCATTCCTACACGGCACTTATTAGTAGGAACGCCGGCTCTTATACTCGGCCCCTCAACTGGATAGGGTAAATGCCGAATAGAAGTCACGTTCGAGGCCGTCCTGTCCTACTCTCATTGATCTAGAAGTTATTCGGCTCCCACAATTGCCCCCCAAACACCCTACTAGCAACAGTTTAGTCGGCGTGTTTGGCTCCTGGTCTGGAGGTTAGAAATCTGGCGGTTATTCCTCTTCCCGATGCGTATCAGAACGCGTTCATGCTCCTTGGTCATTGCAACGCTTTCCCGCCCCTTCGTACGCTGCCTCCATTTAATGCGATTTGAATTTGCCTTTTCGAATGTGTCTTCTGCACACTCAAAGATATCTGGTTCACCTTCTAGTGGGACTCCTGTACTCCGCGGCTTTTGCAACCTTTTGTTCCTCACCTTTTCCTTCTCCTCCTGTAAGTCTTCTTTCTCCTGCATTCTTTTTGATCCCTTTTTTATCTGCTTTTAGTTTTTTTTTTTTTTTTTTTTTTTTTTGTAATCCTTGGGTCGGCCAAAAAATGATAAAACATTTGAAGGACCTCCTTTCTGCGGATCGAATCTCCGGCTTTAGATGCCATTTCTCCATCCCCGATGACGTCCATCTGTCACTTCTGGCAGACAGCACCACTGATATGGTGAGGAAAGATGAGAACATGATCGTCTTTCCTCTTCTATCAATTGCCGAGGGTGGCGTCCGTTTTCCTCTTCACCCACTTTTGAGGGCCGTCTTTTGGTACTGGGGTCTCATCCTTCCCAGCCCAATGTGAATTTCTTCCGCATCATAATGGGAATTGTAGAAATAAATCGGCGTCTTAGAATTAATTTAGGTATCCCCGCCATTCGGCACTGTTACGTCCTAGCCAAATCTACTGGTCGGCTAGGACGCTACTTCCTTAGAACCAAGGATACTGATCACCACTTAGTGACCATGCTTGCTAGCTCTGGCAAGCGTGTCGATAACTTAATGGTCGTAGTCCGAGGCAATTGGGAATTCGGCGAAGGGGAAGATCGCCTAGATCCTGTGCCAAGGCAAAAAGGTGAACCAGGTGGCCGACCGAATCTCTTTGTTTTTATCACTTACATATGCATTTATTCGACACTGTATCTCACCTAAGTGTTTTATTTATGCCGGCAGCAATTTGAAGAGAGTGTTGACCTCAGACGACGAAGTTGTGCTCACAGAAATCAAGGCCGCGTTACAGTTCTTCGACTGTCCAGACCTTAAAAAGAAAGGGAGGGCAGCCCATATTCTGTTATGGTACGAGCCCACCTATACGACGTTTTCGGCGGTGGACAATATTCCCATCGCGCGAGGCGATGACCATCTGACGGCCCTGATCTTCCCCAGCTTCAAAAACTTGAGACAGATCGGCCTCGAATCATCTAACCCTGAGAACGAACAAGTGGTCAAACCAATCGCTGACGACCCAGAGGATTTGGCCGCGGACGTTGACGAAGCCATAAATTCGGCCTTCGAGGAAGCCGGGTTGAACTCTTTTGGCCCTCCTTCTGCATCAGGCCGAAGGGATGCCTACGAAGATATCTTTACAAACTTGGGAGACATTCCCGACGATTTCTCTAAGGATATGGCTGGAGAAAGCCTGACGCAGATGGCACGAAAAAGGAATGCCGAACGTTTGGCCGCCTGACAAAAGGTCGTAGCCGTTCGTTCCGGACTTATTCTGTCTGAATCTATTGCCCCGGCTGTTGTAGAAGAAACGGCTCACGTCGTCGTAGTCGAGACAGAAAAAGGGGTCGATCGCCCGATTGCGGAAATACAGCCGATTTCGAAAGAGCAGGGGGGAAAACGAAATGCAGAAGGTGAGGACGGCTCCGAAGGGGGTCCTACTGAAAAGCGGCCACGCTTAGAGGAGTCGGCCGTGGTCGCTTCTTTTGTTATCGAGCCAAAGATAGAAAATGTGCTGATCTCCTCCGAAGCGTCGGCTTTGAAAGATCCAGCCGTGGCCCTAAGCCTGGCTGCCTCGATCTCCTTGTCGGCGGACAGGGCAACCATTCATTCTGAGCCGGTTTTGGTGACAATAGCTTTAGCCGCCCAGTCGGCTCTTCTAGTATGTGACATTTTTGGTTTGGTTTACAGTTGATATTTCTCGGCATACGATGATTCTTTGTTTTGCAGATGGTTGGGAGGATTACAGAATTGGGCCGCCGCTAGCATGACGCTGTGGAAAAGATTGGCTGTTTGCAATCTGAAGTCGAGGGTCAAAGGAGCAAGGCGGAGTTTGAGGCGATGAGAGCCGCCAAAGAAAACGCACGGGTCGAGGCCGAGGAGGAAAAGGCCAGGACGGCGGATCAACTCAGAGCTGATGCCGAGAAGAGGGCAAATGCGAGCGAGGAATCGCTCAGGTTAGCCAAGGAGGCGCTTGCCAAGCTTGAGGCCGAATTTGAGGAGTTGAAGCAGGCCAAGGAGAAAATTGACTCTGAGTCTTTGGCGGCGTTCGAGGCGGGAAAAAGCTCTGTCCTTTAAGACTATGTAGAAGAGGTCCCCAAATTTGAGAATCGGGGGGTTCAAACACGGCTGGCTCAAGGCCCTTGCTGCCACTGGAGTTACATTGGCCATGCCAATTCTTTACGAGCAAGTGGATGTTGAGCCGCTTGAGTCTGACCCTGAGACTTGATTTGGGAGACGTTCTAGTTTTGCTAGGCTTTTCTTACTTGTTTTTTGTCTAGTAGATTTTCGTCTATTTTGGATTTTCATATGTAAAATGTCCGCTGTTGGCGCACAATTTTATGAATGAAAATTTTATATACTTTTCCAGACATTTTTTGTATTGTTTGTTGTGTGAGTAGACAACTAGGAGCATCAGTAGTTATGACAAAATGTCAAGACTACGTGAGCTGGCAGGCTTACGAACCAAATAACACTTTGATGCTAATTTTTGTGTTGATGAATCGATTCGTGGAGCTGTTGGGTCATTTGAACCAAATAGATTGATGAATCTGCCCTTGGCCGAGCGGGTCCACAATCGCAGCACACTGAATAACACGTTTATACCGATTCATGGAACGGCTGGGGTATTTGAGCCGACTGGATTGATGAATCTGTCCTTGCCCCAGCGGGTCCACAATCGTAGCTCACCGAATCACATTTTCATGATTCTTGTGTTGATGAATTGATTCGTGGAGCGGCTGGGTCATTTGAGCCGAATAGATTGATGAATCTGCCCTTGGCCCAGCGGGTCCACAATCGCAGCACACCGAATAACACATTTACGCCGATTCATGGAACGGCTGGGGTATGTGCTCGGCGCACGACCCGGTCGGCGCTAGGTTGTTTGGCGCTTCGACATTAAGGAGATTGCCTTGGAGGTGCTGTCCCCGCAGATAATAAATGGGTGTGTACTTCGTGAACGGGGGTCCTATTTACGTGCTCATTTAGCAGTTCATTCCAGCTCTTTCGAGGAAGATTAAACAAGCGAGAATGTTAGATAAACTTTTCTTCAACAACAAAGGAGAAACAAAGACGCTAGCTGAGCTGGGAGGAGCCATGAGTCGAAGTGGTGAGCCTTCACGCACGGGCAATAAGACTTCGAGGGATCGGGAAGGACGCCAATCTCCTCGTCGTTGGAGTAGGTCGCCTAGGAAGGACAAACAACCTCACCGTAAGTCTCCTCAACCAGGTCCAGGCAGGCAATCTGACGCGACTCCTTGTCCATTGAGTTTCGCGGTCTTTGTGGGTAATAGACCAATGACAGAGGTGGACTTAATTATTTGAGATCCAAACGTGGGAGTCGAGTTTGCTCGACAGATTTTCCCGCCCGAAGTTCAGCAGCCGATGGTAGGTCGACAGGATTTCAAAGTGTTTTGCGAAGGTGTTCACGGGGCGGTGAGGGGACTATACACGGCTTACGAGATTGGCATGCGTCTCCGCGTCGCTCATCGCGATATCGAACAGAGAGATGACCGCATTCGGAAATTGAAGGCTCGCGTCGAGAAGGCCGAGCGCGAACTAAGAAAAATCAAGTCTGCGGGGCCCCAATCGACCAGCCACCCCAACTCGATTGTTGAAGAGAGGGTTACTCAAAGGCTGATTAACGAAGCGATCGCCAATCAAAATACGACTAGCATGTTTGTGGTCGAGATTGTGAGGACAACGACTTATGAAAAAGGCTTCCACGACGGCCGAAAGATCGAAATTCAGAAAACCAAGGAGAAGCTCGCCGAAGAAGTCTGCCGATGCGAAGATCGCGGATTTAAGCACGGTTGGATCAAGGCGCTTCATCAAGCGGAGAGTCTCTGGACAACAGGGCTGGATTCGGCATTTCCGTTGTACCAACAAAATGATCTTCCCTTCTCTGCATTTGAAATTGAGAAGAGCGATGACGAAGAAGACGACGAGCCGAAGAAAACTTTGTAATACTTTGTAATGCTTTGTAAAAGTGAACTTATGTATTTACTAGCTGAATTTAATAAAATGCTTGATTTTCAGTTCTTTGTAGTAGCGCACTTGTTATTTATATTAGTATGCCCTTTATTTATATTAGATGCTTGGGCTGCTTGAACATTCTTATTCGGAATTTGAAAATTTTCTTCGGCACACGCGTAATTTCTGCGGGGCGTTGTTCGGCCTAAAGATTTGGATTGACTCCGAACTCGGGGACTCCAATTGGGCGATCGTGATATCTACGAAGGGCGCTCCGAATCCGAAGGATTTCTCGGCCTAAGGACGTCTTGCGCTGAGGGCTCTCCAAATCCGGAGGCTTTGATTTGGCCAATTGTGATATCCACGAAGGGTGCTCCGAATCTGGAGACTTTTTCGGCCCAAAGACGTCTTGCGCCAAAGGGCGCTCTGAATTCGGAGACTTTGTTTTGGCCAATCGTGATATCCACGAAGGGCGTTCCGAATCCGGAGGATTTCTCGGCCTAAAGACGTCTTGCGCTGAGGGCTTTCCGAATCCGGAGGCTTTGATTTGGCCAATCGTGATATCCACGAAGGGCGCTCCGAATCCGGAGACTTTAATTTGGCCAATCGTGATATCCACAAAGGGCGCTCCGAATATAGAGGCTTTGATTTGGCCAATCGTGATATCCATGAAGGGCGTTCCGAACCCGGAGACTTTGATTTGGCCAATCGTGATATCCACGAAGGGCGCTCCGAATCTGGAGGCTTTGATTTGGCCAATCGTGATATCCACGAAGGGCGCTCTGAATCTGGAGGGTTTGTCGGCCCAAAGACGACTTGTGCCCGATGGGGCACCTTTGAACTACGTGTGATAAATGAATAGGAAACTTTGTATTAGAAAAGAAAAAAGATGTACATAGCATTATGTCCCACAAGTCGGTTTAATGATAAAATTTGCGTAAATGTGTGGAATTCCAAGGCCGTGGCAGACTCCTTCCCGACATGTCTTTGAGCCGATATGCCCCTACTCCTGCGATTGAATCAATCCCATAGGGGCCGTCCCAGTTAGGACCTAATTTTTCATCGGTCGGTTTCTTGGCAGCTGGCAGTACCGTCTTCAGGACCAACTCTCTTGGTGTGTAGCGGCGCAGCTGAACACATTGATTGTACGACTTAGCCAGCTGCTGTTGATGCCGCGCCATAGATGCGAGGGCACGGTCTCTTCGTTCTTCAATTAGGACCAAGTCCAAGGCCAGCATCATATCATTTCGACCTATATCGAAAACTGCCGATTTCAGGGTTGGGAAGCCGATCTCCAGGGGTATAATGGCCTGGGTTCCGAAGCAGAGAGCAAATGGGGTTTCCCTAGTAGACCACCTTGGCGTAGTTCGATGAGCCCATAATACACTTGGCAATTCCTCGACCCATTCGCCTTTGGCCTTCTCTAGCCTCTTCTTGATGCCGTCCAAGATAGATTTGTTAGAGGCTTCGGCCTGACCATTGCTTTGTGGATAAACCGGGGTAGAAAAATAAGGCCGTATACCGTACTTGCTGCACAGCTCTCGGTAGACGCCACAATCGAATTGGGTGCCGTTGTCTGAGATAAGTGCTCTTGGAATGTCGAACCTTGTTATGATGTTTCTCCAAACAAATCGTTTCATGTCGGTGTCTTGAATATGGGTTAGTGCCTCCGCTTTTGCCCATTTTGTAAAATAATTTGTCGCGACAATCAAAAATCGCTTGTTACCGGGGGCACGAGGCAGTGGTCCGACGATGTCGAGTCCCCATTGGGCGAAGGGCCGTGGACTAGTTATGGAGCTCAGCTCTTCAGCAGGCAGGTGGGTCAAAGGAGAGAACTTCTGGCACTGTTCGCACTTTTTCACGTAGCGTTCGGCATCTGCCCTCATTGTCGGCCAGTAATATCCCTGCGTCACGGCTCGGTGGGCCAACGACCGCCGGTCAGAATGGGCCCCACAACTGCCCTCATGTATTTCATTCAAAAACTCTTCGACTTTGTCTGGGTGCACACATTCCAAATACGGGCCAGAGAGGGATTTTTTGTAAAGCCTTCCTTGCGGGTCCAAGTAGTAGCGCAAAGCTTTGTTTCGCAGCTTGTGCCCTTCTTTCTTGTCTTCTGGGAGCTGTTCGGAAGAGAGGAATGCGGCAATGGGATCCATCCAACTTGGTCCAAGTTCTATAACATTGACCTGGAATTCCTCCGAAGAGCCAATGCTCGGCTTTGGAATGAATCCTACCTCGATGGTTCGTTTAATCTCCTAGTTGATGGCGGAGGCTAGGCAAGCAAGGGCATGTACGTGTGTGTTCTGATCACATGTTATCTGGTTCAGCTCATGATGGTCTAATTTTGCCAGCAAGGAGTTGGCCGTTTTCATGTAAGCCGCCATACGGTCGTTTCTTGTCGTGTACTCCCCCTTTAGCTAATTGATCACCAGTTTTGAGTCACAAAATATAAGCAAACGCCGAGCGCCCAAAAGATGTGCGTTCCTCAAACCGGCTAGAAGAGCCTCATATTCGACTTCATTGTTTGACGCTTCGAAGCCGAGCTTGACGGCTTGCTCAATTATTGTGCCATCCAAAGCCATGATCACAACTCCTGCTCCGCTGCCCCGCTGCCCCGCTAGTTGGATGATCCATCACAGTACAACTGCCAAATGTCCCCAACATAAATCCTCCAGTTCGGCTCTGATCGACTCTCCTCAATGGACTTGAAATCGGCAAGACCCCCAGTGAATTCGGCAACAAAGTCAGCAAGAACCTGTCCCTTGATTGAAGTTCTCGGTAGAAACCGAATGTCGTATTGGCCGAGTTCAAAAGCCCACTTTGAAACACGTCCTGACGCTTCTGCACTTCGTAGTACTGATCGGAGGGGATAGTCTGTTAGTACCCCAATGCTATGGCCCTGGAAGTAATGCATTAGTTTTCTTGCCGCCATGACTAAGGCAATGATGAGTTTTTCCAGCGGAAGGTAACGTGTTTCGGCGTCAACCATAGCCTTGCTCACGTAATACACTGGCCGCTGCTCCCCCAGCTTTTCCTTTATCAGTACGGCGCTGACGGCCCTGTCGGAGACTGCCAAATACAAAATGAGCGGGTCACCAGCAGCAGGTGTTAACAAGAGTGGTACTGAGCGAAGGTAGGTCTTGAGCCCGTTGAAAGCGGCTTCACATTCGGCGGACCATTCAAAAGCCTTGCCCTGCCGTAGTGTATGGAAGAATTGTTGGCAGCGATCTGTGGACCGACTGATGAACCTGTTGAGTGCGGCGGCCATCCCCATCAACTTTTGAACCTCTTTTATCGAACGGGGGGAGCCGAGTTCCAAGATTGCTAAAATTTGCCTTGGGTTGGCATCGATTCCTCGGTGGTTGACAATGTAGCCCAAGAACTTGCCGGAGCCGATTCCAAACGCACATTTGGAAGCATTCAGCTTCATTTTGTATTTTCGTAAAATGCCGAATGTATTCTCCAGATCGGCTATATGATTTTGTTCTTCCTTGGACTTGACTACGATGTCATCAATGTACACTTCCATAGTGTGGCCGAGTTGCTCCTTGAACATGGCGGTGACCAGTCTTTGGTAGGTTGCCCCTGCATTCTTCAGCCCAAAAGGCATGACCTTGTAGCAGTAGGTTCCTCTTGGGGTGAGGAATGTAGTTTTGTCCTGGTCTTCTGGGTGCATGGCGATCTGATGGTAGCCTCGGTAAATATCGAGGAAGCTCATACATTGATGGTGAGCCGTCGCATCGACAAGTTGGTCGATTCTGGATAGGGGAAAACAATCTTTAGGGTAGGCTTTGTTTAGGTCTGTAAAATCAACACACACTCGCCAAGTCCCGTTTTTTTTCTTCACCACCATTGTATTAGAGAGCTACGTAGGGTAGGTCATTTCTCTAATTGCCCCGGCGGCAAGCAGCTTGTCAACCTCCTCAACAACGGCGACAGTGTGTTTTGCGCCTGACCACCAACTTTTCTGAATAATCGGCTTGCATTTTGGATCGACATTCAACTGGTGCTGAGAAATTGACGGATCGATACCTGGTATCTCATACGAAGTCCAGGAAAAGATATCCAGGTTATTGAGCAGGAAAGAGACCAACTGCTGTCTGTCAGCTTGATTCAGGGAGGAGCCGATCATGAAGAACTTGTTCGGGCTTCCATCGATTTCAACTCGGTCTAAACCTTCCGTGGCCTTTTCATTTGGGAACCGCCCAACATCGTCGAGGCTCTCTTGATCCGGGACCTCAATGGAATTCACTTGCAGTTCCTTTGGCGTTTTGGCAGCAAGGAGATAACATGCTTGTGCCGATTTCTGGGAGTCGCAGATTTGCTCAATACCTCGTTCCGTCAGGAAGCGTAGCAGCTGATGGTAGGTGCTTGGCACGGCTTGCATTGTATGCAACCAGGATCGTCCCATGATGAGATTATACGGCGATGGCAACTTGATGATCAAGAATTCTACATCCACTGTTCGGGAGCCTACTCGAACGGGTAGCCTGATTTTCCTCAATGGATACTCTGGATTGGCATTGAAGCCGAATAGTGGATAAGGGGTCGGAGAGAGATCGGATTCGGAGAAGCCGAGTTTGGTAAAAGTCCTATAGTACATAATCTCCGAAGTGCTCCCCGGATCAATGAGTGCGCGCTCAACTGTGAACCGGTTTACGCATAACTCGATTATCAAGGGATCAATGTGGGGCAGTGTTACTCCGGCTAAATCTGAATCATCAAAAGTAATGCCCTTGGCTTCGTAGGGCCGTTTAGTCGACGTGAGTTGGTTATGAGGCTCAGACTCTGACCGGATCGTGTGCACCGCTGATGACATCGGCAGGCTGTATATCATGTGGATTATGCCGAGAGGAGGTGAATCCTGTCTTAAGGCTATTGCAGTGTTTGGGACCGCCGGTGCTTTGAATTTCTTGGGTAGCACTGCCTTTGTAATTCGTCGGACAAAAGGATTGTGTTGATCTGCATCCGAGCTGTTTCTTCTTTGCTTGAGTCTTATACGGGGCCTCTCTTCAGAAGAACTGGAAGTGTCAGCTCGGGCTTTCTTCTTGAGCTCCGGGGGTAATGAGTCGGAGTTGTTATTAGTGTCTTGTTGTCGGGCTTGAGATCGTCGACCATCTGTCCTCACGAGTTGCTCCGGGCCTTGGTGTGCGGCTTGTTTGGACTTCGCCACCTCCGAGGCCAAATCCAGGCGGAGACGTTCGTTCTCTGCGCTCATGTTCTCCAACCTTTGTTCGTTTTTCTTTGCCTGTTCCATGATCGCTTGGATTGCTTCATGTTCTGGAGTCGAAGGTGAGGTGAAGTTCAGGGCGTGTTTTACGGGGGTGGTGTCCGGTCCAAGCATGTTCGTTGGAGTGAGGTCGTTTCTCTGCGTGGTTTCATCAATGACTATCGGAGGGTCCTCCGTTACGCCCACCATAGATGTGTTTGAGTATTCCCACAGACAGCGCTAGTTATGGAGAAGTGATTTTGGAGATACTCTTCTGATCTTGGGGAGCGCTCGTGATCCTCCGATAGTCACCTGAAAGGAAATAAACACTCCGGTCGGGGGTGCCAGAATTAGCACTTCGACGGACAAGTCAATCACCAGCTCTAGGTTACTTGTATTCTAAGTTAAATACCACAATTATCACATACCTCTCCAAGATTGCAGGTCTCCTATTTATAGTATTCTCCTTGGGTCTGGGAACTTGGCCCACTCTTAGCCTCTATAGTGCATTCCTACACGACACTTATTAGTAGGAACGCCGGCTCTTATACTCGGCCCCTCAACTGGATAGAGTAAATGCCGAATAGAAGTCACGTTCGGGGCCGTCCTGTCCTACTCTCGTTGATCCAGAAGTTATTTGGCTCCCACAGAGATATATGGATATATAAGCTGTGTCTCAGAGTTGTTCAACCTCTAGAAAGGGAGGGGAGGCCCTCTTCTTATAGAGGATGCAATCCAAAGCTTCCAAGGGAAGCTAAGTAAATGATGAAATCCCTCCATACACATGTATGGAGGGCAGGTTCTGTGCTCACCAGCTGGCACAGCTGGCATGCACAAAGCCTAAAAAAGGTAAAGAAAAGGTTCCGGCCAGCAAAAGGGCCGGTCAACCAATATCTGTGGCCGGCCGACCACAAAAGGGTGTCGGTCGGCCAAACACTCGGCCGATAGCAACAATACATGGTTGATGGCATCATGCCATAGCCGATGGGTTTCAGGGATGGCTAACAAGCCACTTCCCATACTCAGAAGCACAAAACACAAGCCCTTGGTGCTCAAACAAAGATAAGACAGTCAGGTTGAGAGATCCTAAGGCACGGCGCGCAGCTAAGTCCTTCGGGAACTCAAAACGAACACGATCATGGATGATCATCGAGTGTTCCGACGATGACATCCAAGTCTTGAGGACGGTCAAAAATGGGGTGTCTACAGGCATACATAAACGGCTGAACAATTCAAGACATCATGTCCACTGATTAGCTAGTAAGTCTGATAAGCTTTCATTAGGAAAGGTTCAAAATCACAAGCTACCTATCCTGATGCAGGGTATTTCCTTAATGTACTCTCTCTTTGGCTGCATATTGTTACATGTCATTTTCGTAAATTTTATTTATGTGGGAGATTATTGGAAAAAATGAATTAAAATTTACTCCAATAGTTGTTTCGTGAGATGGAAGGATGTGTCCTTTTAAAGGGTTATAACCTTTCTGAAGAGTTACGGAGAAATCTATAAATTCCATCTCCCTCACTTTGATTTGGATGGAGAATTCGTTATTTCTTCTTCATCTTTGCATTTATTCTTCATATTTTTCCTGAGTATAATTTTTCTTATAAAGAGAGTGCATGCACAACGAAATTTGCTAGGCTTGCAATAGTAGTGCTGCTAGTACAAGTTATTGATCGTTGTATCATGGGAGATAGATGTCCATTGAATCCTAAGCACCGATGGGAGGACGAATCTGTCTTAAGAAAAGAGTGTCATACACTCGACTCGATCATGTTTTATCTATTTATGTACTGTAAGTTTTATTTTAGTTTTGGTTTTGCCTAAAAATCGTTTACATATTTTTAAATTAGATTTTCCATATAGTTTGGTATTATTTTTCTAACATCTTTTACCTTTCCTTTTTTCTTCTTCAATTCCCCTTTACAAGTTTCCATAGGTTATTGAGTCATTGTGAGCACACAACACAACAAAGTTGAGGACTATAATGAAGAGCATTCATTACGAATAATTGGCTTAGGAGTTTGTGTGCAAAGGTGATTGATATGTGTTCTTATTGGTTAATCCAATTATTTTTTCCGGTACTCATTCACCAAGTTGTAAGTATTCTCGCATTCTTTCCTTCTTCCTATGCTACATCCATTTTGATTATTTCTTTGTTTATTCTGAATTTTTTATTTTTATTTTTTTATCGAAACCCATGCACCAAAGAAAGTAAAGTCGAGATTGCAAGACTCTCAGGATTGCAAGGCTACCAGTGAATCATGCAAGCAGTAAATCTATGTATGTTTTTCTTCTATTTAATCTATTTGAATTAGAAATTAAATTTAAATTAATATTTTTTTATTGTTGACTTTGTTTTGCTTTGTATATATTCCCATACTACTACTTATTTGAACTAATTCTTACAACATTGCATTGTTGTGGGATAGGAAACTATAATGATTTTTCATTTAAAATGCTCTATTAGCTCAAAAAAATTTATCTAAATTTTTAATTTTTAAATTTTAGTAAATACACATGGCATAGAAATATTAGTCCATCTAAATATCTATAATTTTGAAAATTAAAAATCTGAAAATAAAATGTCAAAAATAAAATTTATCCATCTAATTTGAAAGTTAAAAACATTTAAAGGAAGTTCCAAATATAACTTTAGTCTTATTTAATTTCAAAATTAAAAATATTTACTTAAAAAAATAAAAAAGAATGGAAAGGCATAATTTTATGTCTTCCTATTCTATATTTGAGTGATTCTCTCATTTAAAACCCAAAAATTATGGGATAGTTTTCATAATTTTGAATTTTAAAATTTATTTCTTCACAGGTAACCAATTAGATTTTTTTTTCAATTTTTTAAATAAAAAAATTAGAAAAATTAGTTTGAGAGATTAGAGCACTCAAAAAATTAGTTTGAGGAGAATTTATTTATTTATTCGTTTAATTCGGATATTATGTAAGACACAAGAATAATAATAATTTTTTTAAATTGAAAATTTGATTTTAGGCAATGATCAATTTGAATTTGAATTGATCTTCTTATATATATATATATATATTATTTTAGGTAAAGATGTTATAAGATTTTGAAGAAATTTTATTTATTATTTTTTTAATTCAAAAATTATATGAACAGATTTGAATTGATCCTTCTTTGATTTATTGTAGGGAATGAAGGATTTTAGGTAAAGATTTTAAAATATGAACAAATAATTATTTAATGGGGGGTTTGGTGATAGACCCCTCACTATATAATTTATTTTTCAAAAGGATAAGAATTATATAGGTATTTTTAAAACCCCATAATATTTTAAAACTTGTTTCTTTTACTATATTACCCTCATATCTATCAGCTCTCTTATTAAGCCATCCTCATAGTGTATTTCAGAGTAAAATTTTACTTTGAAAGTACAATTTTACCCTAAATCATAGTAAACTTTACAGAGTAATATTTTACTTTGAAATTACAATTTTACTTTGAATCAAAATAAAGTTTACTATGATTGAACGTAAAATTTTAAATTTTGTACCATGAGTAAAATTTTAGTCTGAAAGTATAATTTTACTCTGAATCAAAGTAAAATTTTAAATTTTGTACCTTTTCCACTTCCACCAACCGATGGCGAACCAGATCTACGGACTTTGTTGGTGCACCATTGTTGCCTTTATATCTAAAGCCCTCAGATCTGAATCTCTCGCATTTTAACTTTCTCAAACTCGTTTTCATCATTTTCCTTCCCAACATGACAACACGAGGAATAGAGCAAAAACATGAGGGTTTGGATGTAGTGAATCTGAGAAGAGAAAAAAGAGATAGAGAGATTCGATGACGGTGCAGTGGAGGCGACATCGAGAACGGTGGTGAACCAACTGTGAGAACTAACCTTTGGTGGAAAAATCCAACCAGTGATGCACACTCTCTTCTCAACCTCGTCATTGGTGAGAGACCATGAACCGATGATAAATGATGCAGAAGATTGGGAAGATGAGAGGTTTTGTAGTCATCGCCAGCGGTGGTTGTGGTAGCGGAGGTGAGGTACTCGGTGAAGGATTAGCGGCGGCTTCTCGGTCGGGCGATGGGGGAGATCGACGGAGATTAGGAAAGGGAGAGGGTAGAATAGTCTGATAAAATATTTAAATAATAAATTTTGTCTTTTATACAAGATTTTATAATTACGAGGGAGTTTTGAAAGTATAATTTTTTTTTTGGTCCTTTTAACAATAAAAGGAAGGTAAGAGGAGTTTATAACCAAATTTTCCTTATTTAATTCATTTTTTTAAATTGGAAGGCCAACAAATTGTATTTCTATATTTGATTTTAGAAAAGGACGAATTTAGGCAATTATCTTAGAAGATGTGTTTAAAAAGATTTTATTTATTTGTTTGTTTAATTTAAAAAAAAATTATTTATTTATTTTTTAATTCAAAAATTATATGAACATATTTGAATTGGTCTTTTTTTTTAAATATATTTATTTAAGGGAAGGAAGGATTTTAGGTAGATTAACAAATAAATATTTAATTTATTTCTTTAAATTGAAAGTTAAACGAGCTATGATTATGTATTTGATTTTAGAAAAAGATGAATTTTAGACAATGATATTAAGAAATGGGTTTGAAAATATTTTATTTATTTATTTGTTGTTTAATTTAAAAATTATGTGAGATACATAAATATTTATTATTTTTTTAAATTGAAAAATTAATTTTAGGCAATAATCTTAGAAGATGGGTTTAAAAAGATTTTATTTATTTAATTTAGAAATGATTTAATTAAATTTCATTTAATTTAAAATATTAAAATTAAATTATTTATCCGTTCATAAGAAATGGAAGTAAAATTAACAGCAAAAGTAGGTGCAAAGGCAATACCGAGTTGAAAAAGTCAAGGGAGCTGACCAAAGATGGGGTCCCACGCACAGGTGACCAAATCAGTACTCTTTGCTTTTGTCAGAAATAAAGAAAACTAAAAAAAACAGCTGTAACATAAAAATCAAACAAACAGTCCTCTGACTAGCGCTGTGAAATTAAAGAAACAATAAAGACATCAAAGTCAATAAGGAAGGGAGGCCACACACAGCTTTGGTTTCACAGCGAATCCAAGACTACAACCCCCCTTCCCAAACAAAACCCAAATTGCTTTTACAAACCCGAACCCTTCAATTCCTTCCTAATCACACTGCATATATATTGTTTATTTGTAAAAAAAAAATTAGAAAAAAAAAAAAATCTTTACTTGAATTGAATACATATCTATATTCTGTACGAGGACTCAGTCAGCAGCATAGAAAAACCCATATCTCCCTTTCCTTTTTCTTGTGTTTTCTTGTTATTGGTGGATCGGCTTCTGAATTCTCAGGTACCCATCTGTTAATTTTCTTGATTTTTTTTAAAAAAATTTATTCTGGGTATGTTTGTTTTGATGATCTGAATGATTTGAGTTGACTGATACAGCTTGTGAAATTCAGGGTTTTGTTTGGAAGAAGAGCTAGTAGATGTTGAGTTGGAGAGGTAGAAGGTGAACTGGGTCTGACTTTTTTTTATGGATAATTTATGTTGCTTCGGTTCTCAGGTGGGGATACTAAAACAATTTATGAATTTGTACTATCTTTTTTAGTTCCTGCATACTTTTTTGGTGAATTTTATGGTATGGTTGTTGAATCTCTCTCTTGAAGTTGATGATCCATTAGATTTGAAGGTGGGTTTTGTGTTTTGGAGATTAAAATTTTGGGGGATTGTCTGTTTATGGAAATTTTAATTAGGGTTTCAGTTGAAAAATGGGGAAAGTCTAAATTATGTTGGTTTGTAAGTTTAAATTGTATGGATTATCCTTCTCATAAAGAGATCTTGTGATGTCTTCTCTGGGAAGCTCTTCTGATTTGTGAAAGAAATCAATTTTCTTGAAAGGAGTTTCTGATCTTTGCTGGATTTTGAGATTGGAACTATTGAGTGAGGGTGAGTTGTCTGTTCTTATCCCTAGTGCTATGTTTGGATCTTGGATTTATTTAGGGAAAGGAAGGTAATAAATTTAATTTAATTTTCTCTTGATCTTTTCCCTTTTCTTTTTTCTTTTCCTTTCCCTCCCAAAATCCCTCATCCAAACATAGACTAAGGGATTGCTAGTACTGTTTTTCCAGTATGTTGATTGATGAGGTAACTTGTGGCCATGAGGATATTTTCTGTGTTGTATGAACTCTTCTATTTCCTCCAAAGTATCCATGTGTTTGACTCCCGCGGTACCCAATTTAGACACTTGGATCCTTCAATTTTTCACAAAGTTTGAAGAATAAGAAACTTGCATTTGCTAGAAAAGAAACATTTATAATCTATAACATAGATGAAAGATAAAAGTTTCACTTTTTTATTATTTATTTATTATTATTATTATGAAGAAAAGTTAAATAATTTCGAGTACATTTCTATATAATTTAGAACATCTCATCGAAGAATATTATATAATATGTAATATATGTGTGCGCATAACAAATCTCTATACCCATACCCAACACTTTTACCTAAGTCCATGTAACATAGGATATTTGTGGTTTGATCATATGGATTTACAAATTGTTACTCTCATTTTTTTTTTCACTTGAAGATGTTTGAACAAACAGTTAGTGGGACAGGATGTTGTATTTCTGTTATGCAAGGTATGTTTTAAAGCTGAATGTTTTCTATCACTTCAGTTCTCAGGGGGACGATCGTCAGGTGGCTCTGGCAAAGGAAGAAGCCATCAAGGGCCTATCAAGTATGGGTTCAATCTGGTAAAAGGGAAAGCAAATCATCCCATGGAGGATTATCATGTTGCTAAATTTGTTCAATACCATGGACGTGAGCTTGGACTATTCGCTATTTATGATGGGCATTTGGGAGATAGTGTGCCTTCCTATCTGCAAAAGCATTTGTTTCCCAACATTCTAAAGGAGGTGGGTTGTTGGTTTGAAATCACTTTGGGTTTGGCCATTGCTTTTTTAGTAGCTTTATGCGGTTGGTAATTGCTAAAAAGTTGTTCTGTTGGGTCTTTTCAAACTTGCTTTTTGGTGAGAAATTATCATATCACCCTTAGGCCATGTTTGTTTGGGCGGACTGGATAGGTTAGATTAGTAACTAATAGTCTTAGACTACGAATCCCTTTAGATTGTGTATCCTATCCTATGTTTGGATTGAGTTAGAATTATAAGGAGGGATTAATAAAATATTATCTAATTCAATGTTTGTTTAAGGGGATGGGAATGGATGAGACATGACAGGACATGAGACATCCAATATATTGACTGTAATACCTCTATTATGGTCATTTGACAAGTTAGTCCAGACTTTGATTTAGTCCCTTAATTTATATCCCACCCCCTATGTGGGATCAAATAGTTTATCATATATGGGATATTATATCCGAATGGATTGTTAGTCCGCATTTCAATTTTTAACCAAATATCGGATTAATAATTTTATTGGACTATTAGTCCAATCCCAAGCACATTTCTGCCCAAACAAACATGATCTTATAGTATTGGGGAGCCTCTGCAAGGATATAGTGGAATTTTTGAAAGTATTGAGGTAAAATCATCTTTTCACAAATTTGATAAAAAATTTGCTTTTTTATGGAGAAGTAACTCTAAACAGGCTTATTTGCTTTTGATTTTTTTTGCAAAAAAACTGCTTATTTAGATCTACTCAATCAGGACCTTAATATGTAATTAGGATTTCTATTATGGTTTCGGACAACATATGCTATTTAACCATGTTTTCAAATCATTTCAGGAGGAGTTTTGGACTGACCCGAATAGGTCCATTTCTAAAGCTTATGAAAGAACGGATCAAGCAATCCTATCACATAGTCCTGACTTGGGTAGAGGTGGATCTACTGCTGTCACTGCAATTATTATAAATGGTCGAAAGCTTTGGGTGGCCAATGTTGGTGATTCACGAGCAGTTCTTTCAAGGGGAGGGCAAGCGATTCAGCTGACAATTGATCATGAGCCCAATACGGAGCGGGGTAGCATCGAAGACAGAGGGGGATTTGTCTCAAACATGCCAGGTTCAGTCTATGGCCTATTCTCACTTGTGTCATATCAGAAGCTAATCTTATATGCTAGTATAAGGCTTCTAAAATTAGGCAATCTCTGTGTGCTTGAATCTAGTCATCAATTCTTAAGCAGGATCATAATTGCATTTTCCCCCCTCAGGTTTTGGATTTATGTTATGAGTTTTAATGATGTAGGATTTGGAAACAACATGCATAACTTTCATTTTTCTTGAAGAAACTTAGTCTATAATCTTAATATATATGTATTAATTCACTAATAAAATATGTTCATATTTTGTTAGAAATATAAGAGTTCTAGTAGTTGGTGAAAATATCTTTCTCCTAATTTGGCCCCCCTCAAGTTAAATTCCTGGTTCTGCCCCTGGTTGTTGATCCAAAAACGAAACAGAAAAGCAGTTGGGGTGTTTGTCGTTTAGTGGAGCTGGTGGGTGAAGCAACTGGTTGAAGCCCATTTGGGAAGGGGCAATGAACTATTTTTTGGGAAGACTGAAGTGTAGCTTGAGATGATTGGAGTGTAGGTTTCTACAAATAAGGGATAGGTTTTGTGAGATTGAAGTGTGTGATACGAAGAAGAGGGGTTTGGTGACTGACCACTAAGCCAACCCTTATATAGACTATTCTTTTTAGATTAGAAAACACTGATGTTGTAATTTGTTTGACTTGCCTCTATTTAACATCTTGGAAATGGAACAATGCCTGACAAATGGGGAAGCACTTTGACTCCAATAGATAAGAATAATGGTGATTATTCTTAACTTCAGGTAACTCGTTCTGTTCCTTGTCTCTGGACTACCAACACCTTGCAGTAGGGAATTGTGTTTTCATGATTGATTGTCCTTTGATGATATACCTTTAGTCAAGCAACAAGAGTTTACATAGTATAAAAATGGTTTTCAGTAAAGGCTTAAACATAAATTATGAAGAGGTATTTTCATGTTTTAATTATAAAATGTTATTTTTGTGTTCTCAGCCAAGAATGTACAAACTAAAAGTGAGATTGGAGGAATAATTAAAATTATCAGCAACAATCTGCAAAAGTACTACTTTTTATGTTTTCGTTATCTATGATAAGGACAGTATACATGCAAAATGTTTTATTTGAAATTACAGGGGAATATTCCATTGCTATATGATGTTTGAGTAGTTAAAAAATGATGTTGAAAAAAATGAATGAATGCAGTTGAAAGGAGTAGGTTAATAGAGGTGTTACCATAAGCCACCAGCTGTTAGATTGAGTTGTATCTCTTGTCACTGTCACCCACCCCCAATGGGAAGGTGCATGGTCTAAGTACTATGGGTGGGATACAAGGTTTGGTGTCTTACTTATCCCGAGGAAAAAAAGGGGTAAAGGTCTTTTCCAATGCTGAACACAATCAATGATAGAAGTTATTATACAATATGTTCCTCGGGATAAGCAAGACACCAAACCCTGTATCCCACCCATAGTACTTAGACCATGCACCTTATCATTGATTATTATACAATATGTTCCAGCCATTTGAACACAATCAATGATAGAAGTTGATATTTGGTATTGAGTTTTATGCTTTTGAACTCGGTTTTAAAATCTTTTCCTTTGGTGAAGATATAGATATCCTTATTTGTCTAAATTGCAAAAAAAATTTCGTTATCCTACTTCAGTATTTCACTTTAGACAGACCCTAATGCAAATTTAAGCTGATCTCTGGTTTGTGTTCTTTTTACTTTTGAGTAATTGTTTTTGATAAATGCTGCACACTCAAGACCTTACTTCTATCCTTCCTGTTCTCTACTACTAAGTTTTGCATCTCTCGGAGAAATAGAACAAAAGTTACAAAATCCATTGAAGTTGTTCATTTCGAAAGCTAATTGCAAATTGGGGTCCTTGGTTTTTTTCACCTTTCATCTACATTTATACATCAGATCTTGAAATGGAATAATTCATGTACATTTTTTGGTATGGTATAAATAGTCATAAACACTTCTGTTGCATAATTTCAGGAGATGTTGCAAGAGTAAATGGCCAACTGGCTGTTTCTCGTGCTTTTGGGGACAAGAACCTGAAATCACATCTGCGGTCTGATCCTGATGTAACAAATGCTGATATTGATGGCGATACTGATCTTCTCATCCTTGCAAGCGATGGTTTATGGAAGGTGAAATTCTTCTCTCTCTCTCTCTCTCTCTCAACTAGTTTTAACCGTTAATGATTCAGACAACCGTCTCTAATTGGATTACATTAGCTGAAATTAGATAGTTTAGCGACTAAATAGACAAAATTAATAGTTTAAAGATGAAATAGAAAAAATGGTGATAGTTTACAAGATAAAAGAGAGATTAACCCTTATCTTATAGATACTGCCGTTTCTTTTTCTTATTTTGCTTGCAATTAATCCAGGTCATGGCTAATCAAGAAGCGGTTGACATTGCGAAGAAGATCAGGGACCCACAGAAGGCGGCAAAGCAACTAGTAGTCGAAGCATTGCATAGAGAGAGTAAAGATGATATCTCGTGTGTTGTTGTTCGTTTCGGGGGGTAAACGACGAGTATAATCCCGGCATGCAGGATTGTATATTAGTGGGGGGTTTTCTGTTGCGGGGATGCGATTCTATACTTCTTAAAAACAAGTTTTAAGCCCTTGTGGTGTCTGGCATGAGGATGGAAGTTATTCCAGAACAGGTTATATACCCCTTTCCTTTCGCTGGTCGTGTAATATGTAATTTTATTTTTGTACTCGGGTTGTGTGGTTTGTTGTTGCTCGATTTCTTTGTTACGTAGATTCATACCATTATTTTTGTATAATATGTGCAGCGACTGAAAAAGCTGTGCTGTCGACAGCCATGGATTCTTGTAATAACGAAATAGGATGTATGCATTTGTTGTGAATGGACAAAACTGTTGTCTTGTTGGTATATTACAACAACTGCTTGGTTGGAGATTGGATATGCTTCACGCCTGTGCTGATTGATGAGGGCATTATGAAGCTCTTGATACTCCTCATATCTGATGCTTGCTGCAATTTAAATGGGTTGCTTAAATTTTATTTATTTACTGTAGAGATTATATGTCACATAAGTTTGCTGTTGTTTTTACATACTGCTTATGCAGTAAAATAATTTGAATAAATTGGTTATTTTAAAGTTGGGTTGAGTTTTTTTTTTTTGTGCAGCTCATGGAGTTGTACAAAATCATCATCATCTTCTTTCTTTATTTTTTTTTTTATCATTTTTTTATAAAGGGAAATTGAGACACAGTTAACTGAAATAATTTGAAAATAGTTTATTATTACGAAGTAAGAAAAAGAAGGTAATTTCTGTTTTATGATTATCAGTTTATAACTTGCTAGAAGTTGTCGCCAAACAGGGTGCAACACACAACAATTTGTGTCATTTTGAACCTCATGGGGTTGCAGCAAAAATCTGCTATTTGGCCCTATTCATCTATTTGTTATATGACTAGGCAACCTCATCCTGATTACTATTTAAGTATTTTTGCTCTAAATTTACAAATAATTGGACAAAAATGATATGACAAAAGTTGATTTGGTCTGTGCTATGAGTCAAGGAGCAGCTTGCAAAGGACGTAGTCTTATTGTCAATTTTTTGAAAAGAAAAATGCTTGGAACCCTTAAAGTTGGGGACTCTCATGATTTTTAAAATGATGCGGGTTAATTATGTGTTTTTATTATTTTATTTTATTTTTTTATTTTTTCTTGGACCAATCACAGTGGGTAGAGGTTGCGGAGGTCGTGTTTTTTTGAGAGTCTGTAGTATTATTGTTTTGGAAAATAGCTTTCACGTGGATCATTTTTTTTGAAATCCAAAACTTAATTTTCCAATCGGACCACAAAGTGAGTTTTATTTATTTATAACTTAATCTTCCAATCGGACCACAAAGTGAGTTTTATTTATTTATATTTTATTTATTTGGGTTAGAAATTTAAATCCCAAACTCGATCAGAAAATCAATAGGCTTAAAACTAAGTAAGTTTGACTTGTAAGTCAAAATATCAATATTAAGCCCTATAAAAATAAGATTGGGTAGAATGAACTGAGCGGTCAACATGCATGTGTTCATTACTATTTTCAAGACTAACATCCAATAAATTATTTTTTGATAATTCATTAGGATATCTCATACTCAGCCCAACTCAATGAAACCTGAATTAACTAAAATCACGTCATGTTTTTTTTTTTTTTTTTTTTATCTTCCCAAAATGATCACACAATTTTAATAAACATTTATTATTTATTTTATTTTATGGAATGACGTGGATGATTAATTCATCCTAACATAATTAACTAAACAAAGCTCATATAACGTATGACGGTTATAACTGTCTTTCATTCTTACATATATTTGTGTTAGAATTTCTAATTTTTCAAGATTTAAGAAATTTGGTGGATTTCAGGCTCAGATCCTTAAGGTTAAAAATAGGAAACTAACAAGCCCTATTCCTTTGGTAATATACCCCAAAATAATTTGTGGACTAGTTGTGTCTCTCGCCCTAGCCATTTGATCCTTGGAAACAAAAGCCACGTGGACCCACTATTTTAGAATTTAAGTTTGGGATTTTCTATTCTTTAAATAAAAATTATTGAGACTTTGAGATCTCAAATATACACAAATATCATGACATTTGGAAATTATATCAAGAATATCTCAAAATTTCATGAACATTACTAAATGAAATGATTTTGGCTAATATATATGACATAATTTTGTAAGACAAACTATTAATTAATCAACTTTGATAGAGACCCCCTCAATCACCAATCCCTACCACCCTCCACACACGTGGGGGTTGGTGATTGGAGGAAGAGATTTAAAAAAAAAAAAAAAAAGAAATCTGGCCAATCACAGGCCAAGGGAGTCGTGGGGGTCACTATTTAGAGGAGTTCTGGAACATTTTTGTTAATTAATTTTACTAATTGTAACAAACGACATCAACAAATAAATTGAACTATGGAGAATGGTTTTCTTGCATTTGTCCTATTAAATTTTGAATCAACAACAAAATTATTTTTTTATCTTTTTTACTTTCCATTGCTTCTTTTTACAGGAAAAAAAGAACAAAAAAAATTAAAAGGTAAGAGAGTAATTGACTTGAAGTGCCAATTTCATATATCACCTGTCTTTTGCTAAATATATACCCACTTTCACAATTGGCTTCCCAAAGTTTGTCACTTCCTTTTGAACTTTTCATTTCTCTAAAAATTCCTCCATCCATTCCTTTACAACCCATATATGCTATAATATATATTTCCAAAATCATCCATTTCTAAATCTAACTCTTTCCTAGGATTGGTTTTACATGCAATGCCAACCCTAGAAAAGAAAAAGAAAATCACATCAACCTTCATATGACCAAATGATGAAGTTCTTGATTCAAAAATACATGTGGGAAGATTGAAATATTATATAGCATCCTCCAATTTGTTGATCTTGTTTGGTTGCATTTCCCTTTTCTTCTTCAATGAAAAGTTGAAAACTCCCAATATTTCATATAGTTTTCATTTTTGTGCTAAAATATTTTTTAAAAATTCGAAAACATGTCGGTGTTGTTTCCTAAATAGTGAGTTTGTTTTTACTGAAAATTTAAAAACATTAATATTTTCATATCAATTTCATCTTTGAAAAAAAAAATTAAAAAATTCGAAAACAAAACATCTTGTTGGTAGAAAGTGGGCTGCTTTATTTAAAAAAAAAAAAAAAAAAAAAACCAGAAACAATTCTGGGTGTTTTTTATTGCTTTTTTTGGAAACAAAAAGACATGAAAAAGTTAAAAACACCCACCATTTTCATTTTTATGCGAAAATAACTTTTGCAAATCGCAACACGTCTTGTTGCTATTTCTTGAGATGTGAGTTGTTTTAAAACAATTTTTTCAAGCATAGTATTTAGAAACAGTTTGTCAAACAAATTCTTAGCACTTTGAAGTTGAAAATGGCGAAATGCTTTAGCTTCACGGCATCTCGAGATTTTTTCTACCGGTACTTCTTTGCTTATACCGGCCTTCGCTCCGTGACTGCCGACCTCGGCGACAACACCGTGATCCACTGCTGGGTTCCCAAAATCCATAACCCCACAAAACCCACCCTCCTCCTCATCCACGGCTTTGGCGCCAACGCCATGTGGCAATACAGCGACCTCCTTCGCCACTTCGTCCCCCGCTTCAACGTCTACGTACCGGACCTCCTCTTCTTCGGCCGGTTCGTTTCCCAACTCTAACACTGTGTTGGGTTAGAGGATTTAGAAAGGTATTTAAAAAGATAAAGGAAAAATGTGCGTGAAATTTAGGTGAAATGTATTCACATCTCACCTATGTTTGCCCTTTCATTTTTCAAATCCCTTATCAAATCCTCAGATCAAACTCAAGGTAAGTCATTATAACTAAATCCACAATTTTGTCTCGTTAAAAATATAATAACATTGACATTTTCAATAACTAAAATATTTTGTCGCTAAAAATGAATTTGTTCCTAAATTTTTGTATGTTATTTCACTTGCATTCATTAATTATTTATATGTTATATATATATATCTCCATTATTTTATTAATTAAAATTGTATTATTGTACGATATTTTTATAAAAATAACTGATAAAAGTGTAAAATAAACTATTAAATATTTGTTGAATGATAGATGATGTTCTTCATGCGTGTCTATGATGACCTTTGAAATTCATGAATAATTTAAATCTCACAAATTATTACTATTTTTTTTTTCTTGTTTAGATGATAATTATTTGGGAGAATTATAGCCCAGTGAATTTTTTAATTTTTTAGGTAAATATATGGAAAAATTTAAAAGTTCAATTATTAATATTAATAAAGTTTACTACTGTATTAATGTGTATTTATTTCTTAAATTTTATTGCTTGATAATTTTATTTTTATTAAAATTCCAACAGCTCCTCCACGGGTCGGCCGGAGCGGAACGAGGCATTTCAGGCACGGTGTTTGATGAGGTTGATGGAGGCCCATGGGGCGGTGTCGGTGGCGGAGAAGAAGAAGATGAGTTTGGTGGGGATAAGTTATGGTGGGTTTGTTGGGTATAGTATGGCAGTGCAGTTCCCGGAGGCGGTGGAGAGGATAGTGTTGTGTTGTACCGGGGTTTGTTTGGAGGAGAAAGATGTGGAGAGTGGGTTGTTTAAAGTGGCGGATTTGGACGAGGCGGCTAGTATTTTGATGCCCCAAACGGTGGACAAGTTGAGGGAGTTAATGAAACTTTCTTATGTCAAGCCTCCTAGAGGGTTGCCTTCTTATATTTTGTCTGATTTCATTCAAGTAAGTTACTTGCATTCATTCAATGAAATCAGATAAAAAAGGTTACTTGCGTAGTTGTTACCAAAAAAAAATAAAAATAAAAAAAATAAAAATAAAAAATAAAAATTAAAATTAAAAGAATTACTTGCATAGTTTTCTAGTTTCAACATTGCTACTATTATCCAAAAATTTGGAAAATGAAAAATCGTTTACAAATAGAATTTTTATATATTAAAAAGAAATTGCTAAAAACTATTATTAATATTGCAAAAAAATTGTATAAAAGAATATGTAAAGATTGTATTGAGATTATAAATATTATAGTTCTTATTGACAGTGCCATCAAAAGGACCATATAAAAACCATATAAAATGATGTTAGTAATATTTTTATAATTATGAAATATTATGATTCGTGTTGAGATGAAAGGATCATAAAGAGTCACGCCATTATGTATGTTTTTTTTTTTGTATGAAAATTATTTTTTTAGAGATAGGGGACCGAATTATCTGTTTTTAATTTTTTTTTGTCATTCTGTCTCCATGCGATCATAATTATTAGATTATATTTGTTTAGGGTACACTAAAATAGCATATTTTTTTTTTTATTTTTTTTGAGTCGCATCACCTTTCTATTTTTATGCACATCTTTTATAAAAATTCAAAAAATATACTTATTTAAATCATCACTAATAATATATTTTGAAATTTTTATATGATTAGAGCACATTGAAATAGGAAGATAGAAAAATAAACAGTGTGTTTGGTTTGAGTTTTCTGGATTAAATTTTTTGAAAACTAATTTTTTTGGTTTTTGTGTTTTTTTATTTTTAGTGAATAATTTTTAAATTTTAAACATTTTTTTTTACTTTTTTAGATGCACATTACTTAGATGTATCTAAAAAGTAAAAAAAAATTGTGAAAAAATATTTTTAAAAATTAATAAATACATAAAAATATAAAAAATGTTTTGAATTATTGTATTTTTTTTTTGTATTTTTGGTATTTAGTGAATTTTTAAAAGATTTTTTTACAATTTTTTTACTTTTTAAGTGTATTTATGTTAGGTGTGTTTAAAAAGTAAAAAAATTGCTTAAAATATAAAAAAAATTCAGTAAAAATAAAAAAATACAAAAAATAAGAAAGTAAAATTTTTTGAAAAGTATTTTTTTAAAAAGTGAAAACAAGCAAGGTAAAAAGTATTTTGAGACAAAGCAACACCTCCCAATTGGAGAGAAGTGAGACCCTATCCAATTAGACCTGTACGTCTTACCATTCCTCAAATAATTAAATCATGTAATTATGATTATTGAATTTAATCAAATTATAAAATGAATAACTTAGATTATCATTGTAAGACCTGTGTTAGAAGCCAAGGACCCAACTATGTAGAACGAGACTTCTTAATTAGAGAAGCTGGTTTTATATTATTATTCATTAACTTTAGAATTAAAATGCATTACTTTTTCTTTCAATACATTGAACTAATTTGTGTATGGGACAGGTTATGTGTACAGATCATCTAAAAGAGAAGAGAGAATTAATTGAAGAAATACTCAAAGATCGAAAGCTTTCTAATATTCCCAAGATCAATCAGGTTTTTATTTGTCATTTATATTTTAGTGCCTTTTTTTTTTCCCCAGATCAAATTGTAATTTGCAAGCTTTTTTTCTTTTAATTTATATATATCTTAATATTTGCCTTTTTACATTTTTTTTTATGAAAATTAATTATGATAAACTGTATGATTTTATTCTTTAAACAGCGAACGTTAATAATATGGGGAGAGCAAGATCAGATATTCCCACTGGAATTGGGGCACAGATTAAAAAGGTTCATAAACATTTAATATCTAATCTATAGTTTTTGCATTATAATTAATATTCATCTCCATTGACAAATATATGCTTTCTTTATTTTAGTAGAAAATATTTTCTTAATATTCTGGATGCTTTGTATGATAAAAAACAAAAATCAACTGAAATAAAGTAGAAATACTTTATTTAGGTCAAAAATGTTTTCTACTTTTAAAAAATAGAAAACGTTTCTGCCATCATGAATACCAACACTAGAGTCACCACTACTATCATTACCACATCACTAGCACAATCATTAGTACATTAGTTTTAAAATCATGACAAAACATAAGAAAATATTTTATGTTTCACAAAAATATTTATTTGTAAGAATATATATATTTTTACCAAAACAAAAAAAGTGTTTTATTACAATTTTTTTTGAATTTTAAAGTGTTTGCATGTATAGCCATATTGGGGAGAATGCTGAGCTAGTGATAATCAAGAATGGAGGGCATGCTGTCAACTTGGAGAGGCCTAAGGAGTTCACCAAGCACTTGAAGACTTTTCTTCATGGTTCATTTTTATCTTCTCCAACAGATAAAGAACGTGAAAGTTGATTTCAATATGTACATTTGTACACTATAAATTTCGTCTTCAGTATTAAATCAAAAATATTATGTTTGTGCGTACATTTAATTCCTTTTAAACGTTAAAATGGGATTTGAGAAATCATTTTTGCTCTTTCTAAGGTGCTGTCAAATCTTAATTTTACATTTTATTTCTGCAAGAACAATACATTTTTGATGTTATATGAAATTTGCCGAAACTTTGAAAAATGCCATGCAACCCTACATTTCCCCTTTTAGGTATGAAAATTCATTCAATACATATGCGCCTTCTTACATAACCCATACTGGAATAATGCAAAATAAGATGCATATAGTATAGACGGTCACTACAAGAAAATATATTTTTGACGACTAAAAAATTAGTCGCCAAAAGTCAAATTTTTAGTTGTTGAAATACTTTCGCAGCTAGATTGTCGTTGAGGGTAGTGGCGACTAAAGAAATTTAGTCGCCAAAACCGCTATAACATGGTGACTAATGTTTTAGTAGGCAAAAGTAAAAGGTATTAGCGACAAAATATGTTTAGTCGCTGATGAGTGAAATTGGCGACTAATATATTAGTCGCCCAAAGGATACTATTTAATTTAACTCACATCTTAAGCTATTAAATATTTTGTTACGAAAACCTCCAATATCTACGTCAACTAAATTGTTAGTGGCCAATTAGTGTTGTTTTAGCTACTAAATATTTAGATGCGGAAATGTTGATTCTGTAGGAAAACTTTCTCTCCGAGTATATGTAATTTACAGAATATTAAACACAGATATAACATACAAACAGAATTATACACAGAAACAGATCAAGTAGTTTTTCCCTTAACAGAATAATAAATAAAATACAAAACTTACTACTTTCTTGAAAAAATCAAACTAAGAACAAATTTGTGATTGAGGCCAGTGTATGGACACTGTGTCTTTAAGACAGAAATTCGTCCTCTCCTAGGTGCTCGAGAATGATGGACGTCCTGCCTCCAGGATTCAACAATCACCCCAAACAAATGCAGCACTGCAACCTTGTTTGTACAGCGAACCAGAATGTTTTATTTTCTGAACTCTCACAAGATGCAAAAATGAAGAATGAATGAAGCAGAGATCGGAGAAGACTGATTACGGAAGGGGAAAAAAAACATTCAACATCTTGGAATGGAGGATTGCTATAAATAACGGCAGTGAAGTGCCATTTCCGGAACAGACAAAAACGTTTTGAAGAACAGTCGCGACTGGTCGGAATTTGAGAAGGATCATAACCGAAAATTTTGAATTCAAAATTTCGGTATTTGTATTTTTCCCGCAGAATTTATTTGAAACATTTCAAATAATTTTGGAGCAAAAACAAAGGACGGGTTAAACCCACACCCGCGCCCGCCCCGACCCGGCCGGACGGACGGCGGCGGCGGCGCGCGCGCGTGGTGATGGTTTTGGGTTTGTCCATAACTCCTCCTCCTACAAAACTTGGGTACCCCTTGGGGCCCAACCCAAGGTCTCCAACTTAGAGCTTATAAACATTTTGAAACTATTCTAAGTTTCCTATGTGGGACAAGGTTTTAGATACCAACTCAAGGGAACCACACAAAACATTTCATGTTTATGAGGCTCACTACGGTATCAATTTCTTATTCACTCGTAAATGGTTTCGACCACCTGAGTATATATTCTTGTTCACCACATGGCAAGGAACGTGTTGCCACTCGGACCCATCCAAATCGAGGTATGGGACCTATATTAATAAAAGCTCAAATTTACCGGAAATTAATGGTGAAATCCATTTCTCTAACAATCCCCCACATGAATGAAATTGAAAACGAAAATGCAACAACATGCAGACACTGAGAGTACAAAACTGAAAATATCCTGCACAGGATAGGTAGCTTTTGACTTTGAACCTTCCCTTGTGAAAGACGATCGGGTTTACTGGCTGATTAGTGAACATGATGTCTTGAACTATTCTGCCATTGGTGTAAACTGAGACAACAGTCTGTCACACAGTTTTATTTTCTTACACAATCTGGTTTTATCGGTTGTGCCCATTTTGGCCCTGGACAATACCTGGTTTTCCTGAGTGCTCTAGAGAATTCAGCCTTTTATCAATTCTCATTGAACCAGCCCAGTTCACACTCATATAGGTGATTTTCATTAAGAGTATTCTGCTATACCCCACTTGGATTTCCAAGTTATGAATATCATTAAAAGCAAAGCTTAACCTGATTAGCGGCGCAGACATCACTATGTCATCATAGGAAAGGGTAGGAAAAAATTTTCCCTTAGTGATCCTAATGAGTCACACATAATTCGGTTGTCCCTTTGAACCTAGATTTTGGGATCTCCAGTCAGCTAGGTTGGGTTGCCATTAAAGTGACTCTTTAGTTAAAAAGGCTTTAATCCCATTCCCCTCGATGATGTTAAAACTTGCTCTCTGGTCAAACCTTTGGTTAACGGATCTGCGATATTATCTCTTGACCTTATGTACTCAATGGAGATCACTCCATTTGAGAGCAGTTGCCTAACAGTATTATGTCTACGTCGAATATGACGAGACTTACCGTTATACATATTATTTTGTGCTCTTGCCATTGCTGCTTGACTATCGCAATGAATGCAAATGGCTGGCACAGGTTTTGGCCACATTGGGATATCCTCTAGAAATTGACGAAGCCACTCTCCTTCTTCACCTGCTTTATCTAAAGCAATAAATTCGGACTCCATTGTGGACCTTGCGATGCATGTCTGTTTGGATGATTTCCATGAGACTGCTGCGCCTCCCAATGTAAAGACATAACCACTGGTAGACTTAGAGTCTTTAGTGTCTGAGATCCAATTAGCGTCACTATAACCTTCTAAAACTGCTGGATATCTCATATAGTTCAGCCCATAGTTTCGAGTATACTTTAGATATCTAAGTACCCTAACTATTGCTGTCCAGTGGTCTGTTCCTGGATTGCTAGTATACCTGCTTAATCTACTAACTGCATATGCTAAATCTGGACGAGTGCAGTTCATGAGGTACATTAAGCTTCCGATAATCCGGGAGTATTCTACTTGTGATACACCTTCACCCATATTCTTCATCAAATGAAGATTAGCATCTATAGGGGTCTTAGCGAGACGATCGTCATGCTTGTTAAATTTCTCAAGTATTTTATCAACATAATGTCCTTGAGACAGGGTATATCCTTCAGATGTCTTTGTAATCTTTATTCCAAGTATAACATCTGCTATCCCCATATCTTTCATGTCAAACTTAGAGTTCAACATTTTCTTGGTAGCTTTGATCATTTCATTATTACTACCAAGGATGAGCATATCATCTACATATAGGCAAACAATGACATATCCCTTTTCTGTGTTTCTTATATAAACACATTTATCACATTCATTAATTTTAAATCCATTTGACATCATTATATTGTCAAATTTTTCATGCCATTGTTTGGGTGCTTGTTTTAGACCGTAAAGAGACTTCACAAGTTTGCACACTTTTTTCCTTTGCCCTGGAACCACGAACCCTTCTGGTTGTTCCATGTAAATTTCCTCATTCAAATAGCCATTCAAGAATGCAGTCTTAACATCCATTTGATGGATCTCAAGATTATACAAAGCTGCAATAGCTATTAACATTCGAATAGACGTTATTCTTGTTACAGGTGAGTAAGTATCAAAATAATCTACTCCTTCAGTTTGTCTGTAACCTTTAACTACAAGTCTCGCCTTGTATTTATCAATTGAACCATCCGGCTTTATCTTTCTTCTAAAAATCCACTTGTAGCCAAGAGGCTTACAACCTGGTGGAAGATCCACCAATTCCCATGTATGATTTTGCAAGATTGATTCAATTTCACTATTGATAGCTTTTTTCCAGGAAGGAGCTTCAGGAGTAGACATACCTTCTTTGAAAGTTCGAGGCTCCTCTTCCAGTAAGTATGTTAAGAAATCAGGACCGAAAGATTTTCCTGTCCTAGCTCTTTTACTACGTCTGGGTTCCTCCTCGACTTTTTCCTCTGGGTTTTCCTCAACTTGCCTTTGATCATTGTCAAAGGCAGCATCATATGTCCTTTTAGACTCTTGTGTCAATTTACAAGGAAACACATTTTCAAAAAATGATGCATTCCTAGACTCGATAATTGTATTGACATGAATCTCTGTGTTCTCACTTTTATGTACTAAAAACCGATAGGCACTGCTGTTGATTGCATATCCTATGAAAAAACAATCAACAGTCTTGGGTCCAATTTTAACCCTTTTCGGTTCTGGTATTGCTACCTTAGCCAAACACCCCCACACTTTCAAGTATTTGTAGGAAGGCTTTCGACCTCTCCACAGTTCATAGGGTGTTTTATGAGACTTTTTATGAGGAATTTTATTGAGAATATAATTAGCGGAAAGAATAGCTTCCCCCCACAAGTTCTGAGGTAACCCTGAACTTATTAACATGGCATTCATCATTTCTTTTAAAGTGCGATTCTTCCGCTCAGCAACTCCATTTTGCTGAGGTGTATAAGGTGCAGTGGTTTGATGTATTATTCCTAATTGTGAACATAAGTCACCAAATGGTGCTTCATATTCACCACCTCTGTCACTCCTTATAGCCTTTATTTTCTTGCCAAGTTGATTCTCAACCTCAGCCTTAAATTCTATGAATTTTTCTAAGGCTTCATCTTTGCTTCGCAACAAGTATACAAAGCAATACCGAGTGCTATCATCAATAAAGGTGATGAAATATTTTTTCCCTCCTCGTGTTTGAACAAATTTCAAATCACATATATCACTATGGATTAGATCCAGAGGTTCAGTATTTCTTTCAATTGACTTAAAAGATGCCTTAGTCAATTTTGATTCAACACATACTTCACACTTATGATTTGTAACAAAATGAAATTTAGGTAGAAATTCTAAGTTAATTAATCTACGCAAGGTACCATAATTAACATGTCCTAATCTACCATGCCACATATATAAAGACTCAACAAAGTAAGCAGAAGATGTGTTAATCTTATTAGAAATAGGAACCACTGTCATTACATTTAGTTTAAAGAGCCCATCGCTCAAGTACCCTTTCCCTACATACATCCCATTTTTAGTGAGTACAAATTTGTCAGATTCAAACACAAGGCGAAACCCGTTCTTGCTCAGCAATGACCCAGATACCAGGTTCTTCCGAATTTCTGGTACATGCAGCACTTCTTTCAAAGTAAGCTCTTTGCCGGATGTCATCTTGAGTACTACTTGTCCCTTGCCTTCAACCTTTGAGGTAGAAGAATTGCCCATATAAAGTTGTTCCCCGTTATCCACCATTTGATATGTGGAGAACATCTTTTTCTCAGAGCAAATGTGACGTGTAGCACCTGTGTCCACCCACCATGTTTTGGGGTTGTTTACCAAATTCACTTCAGACACCATTCCGGACACATGTAATCCCGAAATCATTGCACAAAGATTTTCTTCCTCTGTTATGTTGGCTTGAGCAGGTTTCTTTTTCAAGGTTCGTTGAGTCCGACGCTTGTAACAATCTTTGGCACGATGTCCTTGCTTGTTACACACATAGCATTTGCCTGTGAAGTTTTGAATTTCACTTGTCTTAGAACCAGAGCTGCGTTTTAAACTCTCACCAGGATACTTCCTCTTCTTACTGTTGTGCTTAGGCTTCTGTTCCACCACATTAGCCTTAGCCTCCATCAGATTACGCCCATTTTTCTTTTCAGACCCACGGTTGTCTTCTTCAATCCTCAACCGAACAATCAAGTCCTCCAGTGACATCTCTTTGCGTTTGTGTTTTAAATAATTCTTGAAATCCTTCCAAGACAGCGGTAATTTTTCAATCATAGCTGCTACCTGAAAAGATTCACTCAGAGACATACCTTCTGCATGAATTTCATGCAAGATAAGTTGTAGATCTTGGACTTGACTGATCACCGTCTTGGAATCCACCATCTTAAAATCCAGGAAGCGGCCAACAACAAATTTCTTTGTTCCTGCATCTTCCGTCTTATATTTGCGATCCAAGGAATCCCACAACGTTTTTGCTGTCTTGATCGGACTATACACATTGTAAAGTGTGTTGTCCAATCCATTGAGGATATAGTTCCTGCAGAGAAAGTCTGCATGTTTCCATGCATCTACTGCAGCGACAACTTGCGCATCACTCTCATCTTCTTTCAGAGTTGGCGCATCTTCTCGTAAAAACCTTGCCAAATTCAGGGTGGTTAAATAAAATAACATCTTTTGTTGCCACCTTTTAAAATCGGTACCACTGAATTTTTCAGGTTTTTCCCCATGGTTCACTGGAACATGTCCATGACCCGGGCCATGAGTCAGAGTTGGAGTAACTACCGGTATAGAAACCACCGGTGGAGGCACAATGGGATTAGGAGTAATAACAGTATCCTCAGTTGCCATCTTATAGTTTAATAAAATAAATTAAAATAAACAGAAATTAATCTCCAATATACTAACAAAATTCGGAATAAAGTACTCTAGTAAAAAATACTAATGAGGAGAACAAGAATCTAATTTTATTGATCTTAAAAACAGACTATAAAGTATAAACCAAAGTAACCAAATAATCTGTCAAAAGAAACAATAGAATTGACCAAAATAAATAACTCCCCGAAATAATCTCAATAAAAAATATCAACAGTAATATGACTAATTAAAACAATAAATTAAAAAGCATATACTGTGTATGAATATTATAAGTACCAAACATCCTAAAAACTAATCATGCTCATGTACTCAAAAGAAACATTATCCAACACACATGATATGTGATCAACCTGCTAGTGCTTTAATAAAATAAAGAATAAAACAATGTATTCAAGAAACAGTGCATGCAAATATTTTATTCAAGAAGCAATGCATGTGGAAAAACGGCTACTGCACATATGAACTAAAGAATAAAACAACTTATCACAATATGATCACATATCCTTAACAGGAATATAAATACACTGAACTGCTTTATCATTCTGTAAATTAGTTTTTTAAAACGAAGATCATCTATACAGGATTAGAAAGGTAAAACAGTAACCAACGAAGTATATAAACGGGAAATTTCTGTCTTAAAATTGTAGGAAAACTTTCTCTCCGAGTATATGTAATTTACAGAATATTAAACACAGATATAACATACAAACAGAATTATACACAGAAACAGATCAAGTAGTTTTTCCCTTAACAGAATAATAAATAAAATACAGAACTTACTACTTTCTTGAAAAAATCAAACTAAGAACAAATTTGTGATTGAGGCCAGTGTATGGACACTGTGTCTTTAAGACAGAAATTCGTCCTCTCCTAGGTGCTCGAGAATGATGGACGTCCTGCCTCCAGGATTCAACAATCACCCCAAACAAATGCAGCACTGCAACCTTGTTTGTACAGCGAACCAGAATGTTTTATTTTCTGAACTCTCACAAGATGCAAAAATGAAGAATGAATGAAGCAGAGATCGGAGAAGACTGATTACGGAAGGGGAAAAAAAACATTCAACATCTTGGAATGGAGGATTGCTATAAATAACGGCAGTGAAGTGCCATTTCCGGAACAGACAAAAACGTTTTGAAGAACAGTCGCGACTGGTCGGAATTTGAGAAGGATCATAACCGAAAATTTTGAATTCAAAATTTCGGTATTTGTATTTTTCCCGCAGAATTTATTTGAAACATTTCAAATAATTTTGGAGCAAAAACAAAGGACGGGTTAAACCCACACCCGCGCCCGCCCCGACCCGGCCGGACGGACGGCGGCGGCGGCGCGCGCGCGTGGTGATGGTTTTGGGTTTGTCCATAACTCCTCCTCCTACAAAACTTGGGTACCCCTTGGGGCCCAACCCAAGGTCTCCAACTTAGAGCTTATAAACATTTTGAAACTATTCTAAGTTTCCTATGTGGGACAAGGTTTTAGATACCAACTCAAGGGAACCACACAAAACATTTCATGTTTATGAGGCTCACTACGGTATCAATTTCTTATTCACTCGTAAATGGTTTCGACCACCTGAGTATATATTCTTGTTCACCACATGGCAAGGAACGTGTTGCCACTCGGACCCATCCAAATCGAGGTATGGGACCTATATTAATAAAAGCTCAAATTTACCGGAAATTAATGGTGAAATCCATTTCTCTAACAGATTCTTCTTTAGCTACTACACAGGTTAGTCGTCTATGATATTAAATATGTTTTTGGCGACTAAATGTTTAGTCGCCAAAAGTGTTTTGCTTTTTTAGCTACTAAATAATTAGTCGCCAAAAGTGTTTTCAATTCGTTTTGGCTATTAAATATTTAGTCGCCAAAAGATTTATTTCTTTTTGGCTACCAATTGTTTTGTCACCAAAAACGTCATTTTATGTTTTTGTTTTGTTTTTTTCGTTTTAATAAATTTTTTGACAACCTGTATGTATCCACCGCAACCTGTAATAGGTATACAAACAAATCAATATATATATATATATATATATTATCATCTATTCCATAACGCATATTTCACTTACTACCATCAAACAGAAAAGAACATCTTTTAATGTAAACTTATATACAAACCAACTATATATATTCCAATTACAAATAATAACATCATACATAACAAATACATGGCCAAAACAACGTCCTCTATACACAAAATATTTTTACTATACAATGCATTGTAATGACCATTTGGCATGGTACAAAATACCATGGTAATATGTACCACGACAAAAGGTAATATATATATTCCACCAGAGCAATTAATACAAGTTCCAAAAGTATTATGTACCCCGCCAAAAATTAATTGGTAGCCTTCATCCACATTCCACACAAAAAGTAGAGGATGAAAAAAGACTTCCCAAATGTTCAAAACTGTGAATTATCCTCCGTACAAAAAAAAGGAAGATCCACATGTCAATGCCAAAAGTCATCTACACAACAAAAATTACACCCATTAGTTCCATTGTAAACAAAAAATTATAGCCACCTCCAAAACACAAATTGCAAGGATGTCAATTGTAATTAAAATTGTATTTAAATATAGTTTGAATTTAGGAAGTAATGGTTAAAATTTTTTAACTGCTGAAACTTGGACACATAAAATCTAGGATCTAAATCTGCACAATGCCAATATGCATTAAATGTGGAAAGGTATGTGTGGGAGCCAAATATTGTGGAGGCAATAAATCCGAATAACGGTATGAGGATAGTCAAGGACATAATTTGTATTTGGCTTCATCCTAGATGATCACAAAGCCGAATAGTCTAATCGGCATTCTAGCCAGCCAAACAAAAGTCGAATAAATAAACGTACAATGGATTAAGGGTGGGCCCGACCCTGAGGCCCAAAGGAAAAATATAAATAGAGGAGTATCAGCCAAAGAAAGGTATGTGAGAACAAGTTTAACTTGAGATATAAGCAACTAAGAGAGTATACACTAACTTATCTGTCAGAGTACTAATTCTAACACCCCCGACCGGAGTTGTGATACCCCTATTCTGTATTATGTTAATTGGTCCCTAATACGTATGTGATTATATGTTTTGATATGATTTTGTGTGCCATTATGTGGATATATGTGGTTTTGGAACTCTATCTGTTCACCGTAGGAATATCTGTTTGAATAATCCGCTTTGGAAATTAAATTGAGGGCCTTATCGGCCACAGAACCCGAAATTGATTACGCCTTGGTGATTAGCGTAATTTTTAGAGCCTACGGTGAAATTTAATTAGAAAACTGATTCGGGTCAGATTAATCAGATTTAATTAATGAGTAATGCTCAATTATTTTATGTTAAATAATGCATGTGAGTGGGGCTATATTATAAGCCTTCTTAAGTTCAATTCTTTCCCTTTTACATGACTTTGGCTGAGCAAACTCTAAGAGAAAAAGAGGGGGTCGGCTGTTAGAAAGAGAGAGGGAGAGAATTGTGTTATTTTGACTCAAGCTTGAAGAATTTGAAGTCCATCTCTAAATTGGACCATAGATTGAAGGAATTGGGCTTCTAGGTAAGCCATTGACTCTTGAATTCATGAAAGTAATGTGTGATCTTGTGTGTCCAAGGGTTGTTTGTACTCAAGAGCATGAGTTAAGTTGGTTTTGTTGGAATTAAAGCTTGATATAAGCATGCATGTATGAAATTGTGTTGCAATAGCATGTGTGAGCTTGAAATACATGATTCATGTAGAGTTTTAGTTGAAACTCATGTTTTGATCACCATTTGGGTTGTCTAAGATGAGAATGTGGCTAATTCATCACATGCATGTACATATTATGTGAATGGGAGCTTGAATGCATGAACTTGTATACTGTTAATGAGTTTGATGGGAGATTGGGGCATGCATGTGACTTAATTGTGAAATTGAGCCTCATTGAGTTATAAGTTGAGGTCTATACCATGTTAGCATGATTATATTTGAGATTTGAGCCATGGCATGCAAGAATTGTAGCTAGAAAATTGAATTGGAGCTCAAGAACACAACTTGGAATTTCCAGAATTTTGACGTCCGCTCGAGCGGGGGAAGTGCCGCTCGAGCAGAGAATTCGAGCTCCCAGCATTTTTGGCAGACACGGCTCCCGCTCGAGCGGGGGATTTGACACTCAAGCGGGGAGCTATGTAGACAGGTAGTTCGCTTGAGCGGCAGGGTTCACGCTCGAGCGGGGATTTGAGGTAACCAGTACTTTTGCAGGCTTAAGGGTCCGCTCAAGTGGGGAATCCCACGCTCGAGCGGGGACCCTGTTTTCTGAAATTTTGTTTTTGCATTCTGAGTTCTGTTTTCCGTTCTCTTTCACTTGTAAGCACTCTTAGGCATATGTTAAGCATGGTAAATGAGTTAATGAGATAAGAATAAGGCCTAAAGAGGGTTATGTGAGTTAAGGAACGGATGGAATTATTAATGACCCTTTTGTGTTCGTGAAATGTGTAGGGTCAAGCTCCAGGGCAAATCCATAAGCCGATCACTGTGAGTAATATCGAGATTTGAATGCTTGTGAATGTCCAACTGTTTATTCCCTTATAAGCTTTATGAATTGTTAATTGGGATTTTGGACAAAAGTCCGACATGAGTGAACGAATGGACCAAAGGTCGTTTTGATAAGAAGAATACATGGACCAAAGGTCGTTTTGACAGAACTGAATGGACCAAAGGTCGTTTTGATAGGAATGAATGGACCTAAGGTCGTTTTGACATAAATGAGTGGGCTGAAGGCCGTTTTGATACGAATGTATGGGCCGAAGGCCGTTTTGATACGAATGTATGGGTCGAAGGCCATTTTGGTACGAATGTATGGACCGAATGCCGTTTTGACATAAATGAATGGGCCGAAGGCCATTTTGGCATGAATGGAAATCTGAATGGGCCAATGGCCAGAATGTTGAAACTACAAGTCACTCGATTTGAACTTCGTATAGTCATATATCTGTTAAATAGAAATATGAATTGGCCCAAGGCCATTTGGAACATGTTGTTCTATACCACTATGCACTTTCTGTATTTGATATTATTCACTGGGCTATCGCTCACGCTCATTCATGTGTTTGTAGGTGAGTCAAGAGAAGTCCCAACCCAGCCCCAGTGAAGTCTGCCAGGAACAACATAAGTTTTGAGAAAGTCAGCCTTGTGTCTCACGCACGAGACCTATCCTTGCTATTTTGCTATGTATTTATATTTTGTCTTGCTGGCAAGGACTTTATGTATATTTGTATATAGTCTGTTATGGGTTGACTTAGTTGGATGATCCTGTCTGTAAAGAATTTTACGGTACTGTACTTTTGACGCGGGTTATTAACGTAAATGAGTATGGTAGTTTGAAGTGCATATGAGCACAGCTCTCTGGACAAAGTTTTTAAATTTTGCTTCCGTTTGGCCCCTATACTTTGATGAGTTATGTCTGTTTGGTTTGAGGCCGTAGGTAATCCCAGGATTACTGGCCGGTTATGTCCTTAACCCATAGGGGCGGGTTCGGGTCATGACAGAGTGGTATCAGAGCACGAGTTAATAACTCACACACCTGTCCAAAAAGAGCAATAAGCGTCTAGATAAGATCTAGGATGCATTCATGTGATAAATATGAATTTGGAAGCATTGGTTATATGCTTAAATGTTTGATATGAACAATTATATGTTATAGGTTGTGAACTACTTGCATTGCAAACTATCTGAATGTATGTGCTTCTTAGTATATACACACTTGTATATTTTTTGTATAAAAATATAATACAAGTTTAATCAGATGGTGAGAACCAGAGGTGATGAGATAGAGGAATCTTCTACTGTCAGACTGGACAGAATGGAAAGACTGATTCAGGAAATGGCAGAGGCTTTGAGACAGCAACAGGAGTGGCAACAATAGTGGCAGCAACCACACCCGCCACCTCCACCTCCGGTACCACCCGTGCCAGATAATCAAAATGATGACCGGATAATAGCTCTCACCAAAGAATTCAAGAAAATGAAACCACCGCAGTTCCACGGGGGATTAGATCCATTGAAAGCCAAAGCATGGGTCCTCGGCATTGAAAAACTATTTGAAGTGTTCCCCTATTCAGAGACTCAGAAAGTGCTTCTAGCCACTTTTATGCTAGAAGACAAGGCAAGAAGGTGGTGGATGTTGATGCGAGAAAATCATAAGGATGTTGACTGGGTAAAGTTTCTTGAAATATTCTATGACAAGTACTTTCCACAATGCGTCAGGGATAGGAAAGTAGCCGAGTTCATGGAACTCAAGCAAGATAGCATGTCGGTGGCTGAGTATGAGGCCAAGTTCACTGAATTGGCCAGGTTTACGCCACACATGATTGACACCGATTATAAGAAGGCAAGACACTTTGAAGGTGGACTCCGCAATGACATCCTAGAGAGGGTGAATGTTCTAAAGTTGGAAACCTACATTGGGGTGCTTGATAAGGCCATCATATCAGAGGCTAATATAGCTAGACAGGCTAAGCCAGTAGCAGAATGGAAGGGTAACAAAAGGCAGGGCTTCTTTTCGAAGAAGAAATTTCTGAAAAAGCAAAACACGAGCTCCTCCACTACTTCAAATTCTTCCCGAGACACAGCTCCCATGTGCAATATCTGTAGCAAAAGGCACCAGGGAGTCTGTTACCGTGCATCGGGAGCCTGTTTTAAGTGTGGGAAACAAGGGCATATAGCCCGAGATTGTAATCAGAACTGCAGAAAGATAGCAGCTAGTTCCACTGCATCAGTTCCAAAGCCGAGAAATACTTTGAGATCCGCTGTTACCGGGGATGCCGTGAGACAGGGGAGAGTTTTTGCGCTTGTTCCGGGCGATACACGGAATGCCAATGCCGTTGTCTCAGGTACCATTTCAATATGTAATCAGGATGCCTTTGTATTAATTGATTCTGGATCAACACACTCATTTGTGACATATACATTTGCATTTAGACTGAAAAGACCCTTAGAGTTGTTGCCATATTTGTTGTGTGTGTCTGCTTCATCGGGGGAATCTGTGCTATGTGACTATATATATCGATTTTGTGACATGCATATTGAGGATGCTACCTTATATGTAGATTTATTGCCCTTGAATTTTAGGCATTTTGATGTAATTTTGGGCATGGATTGGTTGACCAAATATTGTGCCACCATAGATTGTGTGACAAAAAGGGTTGTATTTAAACCACCGGAACAAAAAGAAATTGTGTTTGTGGGTAATGGGGTAGTACCTCCACCTTATTTGATATCTGCAATGAAAGCATGTAAACTGATTAGGAAGGGGTGCCAGGGTTATCTGTGCTATGTGTTAACCGAACCATCTGTGAATGTTGAATTGAATGATATTCCTATTGTTAGAGAATTCCCAGATGTGTTCCCAAATGAGTTACCAGGGGAATTAGTAGAAAGGGAGATAGAGTTTACTATTGAGACTGTGCCAGGCACCTATTTCTAAGACTCCTTACAGAATGGCTACTGCCGAGATGAAAGAATTGAAAGAACAGTTGCAAGACCTGCTCAACAAGGGGTTTATCCGGCCTAGCACTTCACCTTGGGACGCACCGGTGTTATTTGTGAAAAAGAAGGATGGTACCTTGCGCCTGTGTATCGATTATCGGGAATTGAACAAGGTAACGATAAAGAACAAGTATCCCTTACCCCATATTGATGATTTATTTGACCAGTTGCAGGGATCACAGGTGTTTTCTAGATCGATTTGAGATTCGGGTATCATCAGCTGAAGGTTAAGGCAGAGGATGTTGAGAAAACAACATTCAGAACGAGGTATGGTTATTTTGAGTTTCTTGTTATGCCATTTGGAGTGACTAATGCTCCGGTAGCATTTATGGACCTAATGAATAGAATTTTTAAAACCTACCTTGATGAGTTTGTTGTAGTCTTCATCGATGATATTTTGATATACTCTAAAGATAGACTTGAACATGAACATCATTTGAGAACTGTTTTACAAATACTTCAGGAAAGGAAATTATTTGCTAAACTAAAGAAATGTGAGTTTTGGTTGGATGAAGTTGTTTTCTTAGGACATGTGATCAACAAGGAGGGAATTTCTGTAGACCCGTAGAAAATCGAGGCAATTATGAATTGGCCTACACCAACTAATGTGATAGAAGTTCGTAGCTTCATGGGTTTAGCTGGGTACTACAGGAGGTTTGTGAAGGATTTTCGAAATTAGCTGTGCCTCTTACCCAATTGACGCGTAAAGGGCAACCATTTGAGTGGAATGAAGAAAGAGAATCAGCCTTTCATGAATTGAAGATGAGATTGACTACTGCACCAATTTTGACATTACCTTCAGGTACGGAAAATTTCGTAATTTTCAGTAATGCATCTTATAAGGGTTTGGGCTATGTGTTAATGCAGAACGGAAAGGTTATTGCTTACGTCTCTCGACAGTTGAGGCCACATGAGAAGAATTATCCAACGCATGACCTGGAATTGGCCGCAGTTGTTTTTGCTTTGAAAATCTGGCGACATTATTTGTATGGGGCAAAGTGTGAAGTCTACACAGATCACAAGAGCCTAAAATACTTTTTTACACAGAAAGAACTGAATATGAGGCAGAGGAGATGGCTTGAACTGATCAAAGACTATGATCTTGAGATCCAGTACCAACTCGGGAAAGCCAATACAGTTGCTGATGCCTTGAGCAAAAAATCAACAGGGAGTATGGCTTGTTTGCTTACAGAACAAAGGGAAATTTTGCAAGACTTGGAGAGGTCTGAAATTGAAGTAATAGTATGTGGGCAGGGCGGATTGATAGCCGCTATTACCGTTGAGCCGGCCATTGTTGATGAAATCAAACAGAAATAGAAAGAGGATGAGTTCCTCAGGAAAGTGATTGATGAATTTGAGACAAGTCCGAAAGCAGAGTATGGCATTGAGAATGAAGTGTTGAAATTCTGAAACCGACTATGTGTCCCTGATATCCCGGAACTAAAGAAGAGGGTCTTAGATGAAGCCCACCGATCTGTATTTGCTATGCATCCGGGTAACAATAAAATGTATTGGGATTTGAAACAAACCTATTGGTGGCCTAAAATGAAGAAAGAGATCGCAGAATATGTGTCCAAGTGCCTTCAGTGTCAGCAAGTTAAGGCTGAACATCAAAAACCAGGCGGTCTACTTCAACCCCTTCCTATTCCTGAATGGAAGTGGGAACATGTAACTATGGATTTCGTTGTTGGCCTACCTCGGACTTCTCAAGGTATGGATTCTATTTGGGTTGTAGTTGATAGACTGACTAAATCTGCACACTTTCTGCCTGTCAAAACTACATTTACTGCTTATAGATTGGCTACCATTTATGTTGACGAAATTGTCCGTTTACACGGAGTTCCAGTGTCTATTGTGTCGGATAGAGATCCGAAATTTGTATCTAGATTGTGGAAAAGTTTGCAGGAAGCTATGGGAACAGAACTAAGGTTCAGTACTGCATTCCACCCACAGATAGATGGGCAGTCAGAACGAACAATACAAACTTTGGAAGACATGCTTCGGATGTGTGCTTTGGATTTTCAAGGGAGTTGGGAAGATTATTTGCCACTTGCAGAATTTGCTTATAATAACAGTTTCCACTCCAGCATCGGTATGGCGCCGTACGAGGCTTTGTACGGTAGGAGGTGTAGATCACCTATTTGTTGGACAGAGGTCGGGGATAGAGCTTTGCTTGGGCCAAAAATTGTACAAGACACCTCTGAAAAGATCAAAACCATTCAGCAAAGGCTCAAAACAGCTCAAGACCGACAAAAGAATTACGCAGACGTTCGGAGAAGACCTCTTGAGTACGAGGTTGGTGACCATGTGTTCATCCGTGTTTCTCCGATGAAAGGCCAAGTCAGATTTGGGAAAAAGAGCAAGTTGTCGCTCCGTTACATTGGGCCATTTCAAATTTTGGAAAGGCTTGGTTCAGTGGCCTATAGAATTGCTTTGCTACCGGGATTTGAGCAAATCCACAATGTGTTTCACGTATCGATGTTGAGGGGTTATCTCCGAGACCCGTTTCATGTGATTGATTATCACCGGGTTGCTATTGATGAAAATATGGAATATGCTGAATGGCCGGAACGAATTGTTGATCGGCAAGTGAAACAATTGAGAAGCAAGTCCATCCCAATGGTGAAAGTGGGATGGAAAGAGCACTATGGGACGGATGCCACGTGGAAAAAAGAGGAGGAAATGCGGCTACGCTATCCACATTTGTTTCCCGATGAAGGTAACTGTAATAACCCGACCCTCGTACATGATTCTGGTATCTTTTCAGTCCTCTATTCTGTGCCTTTGAATGCTTATTGTGAAGTTCTATGTGAATTACGTTTAATTAAGTGAATCTTGGGAATATGAATTCCTATCTGTTTAATACGAAAGATATCTGTTACAATTAAAATGCTTGGTTCAGAAATTGGAAGCCTTAGAGGCTGAATTATCTGAAATTGATTTGACATTTGAAATCTGCATGATTTTTAAGCTGTAATGAGATTTTCTGTGAAATTTCAATTTGGAATGATTAAACGATTGAATTTTGTCCTTATTTGCCTTTAGATATACATATATGCTTATGTTCCTTACATGTTTAATTCAAGAACTTTGTCTAAAACTATCTCTTAAGAAGAGAATGGTGTGAAGTAGAGAGAGAGAATCTAGAGAGGTTCATCAAAGGTTAAAGATTAGAAGAATTGAAGGGGGTTTTTGAAAATTTGAAGCTCAAAAGTAAGTTTACCCATCTTCCATAGCTCCTCTCTAGAATTAGAGTAAGATTTCTTCACAATTGTGTAACCTAGGGCATAGAATTGAATTTAGTGTATGAACATTGTTTAACTTGGTTTCTATTTTGTGAAGTGATCTAGAATTAAGTTGATTATGTTTAAATAAAAGAACTATCTTTTATTGGTAGATTTCCCATGTAAAACTTATATAGTTTTGTCTATATGATGTTCTAAGTTAAAGTAAGTGAATCATGTTCTTAGGTGGTGGATTAAACATCTAATTCATCTCAAGTGTTACATGTTGTGCCTTCTAATTGTATGATCTTTAAGTTATATTTTGGTAATTAAAGGATCTAATTTAGGCCTTGTTGATACTCACCAAAGATGGGTTTTATATGAAATTCGGACTGCTCACCCAGAGAAATCGCCGCACGTGCGGGGGTTATGGCCGCACGTGCGGGAACAACTGTCGCACGTGCGGGAGTCATGGCCGCACGTGCGGGGAAAATGGGAAATTTGGAGTTTTGGTTCTGTCTAAAAGGCACGTGTGGGAGGATTTTGCCGCACGTGCGGGAGAGTTTGCTGCACGTGCGGGGCTCACAGCCGCACGTGCGGCCCATGCTAGGAAAAATAGTTTGCTCCGTTTTACGTGCTGGACCCTTGGATATTTTTAGAATTTGTATTTTATGCCTACTAATATGTGTAAAATTCATTTGAAGTGAAATGAATTAAGAAGTGATTTAACAAAGAGGAATGAACTAATTTACAAGTTGTGAATGTGTGTAGGACACACTCCGGGAGGAACTAGCACGTCATCATATAATGCTGTGAGTAATAGTACTGTAATCGTACATTTGATTATCGTTAATAATTCTTTTTATTAATGCTCTGCTCTTCACAAGTAGTTATGTTAGCCTTATATTGATTGGGAATCGGTGTGAACATTGAAAGATTTTGGCGTACATCGGTACGGCTCTGAACCTACTCTGTATTCCGGATAAGATTAATGATTATCGTTAATGTACCAACTTATAAATGCACCTACTTGTAAATTACCCGTGATTCCGTATAAGAATTGCATACAACCATTAACACTATGAAGTTGGTTTATAGAAAGAAATTGAGTGTCAATAACATTGTTACGTGGCTCATGTAATGGTACCTTTACCTCCGGATTATTGTTACTATAACGTTCTGTTAATTGCATGACAAGTATGTCAATTTACAATAAACCATGAGGTTATTCCGTTCTGTTTATTCGTCCCATTCATACTGTGATATGATATGAATTGTTCGGTCTTAAAGACCTAATATTTTCTGGTATAGAACAAAGTGCTGTACGGAACTAAGTACTGCAATGCGAGCCACCTCTAGAATCCGCACGAGCCACCTCTTGAGTCCATACATATGTGAACTAGGCTTAAAGCCGATGTGAAAGTTATGAGGCCTATGGCCGTTCTGTAACATCTGTGAGGCCTATGGCCAATTTATGACATCTGGGCCTATGGCCATTCTGTATGATCTGTAATATGAAACAAAGTGCTACGCGGAACTAAGTGCTACGATATGAGCCACCTCTAGAGTCCGTGCGAGACATCTTTTGAGTTCATACAAGCATGTTAAAGGGCTTTATGATGTTCTACTATGGGCTTTATGCCATTCTGTTAAGGGCTTCATGCCGTTTTGACAAGGGCTTTATGCCATTACAAGGGCTTTATGCCATTCTGATAAGGGCTTCATGCCATTTTGTTAAGGATTTCATGCCATTCTGTTAAGGGCTGAAAGCCACTCTATTTAAGATGGGGCTCAAAGCCGTTCTGTAAAAGATACTTTTGTATAAATGAGTTTGAAAATGACTATGCTATACAATGTTTAATGAAATCCATATTTTGGGTTACGAAATGTTTAATATAATAAGGATTTTATGAAATGATAAAAATGCTATGAACTTCCGACATGTTTATGTTATGATACGATTTCTGGATAATTTTCCCAAAATGCCTAGATACGCTACGAAACTCTGAATGTTCAAGATATGACAAGTTTTCTGAAGAAGATACTTTGCTATGCATACAGAAACAAATTAACCATATGTTCTCTTTATTGATAAATGCTCGGATATGTATTATAATTCATGTTGGACATTGAATTGTTATGTGCTATTATTCACTGAGCTTGGCTCACTTTATTTTATGTCTGTTTTTGTAGGCACTCAACCTGGAGGTCAACCTTAACCTGTGGCTTCCGTTACCCAGTTGTCAATCCCTGAGTATTTAAACTCTTAGATGTTGACCGTTCAAGTTATGGAGTTTTGCTAAGTTTTTAAGTTGTACCCTAAAAGTCTGTTAAGATTGATGTGTATGTAATCCGTTTAGTTTCTCATGTTTTCATTATACGCCCGACCTTGAGGGCTGGGTCTGTATGTGTATACGTGCATGGCTATCTTCAGATGCACGTCACTGTAAATTTATCTGCATTATGTTCTGTTTGTGATCCTGGCATAGTAGTAGTAGCTCAATGGATATTATTTTACGTTATTATACATTATTAAATGCTTCCGTTCAGGCCCCAATCAGGTTTTTGTGTCCGTTTCTGAGGTGGTCATGCCCAAACTTTTAGGGGCGAGTTTGGGGTGTGACAGTAACTCAAGTTTGAAGGAACAAACTTCCTCAAGGGGGGAAGACTGTGATACCCCTGTTCTGTATTATGTTAATTGGTCCTTAATACGTATGTGATTATACGTTTTGATATGATTTTGTGTGCCATTATGTGGATATATGTGATTTTGGAACTCTATCTGTTCACCGTAGGAATATCTGTTTGAATAATCCGCTTTGGAAATTAAATTGAGGGCCTTATTGGCCACAGAACTCAAAATTGATTACGCCTTTGCGATTAGCGTAATTTTTAGAGCCTACGGTGAAATTTAATTAGAAAACTGATTCGGGTCAGATTAATCAAATTTAATTAATGAGTAATGCACAATTATTTTATGTTAAATAATGCATGTGAGTGGGGCTATATTATAAGCCTTCTTAAGTTCAATTCTTTCCCTTTTACATGACTTTGGCTGAGCAAACTCTAAGAGAAAAAGAGGGGGTCGACTGTTAGAGAGAGAGAGGGAGAGAATTGTGTTATTTTGACTCAAGCTTGAAGAATTTGAAGTCCATCTCTAAATTGGACCATAGATTGAAGGAATTGGGCTTCTAGGTAAGCCATTGACTCTTGAATTCATGAAAGTAATGTGTGATCTTGTGTGTCCAAGGGTTGTTTGTACTAAAGAGCATGAGTTAAGTTGGCTTTGTTGGAATTAAAGCTTGATATAAGCATGCATGTATGAAATTGTGTTGCAATAGCATGTGTGAGCTTGAAATACATGATTCATGTAGAGTTTTAGTTGAAACTCATGTTTTGATCACCATTTGGGTTGTCTAAGATGAGAATGTGGCTAATTCATCACATGCATGTACATATTATGTGAATGGGAGCTTGAATGCATGAACTTGTATATTGTTAATGAGTTTGATGGGAGATTGGGGCATGCATGTGACTTAATTGTGAAATTGAGCCTCATTGAGTTATAAGTTGAGGTCTATACCATGTTAGCATGATTATATTTGAGATTTGAGCCATGGCATGCAAGAATTGTAGCTGGAAAATTGAATTGGAGCTCAAGAACACAACTTGGAATTTCCAGAATTTTGACGTCCGCTCGAGCGGGGGAAGTGCCGCTCGAGCAGAGAATTCGAGCTCCCAGCATTTTTGGCAGACACGGCTCCCGCTCGAGCGGGGGATTTGACGCTCGAGCGGGGAGCTATGTAGACAGGCAGTCCGCTCGAGCGGCAGGGTTCACGCTCGAGCGGGGATTTGAGGTAACCAGTACTTTTGCAGGCTTAAGGGTCCGCTCGAGCGGGGAATCCCACGCTCGAGCGGGGACCCTGTTTTCTGAAATTTTGTTTTTGCATTCTGAGTTCTGTTTTCCGTTCTCTTTCACTTGTAAGCACTCTTCGGCATATGTTAAGCATGGTAAATGAGTTAATGAGATAAGAATAAGGCCTAAAGAAGGTTATGTGAGTTAAGGAAAGGATGGAATTATTAATGACCCTTTTGTGTTCGTGAAATGTGTAGGGTCAAGCTCCAGGGCAAATCCACAAGCCGATCACTGTGAGTAATATCGAGATTTGAATGCTTGTGAATGTCCAACTGTTTATTCCCTTATAAGCTTTATGAATTGTTAATTGGGATTTTGGACAAAAGTCCGACATGAGTGAACGATTGGACCAAAGGTCGTTTTGATAAGAAGAATACATGGACCAAAGGTCGTTTTGACAGAACTGAATGGACCAAAGGTTATTTTGATAGGAATGAATGGATCTAAGGTCGTTTTGACATGAATGAGTGGGCCGAAGGCCGTTTTGATACGAATGTATGGGCCGAAGGCCGTTTTGACATAAATGAGTGGGCCGAAGGCCGTTTTGGCATGAATGGAAATTTGAATGGGCCAATGGCCAGAATGTTGAAACTACAAGTCACTCGATTTGAACTTCGTATAGTCATATATCTGTTAAATAGAAATATGAATTGGGCCCAAGGCCGTTTGGAACATGTTGTTCTATACCACTATGCACTTTCTGTATTTGATATTATTCACTGGGCTATCGCTCACGCTCATTCATGTGTTTGTAGGTGAGTCAAGAGAAGTCCCAACCCAGCCCCAGTGAAGTCTGCCAGGAACAACATAAGTTTTGAGAAAGTCAGCCTTGTGTCTCACGCACGAGACCTATCCTTGCCATTTTGCTATGTATTTATATTTTGTCTTGCTGGCAAGGACTTTATGTATATTTGTATATAGTCTGTTATGGGTTGACTTAGTTGGATGATCCTGTCTGTAAAGAATTTTACGGTACTGTACTTTTGACGCGGGTTATTAACGTAAATGAGTATGGTAGTTTGAAGTGAATATGAGCACGGCTCTTTGGACAAAGTTTTTAAATTTTGCTTCCGTTTGGCCCCTATACTCTGATGAGTTATGTTTGTTTGGTTTGAGGCCATAGGTAATCCCAGGATTACTGGCCGGTTATGTCCTTAACCCATAGGGGCTGGTCCGGGTCATGACAGGAGTGTTCATTCATTTTCAGGTGACTAGCTGAGGATCAGGAGCGTTCTACAAGATCCAGAGAGTATTTCCAAACCACTTCTTCACAATTGATGCTGTCTGTGGGAATACTCCAGCACATCCATGGCGGGCGTGACGGAAGATCCTCCGGTAGTTGTTGACGACCTTACGCCACGAGATGATACCACTCCAAGCAACATGCTTGGGCCAGAGAACATTGCCGCACGAATGGCCTTGAACTTCGACTCAGTTGCCCAGACCTCACCCTCAACATCAACACATGAGACAATGCAAATGATTATGGATCAGGCAAAGCAAAATGAACAGAGGTTGGAAAACATGATGGTTGAGAATGAGCGCCTTCGATAGGATTTGGCCTTGGAGGTAGCAAAATCCCAACAGGCCGTGCGCCAAGATATGGGACAACCTTTGAGAAAGGATGGTTAACGACCTCGAATTCGGAGACATGATAATGGTAGTGATTCTGACTCATCATCCCCAGAATCCAAAAGGAAAGAACGAGTTGAAGTCTCCAATTCTTCCAAAGGAAGTCCGCGTGCATGGAATAAGTGAATAAGAAATGATTCAGACGAAGAGGATCAACATGACCTCTTTGAGCGACGGATCGCAAGGGCAGTGCTACCCACAAAGTTCAAAGCACCATCGTTCACCTTATACGATGGAAAATCGGACTCCACTGATCACATTCGTCATTATAAGCAAGCCATGACGTTTCATGCAGATGATGAGGCCCTCATGTGTCGAATATTTCCGAGCAGTTTGGAACCATTGGCCGTCAGATGGTATTATAAATTGGAACCGACTTCGATTAAGAGCTTCCATCAACTCTAAAATCCTTCAGGGCAAGGTTCATCACCAATGAAGTCTAGTCGAAGTAGGCCGATTCTCTCTGGGCAATGCAAATCCAACCAGGGAAAACCCTACGTGTGTATTCGACGCGCTATTGGGAATGCTTTAATCTAGTAGATGATGCCTGCAATGACTCCATGGCCATCACCACCTTTAAAATGGGATTGCATCCTGATAGTGCCCTCCGTAGCTCCTTGACCAGAAGGCCCCCCAAAACAGCCTGGTCATTGACGAAGAAAGTCGAGGAATACTGCAAAGTGAAGGATGACACCCTGCGGGTTAAAGCCAGGCACAAGGCCAACAAGACGGCCCCATTTGAAATCGTTCAGCCGATAAATCTTGTACCATCACGGAGCCCTGAACCACGGAATCGGGCTAAACGAGACAAAAGATGAGATTCGCGCCGATCAAATGACCAATGTTCACATCGAGCTAATGAACAACTTCAAGTGGATAGCAGGCGTATAAGGCGCGCGGACAAGAAATACACAGAGTTGTCAGAGCCGATCAGCACGGTTATGTCTAAAGTTCAACATCTTCCGTTCTTCAAATGGCTACCCAAGATGGTGGGACCTCCCGACACGAGAAGACGGGATAGGCGGTGCGAATATCACAAAGACCATGGTCATGATACCGACAGTTGCTATGCGTTGAAAGATTACCTTGAGGAGTTGGTACAAGACGGTCGGCTTAAGCAACACGTCCGAAAGAACAACTCAACCAAAATTGTCACGCCCCAGACCTGCCCCTAAAAGTTTGGGCATGATCACTTTAGAAACGGATAGTTAATTCGATATATACAACACATGAGGCTTGAACGGAAGCATTTAATAACATAAAATAATATAAATTAACATCCATCGAGCTTACACCTATATGCCAGGATCTTAATGTGCCATTAAACTGTTCCTCATATGATAGACAGATATACAAGAAACAGATATTTGCATTCACATAATAACATATATGGGAATATAATACAGAACCAGCCCCACACGTGGTCATACAACAAAAATATTGGTAAAGGAGATTATACATGACTAATTACATTAGACAAAAGATTAAGGACCAAACTAGGGGTCATTACGGGAACCCCACAAAATGCATAAGCTTCTCTATATGGCTTGACCAAGAAGGGGTGACCAAAGCTGAACTAAGACCGACCTCCAGGTTGATTGCCTACAGAAACAGACAAAACACAAAGTGAGCAAGGCTCAGTGAATAATAGCACTCAAACAATTTAATGATTAAACTTGGATTGTAATATTTATATCGTATATAAGTGTAGAAGTCATATAATTAATCTTATCTTGTAAACATTTTTAGAATGGCCTTGGGCCCGATTTTTTTTTTTATAAAGAGAGGCTTCAAGTCCAATATCACGCAGAACGGCCTTAGGCCCAATATATCTTACAGATCGGCCTCAGGCCCAGATATTAACAGATTGGCCGCTTGCCCAGATATTAATAGATTGGCCTCTGGCCTAGATATTAGCAGAATAGAATAATCCAAAATTCATAAGAATACCATTACACAATAGTGCACATAAATTTTCCCATGGTTTATTACAAGTCGGCATAGTTGTCTTGCGTGTATCAAAATATGAATAATAACTATTAACAGAAGGCATATGTATCATTACAGTACAATTAGTAGTGTCACATCCCAAACTTGCCCCTAAAAGTTTGGGCATGACCTATTCAGAAACGGACGTTTAACCTGATATACATAACATACGGGGCCTAAACAGAAGCATTAAATATTATAAAATAATAGAAAACAATCTCCATTGAGCTATCACTACTATGCTAGGATCGCAAACAACTTAACAGGAAATTAATATATAGAAACATGCATCTGAGCATCGGTTATATACATACACATATACAAACCCAGCCCTATGATTGGGCGTATAACAAAAACATCGTAGGTTAAGGAAGTTATATACATTCATCCTTAAGTAGGAACTTAAAGTACGAGCCAACACCATAGAAAAACTTCACAAAACGTAAGTGGCTTCGTCTAGTGCTTAGACACTAAGAGGTTGACAAAAGAGAACGGATGTCATGGGTTAGGACTAACCTCCCGGTCGGTTACCTACAGAAACAGACATAACACAGAGTGAGCCAGGCTCAGTGAATAATAGTACTTAAACAAATTGATGCTCAACTTAAATATAATACATATCAATGCGTGTATAAATGCAGAGGTCATGTGGTTAATCTGATTCGGTACTAACTTTCAAAACGGCCTTAGGCCTGGCTTTTAAACATAATGGCTTGAAGCCCTTGAACGGAGTGGCATTAAGCCCCTAAACAGATTGGCACTTAGCCCTTAAACAGAATGGCATTAAGCCCTTTTCATGCATGTATGAACTCAAGAGGTGTCTCGCACGGATTCTAGAGGTAGCTCACATTGTAGCACTTAGTTCCGTACAACACTTTGTTTCACATCAGAAAGTACAGATTGGCCATAGGCCCAGATGTCAAAGTCTTACAGAATTCCGGAGTCATATAAAAACATTTCCATTCTTTTACATTATTTATTCACATCCTTTCAAACATTCATATAAGTTACATGATTGACTTGCGTTAACAGAATGCTAATAGTAATCATTAGCTGTAGGAAAGCGTACTATAACAGTACTACTACTCACAGTGCAGTAGCGGTGCGCTTGTCTCTCTCGGATTATGACCTACACACATGAACAACTTGCAGATTAATTCTTTTCCTTCGTTAAATCATTTTCGAATTTGTTTCGCTTCGATTAAATTTATAGATATCATAAAGGTCTTAAATACATATTTCAACAATATTAGAGGGTTCAGCACGTAAAATGGAGCAACTCGTTATTTTTAGCTTGGGCCGCACGTGCGGCTGTGAGCCTCGCACGTGCGGCAAAGACTCCCGCACGTGCGGCAGTGATGCCCCGCACGTGCTTTTTAGACAGTAGCCAAAATGCCAAAATTTCTCATTCCCCGCACGTGCGGCCATGACTCCCGCATGTGCAGCTGGGGTTTCCGCATGTGTGGCCATGACCCCCGCACATGCGGCGATTTTGCTCAAAACAGTCCGAAAATTCATACAAAATCCTACTTTTGGGTGAATATTTACAAGGCTCAACATAGCTTCCTTAATTGCTAAAACATGGTCTAGAAATATGTTAATGGGATCCTCCAACACACACACACACCCTAACTAGGATTTAGAATCTTAAAGTTCGCAACATAACTTAATCCTTTCACGGTTTCTATTATGTTTGGTCCAACTAGATATAAATAACCATATTTGATAATCATTTAGGTATGTAAATAAACACCATACAATAAGTAAAATCAAGAGAGGAAAGGTGAGATTACCAACTCATCTACCAATACAACTAGACAAGATCACACACACCCTTGATTCTTTAATTGTAACTTCCACTTAAGTATTGGAGAGAATTTCTTACTCAATTATCATGAGAGCTTAACAAAAGCAAGAATTACATACCTTGAGCTCAAATTCTACAATCCTTACTAACTTCCCAATCTTCTTCTTGAACCTCCTCTCAACCCTCTCTAACCTTCTCCCCCAATTTGCACTTGGGAGATATTTTGATTAAAGGCCCTAAGCCAAATATTTCAAAGAACATAGATATATATATATATATATATATAAGGTGAATAGGACAAAAACTAATTAATTTAATCATTCCAAATCAAATTTTTATAACAATGCTTAATATTACCTAAAAATTATGCTGATTTCAAATGTAAGATCAATTTCGGATCATCAAGCCTCTAGGACCCTCAATTTCTGATTCAAACATTCTAATTGTGACAGATACTTTTCTTATGGAACAGATATGTATCCATAATCTTAGGATTCACTTAATTAACCTTAATTTCCTATAAAATTTCACAGTAAGCATTTGAAAGCACAGAGTAAGGGACTGAGAATATATTAGAATCACATACGAGGGTCGGGTTATTACAAATAGGGACAGAACAATTCACATCATAACGGCCTCTGGGCCATCATTGACAAAACAAAATGATTCCAGATACGCAAAGGTATCATTGTTCCATTTGTTCATCAGAATCAATATAGTTAACTTGCAGATAATAGAACGTTAATATTAACTATTAACAGTAAGCAAAACGTACTACTACAGTACTATTACTCACAGTGATAGGTCTCTAACAGCGGTGGAACGATGTCCTCGTCTGGACCTTGGTTCAAACCTCTACAATTCTCCTTGATTTTCCCTTTTTTTCCCTTGTTGAAGTTTTCCTCCTCCTCTCTAACTCTCTTCTCCTCTAACCCTCTCTCAGGAGATATTTTTGAGTTAAGATTACCAAGTCAAATGTCTAAGGAAGCAAGTATATATATAAAAGGTGAATAAGGACAAAAATCAATCAGTTTAATCATTTCAAATCGAATTTTTATAGAAAATCATATTATGATCTAAAAATCATGCTGATCTCAAATACAAAGTCAATTTCAGATTATTAAGCTCCTAAGGCTTTCAATTTTTGATCTGAACATCACAATTGTAACAAATTTTTCGTTTACTAGACAGATATGAATCTATAATCATAAGATTCACCTAATTAAACTTAATTTCACATGGAATTTCACAGCAAGCACATAAATACGCAGAGTAAGGGTCCGAAAGCATACCCGAAAATATGTACGAGGGTCGAGTTATTACAAAAATAGTTGCTTTACGGCAGGATTCACCTCCACTCGGCGTAATCCATATGATATACAGCTTGCTGACGGAATCCACGGTACATACAATTCAGTTACATCCTAACCCCCAAAAGCAAATCACACTAGTGAAACGGCCCCATGAAGCTGCAAGTGTTACTTTCGATGATTCTGACTTGGTCGGCGTAACGCTCCCCCACATTGATCCTTTGGTCATCAAAGTACGCGTAAATCGATTCGCTGTTGAACGCGTTCTCATTGACCAAGGGAGCACTTCGGAAGTTATGTACTACAAGACCTTTCTCAAACTCGGCTTCACTGAGTCGGACCTATCTCTAGCTCATTATCTGGTGTTCAGCTTCAATGCTAATCCAGAATATCCGTTGGGCAAAATCACACTGCCAGTTCGGGCGGGCTCCCGGTCAGTGGATGTAGAATTTTTGGTTGTCAAGTGTCCTTCGCTATATAATCTCATCATGGGATGAACTTGGCTGCATACTATGCAGGCTGTGCCAAGCACCTATCATCAACTACTTCACTTTTTGACTGAATGCGGCATTGAGCAAATTCGAGGTTCCTAGAAATCAGTGCAGGCATGTCATCTTCTTGCCGCAAAGACACCAAGAGAGCTGGAAGTGAATTCAATTGAGGTGTCGGATCGAGAGAGCCTCGACGACGTTGGGTGGCTCCCAAGTGAAAAGGCAACTGGAGCCCTGGATCAGGTTGAAATTGACAAGAATCTTGACAAATTCTTCATGGTTGGTGCCTCCCTGAACAAAGTCGATAGGCAAGAGCTAATTTTTTTTTTTACTCGGCAACCTTGATGTATTTGCATGGTCACCATATGAGATGCCAGGGGTGGATCCATCTGTGTCTCAGCACCACTTAAACGTTGATCCCAAATGTAAGCCGATTATTCAGAAAAGCCGGCGGTCAACTGCGGAACACATTACCACCGTTGTTGAAGAAGTTGATCGGTTGCTTGATGTCGGGGCAATCCGCGAAGTAACCTATCCTACATGGCTGTTGAATACTATGGTTGTAAAGAAGAAAAATGGAACTTGGCGTGTTTGTGTGGATTTCACGGACTTAAACAAAGCTTATCCCATGGATTGCTTTCCCCTCTCCAGAATAGACCAACTCGTCGATGCAATGGCATATCATCAACGTATGAGCTTCCTGGATGCATTCAGAGGCTACCATCAAATTGCCATGCATCTGGAGGACCAAGACAAAAATGCATTCCTCACCCCAAGAGGAACCTATTGCTATAAGGTTATGCCTTTTGGGCTGAAGAATGCAGGGGCAACCTACCAAAGACTAGTCACTGCCATGTTCAAGGAGCAACTTGGCTGTACTATGGAAGTATACATCGATGATATGCTGGTCAAGTCCAGAGAAGACCATACTCATCTAGCCAATTTGGAAGAGACATTCGGCATTCTTCGCAAATACAAAATGAAGCTGAACGCTTCTAAATGTGCCTTCGACATCGGATCCAGCAAATTCCTTGGCTACATTGTTAACCATCGTGGAATCGAAGCCAACCCGAGGCAAATCACAGCAATTCTAGAACTCGGCTCTCCTCAGTCAGTCAAAGAGGTTTAGAAGCTGATGGGAATGGCTGCCGCACTCAACAGATTTTTTAGTCGTTCTACGGACCGCTGCCGACAATTCTTTCATACTCTTCAACAGGGTAAAGCTTTTGAATGGACCCCCGAGTGCGAAGCCGCTTTGGATGGTTTGATGACTTACCTCCGATCCACCCCACTCTTGACAACACCTTCAGCAGGTGATCCCCTCATTTTATATCTGGCAGTTTCTGATTAGGCCGTCAGCGCCATACTGTTAAAGGAAGAACCAGGAGAGCAGCGGCCAGTTTATTATGTGAGCAAAGCAATGGTTGACGCCGAAACACGTTACCTTCCGTTGGAAAAACTCGTCCTTGCTCTCGTCATGGCAGCGAGAAAACTGATGCATTACTTTCAGGGACATACCATTAGGGTACTAACGGATTACCCCCTCCGCTCAGTACTCCGTAGTGTAGAAGCATTAGGGCGCGTTTCAAAATGGGCTCTCGAACTCGGCCGTACGATATTCAATTTCTGCCCAGAACCTCAATCAAAGGGCAAGTGCTCATCGACTTTGTGGCCGAATTCACCGGAGGTCTTGCTGACTTTAAGTCTAATCAAATTCAACCTAAGCCAAACTGGAGAATTTACGTTGGGGACATGTGGCAGTTATATTGTGATGGCTCATCCAACCAACGTGGCAGTGGGGCGGGTGTAGTGATCATGGCTCTCGACGGGGCAATAATCGAGCAGGCTGTCAAACTGGGCTTCGAAGCATCGAACAATGAGGCTGAATACGAAACATTGTCAACTGGCTTACGGAACTCACATGTCCTTGGTGCTCGGCGTCTGCTTGTCTTCTGCGACTCAAAGCTAGTTATTAACCAATTGAAGGGGGAATATGTAGCCAAAAATGACCGTATGGCAGCTTACATGAAAACGGCGAATTCTTTGCTGGCAAAATTCGACCATCATGAATTAAATCAAATAACCCGGGATCAGAACACACATGCAGACGCCCTGGCTTGCCTAGCCTCCGCCATCAACTCAAAAATTAAGTGTACAATTGAAGTAGGATTCATCCTTGAGCCGAGCATTGCCTCCTCAGAGTCAATTCAAATCAATATCGTAGAATCAGGTCCAAGTTAGATGGATCCCATCACTGCATTTCTATCTTTCAAACAGCTCCTGACAGACAAGAAAGAAGCACACAAATTGCGAAACAAAGCCTTGCGATATTACTTAGATCTGCAGGGAAAACTCTACAAAAAATCCCTTTCTGGTCCATACCTAGAATGTGTTCATCTGAATAAAGTCGAAGAACTCTTGACTGAAATACACGAAGGAAGTTATAGTGCCCATTCTGGTGGGCGTTCTTTGGCTTATCGAGCTGTAACACAAGGGTACTACTGGCCGACCATGAAAGCTGATGCCGAGTGTTACGTCAAGAAATATGAACAGTGCCAGAAGTTTTTCCCTCTAACCCATTTGCCTGCTGAGGAGTTGAGCTCAACCACCAGTCCTTGGTCGTTTGCTCGATGGGGGCTTAATATCATCGGGCCATTGCCACGGGCCCCAGGGGCCCCAGGGAACAAGCGATTCTTGATTGTCGCGACAGATTACTTCACAAAATGGGTTGAAGCGGAGGCACTAACACACATTCGAGATGCTGATATCAGGCATTTTGTGTGGAAGAATATCATAACACGATTTGGTATTCCAAGAGCACTCATTTGAGACAACGACACCTAGTTTGATTGTGGCGTCTACCGAGAATTGTGTAGCACCATGGTATTCGGCCCTATTTCTCCACCCCGGCTTATCCACAGAGCAATGGTCAAGCCGAAGCCTCTAACAAAGCCATCTTGGACGACATCAAGAAGAGGCTGGAGAAAGCTAAAGGCAAATGGGTCGAAGAATTATTGAGTGTACTATGGGCTCATTGCACTACTCCGAGGCGATCACTGGGGAAATGCCGTTTGCTTTATTCTTTAGAACCCAGGCAATCATCTCCCCTGGAGATCGGCCTCCCAACCTTGAAATAGAAAGTTTTTGATATGGGTCGAAATGACATGATGTTGGCCTTGGATTTGACTCTGAATGAAGAACGACGAGACTGGGCCCTTGCATCCATGGCACTGTACCAGCAACAGCTTGCTAAGTCATATAATCAACGTGTTCAGCTACGCCGTTATACACCAAGAGAATTGGTCCCCAAGAAAGTACTTCTAGCTGGCAGGAATCCGACTGATAGAAAACTGGGTCCTAACTGGGATGGCCCCTATTAAATCAATTCAATCGCGGGAACAGGGGCATACCGGCTCAGACTTGTCTGGGAGAAGTCTGCCACGTCCTTGGAACTCCACGCATTTGTGTAAATTTTATCATTAACTCGACTTGTGGGGCATGATAACTTGTTTTGAATGTTCGCCGTGTACGAATTTCACTTTTATAATGCAGGACTTCTTATCTCACTATATGAAATTTCAGTTCAAAGATGAAAGCCTCCAAATTCGGAGTGCCCTTCGTGAAATTCACGATTGGCCAAGTTAAAAGCCTTCAAATTTGGAGCCCCATCAGTGAATGACATTTTTGGGTCGAGTAAGCCTTCGGATTCGGAGTGCCCTTCGTGGAATTCACGATTGGCCAAGTTAAAAGCCTCCAAATTTGGAGCCCCATCCGTGCAAGACACGTTTGGGTCAAGTAAGCCTCTGGATTCGGAGCACCCTTCATGAAATTCACGATTGGCAAAGTTAAAAGCCTCTGAATTCAGAGCCCCATCAGTGAATGACACTTTTGGGCCAAGTAAGCCTTCGAATTTAGAGTGCCCTTCGTGGAATTCATGATTGGCCAAGTTAAAAGCCTCCGAATTCGGAGCCCCATCAGTGAATGACACTTTTGGGCCGAGTAAGCCTTCGGATTCGGAGCGCCTGTAGACCGCTCAAACTTGCTCCGCGCGTGAGGGCGCGAATTGGGTTCTAGCTACTACAGTTCAGACTCCTGCACGATTCTGAATCTAATCTCACAAAGTGCAATGTAAGATTGACAAATCACCAAAGAGTCCAAATCTGGCAATTAGTTTTGAAAAATCAATTTTGAATCAAAAGCGCCAAACATGGACTGCTTTGACAGATTTCAGAGTCACCACCTAAATGTTTTGTTTTGGGAAATTTAGGAAACCCTGACTCGTGCCTAAGGCCACATGTCCGTCATCACCAAAGTTGCCTCAGCTCGGGAACTTGGGTACGAGAGGGAAAGGTCCTGAAATGAGCACCCCGGTTCGCCCGATCAAAGATCGGCCTCTACTAAACATGATATTTTGTTTTTGAAAACATATGTGTTCTTATTCCAATTATTTAGTTAACTTACTATGTGATACGCACAGCATACAAGTATAGACTAGATCGCCTAAATTGGAACAAAACATTTTAATGTTTGTTTTCGAAAATGGTTTGAATTTGCTACTCTCAAGTGGGCTTAGAAATGCGGATTTGCCACCAAACAAGGTGGGCTTAAAACATGATGATTTGCCACTTTAAGTGGGCTTAAAACTCACATTTTGATGAATTGTTCCAATTCAAGTAATGAAGCCTTCATCCATAGGCATTCATGCAGTTATATCATTTAAGCAAATAGCCTCATGGCAAGCATGCTAAACATGGCAACACTCACACTCATGCAAGTATGCTAAAGCATAAACGCTTACAGTGTACTCCGAGCCAAAACAAAAGCTAGTTAGTAATCAATGCATGATCCTAGCTATGTTATCATTGTCTAATGTAACACATGCAAAGATGTAACTAAATAGGCTCGGCTATTCTAAGATGGCATATGAATGCAACACTTGATAATCATGTATTCAAATAAGTATTAAAAGACAATGCAGTTTGTATGATGCGCCGAGCCCAGTGCATGCAATGCGAATGAATGATGCACGCATGCAAAGCATAAGTATGCTAATTGAAACATGCCCTAAACTAGCCATCAAAAGCAGGTAAATAAAAGGGAGAAAGACGTGGGATTGGAAGACATTCACACACACACGCACACTTATTACAACATGTATGCCCTCTTGACGGAGGGTCCGAATAATAAGCTAAGCTGCACTAAGCTAAGCTAATTATTACAAATCAACTAATTAACTATGCTAAGCTAATTAATTACAAATCGAATTGAAAACTAGCTATGCTAAGCTAATTAAGAAATTACAATAATGAATTAAATTAGCTAACACATTGACTAATTAATTACAAAACCGACAAATGAACCAACTAAGTAAAGCACTTAAATGGCCTCAAGTGCGAGGGAGAGATGCATGCTCGGTTCACTTCGCCCGGAAATGCACTGCGTTGCCATGAGTTGTCTCTGTTTGCACTCACGGTGACGTCGGAGCATCGAACACATTTTCAGGTTGCCTCTGCCCCAAAACAGGAGCATTCTGGACAAATTTGCTGCAAGTGGCCGGCCGGCCACTTTGACTGGTCGGCAGGCTACCTTAACTGGCCGGCCGGCCACTTTCCATTCTAGAACCTCAATTTTGCTGCAACAGAGATCAATAAAGGCACAACAATGCATTTGCAAGGAAATGTGTATGCAACTACTCTCCTTAACATGTCTTAAGCTCAAAGGAGCGTAGTACTCGGCTCTCAAGCCACCAATCACGCATCTTAATGCATGATGGCCAGAGAGCCAAGCTCGCACAATATTAGTGAATGCACAAACAACACATAAGAGCCTTTGCCTCTATCATGCATGATCAGGAGGGTTGGCGACCACGAAACGCAACATGTTTCATCACTTTGAGTATGAAACGTGCCACATTCCTCGTGTTTGGATTAACGTCCGATCCAAACACAATGCAATGCAAGCAACATGCTCATCTTTTAATGCTAAAGTGGCATGCACAAGACTCTATCAGCTAAGCAATGCATGCATGGCATGTTTAGAAGCTAAGGCATCAAAGCTGGTGAGGTGTATTACATATGAGGCATGAACTACAATGCTCAAATGGTCAAACCAATTATGGACAGACTTAAGACATCTCAAAATAGTGGCAAAAACACATTAAGACTCAGGCACAAAAAGGCAAGATATGCATGCTCATCATTTGCTCGCAAGCAAGGCAAAAGGCTTAACTTTCAAACACATTGAAAGAGTGACATATATGAGAGCATGACAAAGGTTCAAACATTGAAATCATATGCCCAAATGATGACATATCATGCAAGCAACACAAGTATGACATTCTATAGTCCTTAAGCATGAAAGCTAGTGAGGTACACAACACTAGGACTATGCAATACAATGCTCAATGGACTAGACTAGCCCCAAACAGACCTCATGCATGCCAAAATAATGGCCAAAATGCTCTGAAATGATGGCGTGAAAGGCAAGATAATGATGTTCATGTAATGGCTCATTAACTAGGCATAAGGGTCAACTCTCAAACACTATTAAAGAGCGATATTTATGAGTGCATGATGGAAGTATATGCTCTGAAATACCATGCCAAATGATACCATATCATGCAAATAGCTCAAATAAAGCATGCCAAGGTGTTCAAAACTCAAGACTATCTAAGGGACTTGCACCATAGTCATACTAAGCAATGCTCAAAGGACCAAGATCACTCAAAATGGTCCTAAAGCATGTCAAAACAATGCTAGAAACATGATAGAGTGTAGCCAAAACAAGCTAGAATGGTAAGCCAAAACACTAAGCATGCAAGGCTAATGAGTGGGATTACACTACAAGTACCAAAACCAAGCAAGAGGTGACCCCACCAACCAAAATCAGAGTTGTAACATGGCAAAGTAAGACCAAAACATGCTGGAATGGTAGCCCAAAAGCTTAGAGAAGCATGCATACAAACTAGCTCATGATCAAGGCATAAGGCACAACTCTGCAAAAGCATTGAAAGAGTGACACATGTGAGAATATGACTATGCTATACACACTGAAATCATGTGAGAAGTGAGGCCAAAGCATGCAAACAACTCAAGTGAAGCATGCTAGAGACTTTGAAACTCAAAGCTAGTCAAGGGCTTTTACACTACAACTACACAAAGCAAGCCTCACATGGCCAAGACCACTTGAAACAGAGCTTAAACATGTTAAAACATGGATAAAATCATGTTGGAGTGTAGTCAAAATAGGCTGGAATGATGAACCAAAGTGGCAAGCATGTAAGGCTAAATGGCAAGATTACACTACAAGTGTAAAAAGCATGCATACGGTGACTCAACTAAGCCAAAACAGAGTTATGCCATGCTGAAATAAGACCAAAAATAAGCTGAGAATAAGCCAACACATGCTAGAAAAACATGCTCACTAATTAGGCCAACAAGGCATGGAACCAAGAAGCAAGGAGGGGAGGCCACCCCCTCCTATTTTGGACTTCAAAACATGGTTTCTATCACTGAAATTCCTCTGAGTTTCAGTGGTAGAAAGGCCAAACAAAGGGTGCCTCCAAGGCTTTAAAAGAAGGCACCAACCTCAAGCAAATAAGACACACAAGAGGGTGAAACACCCCCAACACCAAAGAGGCCTTAAACAACCTTTCTTAACACTTAAAATCAGAGCCTTTTGTAGTTAACAACCAGGCCTAAATAAGCATGCAAAGGTGGTTTAAACTAGTATACAACAAATAAGCTTAAGAGGAGAAGAAGCTTACCCTTGTAGCACAGCAAGAAGGCAGCAACTTCAGCAACAATTTTGGACCAAAACCAATGCTAAGACCTCAAAACAAACTCCAAGGTGCCTCAGCTCCAAAGTTAAGGTGCGTGACTAGGTGTTTGTGTGCAAAAGTGTGAAGAAATAAAACTTCTAAGCACAAAATAGCACAAATATAGAGAGAGTGAGAATTCTAAAGAGAAGGAGATATTTTTGCTCTGAAAATGCTGAATCTCTAGAGAGGGAGAGGAGCCTCTCCTCTTTTAGAGCAAGCAAGCCAAAAAGCTTGCTTAATCCCTCCATACACATGTATGGAGGATGATTTTAGTAAGCCATAGTTGGCTCAAAATATCTACAAATATCTAAAAAGGAGAAAAAGTGGTTGCCGGCCAGTTAAGGTGTCCTGCCGGCCACTTTATTAGCCGGCCAACCACTTAAAGTGGCCTTCAAAGGAGAAAAGTGGCCGACAAGTGCCACAAGTGGCTGGCAAGGCCCTCTCTCTCCCTAGGCAAGAGGCAACAAGGTATGGTCCAAAAACAAACCAAAAGGAAGGGATCCAAGAGATCCCAAGACAAGGCACTCAGCCGAAAGCTCCTGAAACTAGCCTACCGGCCACCGCAAGTGGCCTACAAGAGAGAAAAGTAGCCTATAGCTACAAAAATTGGCCTACAAGCCTCTCTCTCCCTCCAGGCAAAGGCACCTCTCTCTCCCTCCAGGCAAAGGCACCAAGGTTCGGTCCAAAAACAAGGCCAAAGAGAAGAGAGTTAAGAGACCCCGAGATAAGGTGCTCAGCCGAGACCTTCGGGCACTCGAAACAAGCACAAACATGCGCAATCATCGCGTGCATAAACGATAACGTCTAAGTCTTAAGGTCGGTCAAAAATCGGGTGTCTATAGCGCCCTTCGTAGAATTCACGATTGGCTAAGTTAAAAGCCTCCAAATTTGGAGCCCTATCCATGCAAGACACGTTTGGGCCGAGTAAGCCTTCGGATTCAGAGCGCCCTTTGTGGAATTCACGATTGGCCAAGTTAAAAGCCTCCGAGTTCGGAGTCCCATCCGTGCAAGACACGTTTGGGCCAAGTAAGCCTCTGGATTCGAAGCGCCCTTCGTGGAATTCACGATTGGCCAAGTTAAAAGCCTTCGAATTCAGAGCCCAATCAGTGAATGACACTTTTGGGCCGAGTAAGCCTCTGGATTCGGAGCGCCATTTGTGGAATTCATGATTGACTAAGTTAAAGGCCTCCGAATTCGGAGCCCCATCAGTGAATGACACTTTTGGGCCGAGTAAGCCTCCAAATTCAGAGCGCCCTTCATGGAATTCACGATTGGCCAAATTAAAAGTCTCCGAATTTGGAGCCCCATCAGTGAATGACACTTTTGGGTCGAGTAAGCCTCCGGATTCAGAGTGCCCTTCGTGGAATTCACGATTTGCCAAATTAAAAGACTCTGAATTCGGAGCCTCATCGGTGAATGACACTTTTGGGCTGAGTAAGCCTTCGGATTCCGAGTGCCCTTTGTGGAATTCACGATTGGCCAAGTTAAAAGCCTCCGAATTCGGAGCCCCATCCGCGCAAGACACGTTTGGGCCGAGTAATCCTCCAAATTCAGAGCCCCATCCGTGCAAGGCGCTTTTTCATTAATATTATGATTGACAAGCATAAACGTAGTTGACGAAAAATAGAAGATGATCATAACTGAATTTATAAACATAAATTAAAACATGCAAACATTTAAGATAATATGTTTCATTAAATTAATTGATAATACATAAATTGCTCCCAATCTACATTAGGGCGGTACAATATGTTCAGTTTTATTTGGCATCCCCCTTGTCATCACTCTTCTCGACTTCGAAAGTCACAAAGGGAAAATGATGACTCTGATAACGGCAACGCCAAATCAACGCCTGCTACCCGGAGAGCCTCTGCGGCCTGGAGAGCCTTGACCCACCCGTGCTTAAATCCACGGTTCTTGCATCGGCAGACCTCCTCGGCGAGCTTTTCCTTAGTCCTCTGCATCCCAACTTTTCGGCCATCATGGAAGCCTTGTTCATAAGACCTGGTCTTTGCAGCCTCTACTGCAAACATGCTTTCCGTATCACGATCGGCAATCGTATGACTTATAAACCGTTGGGTCACCCTTTTTTCCATAATCGGGTTAGCTTGGCCGGCTGATTGTGTCTCGGCAGTTTTGACCTTCCTTAGTTCGCGCTCAACCTTCTCCGCGTGAGTTTCTAAGCTTCGAATGCGTTCATCCGTCTGCTTTATCTCCCGCTACGCGGCACGAAGATGCATGCCGATTTCATAGGCGGTATATAGCCCTTTCACCACTCCATGGATGCCCTCCCGAAACACTTCGAAATCAGGACGACTGACCATTGACTGCTGGACTTCTGGTGGGAAAATTTGTCGAGCAAACTCGACTGCCACATTTGGGTCGTGCACAATTGAATCTGCTTCCGTCATCAGTTTGTTTCCCACAAAAATCGCGAAACTTAACGGGTGTGGTGTCGCACTGGTTTCTCCTCTCGAGCGTGGTTGAGGGGAGCTGCCCCGCTGTTGTTTTTCCCTTCTAGGTGACCTATTTCGACGATGTGGGGACTGGTGTTTTTCACGTTCCCTCGATGTCCTGCTTCCCTTGCACGTAGGCTCGCCACCTAGATTCATCTCTGTGTCCAACTCCACGAGTGTCCTCCATTCTCCTCTGCTGTTGAAGAATAATCTTCTTGCCATCTACAAATTGTCCACACTGCTCTTTCCCTCCCTCAATTTATTGACTCTGAACGTAACAATGTCCCCTCCGCGCGCCCACCACCCGCCCCATTTATACTTTACACGTACAGACCCCCGAGGCGATCTTATCAATGCTAAATTTCAAAACCTGATGCCGATCATCCCATGTGCCCCAACCGCTCCATGAGCTATTTCATTCGGCGTTCCAGTTCATGTACTAGTTGGGGCAAGGGCAGATTCATTAATCTAATCGGCCAAAGGTCCAGGCCTGGTGCTGATCATCTCATGTGCCCCAGCTGCTCCGGGAGCTAATTTCATTCGGCATTCCAGTTCATACACCAGCAGGGGTAAAGGCAGATTCATTAATCTAATCGGCCAGAGGGCAAGCCCTTGCGTCGATCGGGTTGAGTGCCCTAGCCACTCCATGAACTAATATAATTCGGCGATTGAGTTCGTGCAGCTGTGGCAGATTCATTAATCTAATCGGCCAAATGTCGAGGCCTTGAGCCATTTTACGCGTTAGTTTATCGAATATTCATGCCTTTCCAAATTGTTAACTGCCGATTCGTTCAGTTATTTGGCTTAATAGCAAAGAGGCAGAGGATGTTTAATTGATTCGGTTAATTTATCGGATGTTTAATTTACTCATATGTAGCAAACAGAAAAGCATAAGGAATTGTCATTAATAAATTGAAGACAAATAGTATATGTAGTAAACTGGAAAGCATATAAAATTTTTATTAATAAATTGAGCACAAATAGCAGTCATTTTACACATGAAAATTACCTTACATTTAAATTTCTAGTCAAAGTAAAGAAATTAAAATCTACTAACAAAAACCTACAAAAACTATGCATCTAAGATGCCTACCAAAAACCAAAATATCCTCTAACCAATCTTTTGGGTCAGACGCCAGTGGCTCAACGTCCACCTGCTCATATGGAATCGGCTGCGCCAATGTCACATTCGCGGTAGTGAGGGCTTTGAGCTATCCGTGTTTGAAGCCTCGATTCTCAAACTTGGGCACTTCTTCCACGTAGTTTTCCAAGGCAGCGTCCTTCCTAGCTTGGAACGCTTTGGAAATCTCGGAGTCGGCTACTTCCTTTACCTTCCTCGATTCTTCTAAGTCGGCTTCCAGCTTGGCGATCACCTCATTGGCTAACTTGAGCACATCTTCGCTCGCTTTTGCTCTCTTTTCAGCGGCCAGCCTTAGTTGGTCGGAATTCCTCTCTCGCTCGGCCTTAGAGTCGGCTCTCGCACGTTCCTTTGCCACTTGCGATGCCTCGGAATCGGCCCTTTGAGAGGCTACCACAGCCTTGCTCTTTTCATTGTCAATTTCAGCTTTCAAGAAGCTGATCTGTTCTATAGCGTCATGTTGACGATGGTTGATTTCGGCTATCCGGCCCACCGTCTGCAAAACAAGGAAATAGAGTTACAAAAAACAAATAATAAGAAATATATATATATATATATATATATATATATATATATATGCATGTATCTAGGCGGAAGACTGCAGATAAGGCAAGTAATGTACTAATAAGGTCGACTGAGCGGCTAATGCAATTAACATTAGATCTGGCTCCGCCCGAAATGTGGCCTTGTCAACAGGTAGGGAGACTGAGGAGGCCATGCTCAATCCCACCGCCAGGTCCTTCAAAGCCGACGCATCAGAGGCAATCGTCATATTCCTTATCCTTGGTTGAACGGTGAAAAGAACAACCAAGTCTGATTCCTCAATGCACGATCGTTTATCGGTTTAGTCCTCATCAGGGATGGCTTCTCACTTGGCGGGGCAGTTTTCCTCCCTTTGCACAGCTTCCCGATCCCTCTGTTCTACCTACTCTATCTCCGCCGTTTCGGTCTGAGCCGTTTCTTCCGCAATAACAGGTAGAGAGGACTCAGCGACGGCGACTGGTGAAGTTTCCGATCGGGCGGCCTCGGCTCTCCTTCGGGCGGCCATCCTTTCGGTGTTTTTCTTCCTGGCCAGTTGCGTGAGCGATTCCCCAGTCATATTCTCAGGATAAGCGCCGAGAAGTTCTCCTAAGTCTGTAAAAATGTCTTCAAAGGAGACGTCCCCTCGGCTTGAGATGGATGGAGGGTTGGATGAATTGAGTCTAGCTTCCACAAAGGCCAAGTTTAGAGCCTTATCTACCTCAGCTTCCGATTAGTTTGGCTCCTCGGCGACCGCTTCGGCTACTTGTTCTTCCACCTACTCCGAATCGGAGGCTTCCAAACCAATCTACCTTCAATTTTTGAAGTTGGGGAAGATAAGGGCTGTAAGATGCTCTTCGCCTCTCAGAATTAGAATGTTGTCTGCCGCTGAAAACGTTGTGTAAGTCAGCTCGTATCGCAGGAGAATGTGGGCCACCCTCCCTTGTTTCTGAAGGCTTGGACGGCCAAAGAACTGTAATACGATTTTAAATTCTGCAAGTACAGCGTCGTCGGCTGAAACCAACACTTTCTTCAAATCGTTGCCTGCATAAACAAAACGGTAAGTACATAGAAGGAAAGCTGAATACATATATGATAATAAAAAAAACAAAAATGAGCTATACGGCCACCTGTTCGCCTTTTCGCTTTGGCACGGGATCTGGGCGATCTTCACCCTCGCCGAATTCCCAGTTGCCTCGAACAATGACCATTACATCGTCAACATGCTTGCCAGAGCTGGAAAGCATAGTCACTAAGTGATGATCGGTATCCTTGGCCCCAAGAAAATAGCGTCCCAGCCGGCCAGTAGACTTGGCTAAGGCATAATAATGCCAAATTGCAAGTATGCTAAGGTTAATCCTAAGGCGTCGGTTCAACTTTATAATCCCCATTATGTTTCGGAAAACATTTACGTTAGGTTGGGAAGGGATTAGACCCTAGTGTTGAAGGACGACCCTTAAAAATGGGTGAAGGGGAAAACGGACTCCGCCCTCAGCAATTGATAGGAGAGGAAAGATGATTGTACTTTCATCATTCCTCTCCATCATCAGTCCTCTCCCTATCAGTGGTACTGTCTGCCACGAGTGACAGATGGACGTCATCGGGGAAGGAATAATGGCATCGGAAACCAAAAACTCAATCCGCAGAAAGGAGTTCTTTCAAATGTTTTTCCATCCTAGCTAGCCTAAGGATTATGCAAAACTAAAAATAAACAAGGAAATGGGATTCGAAGTGAAGGAAAAGAAACCTTACAAGAAGTAGAAGAGACAATGAGAAACAGGAGGAAGTTGCAGAGGTCGCGAAATAGAGATATATCGAAAGGCAAACCAAAAGCTTTGAGTATTCAAAAAGAACTTACATTCGAAGGGACAACATAGTTTCGAATCGCATTAAATGAAGAAAGCGTACGAAGAGGCAGAAAGATGTAATGATGCCTAAAAAGCGTGTGTTTTGACATACGTTGGAATGAGGTTAGCCGCCGTTCTTTCCTTGACTTTTCAAAATCGAAACCAAACATGTCGACTAACTGGGGTTAATAAGATGTTTGGGGGGGAATTGTGGGAGCAGAATATTGTGGGGGCAATAAAGCCGAATAACGGTATGAGGACAGTTAAGGACCGAATTTGTATTCGGCTTCATCCTAGACGATCACAGAGCTGAATAGTCTAATCGGCATTCCAGCGAGCTGAACAAAAGCCGAATAAATAAACGTGCAATGGATTAAGGATGGGCCCGACCCTGAGGCCCAAAGAAAAAATATAAATAACGGAGTATCAGCCAAAGAAAGGTATGTGAGAACAAGTTTAACTTGAGATATAAGAAACCAATAGAGTATACATTGACTTATCTGTCGGAGTGCTAATTCCAGCACCCCTGACGGGAGTGTTCATTCCTTTTCAGGTGACTAGTTAAAGATCAAGAGCATCCTACAGGATCTATAGAGTATTTCCAAACCACTTCTCCACAGTATGTACTGTGTACAATATTGTACTAGAATAAAACTTAATACACTTCTAAGCACTTGGAAACTCAATGTAAAGGTATGTACTGTGTAACATTTACGTTGGCTTACAGAAAAAAGTCTACTTAAATGTTTTGGTATTGTCAAAATCTTGGCAATCATGATCAAATGAGACTTTATTTCATGCCAAAGCTCATATGATGTTCGCGATCAAGATTAGTTCGATTCTGGACATGAGTCATTTACACCCCTAAACATCCAATGCAGCGGGTGCCATAAGTATGATTTCTAAGTTGGCAACAACTATAACCAGTAACCACTAACCATCTACGAAGAAAAATAGTGTGCTTTAAATTAAACTATAATATGGTGAGGTCCACATTTAAAATGAATATGAATCACATATTATTTTTTCTGTGTTTTTTTGAATTCTTGATTTATGACATTATTGTAACATTTAATATGCTTCTAGGCTTTTGGAATTCAATGCAAAGCTATATGTATAACATTTATATTGAATGGACTTACACAGAATAGAACATATAGACAGAAGTTTAGTTAAATGCATTGGTACGGTTTCTCACAATCAAACAATACTCAGTGCATAGATATATTGTTTGAGAGTTTACATTCACACCTCAGAAAAGTAATCTGACCAAAGCACATAGTTTAGCTACACCATTTAAATACTAATTTACTCCCTAAATTAATAAGTACTTAACACACAAAATTGGGTGCTACTTTTATCATTTTTTGTCAGTTAATCCACAATTTTAGTTATTCCATTGTTAGACTTAGGAAAGTCTCAAATAGGTTACAATTCAGATGGGTTCGGTTGAGTTGAGAGTTTATTCAAGTCTAGTCTAAACTATAAAGAAATTTCCCAAGTCAAGCATGAGTCCTAAGTCAAGTTTAGTCTGAAGTGTAAACATATATTGTAGACTCGACTTTCTTTGCATGCCTCCTTTTCGGAGAGGGTGTGAATTAGTCTCCTACAGTTCAGACTCCTGTCATGGTTCTGAATCTAATCTCACAAAGTGCAATGGGAGACTGATAAACACCAAGAGTCCAATCCGACAAATCATTTTGGAAAATCAGATTTTAAATCAAATATTACAAAACTGGACTACTTTGCCAGATTACAGAGTGGCTATCTAAATATTTTATTTTTGAAAAATTTAGGAAACCCTGACTCGTGCCAAAGGCCACGTGTTCGTCATCACCAAAGTTGCCTCGCCTCGGGAACTTGGGTACGAGAGGGGAAGGTCCTGAAATGAGCACCTCTATTCGCCCGATCAAAGGATCGACCTCTACTAAGCATGATATGTTGTTTTATAAACACATGTGTTCTTATTCCGATTATTAGCTAACTTACTATTTGATGTGCACATCATACAAGTATAGACTAAATCGCAAGAATTGGAACAAATTCAACTCATGTTTGTTTTTTTGAAAATGGTTTGAAAATGCCACCCTCAAAGTGGGCTAAAGCGCATATTTGCCACTCTCAGGTGGGTTTAAAACATGATTTGCCACTTCGCAAAGTGGACTTAAAACTCTCATTTATCGAATTGTTCCAATTCAAGTAATAAAGCCTTCATCTACAGGCATTCATGTAGTTAATCACTTAAGTAAATAGCCTCATGGCAAGCATGCTATCATGGCAACACTCACACACATGCAAGTATGCTAAAGCGTAAAACTTACAGTGTACTTCGAGCCAAAACAAAAGATAGTTAGAAATCATGCATGATCCTAGCTATGTTGGATGCCTAATGTAACGCAGGCAATAATGCAACTAAATAGGCTCGGCTATCTAAGATGGCATATGAATGCAACACTTGATAACATGCTTTGAAACACGTATTCAAATAGGTATTGAAATACGATGCGATTTGAATGATGCGCCGAGCCTCGGTGCATGCAAGACAAATGAATGATGCACGCATGCAAGCATAAGGTATGCTAATTGAAAATGATCCCTAATTTAACCATCAAAAGCGGATAAATAAAAGGGAGAAAGACGTGGGGTTGGAAGACATGCACACTCACACGCATGCTTATTACAACATTGTACCCTTGCGAAGGAGGGTCCGAATAAATAAGAGCTAAGCTACACTAAGCTAAGCTAAGCTAACTAACCTAATTAAACTAATTAGACTAATTATTACAAACCAAATTGAATAACTAGCAAACTAATTACTAATTATTACAAAATAATAAGAAATAGCTAAACTAAGCTACTTAATTATTACAACACTTAATCAATTAGCAAACTAATTAATTAAATTACAAAACCAATGCTAACTAACAAGTAAAGCGTCAAGCTACAAACTACACTGCCTCAACTCTGGTTTAGGAAATAAAAGATGCATGCATTCGGTTTCTTGCCCCAAAAAGCCCATCGGTTTGCTCTTGACAGGCTCTGTTTGCAGGGTCACTCCAAGAAGTTCCTGCTCCACCTTACCAAATCAATGCTGGGGAATGCACCAGTGGTCTGCCGGCCAAAGATGTGCATTGCCGGCCAAGGATGAAACAGTGCCGGCCATCAGTGAGGCACTGCCGACCACTGGTGTGCTACATCACCATTCTGCAACAGAGCTCAAACCAGAGGAAAATGAAGGGTCTCCCAAGGGTATGTTTGTACTATGCCCCTCCTTATCATCTTAAAACATCAAAGGAGTTGCACCATTGGATCCAAAACCATCAATCAAGCATTTTGAATGCATGATGGCCAAAGATCCAACTTGTACACATTCAATAAGTTCACACAAACAAGACTCTAGGACCACCACCCTATCATGCATGATCAAGGGTGATAGAGACCAAGGAGATTGGCTCATTTTCATCACTTTAAGTATGAAATGGACCGATCTACCTTGTGTTCAATATAATGTTCAATTGAACACAATGCAATACAACGCAACAATGCTTATCTTGGTCATGTTTTACTTGATTCAATTCTTATTTACATATTTTAAGTTACCAAACCATTCTTTAATTGATTTGTCCAATGTGAAAGTCCTCTAAGGAGAGAGGGGTCAACCAAAAGATGGTTTAAGACATGAGAGAGACCATGCCTTTGACTAGGAGGAACCCTCAAAAGAGGGTGAAAGCCATTTAAGCACAAGCCTCAATCTCAAGCTTAAACACAACGTTAAGACAAACCAACCTTTAAAACATATGGAAAAATGAAGAAATGAGGGAGGTGGCAGAATTTCAGTGCTGAAATGGCATGAAACACAAGACTATAACATGCAAACACCTTATGTACAACATGTTAAAGACTTAAGCATTAAAACTAGTGAAAAGCTTTACACTCGAACCATGCAACATCAAGCTGAAATGGCCAAACTAGCTCTGGATAGACCTCAAACATGCCAAAACAGAGGCTAAAATGTGCTGAGATGATAGCATGAAAAGCAAGAAATGCATGCTCATGTATTGGTTCACAAACAAGGCACAAGACATAACTCTCAAAAGCAATGAAAGAATAGAATATGTGAGAGCGTGACTGAACTACATGCACTGAAATCATGTGTAAATGATGTCATGACATGCAAACAACTCAAGCAAAGCATGTTAGAAGCTTCAAAACACAAAGCTAGTAATGGCCATTTACACTGCAACCATATAAAGCATGAGTCATATGACCAACACCAACCAAAACAGAGTTAAAATATGCTAAAACATTAGCAAAAACATGTTGACATGGAGTCCTAAAAGGGTAGAAAAACATGCTCACCTCTTAGGCCCATTACACATGCAAACAAGACATGAGGAGGGGGGACTACCCCCTCCCATTTTGGGCCTCAAAACCAAGTTTCTACCACTGAAAAACCTCTGAGTTTCAGGGGTAGAAAGGCCAAACAAAGGGCATTTCAAAAGCTTAGAAAGATGGCTCAAAAGGCTTTACAAGCCAAAGAGTCAAGGGAGGAAACCATCCCCTCACCACACAAGGCCTAAACCATCATTTTAAGACCTTAAAAATAGAAATTTTTAGAGGCTAAAACCACCTTCAAAGTAGCACACAAAGGTGGCCAAGCAATGAACTAAAACAAAACTTAAAAGGAGTAAATCCTTAACCTTGAAGCATAGCAACAAAACAACAAAACTTCTAGGGCAAAACCACTCCAAGAAGCCCAAACAAGACCTCCAACAACCTCAACTCCAAGGTAGAAGGTGTTTGGCTAAGGGTGCTAGTGCAAATGTGTAGAGAAAGCTCACTTTCAAGCACAAAATATAGAGAGAGAGGATTCTAGAGAGAGAGAGAGAGAGGGGAAGAAATCTTGCTCAGCCAAATTTTTGTAACCCTTTGCATGCATATAGATGAGCTCTATCTATAGAAGATACAAAGGCCTCTTGTAAAGATCCAACCATCCATGTTCAAGCAGATGGGCTCATCTGTGCAAACAACTGTCAAAATATCTACAAAAATATCTAATGATGCATTGGTGGCCATCAGTGGTGGCCGGTAGGGCCTCATTGATGGCCGGCAGGCCAAAGACCATGGCCGGCAGCCCTCAATGATGGCCGACAGGCCATCGAGAACATCACTATGCCAAGACCAACACATGGTCCAAATATAAGATAGAATGGAAATAGGGTTTGGAAAGATCAAACCTGGAGCGTTCTATCGCGGAATTCAAGCGCTCGACGAGCAACCAAACTTGTCGCTGGATGTACCTGCAAGGACACCCAAGTCTTAAGCACTGTCAAAAATGGGGTGTCTACATATATATTTTATTCATAAAAGTACATATATAGACATGCTTATAATTTTATATACTTGTAAGCTTTAATATATATTTATAAGCTTTATGGAAATTTTCACGCCAACTCCCGACGTACGCATGCTAAATATGTCCCGTCTGACCCCACAGGTCCTATTTGACATGCCAAACCTACCCGTGGCAGCCATAGAGTGGTTTGGGGGCTGCTTTGAATTTTCGGCCCCAAAAGGCCTTTTTCGGCTAAGTTTATGGCATTTTTCACGGCAACTCCCAACGTATGCGTGCTAATTATGTCTTGTCTATCCCCACAAGTCCTATTTAACACGAGGAAGCTATCCGTGCCATCCATAGAGTGGTTTGGGGGCTAATTTTAATTTTCAGCCCTCAAAGGCCTTTTCTCGGCTAAGTTTATGGCGTTTTTCATGTCAACTCCCAACGTACGCATGCTAATTACATCCCGTCTGACCCCATAGGTCCTATTTGACATTAGAAAGCTACCCGTGCCATCGATAGAGTGGTTCAGGGACTAATTTGAATTTTTAGCCCTCAGAGGCCATTTTTGGCTAAGTTTATGGCGTTTTCACGCCAACTTGCAACGTACGCGTGCTAATTACGTCCCTTCTGACCCCACAGGTCCTATTTGACACGAGGAAGCTACCCGTGGCATTTGTAGAGTGGTTCGGGGGTTGCTTCCAATTTCTGACCTGAAAGGCCTTTTTCGGCTAAGTTTATGGCGTTTTTCACTCCAACTCCCAACGTACGCGTGCTAATTATGTCCCATTTGACCCCACAGGTCCTATTTGACACAAGCAAGCTACCCGTGCCATCCATAGAGTGGTTCAGGGGATAATTTTAATTTTCGGCCCTCAAAGGCTTTTTTTGGCTAAGTTTATGGCATTTTTCACGCCAACTCCCAACGTACATGTGCTAATTATGTCCCGTTTGACCCCATAGGTCCTATTTGACACGAGGAAGCTATCCGTGCCATCGATAGAATGGTTTGGGGGCTAATTTGAATTTTCGGCCCTCAAAGGCCTTTTTTGGCTAAGTTTATGATGTTTTTCACGCCAACTCCCAACGTACGTGTGCTAATTACGTCCCGTCTGACCCCACATGTCCTATTTGACATAAGAAAGCTACCCGTGGCATCCGTAGAGTGGTTCGGGGGCTGCTTCCAATTTTCGGTCCCGAAAGGCCTTTGTCGGCTAAGTTTATGGCATTTTTCACGCCAACTCCCAACGTACGCGTGCTAATTACGTCCCATCTGACCCCACAAGTCCTATTTAACATGAGGAAGCTACTTGTGGAATTCGTAGAGTACTTGAGGGGTTGCTTTCAATTTTCGGCCTCGAAAAGCCTTTTTCGGCTAAGTTTATGGCGTTTTTCAAGCCAACTCCCAACATACGCGTGCTAATTACGTCCTGTCTGACCTCAAAGGTCCTATTAGACATGAGGAAGCTACCCGTGCCATCCATAGAGTGGTTGGGGGGCTAATTTTAATTTTCGGCCCTCAAGGGCCTTTTTCGGCTAAGTGTATGGCGTTTTTCACGCCAACTCCCAACATACGCATGCTAATTATCTCTTGTCTGACCCCACAAGTCCTATTTGACATGAGGAAGCTACCCGTGCCATCGATAGAGTGGTTCGGGGACTAATTTGAATTTTCGGTCCTCAAAGGCCTTTTTCGGCTAAGTTTATGGTGTTTTCACTCCAACTTGCAACGTACGCGTGCTAAATATGTCCCATTTGACCCCACAAGTCCTATTTGACACAAGGAATCTACCCGTGGCATCTGTAGAGTGGTTCGGGGGCTGCTTCCAATTTTTGGCCCCGAAAGGCCTTTTTGGGCTAAGTTTATGGCGTTTTTAACGCCAACTCCCAACGTAAGCGTGCTAATTACATCTCGTCTGACTCCACATGTCCTATTTGACATGAGGAAGCTACTTGTGCCATCCATAGAGTGGTTTGGGGGCTAATTTGAATTTTCAGCCCTCAAAGGCCTTTTTTGGCTAAGTTTATGGCTTTTTTCATGCCAACTCCCAACATACGCGTGCTAATTACGTCTTGTCTGACCCCATAGGTCCCATTTGACACGAGAAAGCTACCCGCGCCATCGATAGAGTGGTTCGGGGGCTAATTTGAATTTTTGACCCTCAAAGGCCTTTTTCGGCCAAGTTTATGGCGTTTTTCACGCCAACTCCCAATGTATACGTGCTAATTACATCCTGTCTGACCCCACATGCCTTATTTGACATGAGGAAGCTACCCGTGGCATCTGTAGAGTGGTTCGGGGTTTGCTTCTAATTTTCGGCCCTCAAAGGCCTTTTTCGGCTAAGTTTATGGCGTTTTTCATGCCAACTCCCAACGTACGCATGCTAATTACGTCCTGTCTAACCCCATAGGTGCTATTTAACATGAGGAAGCTACCTGTGGTATCTGTAGAGTGGTTCAGGGGTTGTTTCCAATTTTTGACCCCAAAAGGCCTTTTTCGGCTAAGTTTATGGCGTTTTTCATGCCAACTCCGAACGTACGCGTGCTAATTACGTCCCGTCTAACCCCACAGGTCCTATTTGACACGAGGAACCTACTTCTGCCATCCATAGAGTGGTTCGGCGGCTAATTTTAATTTTCAGCCCTTAAAGGCCTTTTTCGGCTAAGTTTATGGCGTTTTTCACGCCAACTCCCAATGTACGCGTGCTAATTACGTTTCGTTTAACCCCACAGGTCCTATTTGACATGAGGAAGCTACCTGTGGCATCTGTAGAGTGGTTCGGGGACTGCTTCCAATTTTTGGCCCCGAAAGGCCTTTTTTGGCTAAGTTTATGGCGTTTTCCACGCCAACTCCCAACGTGCGTGTGCTAATTACGTCTCGTCTGACCCCACAGGTCCTATTTGACATGAGGATGCTACCCGTGGCATCTGTAGAGTGGTTCAGGGGCTGTTTCCAATTTTCGACCCTGAAAGGCATTTTTCGGCTAAGTTTATGGCATTTTTCATGCCAACTCTCAACGTATGCGTGCTAATTACATCCCGCCTGTCCCCACAGGTCCTATTCATCCCATCTGTCTCCACAGGCCCTATTTGGTGAGACCATTTGGTTCAGGGGTTGATGAGACCTTTTGGTGGTTTGAGGTACATTGTAGTAATTTTAACTTCACGATGAACCAATAATGGCATGCATGCACATTAGACTAGTCCAGTTGTACTAGGTATATTGTAGTAATTGTAAATTCATTCCAAGTTCACTTGGTTTATTCAATTAGTCTTAAATCTCAAATGACATTCAATTGGATGAGGCTCCTAATTTAGTAACTGCCCTCATATTCATAGGCTCATCGTACCCAATTTTGGGAAACTTAATATTTCATTGAAATCATGTGGTTACCTTATGGAAATCAGATTACGGTCCTTTGCGTAATGTATCGAAACACTAGGTCGTTTGCTGCAAAGTCTACTGACATTATGGCTCAAAACCTAATCGAAGCACACGAAAAAAAATAAAATTGCATAGCAACTTTAGAAAACAATTCTATGTGAAAATGATCCATATTTTTGTAGAACTTGTAGTAGCATTTCAATAAAATTCTTCTTACTGAATAGTAGGATGACCATCTAAACCTTGCAAAAGGGTTGTCCGCCATGACACCACGTCGTTAAGATGATTGGGTTGTACTTGTTGTGCCTCCCATGCTTTTTTTTCTTCTTCAACTTGTTTCATCAGCTCCTCTCTTTCCCTCATAATTTCCTTCTGATCTCTTTGGCGCTCCTCTTTCCCCTTGAGCAACTCCTTGTGATCTCTTTGGCATTCCTCTTTCTCTTTTAGCAACTCCTCGTGATCTCTTTGACGCTCCTCATGAAGAACCTCCAGTTCCGTTCTCATTGACTCTATATGTTTATCACGTGCTCGTGCCGCACTAGAAGCTGTGGAAGAGGGTTGTGGGCTTATCCCAAATCCACGCAAGTAATTTTTTTTTGCCCTGAGCACTTGCCTTGATAGTTCTTCGTGGGTCAATAGCAACCCCGCATCGGTGGCTACCACTTGTAGATTCACCATATCATCCTGTCATGGCAAAAAAATAATAAAGAATTTGGCAGAAGGAATTTAAAACAACTTTATTAATTGATATGAAACACATTTGGTTTCAACATTCAATACTCACATGTAGCTCACCACATTTGGGGTCAATACAGTCTCCCGTCTTCTTTAACTTGTGTGATTTCTTATAAAATTTAGGAAAATCTATATCTCCATCCTCATTTGCCTATTAGGTTTGAAAAAATTCCATCGACGAATTGGATAAAGTAATATTCAAAATCAAGAATAATCAATCATCCATAACATTACTAAATTAACAACTTCTCACCATAAGCAACATTGCTATAGGAAATGATCACGATCCACTTTTATGATTATAGGGGAGCATCCCCCTATTTGTTTTACTAGCTTTAGAGCATTTCTTAAAAAAAAAAAAAAAATTAGTGAAGAATTTTTACATATTAACGCATGAATTAATTTCAAGAATGGGGTTCCTAATTATTTTGTTACCAAGCGAGATTCATCTTTCTAAGCCACATCAATCAGATATTTCCAGTCCTCCAAGCTCACTCCACTAGGCAGATGACTATAGGGGTCATCAACACCCTTTTCCTCAAGTTTTAGGAACTCTTGCTTTAGATTGTACCTCTAATCCTTGTATAGCAAATACGTCTTTCTATCAAGGATTTGTTGAGCTTGTTCATCATTATCAAAATCATCGCCGATAACAAACTTGTCCTACAAACATAATAAGAGAATCAATAAATAAATTAATTTAAGCAATTACAAATAACATAGTAAAGACATTATGGCAAGATGAATCTCATACTAGCACTGCTTGGGCGACCGCATCTTTGGTACTTTGATCGATTTTTCTCCATGACTTCATGCCCTGAAGAGGGCATAATTGTCTAATTTGCAATCCCAACTGATTCATTGCTGGGGTGGCATTCCCTCATATGATTACGTTCAACACCTGATTGACATAGACATGTAATTTCTCTCCTTTTTTCTTGGATGTTTTTTTCTGCACGCCTTTGCCTAATGTAGGTCCTCGTACACGAGTTGACCTTGTTCGCCCTGGTACAAAAGGGGAAGGAAGTCACAATGGTAATGAAAGTGAAAAAAATTGCTGCTGGTTGTGGGTCTTGCTAGTTTTGTTGCTGCCTGCTACTATTTGGTTACATAGAGTGTTGGTAAATTTTGCTACAACTTCGATTTGGTTGCTATCGATGTAGTTGGGGCAACTGCCTGTTGGCTACTACTGCTGTTGTAGTTGATTTGAAGTTTGTTTGTTTTTGTTTTTCTTTGTTGTGCAAGCTTCCTTGTTATGTGTAAATTAATGTTTTTTTTTTTTTGTTTTTCTTTGTCTTTATGGGGTTTTTATTGTCTTACTTTATGACTTATGCACCAAAAAAAAAAAAAAAAAAAAAAAAAAACAAAACAAAACAAAAAAGCCGTAAACAATTAAGTTCAATGCTCTTACCCACGCCACCTGGCTGCATCTCCTCAACCACTGTTTGTGTATCATCTGGTGGCTGTTTCTCATCAGTGAAAGTCAGCGGGGTGCCAATCTCCTATGGACATGCTTCAGAGGCTGATAATACGTTGCCACTTGTTGCTCTCTTACGCCGCCCCGTCTCGATTCCAGGAACCATGGTACTTGCATTAAGTAACAAACATACATGAATAATAAACGTCACATACATCATTTACATACATTTACATAAACCTCACACTCGTTTGACGATATTAACATATAACACAATACGAAAAAATTATTCTGTTCACTTGTCACAGAATAAAGAAAGCGTTTGAACATTGCACAAATGGAAAGAACTACAAATGAGGTATGAAATTCATATGCCTCTATTGAAAGGAAAAAGGATAATGTTTAGTAGAGCCTCTGTCGAAAAGAAAAGGGAATGAAATCAAAATCGTATACTTGTAACTGCTGCAATTGCTGGCGGGGATTCAAACAATTGACCTGTAAATGAGATATGGAAAAATATAGCTATCATTCCTCAAGGTGTGATTTACTGCCCATCACAGGTGTATAATTCATGTGTTTCAACATATGAGACAGATTAGCACAAATAGTCATATAGAATGGTTATTAAAAGAAAACCTTACAGCGATTAGCACAGATTAGTCACAAATAGTTAGATTAGCACAGATTAGCACAAATAGTCATAAAAATCTTGCGGCGACACCTAAAAGAAAAGAAGTCATTATTAATTAAGGAATAAGGAAGATGTGCCTGCCAATAGTGAGAGTGCAATTTTGAAGGCTGTTGCAAATCAACCAATCTCTGTAGCAATTGATGCAGGTGGATTTGACGTCTAATTCTACTTGAGTGGAGTCTTTACAAGAACTTATGGCACTCAACTAGATCATGGTGTCACTACCATTGGTTATCGGACTGCAACTGATGGGATAAAGTACTGGCTAGTTAAAAACTCATGGGGCACAAGATGGGGTGAACAAGGGTACATAAGTATGCAGAGAGACATTGATGCTCAAGAAGGCCTATGTGGCATTGCAATGATGGCTTCAAATTACAAGGTTCATCAATTTAAGAGGTTGAACATTGCATAAAATTAAAGAATTATACATAACATCTGACAACGTAATACAAGAAGGACAAAAACCGTATTCTTAATTGCCCCCATTACATCAACAAAACAAGCGGGACAAAGAAACAAAGTTCATCATCAATCTACTTAGAGAACACATAAAGTAATTTTGAACTTGTACATTAAAACTCTAGGTTCGTATTTGTATCAAAATCACTTTCTATCTCGTTTTCTTCTTTGTTATCACCTGCGATTGTTAGTTCATCATTGTCATCATAGATGAACGCATCATCCATAACACCCTCGGGTTGTACACGCTTATTGGACTGAGAAACTTCCATTGAAATAATTTCAGGTTCAATGTTATTGCGACGCAAAACAACGTGATCATCAACAGGCTCTGTTTGTACAACAATAGTGGCTTCATCTTCTTGCAACACTTTATCGAATTCTAGCACATCCATCTCTGGCGCATCCCAAATTCGTCGATGTTGAAACTTTTCTACGACTCGCCAATTCGCCCCTAACTTCGTATCATGAACATAGAAAACTTGTTGAACTTGGCTTGGGAACACAAACGAGTCATCTTTATACTATCGATTTCTTACATCAATAGTTGTCACATGTGGTTCGACACGCAAAGTTCGACTACTACCGGTGTTATACCATTCACATTAGAATAAAACAACCCGATGTCCAAACAAATATGTTAGTTCCCACACTTTACAAAGGTAGCCGTAGAACTTTATCAATTGGCCTTGGTGGTCGCCTTCCACTACCAACCCACTATTTTGACATTTACGACGGTTATCACGGTCGATATTATGGAATTAGACGCCATTAGAAATGCATCCCGAATATGTGTTCACTAAGGCATTAGGTCCATTGGCTAATGACCACATCTCATCAGTTGTTTCGGGTGACTTTTGATTTTGCAATTGGTTCATCTACACAACAAAGTATGTCATGTTAATTCCAACTTAGAATAATTTAACGTTATGTGCAAACTATACACTAACGAATTTTAGCTTATGCAATCTTTGAACCATTTAGGAAATTCTTTGCATTGTCGCGTTGCAATGTTGCATTAACTTCCATATTTTTGTTGTAACAAGAGCTTGTGTTCCCTAGTTAATACAATGCAATTCATAAGTAATTGGAATAATGAAGACGTTAAAAAATAAAAAACATGTAGAAAATGTAGCATATTTTATGAGGAATCATACTCTAGATATTCGTCCACTTCCAAACTATTGTGTAGGATAAACCAATAAGCCAATTCACGGTCAGCTACGGACACATCAATTGCCCTTGGAAGTTGACCAAAAGGACGAACATTTTGAGTGAAAATCGCCAACCCCGGGCCATTGTCACCCCCATCATAGTTCCTTTCTTCCCAGTTAAAGACCGTTTCAATTCCATCCAAATACATTGAACAAAATGTCGTACACTCTTTTGATATGTAGCCCTCCACAATGGAACCTTCTGGTCGAGCTTTATTGCCGACAAATTCTTTCAGAAGTCCAAGCATCCTACATGTAAACATCAGCCTAATCATCAGTATGGTCATATTGAATTATAGTTAAATGAAAAAAGTTTTGACTCGTATTTATACCTCTTAATAGGATACATCCATTGATATTGCACAGGCCCTCCAAGCATAGCCTCGTAAGGCAAATGAATTGCCAAGTGGACCATGACATAAAAAAAAACATGAGGAAAATTTTTCTCAAGCTTACAAAGTATAAGTACGATTTGTTCTTGCAGTTTCTCCAAATTAGTCACCCTTAATGTCATTGAGCACAGTTGTTTGAAAAAATTTCCCAACTTAAACAATGTGGTCCCAATCTCGGTAGGAAGGTATCCTTGCATCCCAATGGGAATAAGTTGTTGTAGAAGGACATGGCAGTCATGACTCTTGAGGCCAACTAACTTAATACCATTCGCGGTGACACAATTGGATATATTTTCCACATAGCCATCAGGATACTTAATCGATTTCAAGAAATCAGAAAACCCTTGTCTCTCTGTCGGGGACAATGTGTACAATGCCGGAGGCTTCTCGAAAGAGCCATTCACATGCCTTATCTAGTGTAACTCCTTTCGTATTCGCATGTCCTCTAGATCTAAACGTGCTTTGTCTGTGTCCTTATTCTTGCCATCTATGCTCAATAGTGTCCCAAGCAGATTGTCACATATATTCTTCTCTATGTACATGACATCAAGGTTATGTCAAATCTTAAGTGTTTTCCAATAGGGTAGGTCGAACAAAATGCTTCTTTTTGTCCATTTCAGAGTTGGATTTTCATTCCTTTGTCTTTTATGGTTGGTTGGATGCTTTCCATATGGCCTGTACGTCCCCAAATTAATTTGCTCCAGTATTTGTTCTCTCTATAACTCCTCAGGTTTGAACTGATTCTCAATTTCACCATTGAATAGCTTACTTCTTCACCAATTATGGTTCTCAGGTAAGTACCGCCGAGCACCCATATACCCTATCTTACTTCGTAAACTTTGGGATGATACATCCATGTTATAATTAGGGTAGGCCAAGTAACCTTTTGTACTTCAACCAGACAAGGAACTATATGTAGGGAAGTCATTGATGGTCCATATGACTGCTGCATGCATTGTAAATATTTGGCCGTTTGAGGCATCATATGTTTGCACACCATGCTCCCATAGATTAGTTAACTCCTCTACTAATGGTTGCAAGTAAACATTGAGGTCTCTTCCAGGTGCGGATCGTCCGGGAATAAGCAATGACATCATGACAAATGGATCTTTCATACACTTCCATGGGGATAGATTGTAAGGCATCAAGATTACGGGCCACATGCTGTATGATGTACTCATATTTCCAAACAGATTGAAACCATCCGTGGTAAGCCCTAGCCTTACATTTCGAGGATCTGCGGAGAATGTAGGGTCCAGCCTATCAAAGTCCTTCCATGCCTCACCATCAGTTGGATGTCGTAATACTCCCTCAGCCACATGCTTATCTTTGTGCCATCTTATATATGCGACTGTTTTTTTTGGACATGTACAATCTCTTCAACCTCGGTATCAAAGGAAAGTACCTCAATATTTTGTGTGGAATTTTTTTACCCATCTTGTCGTTCAACTTGTATCTAGACTCCGTACATATTGGGCAATTCTCCAATGTGGCGTTGTTCTTCCAAAATAAAGTACAATCATTTTTGCATGCATGAACGTCCTCGTATCCCAAACCCAATTCACGTAAGAACTTTTTCGCTTCATAAAGGGTCCATGGAACAGCTTCATTACACTTTGGTAGAATGTCTTTGAAAACTTGCTTAACCATATCGAAACATTTGTTGCTCCATTTATTGTACACCATGACGTGAAGAATCTTAATTACAAAGGACAAGATGGAGAACTTTTCACACTTTGGATATACTTTGCGTTGAGCATCATCAAACAACCTCATGCACTTCAACAAATTTTGCCTTTTCGAACTAGTGCATTTTTCATTGATATGATCATCCATAAGACCACTCATGTAAATCTCTTCTAACATGGTAGGAAGTTCACCCACATTTTCGTGATTGACAGTCATTCCAGCTTCGTTGCTTTCAGTTTCATCGTTTCGCATAGTAGGATGATCACAAGACATGGGAACATGTTCCCCGTGGTGCACCCAAGTTTGATAAGAACATGCGATTCCTTTTCTAATCAAGTGCAACCGGACAACTTGTTGACTTAATTTTGTGTCGTTCAAGCAATCAACACAGGGACAACAGATTTCATCTTGCGGCCCTAAATTCTTCATAGCAAACTCAATAAATGACTGAACACCTTCTAGATACTCTTTACTTTTCAGCCTATCTTTTATCATTATCCAACTCTTGTCCATTATTCGAACAGTACACATCAAGCAAAGATGAACATGGGAATGGACAGCATATGGAAAAATACTCTGTAATGGAAGAGAGCTTAAGTAAGTTTAGCTTTGTCTTTATCATTGCTTTTTGAAGTAAACAAAATAGTAATAACCGATTGGCATGTTTTGCCTATTTGTCGATTGCATATAGTTGGATAATTTGACTAGTAACTTGGCATTTATTCATACGCAAATGTCACATACATGAACAATTCTATGTGAAGTCATCTTAGAGGGAGAGATATCATTGTAACCCTCAGAAAGGGAAATTGAATTTGATATTCAATATAGATTGCACTTGAATAGATCTCAGCAAATACATTTTGTAAACATTTATTTTATGAAAATCAGATGTGTAAAACAAAAGTAATGAAACTTTAAAGTTTTGAAACATTGAAAAAAATAAAGTAATTGCTTTATACATTAATTTGGTTGTTATGCACAAATCAGAAAGAACAAAGACCAAAAAAAAAAAATAATAATAATTTAGTGTGACTCCCATTGAAGATGCAATTAGCAGATGCTCTTTGCCATATGTGAAACTAACACCTCCAAATATTAGTGTATTCAATACTATTTTTATGCATTATTCACAAATAATAGTGTATTCAAGACTCTTTTAAGCATTACCCACTAGTTGTAGTGTATTCAATACTCTTTTAGACAAAGTACAAGTTCATGTGAGTATAGTGTAGTAGATGACCATTGGCTATTTGCTACTTGGATATTTGGGTCTAAAGCTGTGAAAAATATATGATATTTTTTAATTAGTTGACGTTTATGTGTTTTCAAGATAGCCCGAAGATGTTAGCTTGTTGAAAGGGTCTAATTTTGTGCATAATGCATCAATAGACTATGATTTGGGATATTTTTTTGTTCTTTTGATTAGAAAAGAGTGTTAATTAAGTTGACAACAATGGTTAAAGACAAAGCTAATTGGACCAGTACGTTTTATTGTTTTTGTGGTACTTTCAAACAATAACATAATAGAAAATTTTACAAGTGAAACGATACTGACTGGTATTCATTAGATAATTGAACGACAAGAGATGATACATCTAATATATTTTATAATTTTTTATTCGTCAAAAATATCACAAAAATAATATTATGCAATACTCGGCACTACCTAATAATTTTACGAAGACAAAGAGTTGAAAGCAGCCAAAATACATAATGACAACTGTGGTCCTCTCATGAGTACACCCCAAGTTAATTTCCGACATCTCTCTCTCTCTCTCTCAATGTTTGTAACTATGCTGATAGTATCAAAAAGTACACTTCATCTATGGCACACGTATAACAAAGCAGGAAATTTAGAAAAACTTTTATGTATGAAATCAAAAGAGGTATAATATTTTCCTATGATTACTTGGGGAAGGAAATAAAAAGGGACACACAATATAATAAATGAGTTGTGCTATTAAGCAAGTGGGCAGTGGAGGACTCATGAGATGGGCCACCATTGTTGTAGCAAATAGAAAGTTAAGACAGGTCTATGGTTTCTTGAGGAAGATGAGAAGCTCATCAGACATATCACCACTCATGGCCATGGCTGTTGGAGTTCTGTTCCTAAACTTGCAGGTTTGAACAATTTCAATTTAAATTATTCTCTTATTATCTAGCTATATGTATATATACACACACTTCATTGTCCTTCCAAGAACTCTACTGCCTTCACACCATGCATTGGAAGGAAAATGGGAGGTGGACTAACCCACCATGTTGTTTTCTTTCCCATGGTCAATATCTCCTTTTAATTAGTCACCAATGAAAAACAAACAAATAATTTGGTTGTTATGGAAATGAGGCTAGCATGTTGATTAATTAACAATTGATTAATCAATACGTTAATTAAATAATTAATGAACCAATTTACCTGAAACAGAGGCACATTTCGTCATATAGTGGCCTTTCGAATCTAACTATGTTTTAGGATGGGTGGGGGCCCACCCCCTATAACGACCCCAAAATTCGTATCCAAAATTACTTTTCTGTCCTTGTGGGTTAATGCATTTTAATTTAATGATATCTGTTCAAACTGAGGAATTATCTATTGAGTCATGGCTTTAAAATTTAAATTACCGACCTTTACAGGTTTAGAAATCGAAATTGAGTACTTGGGTATGTTAATCGAAATTTTTAGAACTATTTGAGAAAATTAATTGGAAATCTAATTTGTCTGATTCGTAAATGCACGTTTGGGTGGTTAATTTGGTACTGTAAATTGAGGGCCTTAGAGGCTTCAGAAACCAGAACAGAGGACATATTTATCATCAGCATAACTTTTAGAGTCATCTGGAAGGTTTAATTGGGATTTGATTTTGTACGATTCGTAAGGCCACGTTTGGCTCTCCCTATTGTGTTAGGTTTGTGTGTGTGTGTATATTTATATAATGGATGCCTTATGAGTTGATGGACTCATCTCTTAGAATAAAAAATATCTAGAGAAAAGTGTAGCCACGTGAGAGAGGGAGAGATAGAGAACTCAAAGAGAAGAAGGAAGGAAGAGCTTGAGAATGAAGAGGAAAGAGGGGGAAATTGATGGAATTAAAGTAGACTTCAAGAGATTGACTCAAGGTATGTGAAATCAACTTAACCCCTTAAGATTGATCTATTACTAGTTTAAATTCCTGATCTAAAATGAAGAGAAACCACCTAATTGAGTTGGGGTTGAGAAATATAAGTTTAGATGAACTATTTTCATGAATTGAACCTTGATTCCTTAAGAGTTGTTTAATTGAAGAGTTAAATTCTTTATAATGGTTTATCTTGAGGTTGATTATGGAAGTTGAGCTCCCATCTTGAGGTTTTGCATAGTTAGCCATATGTGTGAATGAAGATATATGTAAATATGTAAGAAGTGAGCTTGAATCCCAAACCATGGCTATTTTATGCTTTTGGTGTTCTAATTCTTACCTTTGTTTTTGTGCTTGGGAATTGGGTAGTATTTTGAGTTTATGATGCTTAATGGAAGCTAAGAATGTGAAATTTATCATGTATTAAAGGGTTTTGGGCTTGGAATTGCATGAAATTGAAGTTTGGTTTTGAAAGTGAGAAGTTCCAAATCAAAGAGCCATTTTCGGGCTGAAAATTACCCAGGGCCACACGTGCGGCGGGTCTTCCCGCACGTACGGCAGCACAGTCCCAAAACCAAAGTTGAATCTACTAAAAAAGCACGTTCTTCCGCACGTACGGCCCCATTCCCGCACGTTCGGCTCTGTTTCCGGCACGTGCGGGAGATAGCTCTGTTCAGCCAACTTTGGATAAGCATATCTTTTGCCTCCGGACTCCGTTTTGAGTGATTCTTGAGCCTAAAATCAAGGCCCGGAAGTCTAGTTTCCAATGGCCATGGTCTCACTTCCAAATTCTAAATACAGAAATAGTTATGCCTAAATTAGTGAGAGTTGCTCACTTTCTATCTACCGGTTTTGTACCATTTCTTCGTCTGAACCATTTTCCTATTGATTATTCGTATTTTCTGAGGCATGGATTATAAGCTACTAAGGATTAAGGAGATAGAACCGATATGACTAATGATTAAAGAGTAAAGTAAGGAATCGGGTATATTCTTATGATACCATGTGCATTGTGTTTGTAGGTCAAGACGAGGACATCGTCCCACTGCTACCAGAATCTATCACTGTGAGTAATAGTAGTATAACGTTATGTTTCACTTACTTTCTATGATTATGATTTATGTATTGTTGTTTGTGAATGGCCTATTCCATTGATATTGTGCTTTGATTAAATTAATAGATATGTTTGAATAATGGCATTGATATAGACCAAAGGTTAGTCTGTCCCTATTAATAGAAGTGGGCCCGAGGCCATTATGATGTGAATGGTTTTGTCTCTATCAATAGTACTGTAGTGATACATGTGCCTTTTGTCAATGAGTATTGTTAATATTTTGATATACGCAAGACAATTATGTCAACTTGTAATAAACCATGGGGTAATTGATATACCCTATCGTGTAACGGTATTCTCATGAATCTGGGATTAATCTGTTTTGTTTACCCGTTCCGTTTATGCTATGACATGATATGAATTGTTCAGTCTTTAAGACCTATTGATTTCTGGTATGGAACAAAGTGCTGTACGGAACTAAGTGCTACAAAGTGAGTCACCTCTAGAATCCGTACGAGACACCTCTTGAGTCCATACATATATGAATTGGGCCCAAGGCCGTTTTGACATTTAATATCTGGGCCCGAGGCCTATCTGTATAATCTGTTAGGCCTATGGCCAATCTGTGGAATCTGTTAGGCTTATGGCCAATCTGTGAAATCTGTTAGGCTACGGCCAATCTGTGGAATCTGTCCGGCTTAAGGCCGTTCTGTATATCTGTGGGCTTAAAGCCATTCTGTATCACATTTGGGCTTAAAGCTGATCTGTATCATATCTGTGGGCTTAAAGCCGATCTGTATCATATCTATGGGCCTAAAGCCGATCTGTATCACATCTGGGCAAAAAGCTGTTTTGTATTATATATGGGCCCAAGGCCGTTCTGTATTACATGTGGACCTGAGGCCATTTTAAAATATGATTATGAATAAGATCTGTGTAGGGTTTGATATGCATATTTACATTCTCTAAGTCTATGCTCGTTTAACTCACCTCCTTACATTACTATTATTCACCGAGCCTTACTCACTCTGCTTTTGTGTTTATTTATGTAGGTGAGCCATCGGGGATTGACACTAGAATTGTATTGAGGTCTACCTGTCTACCAAGTCGCCTGGGGTACGCCTCCGTGTTGAAGCCTTAATTTTGATATTCTGGGAGTTGTGTAATTTTTTCGGAGTCTTATTTAAGTATGTGTGAGATCTGTATAATTTTATGATTGTTTATGTAACTGGAAATATATTTAAATGCTTAAATCTAATTAAGCCATCATGTATGCACAAGCTCAATGGATGTTGTCTTTTATTGATATTACTTCCGCTTAAGGCCCTGTATGTGGTTAAATATTATTTTAAAATTCTGTTTGAGGCCTATGTACGGGCCGGTCATGGACCAAACCTTTACGGGCGGGTTTGGGTCGTGACACCCCCAATGCCCAAAATCTAACACTGAAGAACCTAACACATTTGGTCATATTGTGGGCTTTCAGTTTCACTCTCAATTGACTCTGAAAAACCTAACACTGAAGATTGAAATTTGAATAATCCAAAATCCACAATCCAAAATCAACAATCCAAAATCAACATTCCAAAATCCACAATTCGAAATTTTAGTCAAACCCATTCACAAAATCAGAAAAAGCCCAAAAAAACCATTTATGAAATCAACAGAAAATGAAAGAAAAAAAATCATATAAAACCCTACAGAAAGTGTGAGAAATGGGGAAGGGAGAGACAACAAGAAAAAGACAGACCCAGATCGACAGAGAGGGAGAGAGACGAGAGACAAATACCTGTAATCAGTGGTGGTGCCGATTTGCAGTGGTCGTGGTGGTGAGCGCTGGTAGCCAGCGATGGTGATGATTGGCGGTGGTGAGCGGTGGTGAGGTTTGGTATCGACTACTCTCTATGTTGGTGTGTGAGACATAACAAAACCGAAATGTGTTTCTGTGTAAGTGGGAACCTGGCTGCCAATATCAATGAGTTTCCCTCTAAAATTTTTTCGAAGCTTTAGCGACTAAATGCTTATTTGTTGGCAAAAATCATTAACAGCGACTAACCATAGGTCGCCAAAAGTTACTTTTTTGGCTACTAATGTTTACTTTCGTCGCCAATGTTTAATATACAATGGCTAAATTAGTTTTGGTCGTCAAAAATTCATCAAAATGTGTCCATTTTTTTGTGACTAAATTTTTTTGTCAGAAAATGGTATTATACGGTGACTAAATGAAGAGATAGTAGCATAAAATTCCAACAAACAGCGACTAAAACGTTTTTTGGTCGCCAATAAGAACTATATGGTGACCAAAGTAATGTAGTAGCTAAAAGATGAAATCAATGCTGACTAAATCAAGATTTTAGTCACCCAATATACTATTTTTGGCGACTAAAATTGTTTTGGTCACCAATTTTAATCGCCAAAAGTGTATTTTCTTGTAGTGGGTGTACTGAACAGGTTATTTATACCAAAAATAAATAAATAAATAAATAAATAAATAAATAAATAAAATAAAGAAAAAAACAAGTGTTTTAGCCCTTCTAATCCAAATAATTTTATTTAACTTTCACAAAATTTAAATAAATTTACCTTTGCGCTCAGTAAAATTTATGGATTCGCCCTAGTGCACATAGTATAAAGGGCAAACTTTACTTTATCCCCCTATGGTATAGGCCATTTGCGGATCACCTCCCTGACGTTCGAATATCACTACAAAACCCCCTGTGGTTGATGGAGTGAAGTGCACAATTAACACCGTTAGCATCAGAAGTAAAAAGACTATTTTGCCCTTGTATGTATAACCTTTGTTTAACAATTTTTTCTTCAATAGTTGTGCATCTGAGAAGAACAAGAGAGAGAACTTAGGGTTTTGATTTAACAAATTAATTTAAACAACAAAGACATGCCATGTTTTTCCTCCTCTCTCTAAAATTACAACCCTATCATTTCTCTAAAATCAAACAAAATCATGGATGAAACCCATGAAAAATACAATGGACGACTGAAACCGCCACCATGGACGACGAGACCACCTCTACACAGCACCAAAGTTATTAGATAAATAATGACAAAACACCAAACGAAGTCAGTAGTTCTGCATCATCAAGAACTAACCAAAACTAGCAAAAGCAGTTTGTATTACATAACAAAACACAACAACCATGGACTGTAACATCCGTGGCCAAACTTGGAAATACACAAGCAGAACTTGTACACAATCATAATGACCTATATAAACCACCGACGATAGTCGAATCTCTACTTTCAATTCCATCGAACCAGAATGAACCCATCATTATCATGATTCAACAGTCGAAGATCGCAAATGGGTCTCGATCGAATCAAATTTTGAGTTCAAAATAGAAATGGGTTTGGATCCAAACCCGTTTTACACCAAATCGTTTGTCGAATGGGCTGTGTGAGCACCATTAGAGGTGATATACGAAGTGTACGAAGACGATCAAAATGACAATGTCTTGGACGAGAAAGAAGAGCCCATCGCTGTGAATGATTTGAGGAATTTGGTATTTAGATTTTAAATTGATTTGTAGAATATTGAATGATTGGATAATATATATACATTTACAGGTTATAAATATACATATTTATACAGATTATATATATATTATTCACTGTGCATATATATGTTTGTGATACAATTTGCAGGTTTATATATATATATATATGTATGTATGTTAGAGTTGGTGATTCAAATTTTGTTTTCCTTTTTATTTACTTGTCATAATTTAACACCAATTGATTTGATCAAACTTAAACATTTGTAATTGATTACTTTCACTAGGAGTGCTTTGATTATGGAGGTACTGGTGGGAGTTTGTTTGTTTGTTTTTTTTTTTTCCCTTCTTATTCTTCTGGGTAGAGATTTCCAGATATGGGTTTTGAAAAATGAAGAAGAAAGGTTGCTTTGGAAATTGGTGATGAAGATGAGGGCATTTTAGTCATTTAATTCTGATGAAAAATCATCTTTCCATGACCAATTGCACATCCCTCGCGTGTATTGCACAGCCTGTTAGAGTAGATGGAAAAACTAACTATGCACTTCACTCCATCAACCACAGAGGGTTATGTAGCGATATTCGAACGCCATGGGGGTGATCCGTACATGGCCTATACCATAGGGGGTAAACCAAAGTTTGCCTTAGTATAAATTGTCAACCAAGACTTACGCATACACATGTATATAATTAACCATCCATGGCTTGTAAATATTACAATGGTTAAATTTAAGTATAGCAGTTAACATAATTATACATACAATAATTATGTACCTATACTATGGATTGCATTATGCAATTATCAATATTATTTTGCCGGATAAGACAAACAACTTCATTTAAAAAAAAAAATGAAGAGCTACTTGGGCTATTTTAGCCACAAAAAACAAAATAGACTATTTTAGCCATAACAAACAAAATATCACATCCAACCCATAATTATTACACTCTTCTCTCACAAAAAAAGTAAAAAAAACCAAAAAGTCATTTCCAAACCAAGCTTTTTAGCCCAGGCTAAAATAGTTAAAAAAGTCAAAAAGCCAACCCACTTCCCAAACGGAGGCCAAATGATGTAAAATATGCATTACATTAAGATTCCCATAAATAATTATATTACAATTTTTTAGAATATAACTCCACCTCACTACCTAATACCCAATTAATCAAATAATGATTAGTTCACAAATCTTGCATTAACTTGTCCTAGCCCACTTGGCTTGACCCAAATAGTTAGTAAATGGGTTTTACTTAACTATAAATTCAAATATATTAGATTCAACAATGAGGTAACGGGTTTGATTCTTTTGCAAATCCTTGTAGAAAATGAATTTGCTTTGGGGTGAATCATAAGCCTAAACATTTAAATTTGACTTCCACTTAATTTTAATTGATGCGCGTGGTTTGTAAATTATTGCAAATATTTAGAATTTACCCATATGGGAGGGTCTAGTGGATTATAAAAATACTATATATCTATCGTGAATTTTTGTTTCAAAATTTACTTGAAAATTGAGGCATACGATGTAAATTTAAAATTGGTAGAATGTAGGCCATACTTCGAATAATTCTAATTCATAAATGTTGTCATAAATGTTGTATACGGATTAAGATCCTCAGTTATGATCTCTTTGCAATACTCTTATTGTGATGATTCAATGGTCTACATTTAAAGTAAAATTTCATACTTCTTCCGTTTTAAAATATTAGTCATTTATTTTATTTTTTATTATTCCAAAATATTAGTTTCTTTTTAAAAATCAAGGACAAAAATAATATGAATTTCCTATTTTGCCTTTCTTTTAAACTAGCATATCACTCGTGCGATGCACAGATTGTGTTTACAATTATCTATATATGTGAATTGTGATTTTTAAATATTTTTTTTTAAATGTCTTTTTTTTTCCTTTTTTATATTATATTTAAGTTTAATATTTTGATAATAATCATATGTGTTGGACTTTTCAAGAAATTTTTTTTATGCTTGTTTTTAATACATTAAAGTGTTATTATGAGGGATAATAATCATATGTGCTGGGACTTTTCAAGGAATTCATATGTGTTGGATTTCAAAGAATTTTTTTTATACTTGTTCTTAATGCATTAAAGTGTTGTTATGAGGGTAAGACTTGGGGGTTGTGAGAAGTTAATAAATGCTAAGTTTTTTTTTTTAAAATCAAAAAATCAAGAAATTTAGATTGAGAGATTGGAGCTCCCACAAGGCTTGGGGTTAAAAACCCCCTTTTACTTAATATATAGTATATATTCATTAACAACATAAAAGGTACAATTATGACAATTGATATTTCCTAAAAAATGTACTATTAAAAGGTAATTTTAGAAAATCAATTTTTTTAAAGTGCAATAATTGTATTACCAAAAAAAGTTGAATTTTCCAAAAGGGACTATTATTTTGAGACAGAGAGAATATATTATTTTATTATGTAGGCTACTTTTTTAGTTTTTTTAATACAATATTTTGATGTCATTTTGTTTCAATTTGAATTACAAATTTTACTAATGCGTCTTATGTTGGATAATCTTCACTGTATTTGAAGAAATAAAGAGAGAAGAGAGACTGTTTGATTACAAAAATGAAAACAGTACAAAAGATAAAATAAAATAAAACAGATTTTTATTTTGTTACAAAATCAAAATCAAAATCAAAATCAAAATCAAAATCTGATATAAATAAATAAATTGAAAGTAAAATAAATACTTATCTTATTTATTTGTCGAACAAATTTTACTAATGCGTCTTATGTTGGATAATCTTCATTGTATTTGAAGAAATAAAGAGAGAAGAGAGACTGTTTGATTACAAAAATGAAAACAGTATAAAAGATAAAATAAAATAAAATAAAATAAAACAGATTTTTATTTTATTACAAAATCAAAATCAAAATCTGATATAAATAAATAAATTGAAAGTAAAATAAATACTTACCTTATTTATTTGTCGAACAAATTTTTGATCAAGTCCAGTGTTTAACACTGTGTCCTTAAGACAGATTCGTCCTCTTCACGGTACTTTCAGATTGTGGACGTCTATTTCCTAGGATAAAATGATCAACAACGAATAACAGCAGCACTACAAATTATTCGCATAACGAACACACTTTGTGTTTACAGTCTTTCTCACAGAAAAATAATGCAGCAAAATGCAGAGAGAGCAATAGAAGAATTAAGTACAAAATTAAGTGAAAAAACCCAAATGAGGGACTACCTATTTATAGATGGAAAGGTGATTGTTCAGTTTCAATTAAACAGGTACCAAACCTGTTTGAATAGGTATAAAACCTGTTCAGTTTTGTATCAAACTTGTTTGGTTTGAATTTGCTGAATCTGTTCGATTTAAAATAGATAGGAACCTTTTGGGTGTGAACTTAACCAGATATGGAATTGTTCAGAAAAATTTGAAGGGGTGCAAGTGTAGATGCACCCGCGGGCCTCGCTACAGTTCGGACTCAATTTGTGTCACGGTTCTTAATTTGAACCAAAGAGTCCAAATCTGGCAAATCGTTTTGAGAAACAGATTTTGAAAAGAAATGCCAAACATGGACTGCTTTTCCAGATACAGAGTTGCCACCTAAATATTTATTTTTGGGGGAATTTAGGAAACCCTGACTCGGTGCCAAAGGCCACATGTCCGTCATCACCAAAGTTGCCTCGGCTCGGGAGCTTGGGTATGATTGGGGAAGGTCAGCTATGAGCAACCCCTCTCGCCCGATCCGAAGATCGGCCTCTACTAACCATGATATCCAGTTTTGAAAACGTTATGTGTTCTTATTCTGGTTATTAGCCTAGAATTACTATGTTATGCGCACAGCAAACAAGTATAGACCAAATTGCCTAAATTGGAACAAAACATAGCATGTTTGTTTTGAAAATGGTTTGCTACTCGTAAGTAGGCTAAAATGCAAGTTTTGCCACCCTTAAGTGGATTTTTAGAAAAAATGGTTTTGCCACTACCGAGTGGGCTTAAAACTCACAGTTTGAATGCATTATTCCAATTTAGGTAATTCAACCTCCATCCACAGGCATTCAAGCAGTTATATCACATAAGCGGCTGGCCTCATGGTAATCATGCTGTTATGGCAACACTCACAAGCATGAGGTATGCTAAAGCATGAATGCTTACCGAGTACTTCGAGCCAAAACAAAAAACTAGTTAGTGATCATATGCATGATCCTAGTTCATGTTAAGATGGCTAATGCAACACATGCAAAATGTGACTAAGATAGGCTCGGCTAATCTATAATTACATGTGAAATGCTACAATTAATCACGTATTCAATTTGGAATTGAAATACAAATGCAGTTAGAATGATGCGTCGAGCCCGGTGCATGCAAGACAAATGTATGAATGCACGCATGCATAGCATAAGGTATGCTAATTTAAATATGCTCTAGTCTACCATCATAAGCGGATAAATAAAAGGGAAGAAAGACGTGGGGTTGGAAGACATATACACACTCACGCACACTTATTACACAATTGCCCTCGCTCGGAGGGTCCGAATAAATATTACAGTCCGAATGAACAGTGCTAAATTAATTATTACAGAAGTTCCAATTAATTAACAATTTAAACAAAGAATTAAAGTGGCCACAGCCCCAGCCTCGAAATGCATGGATGATGCATGCTTGACTCGTCTTGCCCAAAAATCCGTACCGTGGCACTGTTGCCTTTGTTTACACTGCCTTGCTCCTCCGAAAATTGTGCAACTCCCAAGGTGAACTCTCTGGACGCTGGGGAGCATCACCGACCAAGTGGAATTTTCACCGGCCATGTCCGGATGGTTATCGACCATTTTTAAATCCATCGGCAAATAATGAATGGCCGGTTGGCAGTACAGGTGGCCGGCCGGCCAAATATTCCTGCAGAACCTGTTTTTGACAGCAGCAGAGGGCAGACTGTGCATGGCAAGGAAATTCAAAGCAATGTATGCATGGCCATTCTCCCTATCATGCAATGAACTCAAGGGAGCATGGCCCTCGACCCTCGGGCCATTAATCACGTACTTCAATGCATGATAGCCCAAAAGCCAAGTGTGCAACTTTGATATCAAATAAAATGCAAGCACAAAACACATCAAAGGGCCCCAACCCCTATCATGGTTGGTCAAGAGGCAAGGGAATGCACAACGATGCACATGCGACCTAAGCATGCAAACAAACATACGATCACGCAATGCAACTACATGGCACACACAATGCTAACAACATAACATGCACAACGCATTGAAACATGGCATACACAATGCAGGATGGACTTATACCAATGTGAGTGGACCTCAGCCACACTCACATCAGTAGCCAATAAGAAGGAAATGAGGCAACCGAAATGCACACAAACATGTCCAATGCATGGACCGATCCTAAGATACAACACACAACTCTAACTAAGCATGGACAATGATGAAACATGGCATATGAACACGCAAATTCTAGCACTGAAGTATGATGCTAAACAACCCCAAAACATGGAAAAATGGCACCCGATGCATGAGATGAAACCCGCAACTCGAAACTAGGCACACGGAATGACTTACAGCTATACAAAGCATACATTATTTGATCATGAGCCATGAAGACAAATGAAAGATAGTCCCAAAACATGCATATTTCCAGTTTATAACAAGTCTCAAAAATGAACACAAATAGGGCTAATCTATCATGCAAAAATGGACCTAAAAGAGAGATTAAACACAAAGGGACATAAGCTAGCCCCAAATGGCAAAGATCCCTTCAACAAAATTGAAGAGGGGATCAAAAAATGGCACTTTACAGTTTACATCAAGCCACAAAAATAATCACAAATAAGGCCAAACTATCATGCAAGAAAAGGCCTAAAAGAGGGGTAAAGAGACAAGTGGTAGCTTCTGTTCTCAAACAGAGGAGAGCCCTTCAACAATGTTGAAGAGGGGCTCAAAACAAGATATTTCAAAATTTATGGCAAAGTCCAAAACAGCTCACAAGTAAGCCTAAAATGCTATGCAAAAATTGGCCTAAAAGAGAGATAATGAGGCAAGTGGTAGTAGGAGACCTCAAACAGTAGGAGGTCCTTGATCAAACATGAAAAGGGGCTCAAAATAAGACTATTTACAGTTTGGGTCGGAGCCCAAAAAAACTAGCAAGTATGGCTTAGATACAAAGCAAAATAAGGTAAGAAAAGAGGAGAAGAGGACTTACCCTTGAAGACCAGTGAACCAGCAGCTCTTGGACCAAATTTCTGAGCCTTTAACCTCTTCAAAACAATCCCAAAGTTCTGGAATGAAGGATGGAGGCCTTGTGCTATGAGGTGTAGGGTAAATGGCGTAAGAACCTTAGGATTTGAAGGGTTTGGGAGAGAGAGATAGGGAGAGAGCTGAAAAATTTTTTAGAAAGAGAGGAAATTCTTCTTCCTCCAAGTTGTATCTCTCTTCTCTCTTTGTGTCTCTTGTCTCTCACCTTTCAAGAAGCTTGATTGATATAGAGATATATGAATCTGCAGCTCCTCAGAGCTCCCACGTCTAGGCATGGGCTGGGGTATGGCTTGGAATGACAGCTGCCAACTGTCTGCAGAAATATCTGTTGAAAACCACATTTGGCCTGCCGGCCATCAAAGTGGCCGATCGGCAGTCGAATTGGCTAGCCGGCCATAACATTTGGCCGATGGCAACATAACACAGCTGGTGGCCTCAAGCCATGGTCGGTGGAGTGTGGGGATGTCCCAAAAGCCATTCTCTGCCCTCCAAAGCAAAAACACAAGTGTTTGGTGCAAAACCAGACACAAAATGGTCGAGTCGAGAGATCCTGAGGCAAGGCGCATAGCCGAGGCCTCCGGGAACTCAAGACGAACACAAAACATGGATGATCACCGAGTGTTCAAGCGATGACGTCCAACTCTTAAGGACGGTCAAAAATGGGGTGTCTACAACAAGCCAAAATTTTGAATTTTTCCAATCGAAAATTTGAAATTCCAAACAAATAAAATAAATTCAAATGTTTTTGGTCCAAAAAGATAACTATGGCCCGGACAAGCCCAAGCCCAACCCAACCTCACACCATGCGCCCGCACCCGTACCCAAGCCCAGGCCCAAGCTAGCCTAGCCCGCCCGCCTGCCCGACTGACCAATCGGACAGACGCAGCGGCGGCGCACGCGTGTGTGTTTATTTTTGGGTCCAATGGGTCTAGTCCACTTTGCCCATAACCTCTCTCTTTTACAACTTGGGGTGCCTCTTAGGGTTCTCCCTCCCTGCAAACTCAAGCCTTATAAACTCACAAAAGTTTGCCTACCAAACCAATGTGGGACAAGCCTTTAATTCAAACCTTTAAGAAATTTCCACCAAAACTCCATTTCCATGGATCTCACTTTGGCTTCAATTTCTTGTTCACCCGATAATGGTTTTGAGTAACCAAATATACTACATGAATTACAATGCGGTATAGAATGCGTTACCACGTAGACCTACCAACTTTGGCTTATGTGTCCCATCTAAAAAATAGACCAAAGTTGAGAAAAAATCTGATTTTTCCAAAACCATTTCTAACAATCCCCCACATGAATGGAATTTGATGACAACGGAAATGCAACAATATGTCGAATTTTTCGAAAGAGTATTGTAGACCGCTCGAACTCTGCTCTGCGCGCGAGGGCGCGAATTGTGGTTCTAGCTACTACAGTTCGGACTCCTGTCACGGTTCTAAATCTAGTCTCACAAAGTGCAATGTAAGACTGATGAATCACCAAAGAGTCCAAATGCGGCAAATCGTTTTGGAAAATCGATTTTAATCAAAAATGCCAAACATGGACTGCTTTGCCAGATTTCAAAGTTGCCACTTAAATATTTTGTTTTGGGAAAATTTAGGAAACCCTGACTCGTGCCTAAGGCCACGTGTCCGTCATCACCAAAGTTGTCTCGGCTCGGGAACTTGGGTACGAGAGGGGAAGGTCCTGAAATGAGCACCCCCGCTCACCTGATCAAAGATCGGCCTCTACTAACATGATATGTTATTTTTGAAAACACATGTGTTCTTATTCCGATTATTAATCTAAAATTACTATGTGATGCGCACACCATACAAGTATAGACTAAATTGCTCAAGTTGGAACAAAACATCTCGTGTTTGTTTTTCAAAAATGGTTTAGAGTTGTACTCGCAAGTAGGCTAAGACGTGGATTTTGCCACCTTTAAGTGGGCTCAGCAAAACATGATTTTGCCACTTTAAGTGGGCTTAAAACGCACATGTCGATGACTTGTTCCAATTCAAGCAATGAAGCCTTCATCCACAAGCATTCATGCAGTTATACACTTAAGCAGTTAGCCTCATGGTAAGCATACTAACATGGCAACATACACATATCATGCAGTATGCTAAAGCGTAAACACTCACAGTGTGCGCCGAGCAAAAACAAAAACTAGTTAGTAATCAATGCATGATCCTGGCTATGTTAAGAATGCCTAATGCAACACATGCAAAATGCAACTAAGATAGGCTCGGTTATTCTAAGATGTCATGTGAATGCAACTAGATAACATGTATTCAAATTGGTATTGAAATACAATGCAGTTTGTATGATGCGCCGAGCTCGGTGCATACAAGACAAATGAATGGATGCACGCATGCAAAGCATAAGTATGCTAATTGAAACATGCCCTAAAACTAACCATCAAAAGCTGGTAAACAAAAGGGAGAAAGACGTGGGGTTGGAAGACATGCATCACACATACGCACGCTTATTACAACAGTTCGCCCTCTCAACGGAGGGTCTGAATAATAAGCTATCTAGCTAATCTAAGCTAATTAAACTAATTATTATAAAACGAAACTAATTAACTAACAAGTTAACTAATTACAAACACAAATGAATAGCTAATTGCATTAACTACTTAAGTACAAAACCGAATAGCTAACTAAGCAAAGCAACTACGTAAAGCAGTAAGAAGAAGTCCTCAGGGCGAGAAGTGCATGCATGCTCGGTCGCTTTGTTCGGAAATCCATTACGATGCCCCAACTTGCCTCTGTTTGCATTTGATTCCAGAACACTGCACAAACCTCCAGATAGCTTCTACCTCAACTTGGAGACCTCCAGGAAGGTTGCCAACCACTTGGTGGTGTTGTAGACACCTGTAGACCACTTAAGTTTGCTACAGACCAGAAAAAGTGGTCGGCCAGCTACTTTTTCTGGTCGGTCAACCAGAAAATTCTGCCCAACTCCATTTTGCTGCAACAGAGAACAAGAAAGGGCACGACAGTGTATTTGCAAGGTATGTGTGTACAACCATCCTACCTATAATTTCTTAAGCTCAAGGGAGTGCGGTTCTTGACTCTCGGGCCACCAACCGAGCATCGCAATGCACGATGGCCGAGAAGCCAAGTTTGCACAATTCAATGTCAATGAATGCACAAATAACACATAAGAGCCTTAACCTCTATCATACATGATCAAGAGGGTCGGCGACCAAGAAATGATGCACGTTTCATCACTTCAAGTATGAAACATCTCTTGTTTCTCGTGTTGGATTAACACCCTATCCAAACACAATGCAATGCAATGCAACATGATCAACTTATCAAAGCTAATGGCATGCAAACTCAATGCAATGCATGCAAACATAATGCAATGCAACAAGCATGCAAACACAATGCAAACAACAACATTCAAACAACATGCTCAATGGACTTAAACCAAATGTGGACAGACCTCAATCATGCCCAAAACAGTGGCCAAAATACTTTGAAATGATGGCATGAAATGCAAGAAAATGCATGCTTATGCATTGGCCCATCAATTAGGCATAAGAGCACAACTCTCAAACACGATGAAGAAGTGATAAACATGGAAGTGTGACAACACTATATGCTCTGAAATCAAGTGTGAAATGATGCCAAATCACTCAATCAACACAAGTATAGCGTGCAAGAGGGCCTAAGGCATAAGGCCACCAAGAGGGATTACACAAGAGGCATGCAATACATGACACAAATGACTGAACCATCCATGGACAGAGCTCAATTAGGTTAAAACAAAGACCAAAACATGTTGAGATGGGAGCTCAAAAGTCTAGGCATGAAGGCATACACATTAGGCCATAAGCAAGGCACAAAGGCATAACCCTTAAAGACACTCAAAGAGTGAAAGAAGTGAGAATATGGCAATGCTATATGATCTAAAATATCATGTTAAATGATTCCAAATCATGCACATGTCGCAAATGAAGGATGCTAGGAGGCTCAAAACTCAAGGCTAGCAAGGCCAATTGCACTACAACTATGCAATACATGAACCATATGGCCAAGACAACCCAAAACAATCCTAGAGCATGTCAAAATAATGCTAAAACATATATGGAGGCCTCGTTTGACAAGTAACTATTTTATCCTAAAAGCCAAAAAGTTACTAAAAAAATCAAAAAGCCTATAACCTATACCAAAAAGTCAAAGATTCTATTTTCTCTCTACTTTTTGTACATCTTTTCGTAAAAAGTTAAAAAGCCACCCCAAACATACTACTTTTTTTTACCTCATATTTTAGCCAAAAAGCTAAAAAAATTAGTAAAATAGCCTGTTCCCAAACGAGGCCGGAGTATAGCCAAGGTAAGTTAGCATGAAGGCATGAAGCATGGAGCATGCAAGGCCAATAAGGAGGATTACACTACACCTACCAAAACCAAGCATGAGATGACTTCACCAACAAAAATCAGAGCTGTAACATGGCAAAACAAGACCAAATACACACTAAAATGGTAGCCCAAAAGCTTAGGCAAGATGGTATGCATAATGGCTCATATTTAAGGCATAAAGCACAACCTCTCCAAAGCATTGAAAGAGTGAAAGATGAGAGAGTATGGCCACACTACACACACTGAAATCATGGTAGAAAGGAGGCCAAAGCATGCAAACAACTCACGTAAGCCATGATAGAGACCATGAAACTCAAAGCTAGTGAGCAAGAATGCACTATGGCTATACAAAGCGAGGCATGCATGACCAAAACAACATAAAACAGAGCTTAAACATAGTAAAACATGAGTAAAATCTTGCTGGAGTTGAGCCAAAATCTTGCTAGAATGATGGTCTAAAGCATGATGCATATTAGGCTAGTGAGTGGAATTGTACTACAAGTGCAAGGAGCATGCAAAAGGCTATCAAACCAACGCTAGACAAAGTTATACCATGGCAAAACAACAACAAAAACATGCTGAGATAGAACCAAAACATGCTAGAAAGGCATGCAACTTTGAAAGCTTCAAGTAGGATTACACTACACATACAAGAAGCATGCAAGGGGTGACCAAGACAACCAAAAACAGAGTCATGGCAGGTCTAAAAGGTCACAAAAAAAGTGCTCAAACAAAGCTTCAAGAAGATAGAGCTACATGCTCTTTTGATGAGCCATCAACACAAGCAAACAAGAGAAGAGGAGGGGGGAACAACCCCCTCCTATTTAGGACCTCAAAACCAAGTTTCCACCACTGATATTCCTTTGGAATTCAGTGGTAGAAAGGCCAAATAAAGGCTAAAACAAAAGCCTAAGGTGATGGTTCAAAAGCCTAGCAAATAGAGCATGCAAGGGAGTAGATCACCCCCAACACTAAAGAGGCCTCAAACAAACATGTTAAGCACTTAAAATCAGAGCTTTTTACAGTTAGGCCTAAATCAGCATGCAAATAGGGCCAAAGACTTAAACAAGAAAAAAAGCTTTAAGGGGTTAGAAACTCACCCTTGTAGAACAACTTCAAGGAAGCAACTCCATTAACCTTTTGGATCAAAAGCAGTTCAAAAACACCAAAACCAGCTTCAAGGTGCCTCAGCAACAAAAGTGTGGTGTTTCATTACGTGTTTGTGTGCAAAAGTGTGAAGAATAGGCATTTTCAAGCACAAATACGAAGATAAGGAGCAATATAGAGATAGATGATATATGTATAGCTCCCATACAAAATTTTGAACCTGAGACAAGAGGGAGGTTTCCTTTTATAGAAAAACATATATCAAGCTTGTTGAACAAGCTTCTGTGCCCAACAGCTGGCCAGAAAATATCTGCAGAAAACTGCAGGAAAGCTGCCGACCAATTGAAGTGGTCGGCCGACCACCAAAAGTCGTCTGCAAGGAGACCAACTGCTCGGCAAGGGGGAGAGGTGGTCCGCACAAAGAAAGCAAGGTGGTGGCATCCAAACCAAAAGGCAAGCAAGATAAGAGTCTGCGAGGTGAGGCACACAACCTCGAAAACTAGTCTACGGGCATAAAAAGTGGTCTACGAGGGAAAGGTGGTCTACAGCCACAAAAAGAGGTTTACAAGACCTCAGTTTCCCTCTAGGCAAAGGCAACAAAGCATGGTCTGAAAATTAGGCCAAAAGGAGAACGTTAAGCGGTCCCAAGGCAAGGCGCGCGGCCAAAGACTCTGGAAACTGGAAACTAATCTACAAGAGGGAAAAGTGGTCTACGACCACAAAAAGTGGTCTACAGACCTCTCTCTCGCACCAGGCAAGGGAAAACAAGGTTTGGTTCAAAACCAAACCAAAAGGGAAGTAAGACAAGGCGCTCGGCCGAAGGCTCCGGAAACTAGCCTACAAGAGGGAAAAGTAGTCTACGACCACAAAAAATGGTCTGCAGACCTCTCTCCCCCTCCAGGCGAGGTCAACAAGGCATGGTCCACAAACCAAGCCAAAGCACAAAGAGTTCAGAGGCCCGGAGGCAAGGCACTCAGCCGAAAACTCCGGAAACTCGAAACGAGCACAAACATGCGTAATCATTGAGTGCTCAATCGATGACGTCTAAGTCTTAAGGTTGGTCAAAAATGGGGTGTCTACAAGCATAAATTGAAAATATCTTGCATTAAGATAGGTAGCTTTCGGCCTTGAACCTTTCTTAGTGATAACCTATCGGACTTACTAGTTAATCAATGGACGTGATGCCTTGAATTGTTCAGCCATTTGTGTAAGCCAAGACAATAGATTTCACACAAAATATCTTCTGACACATCGTGGTTCTCACGGTTGTGTTCATTTTGGCCTTGAACGCTTCTAGTTGTTCATGAGTGCTTTCTAGAGAATTTAGCCTCTTCATTCTCATAGAATCAGCTCCAGTTCGACACTCATATAGGTGATTTTTATTGTGAGTATCTCTTATACTCGTCTTGACTTTTATGCCTAAATCAAGATATAAGTAATCATTAAAAGCAAAGCTTATCCTTAAATCCCTACATATAACACATGTTGCAGATATCACTCTCACCATAGGAATAGGTGGGGAATTAATCCCTTGGTGATTTCTAGCGAGCCACACATAACTTAGTTGTCCCTTTGAACTTAGTCCTTGGGATCTCCAATCATTTAAGTCCCATCCCCTTTGATGAACTATACACTTGCTCTTTAGTCAAACCTTTTGTTAACGGATTCGCAATATTCTCTTTAGATTTTATATAATCTATTGAGATTATTCCATTTGAGAGCAATTGCCTTACGATATTATGTTGATGACGAATATGTCGTGACTTACCACTATACATATGACTCTGTGCCCTGCCTATTGCAGATTGACTATCACAATGAATGCAGATAACTGGCACATGTTTTGGCCACATTGGAATGTCTTTTAAGAAATGGTGAAGCCATTCTGCTTCTTCTCTTGCTTTGTCTAAAACAATGAACTCAGATTCCATTGTGGATCGTGCGATGCATGTTTGTTTCGTGGACTTCTAAGAAACAGCAGCACCTCCCAGAGTGAAGACATATCCACTAGTGGATTTTGAATCTTTAGTATCCGATATCCAATTGGCATCACAATAACCGTCTAGTACTACAGGTTATCGCGTAAAGTTCAAACCATGATCACGAGTAAATCTTAGATATCTAAGAATCCGAATGATCGCTTTCCAATGGTCTTCTCCAGGATTACTAGTGTATCTACTCAATTTACTGATAGCATAAGCTATATTAGGATGAGTGCAATTCATTAGGTACATTAGGCTTCCAATGATTTGTGAGTATTTTAGCTGAGACACCGCATCACCTTTATTTTTTGATAAATAAAGACTGATGTCTATAGGTGTTCTTGCTATATTCATATCATGCTTGATATATTTACCAAGAATTTTCTCAATATAATATGATTGAGATAATGCATATCCATCAGATGTTTTAGTAATTTTCATTTCTAATATTATATCTACGACCCCCATATCTTTCATATCAAATCTTTTTTTCAGCATTTGCTTAGTTGATTTGATCATGTTTTGACTGCTTCCAATGATAAGCATGTCATCCACATAATGACAAACGATGACATAACCTTTGTTAGTGTTTTTAACATAGACACACTTGTCATATTCGTTTATCTTAAACCCATTAGTAAGCATAGCATGATCAAATTTTCATGCCATTGCTTAGGAGCTTGTTTTTTTTTTTTTAGGTGGATAAATTAGGAGCTGTTTTAATCCATAAAGAGATTTTACAAGCCAACAAACTTTCTTTTCTTGCCCTGACACTATAGCTCCTTCTGGTTGCTCCATATAGATCTCTTCATTTAGATCACCATTTAAGAAAGCTGTCTTGACATTCATTTGATGTATCTCTAGAATATACAAAGCTGCTATAACAATAAGCATGCGGATGGATGTTATTCTTGTCACAAGGGAAATATGTGTCAAATAGTCCAAACTTTCCTTTTGTCTGTAACCTTTTACCACAAGTCTTACTTTATACTTGTTAACCATCTGCTTTCATTTTCCTCTTGAATGTCCATTTATATCCAAGAGGTTTCGAACCGAATGGAAGATTTACCAATTCCCAAGTATGATTTTGCATAATGGATTCAATTTCATTATTAACAGCCTCTTTCCACAAAGGTGCTTCAGGACTTGTCATTGCTTCCTTAAAGCTTTGAGGTTCATTTTCAAACAGGTATGTCAGAAAATCTGGACCAAATGATTTTGATGTTCTTGCTCTTTTACTTCATCTTGGCTCATTTCAGTTAAATCCTGTTGGTTGAGACCATTACTAGTCGCTTGTTGTAGACGTCCCCGAACGCCCCGGGAGGGTGAGCTCCCGTTCTGTTCATTTGGGGTCACTACAGCTCAGGACTCTCAAATTTGTCACGGTTCTAAGTCTGAACCAAAGAGTCCAAATCCGACAAATCGTTTTGAGAAAACAGAATTTGAAAGAAGTGCCAAACATGGACTACTTTGCCAGATACAGAGTCGCCACCTAAATGTTTTTTTAATGGGAAATTTAGGAAACCCTGACTCGGTGCCAAAAGGCCACGTGTCCGTCATCACCAAAGTTGCCTCGGCTCGGGAACTTGGGTACGATTGGGGAAGGTCACTTCGTGAGCACCCCCGCTCGCCCGGTCATAGACCGGTCTCTACTAACCATGATATCTATTTTTGAAAACATTGTATGTTCTTATTCCGGTTATTAGCCTAGGTTACTATGTGATGCTCACAGCATACAAGTATAGACTGGATTGCCTGACTTGGAACAAAACATTTCATGTTTGTTTATTTGAAAGTGGTTTGATGGTGCTACTCGCAAGTAGGCTAAGACGTGGATTTGCCACCCTGGGGTGGGCTTAGAAAACATGATTTTGCCACTATCTGGTGGGCTTAAAACACACATTTGATGAATTATTCCAATTCAAATAACCCAACCTTCACCCACAGGCATTCAGGCAGTTATATCACATTAGCAAATAGCCTCATGGTAAGCATGCTATTCATGGCAATCACTCACACGCATGCAAGGATGCTAAAGCATAAAGCTCACCGGGTACTCCAAGCCAAAAAAGAGACTACATTAGAAATCATGCATGATCCTAAATATACAAAAAAGCCTAATACGACACATGCAAAATGTAATTATAGCAGGCTCGGCTATTCTAAGATAGCATATGAAATGTTACAACTATCGTGTATTCAATTTGGAATTGAGAGTACAATGCAGTTAGTATGATGTGCCGAGCCCGGTGCATGCAATACGGATGAATGATGCAAACATGCTGTCATACTGTATGCTAATTTAAACATGCCCTAATCTAACCATCAAAAGCGGATAAATAAAAGGGAGAAAGACGTGGGGTTGGAAGACATACAACATACGCACGCACACTTATTACAGTTGTGCCCTCGCGCAGAGGGTCCGAATAAATATACAGTCCCAAATAAAAGAATATTACAGTCCGAATATTACAGTCCAAATAATATACAAATTCCTAATTAATGAATGAATTAACTAAGAAAGCAAGTAAAACTGGCGTGCAAGCCAGGGACTGCCTTGCTTCTGATGGATGATGCATGTCCGGGTTGCCTTGCGCGGAAATCCACCGGAATGTCCCAATTAGCCTCTGTTTACACCTGTTCTTGAAATGCGTGCCAAGCCCCAAAAAAAGTTGCTGATTCTTCGTTTTGCTGCAACAGAGAGCAGGAAAGGGGCATAGCAATGTATTTGCACAGATATATGCATGTCTTGGTCCTCGTGCCACCAATCACGCATACCGAGGCATGATGGCCGAGGAGTCGAAATGCACAACTCAATATAGAATGAATGCACATGAAACTACAGCTAAAACCTAACTCCATCATGGATAATCCGGAGTGTCGGTGACTGGGGAATTGAGACACATTCCGTCACTCGGAGTACGAAATGCACATCGTTTCCCGTGCCCGGGCTAACTCCTATTTCGAACACGATGCAATATGCATGATATGCATGAAATGCGACTAAGATACAATCCTAACATACACAATGCTATGAAAATGAGATGCCTCGAAATACGTGCGCACGGGCAGGCAAACCGAGAAAATGACAGAATGTGATCTAAGATACAATCTAGTATGCACAATGCTGTAAAAAAGGAGATGCCTCGAAATGCGTGCACACGGGCACTCAAACCGAGGCAATGGCATACACAATGCGAATGACATGAAACATGATATGGGCTTATACCAACATGAGTGAGCCTCAGCCACACTCACATAGGATGCCGACGGATAAAAATGAAGTGCCTCGAAATGCGTGCACACGGGCACGCAAACCGAGGCATTGGCATATACAATGCGAATGACATGAAAATGTGATATGGGCTTATACCAACATGAGTGAGCCTCAGCCACACTCACATAGGATGCCGGCGGATAAAAAAGAAGTGCCTCGAAATGCGTGCACACGGGCACGCAAACCGAGGCATTGGCATATACAATGCGAATGACATGAAAATGTGATATGGGCTTATACCAACATGAGTGAGCCTCAGCCACACTCACATAGGATGCCGGCGAATAAAAATGAAGTGCCTCGAAATGCGTGCACACGGGCATGCAAACCGAGGCATTGGCATATACAATGCGAATGACATGAAAATGTGATATGGGCTTATACCAACATGAGTGAGCCTCAGCCACACTCACATAGGATGCCGGCGGATAAAAATGAAGTGCCTCGAAATGCGTGCACACGGGCACGCAAACCGAGGCATTGGCATAATGCGATGAAATGACATGAAATGGATAGCAATCATTCTAATGGAATTTCAGCACTAAAATATGGGGAAAACAGTCCCGAAATGAGGCGAAATGACACGAAATGCATGAAATAGTCCCGAAATGCGAATTTAGGCACCCGAAATGGCCTATAGCTATGCCAAACATGCACAATATGGACATGAAATGCAAAGACAGAAGCTAGGCAGTCCCAAAAAAGGCACTTTCACAGTTATAAACATGGCCAAACAGCAAGCATAAATAGGGCAAAAATGGCATGCAAGAATAGGGGCCAAGAGAGGGGTAATGAAGCAAGTGATATAAGCAAAATCCAAAATGAAATATTCCCTTCTACAACATTGAAGAGGGACCAAAAATATGAATGTTCACAGTATATGGAAAGCCTCGAATCAATATACAAACATGCTAAAAAAAAAGCACAAGATTGAGGCTCAAAAGGTGCTATAACATGAAGTATACAAAATAATCACCAAACAGCCAAAGACCCTTAATAAAACATGTAGAATGGGCCAAAATAGGACTATTTCCAGAACTGTAAAATGGCCAAAAACAAAAGCATGATAGGCTAACTAAACATGCAAGAATGGGGAATAAAAGAGAGATATAACATGAAGTGGCATATGGAAGTCCCAAACCATGAAAGGACCTAAATGAAACATGAAGAATGGACCAAAATAATCACTTTTTCAGAACTGTAAAATGGCCAAAAACAAAAGCATGGTAGGCTGCCATTGCATGCAAGAATGGGGAATAAAAGAGGAGTATAAAGGTAAGTACAACATGGAAGTCCCAAATGGTGTTGAGCCCTTCTTCAGTGTTGAAGAGGGGCTCAAAATAAGCCTAATATCAGTTTACAACATGCTCAAAAACAGATTACTCATGGGCCAAAAATAGCATGCAAGATTATGACATATAAGAGGATCAATGAAGCAAGTGCATCATGGAGGGCTCAAACAGGGTTGAGCCCTTAATGAAAAGTGAAAATGAGCTCAAAAGAGGGCCCCTTCCAGTTAGGGCCGGAGCTTGAAACAAAAAGCATATGGGGCTTACAAATGGATCAAGAAAAAGGGTCAAAAGAGGAGAAGTGTTACTCACCTTTGAAGATCAAAGCTTTTGTTGCTTCTTGGATCAATTTGCAGCTCCTTTAGCCTTTGAGAAGCCTTCCTTGTTGCTGGAAATGAAGTGGTGATGGTAGAGCTTGGTGGTGTAGAAGAAATGGTGCTTAGGGACTTAGGAATTTTCAAGGAAATGAGAGGTATAGAAAGGGATTTGTGTATGGAAGCTTGAAGAACAATTTTCCCAACCCCTACAAGTGAAGCCACCAGCTGGTTATAAGGGCCAAAAAGGGGGTGAAAAGGTGGGGGAAAAGGAGAGCAACTTTCCCCCACAAAATATCCCCCGGATAAAGATATTTTCTGGGGGATAAAGCTCCACAGCTGTAAAGTGCACAGTGCAAGGAACTCGGCCGGCCAGTTACTTTTGCTCCAGGTGGCCGGCCGGCCACACCCCCTAGCCGGCCGGCTAGGGGTCAAAAGGGTCAAGCAGATTTAGTGGCCGGCCACCAACTGATGGTGTCCTCCTATCTGTGTACAACACAACCCTGTGGTTAGAAGTCCAAGAAAGTGGGTCCAAGGGGTTCAACATTAGCTCGGAAAGAGGGGTTCAAAAGGGTCAGGTGGAATTACTGGCCGGCCACCAACTTTTAGGGTCCTCTCATGTGTGTACATCACAAATATGTGGTTCAAAGTTCAAGAATGTGGGCCCAAGGTGTTCAACATTAGCCCGGAAGGAGGGGGTCAAAAGGGTCAAGTAACATTAATGGCCGGCCACCAACTTTTAGGGTCCTCCCATGTGTGTACATCACAAATATGTGGTTCAAAGTTCGAGAAAATGGGCCCAAGGTGTTCAACATTAGCCCGAAAGTGTAAAAAACGGGCGCCGGAGGACGTCGGAGGATGTATAACTGGTTGCTGCAACAATTACTGGCCTCTCACCCTTCAGTGACCTCCCCGGTAATAAAACAGAGGTACCTGCCAAAAATGAACGAAAACCGATGCAAAACGAATGTTCGGGGGCCAAAACGCGCAGTTCGAGATCCCGAAAATGGGCTGTTAAGCACCGAAAGTGGCATTCGACCACGAAGTGGGTTTCTCAGACCCCAGTGTCCCTCAAAAGAGAGAAAGTTGGAAGTATGCCAAAAACCGGAGCAATAGGAGATGGTTAAGTGGTCCCGAACCGAGGCACACGGCCTGATGGCTCCGAAAAACCGGAAACCGGACTCCGAAATGGGCAAAAATGGTCTGCGGCCACAAAATGTAGCTCACGGCCACTGAGAGATGGTCTACAGGACCTCTCCCTCCCCTCAGGAAAAGAAACAGAGAAAACCGAGTCTGGTTCGCAAACCGAGGCAAGGCACAGAAGAGGGTTCGGAAGTCCGGAGGCAGGGCTCGTAGCCAAGACTCTGAAACTTCGGAACAAGCACAACATGCAATATCACCAAGTGCTCAACTGGTGACGTCTGAGTCTTAAGGTCGGTCAAAAATGGGGTGTCTACAGTTGCCCCTCTTTGACAGAACTCGGAAGTCATAAGAATGACGGGAGTGAATGTCAAAGCCCAGAGACGACCCATTTTTGACAAGGCCGAAGACTTAGACAAAGCAGAAAAGATAGACAAAGATGTGTCCGCAGGCATGCCCGCAGGCAGGGGCAAAATGCAAATGATATGCAAGAAGATTTTGAAGATTGGACTTATACGCTACGCGAGGCCGGTTTTGAAAGTTGGACTTATACGCTACGCGAAGCCGGTTTTGAAAGTTGGACTTATTCGCTACGCGAAGCCGGTTTTGAAAGTTGGACTTATACGCTACGCGAAGCCGGTTTTGAAAGTTGAGGATTCATGCAATGCACTGTAATGTAGTGGCTAAAATGCAATATAATGGCTAAGAGGTAAAGGTACCTTACAGGGGCAATTGGCAATGACTTACCTCATGCTGCTGAGGATCTTTCGCTTCTTCTTGGTTGAACTGTAGGTACTACTTTTCTTCCTGACCAAGGTCGCAGCTTTCCCTATTCTCCAACGGGGTGACAGACTAGGTTGGTTCAGTATCCAGAATTGAGGTGCATACACGCTATCTCAACCTATGGGGCTTCCATACAGATTTCAAGCTGAGGACGCGCCTCTGGGTATTTAAACCAGACTTTAATCTCGAAAATTCTGAACCTTTGCGTTCTAGGCATAAGCCATTCGAACTCTAGTTTCCACCGTCGCAGTTGGTCTCCTAGGAACTCACTGCAAACACAGGCAGGTGGCTATACCAGACCACCGGAAGTCGTTCGGGCACGACAAACACCAAAGGAATTGCACCTTTAGAGGATTTAAGGTCTCCTAGACCGGGGAGTGCACAAGACAATGCGATGTAGAGTGAATGCACAAAATAGTGCTAAACAGATAAGGTGCGCGAGATAGCGCGATACAATGCACTAACAAGTACGGGTAAGATGCGCAAGATAGCGCGATGGAATGCATGCAAAATACAAGTAAGGTGCACAAAACAGTGCAATGCGCAAGAAAGCGCGAGTGATTTGAAATACACAAGACAGTGCGATTGAGATGCGTAAAATAGCGCGGAATGTAAACTGCACAAAACAGTGCGATACCCACAATGGCGCGAGTGATTTTGAAATGCACTAAAAAGTGCGATACGCTAAACAGCGCGATTGAAATGCACTAAACAGTGCGATACGCTAAACAGCGCGATTGATTTTGAAATGCACAAAACAGTGCGATACGCTAAACAGCGCGATTGATTTTGAAATGCACAAAACAGTGCGATACGCTAAACAACGCGATTGATTTTGAAATGCACAAAACAGTGCGATACGCTAAACAGCACGATTGATTTTGAAATGCACAAAACAGTGCGATACGCTAAACAGCGCGATTGATTTGAAATGCACAAAACAGTGCGATACGCTAAACAGCGTGATTGATTTGAAATGCACTAGACAGTGCGATACGCTAAACAGCGCGATTGATTTTGAAATGCACAAAACAGTGCGATACGCTAAACAGCGCGATTGATTTGAAATGCACTAGACAGTGCGATACGCTAAACAGCGCGATTGATTTGAAATGCACTAAACAGTGCGAGTGAGGTACAACCACAAGATGCACAAGACAGTGCTAGTGAGATACAAAGTGTAAGTGCACAAGATAGTGCGAGTGAATGCATGTTCTATGCAAATGAGGTGCATTTTCTATGCAAGCATGGAAGAGTGCATTTTCTATGCAAAAGATATGAGCATTTTCTATGCAAGAAACAGGAGCATATTCTATGCAATATTGAAAGCAAATTCTATGCAGAATCGAAAGCAAGCATATTCTATGCATGAATCATAACGATGTGCGGCACGCATGTCGCAGAAGTGTATACGAAAGTGCACATTCTAAGTAGTAGAGGAGCATCAAGCATGTACCCTGGTGCCTTTGATTTATCTCTTAGAGGACTTTGCAACACACTCAGCTCAAAAAGGGCACACCCTGCTTATATTGGCGAGAGATAACATCTGCTACTGCTGCTTTAATTGTCGTTCTGGCTTGAAGCATGCTTAAGCTTGGAGTAGAGGCACGCTCATTCTTCAGGGCACTGGCAAGGCCTGAAGAGGTACATATGGAATGCAATCGCGGAATTTTCTGAAGGTGAACACACTCAGATGCTAAAAATTTTCCCTATTTTCTTTTGCTTCATAGTCCGGAACTTATATAGCTTCAGATAGGTCCTTGTTCTACTGTTCTCGCATGACCTGGGTTGAACCCTGCGGTTTTATGAAAGAACGAATCTTGTTTTGTACAAATGTGGAGAATGGCATGGCACTCGGAGTACAAAACGATTTTATTTTTGAAATTCAGAGATGAGTTTTCGACCAGGTATTGAGCCTACGACTGAACACAGCAAAACGACTCAACAGGGAAGTAAAAGGCACACAACCTAGACACGTCGAGTAACACTCAAAACGACCCAAAGCAAGAATCGAGACACAAAACAAAAGACACGACACACAGACGTGCACAGGGAGCCTGTTTCGCCGGGTAGTGTTTCCCACCCTTTCTCATTTGTGATCCTTACATCACTCGGCCCTCAAGCTCCGTTTTTCTGAAAAAGCCCTTTTCTCACTTTTCCTCTCATCGCACGTCTCTCTATTCTTCAATCTCTCATTTTTCATCCCTCCCCTGGGTGGTTGATGGATAAACAGCAAATTGCGGGCTCACACCCAACATAATCAGCTCGCGACTATTTCCTTCGGTGACATCTGTCGATGCGCCGGATGAGGGAATGGAGCATCTCGATCCATTCCAATTCGTGCTTCGCACTCGGCTTGATACCTCGCTGCTTAGAGGATGAGAGAGCTTTCTGCCCTTTGTTGTGCCCCTTTTCTGGCAGGTAGAGTGCCCTTGTTGGCAAGTATGTTGACAATGGGAAAGACAGGAAGCCTGACTCAACTGTGCCCCTGGTTCATCATTTTGACCATTTTTTTGTTTTAGTTTTCTCCTAAAACATTTTGACCAAAATGAGAGTTAGATTAACATGCTTGTTCAATTTTCTGATTTAAAATCATGCAAGTTAGGCTATGAGCACTGAAAATTTTCCTCTTTTGGATCCAAGAAATGGTCCAGTTTTGAAAATGGAATACTTTTCGAGAAGATTAGTCAACTTCATTAAAAATTCTCAAAAGCTATTTTTGCAAACGGCCATTGCTCAACGAGCACGGAACCCGCTCTTGAGATGCACAACTTCAGATTCGAAGGAAAATTGCCCCTTGCTTGAGGGGAACTGCATGGCAACGGAAAGTTGCCCCTTGTTTGAACGGCGTCGCGGCGCATTGAATGGCAACGGAAAGTTGCCCCTTGTTTGAACGGCGCCACGGCGCATTGAATGGCAACGGAAAGTTGCCCCTTGTTTGAACGGCGCCACGGCGCATTGTAGGCAATCCTCAGAGTGACGAACACAACCAAATCCTCAGATACAGAGAAGACAAAGATGACCAGAACCATCGTATGGACACAATCGAATTGTTTTACAGCTGGACTTCAGAATGAAGTTGCCTACGTATCCCAAAGATGGGAATCAAGCCTCATGTAGTTCGGGGTTAAGGTACACTCGGGTATTAACCTCTCTTTTTTAGGCTCTAACTTTTGCCAAGGCGTCCGTTGCGGGTTTTCGACCTTGCGAGTTTTGTTCTTCTTTTTTCAATTTTTGTATCTTTTCATTCTTTTTCATTTCCTTTTTTTTTATTTTCTTTTTTTTGCTCTTTTCTTTGCATCTTTCTTTTGTTCTTTTGTTCTTTTTTTCATGCTCTAACTTTTGCCTGGACCGCTCTTCCGGGTTTTCGGCCCAGCGAGCCTCTCAAAGGATAAAAGTGTGACAAGTCTATGCCAAATGGTTTTAGGATCTCGAAGCCATCTGTATCCAGGAGAATGGCTGCTGTTCTAGCTTCGTAAACTTCTTCTGATGAGACCTGATCTTCTTGACTCGACTTCCTTGCCTCTTGTTCGAGGGCTGCTTTGAATCTGGCCACACAGGCTTCACATTGTAGTTGACCGTTGAACGTTCTGAATGGGCCCAAGGTTTGAAAGCAAGGGCTCGAGTCTTGAGGTTGAGAGCGATCCTAAGCTGCACAATCTCAAGAGCGATTCCACACAAGTCTTCGCAGGACCGCGCAAAACATTTTGTTTTTGAAAATTTTTAAGAAAGCGACAAATCGCTCGCGCTGAAGATAGTGTAAAACCAATCTGGATCAAGCCAGGATCCTTCCCAGTACTTACGCTAACAAGCATGATTCCATCATTAAGGGCTTAGCACGCCTCTCTTTCGCTCAAATGATCAAAATTTTGCAAAACCCGAGGAATCCCTTCCTCTTCGTTTTCACCGCAGTGTTCAAAAAGTTTTAAAAAACTTAGGTCAATGCAATAATTTTGGGGTGCAGAAGAGTAGGCGAAAAAGTACCGCCGTTTCATTCAAACTTTCTGGCACAATTGGCACAAAGCAGAAGCAAGCACAAAGCATGAAAAACCGCTGCTGTTTCATTCAGAATCTGTTGGCACAACTGGCTCCCTGACAGAAACAGACTCAAAACAAAAAGAAAAGACAAAGACAAAACAAAATGGTGATGCTCGAGGTAACACCCCCCGGAATCACCCGACTCCTATACAATAGGACTGACTCGATACAACAAGATAGACCCAAAATAAAAAGAGACTGACTCAAAGAAAAAAGACAGACTCAAAAACAAAACAACAAGACCGACTCAATACCTAAGTCGGCATGTACAAAAACTAGCATTTGCAAATGCTCAAAACAGTGCATGCCGTCCACCATATCTGGAGTAACTGGGCGCTGCCCGCAGGTGGTTCATCCCTCGATCACATCACATTATCCCCTACAAGTTCACTGATCAAGTGCCGATAGATTTTGCAGGACCTGGTGCGGGGATGACTCCATTGTCAAATAGATCCTGTACTTCATGGCGAAGACGGAAGCAGGCGTTGGTAGTATGGCCAGTTTGTTGATGGTACGCGCAGTATTGGGTAGTATCATGTGTAGCCGGAAGAGGGTTCGGGAGAGGCCGAGGCTCAAGGGGTTTGAGATGGCCTTGTCCAACAAGGATTTGGAGAGCTTTGGATAAAGGCATATAGAGGGCATGGAAGACCCTCCGACCTCGGGGTTGGTACTTCAAGGCTTGTGGATTTTTACTAGGCGCACCAGCAAAGGGATTGGCAGGTGCTGGCCTGGTTTGCCGATCTCTTCCGAGTGGAGGATTAGAGATAACAGGATCGTCTCTGGTATGACAGCCCTTTTCCCGATGTTCCCTTTGATTCGGACTGCCCCCAACCTGAGTAGCGAAAGTGTCATCCACAGCTTTTGCAACAACTGCGAGGACTTGCTCTTTGTTCAGTCCCTCGGCTTTCAAAGCCTCAATAGCCAACAGAAGATGTTCATTGGGATCCATGTCCGCCCCTATCTTGTTCCTTCCACTCGCCTCCACTTTGCCAAGGGATTGGCCTTCCTCAAATGCAGCCCGTCCCAACATCGGGAAGCCTTTTGACATGAAGTTCCTGGTATGTGGTGTGGTCGATGATGGAGCCAATGTCCCGGAGGCCAGATCCGTCACGGTTTTTTGAAGATCTTTAATCATTCCCATCAACTCAGAAGTAGTGGGTTCACGGGTTTGAGATGGTTGAGGTTCAGGTGTACCCATCATGCATAAGTCCATGCTTACTGGAATAAACACCTCAGGCTTGGGTAGATGGGCTGGGGTGATGTATATGCTGGGGTCATAGGTGGATGGCAGTATATGGATGAGATTGAGGTCGGCAGGGGATGTTTGGTCATTAGGGCCTGAAGGTGGAGCTATCGTCCGGTTGTCTATGAGATTTTGGACCTCATGACGAAGGCGGTTGCAACGGTCGGTGCCATGACCGCGCTGCTGATGGTACACACAGTACTTGGAGGGGTTATGTCTGGCTGGGAGTGGGTTGGGAAGAGGTTGAGGATCGAGGGGTTTGAGATGCCCTTTTTCCATCAAGGCTTTCAGTGTGCCAGTCAGGCTCATATAGAGGGAGGTGAAAGTTCTACCCTGAGCTCGGGCTGGGTGAGTTGTTTGTAGGCTTGGTTTGGCAAAAGGGTCGGCTGTGGCGACTGTATTGATTTCGGTGGGTTTGGGAATAGCACTACTACCAGCGTTGGTACTCCCTGAAATCACCTTCCTTGTCAGTTCCCTTGTCCTGGGAATGATCCCGCTGTTGAACGCATTCTCGACTTGAACCCCCAGTTCATGCAAACTTTTGAAAGTGAATAGTGGAGCAACTATTAACTTTTGCAACATATCATGCTCGAGGTTTCGGACCATCATCTGCACTTGATCCTTCTCAGAAGGGCGACGATCTGTCATTTGTGCTGCCTTTGCTCTCCACCTTGCAACGAATTCCACAAAAGGCTCTGTTGGGTTCTGGCGGGTTGCTTCAAGCTCTTGGATGGTCATTTCAACTTGGGTATTGTAGGAATACTGATCGACAAAGGCCTCAGCCAGTTCTTCCCAGTTTTTCTTCACTGTATCCTCCAATTTGGTATACCAAGTAGCTGCTATACCCGACAGGGTTCTTCCATACAGAGAGAGTTTCTGTAGCTTAGTCAGACCCATCGGCTTCAGGACATCTAAGAAAAGTCGGATATGTACCATTGGATCTCCAGACCCGTCGAAACGGTCGATATATGGCATTTTGAATCTGTTTGGGAGCCGGATGGAAGCCTCGGTGTGCCTATCCTCAATGCCAGGAATGGAGTTAAGGCCCTGTGCCTTTTTGAATTGCTTCTCAAGGTTTGCAATTTTCACTGCAGTCAGATTGAACTCATCAACATGAAAGGGTTGAGTTCTCTCATTAGGCTGCACCAGGGGTCTGAACACCTGAGCTTGAGCCAACCCTTCTTGAGGATTCAGACACTGCAAATCTTCAACTAGCGGAATTGGGTCAAAGTTCAGCTGGGGTCCCAAAGCTAGATGTGAGGCAGATGCCCCAGATGGGCGCTGCGTTTCAATACTGGTCTCAGCTTGCATGGCAGTTCCCCGATTTAGCGCTGCTGTCACGGCCGCAAATTCTTCCGAACCTTGTGCCATCACGGTCTGCTGAGTCCGAACAAAGGTGATGTGACTGGCGACTGACGGATTAGATGAACAGATGAGCCCTGACCGGCTTTTCTTTACCTTGCCTCAGCGAAAGAACACTGGTTGCCCTTGAATTGAATTTCTGACCTAACAAAGTCTATCAACACAAGTTCGATGAACCTCGAGGGATATCAGAGCCTTCTGAAGCTATGGTTCCCAGACTACCTAGCAAAAGAGAAAACAGACAGCATCTCAGCCTGATTCCACTTGAATAGATATGAGCCTAGTTGAATGAGTGTGCCCTCTACTGAATTCTGTCCCAAAATTCTGCCTCAAATCTGAGTCTGATACCCACAGGTAAAGCTGACTCCCAAATACTGATAGTAATGCCCGCAGGCCTGATGCCAAAATTCGCAAACCGGTGCCCGCAGGCCTAATGCCCAAACTCATACACTGATACATGCATTCCTATAGAGACGCACTCTAAAGCACATAACAGATAAGTGAGAGCCAAAAAACACCCCTATGAAGGGGTAGGGTTTCCCTGTCCTATTTTGTCAGGAGCTAGGGTTTCACTACGCACGCAGCGGCTTCAAACAACCTATAAACGGGTAAGCAACCTGTCCTAGTTTGGAATGGTCACTATGGATCCGAATATGCACTAGGTCGAATGGTCAAAGAGGGTGCCCCAGAAAAAAACCGGGGTTTGTGTTCCCATACTGGCAGAGCCCACAACCGGTCAGCCTTATGGTCATGCCTTGACAAGACAAGCCTCCGGCAAACCGTTCAGGAATAGCAGATGGCAAACACGGTGTCCTAGGCGCACCCATGCAAATGCAATGCAAAGAAACACACAAGTGTAGTAAAAAACAGATATCATGAGTTCGAGTCAAGTTCTCTAAATCCCCAGCAGAGTCGCCAGAAACTGTAGCAAGCCCGCGGGGGACCTCGCCACAGCTCGGTTCTTAATCTGAACCAAAGAGTCCAAATCCGGCAAATCATTTTTGAGAAAACTGATTTTTTTGAAAGAAGTGCCAAACATGGACTGCTTTGCCAGATACAGAGTCGCCACCTAAATATTTTATTTTGGGAAATTTAGGAAACCCTGACTCGGTGCCAAAAGGCCACGTGTCCGTCATCACCAAAGTTGCCTCGGCTCGGGAACTTGGGTACGATTGGGGAAGGTCACTTCGTGAGCACCCCCGCTCGTCCGGTCATAGACCGGCCTCTACTAACCATGATATCTATTTTTGAAAACATTGTATGTTCTTATTCCGGTTATTAGCCTAGGTTACTATGTGATGCTCACAGCATACAAGTATAGACTGGATTGCCTGACTTGGAACAAAACATTTCATGTTTGTTTATTTGAAAGTGGTTTGATGGTGCTACTCGCAAGTAGGCTAAGACGTGGATTTGCCACCCTCGGGTGGGCTTAGAAAACATGATTTTGCCACTATCTGGTGGGCTTAAAACACACATTTGATGAATTATTCCAATTCAAATAACCCAACCTTCACCCACAGGCATTCAGGCAGTTATATCACATTAGCAAATAGCCTCATGGTAAGCATGCTATTCATGGCAATCACTCACACGCATGCAAGGATGCTAAAGCATAAAGCTCACCGGGTACTCCAAGCCAAAAAAGAGACTACATTAGAAATCATGCATGATCCTAAATATACAAAAATGCCTAATACGACACATGCAAAATGTAATTATAGCAGGCTCGGCTATTCTAAGATAGCATATGAAATGTTACAACTATCGTGTATTCAATTTGGAATTGAGAGTACAATGCAGTTAGTATGATGTGCCGAGCCCGGTGCATGCAATACGAATGAATGATGCAAACATGCTGTCATACTGCATGCTAATTTAAACATGCCCTAATCTAACCATCAAAAGCGGATAAATAAAAGGGAGAAAGACGTGGGGTTGGAAGACATACAACACACGCACGCACACTTATTACAGTTGTGCCCTCGCGCAGAGGGTCCGAATAAATATACAGTCCCAAATAAAAGAATATTACAGTCCGAATATTACAGTCCAAATAATATACAAATTCCTAATTAATGAATGAATTAACTAAGAAAGCAAGTAAAACTGGCGTGCAAGCCAGGGACTGCCTTGCTTCTGATGGATGATGCATGTCCGGGTTGCCTTGCGCGGAAATCCACCGGAATGTCCCAATTAGCCTCTGTTTACACCTGTTCTTGAAATGCGTGCCAAGCCCCAAAAAAAGTTGCTGATTCTTCATTTTGCTGCAACAGAGAGCAACAAAGGGGCATAGCAATGTATTTGCACAGATATATGCATGTTTCGGTCCTCGTGCCACCAATCACGCATACCGAGGCATGATGGCCGAGGAGTCGAAATGCACAACTCAATATAGAATGAATGCACATGAAACTACAGCTAAAACCTAACTCCATCATGGATAATCCGGAGTGTCGGTGACTGGGGAATTGAGACACATTCCGTCACTTGGAGTACGAAATGCACATCGTTTCCCGTGCCCGGGCTAACTCCTATTCCGAACACGATGCAATATGCATGATATGCATGAAATGCGACTAAGATACAATCCTAACATACACAATGCTATGAAAATGAGATGCCTCGAAATGCGTGCGCACGGGCACGCAAACCGAAAAAATGACAGAATGTGATCTAAGATACAATCTAGTATGCACAATGCTGTAAAAAAGGAGATGCCTCGAAATGCGTGCACACGGGCACCCAAACCGAGGCAATGGCATACACAATGCGAATGACATGAAACATGATATGGGCTTATACCAACATGAGTGAGCCTCAGCCACACTCACATAGGATGCCGACGGATAAAAATGAAGTGCCTCGAAATGCGTGCACACGGGCACGCAAACCGAGGCATTGGCATATACAATGCGAATGACATGAAAATGTGATATGGGCTTATACCAACATGAGTGAGCCTCAGCCACACTCACATAGGATGCCGGCGGATAAAAAAGAAGTGCCTCGAAATGCGTGCACACGGGCACGCAAACCGAGGCATTGGCATATACAATGCGAATGACATGAAAATGTGATATGGGCTTATACCAACATGAGTGAGCCTCAGCCACACTCACATAGGATGCCGGCGGATAAAAATGAAGTGTCTCGAAATGCGTGCACACGGGCACGCAAACCGAGGCATTGGCATATACAATGCGAATGACATGAAAATGTGATATGGGCTTATACCAACATGAGTGAGCCTCAGCCACACTCACATAGGATGCCGGCGGATAAAAATGAAGTGCCTCGAAATGCGTGCACACGGGCACGCAAACCGAGGCATTGGCATAATGCGATGAAATGACATGAAATGGATAGCAATCATTCTAATGGAATTTCAGCACTAAAATATGGGGAAAACAGTCCCGAAATGAGGCGAAATGACACGAAATGCATGAAATAGTCCCGAAATGCGAATTTAGGCACCCGAAATGGCCTATAGCTATGCCAAACATGCACAATATGGACATGAAATGCAAATACAGAAGCTAGGCAGTCCCAAAAAAGGCACTTTCACAGTTATAAACATGGCCAAACAGCAAGCATAAATAGGGCAAAAATGGCATGCAAGAATAGGGGCCAAGAGAGGGGTAATGAAGCAAGTGATATAAGCAAAATCCAAAATGAAAAGTTCCCTTCTACAACATTGAAGAGGGACCAAAAATATGAATGTTCACAGTATATGGAAAGCCTCGAATCAATATACAAACATGCTAAAAAAAAGCACAAGATTGAGGCTCAAAAGGTGCTATAACATGAAGTATACAAAATAATCACCAAACAGCCAAAGACCCTTAATAAAACATGTAGAATGGGCCAAAATAGGACTATTTCCAGAACTGTAAAATGGCCAAAAACAAAAGCATGATAGGCTAACTAAACATGCAAGAATGGGGAATAAAAGAGAGATATAACATGAAGTGGCATATGGAAGTCCCAAACCATGAAAGGACCTAAATGAAACATGAAGAATGGACCAAAATAAGCACTTTTTCAGAACTGTAAAATGGCCAAAAACAAAAGCATGGTAGGCTGCCATTGCATGCAAGAATGGGGAATAAAAGAGGAGTATAAAGGTAAGTACAACATGGAAGTCCCAAATGGTGTTGAGACCTTCTTCAGTGTTGAAGAGGGGCTGAAAATAAGCCTAATATCAGTTTACAACATGCTCAAAAACAGATTACTCATGGGCCAAAAATAGCATGCAAGATTATGACATATAAGAGGATCAATGAAGCAAGTGCATCATGGAGGGCTCAAACAGGGTTGAGCCCTTAATGAAAAGTGAAAATGAGCTCAAAAGAGGGCCCCTTCCAGTTAGGGCCGGAGCTTGAAACAAAAAGCATATGGGGCTTACAAATGGATCAAGAAAAATGGTCAAAAGAGGAGAAGTGTTACTCACCCTTGAAGATCAAAGCTTTTGTTGCTTCTTGGATCAATTTGCAGCTCCTTTAGCCTTTGAGAAGCCTTCCTTGTTGCTGAAAATGAAGTGGTGATGGTAGAGCTTGGTGGTGTAGAAGAAATGGTGCTTAGGGACTTAGGAATTTTCAAGGAAATGAGAGGTATAGAAAGGGATTTGTGTATGGAAGCTTGAAGAACAATTTTCCCAACCCCTACAAGTGAAGCCACCAGCTGGTTATAAGGGCCAAAAAGGGGGTGTAAAGGTGGGGGAAAAGGAGAGCAACTTTCCCCCACAAAATATCCCCCGAATAAAGATATTTTCTGGGGGATAAAGCTCCACAGCTGTAAAGTGCACAGTGCAAGGAACTCGGCCGGCCAGTTACTTTTGCTCCAGGTGGCCGGCCGGCCACACCCCCTAGCCGGCCGGCTAGGGGTCAAAAGGGTCAAGCAGATTTAGTGGCCGGCCACCAACTGATGGTGTCCTCCTATCTGTGTACAACACAACCCTGTGGTTAGAAGTCCAAGAAAGTGGGTCCAAGGGGTTCAACATTAGCTCGGAAAGAGGGGTTCAAAAGGGTCAGGTGGAATTACTGTCCGGCCACCAACTTTTAGGGTCCTCTCATGTGTGTACATCACAAATATGTGGTTCAAAGTTCAAGAATATGGGCCCAAGGTGTTCAACATTAGCCCGGAAGGAGGGGGTCAAAAGGGTCAAGTAACATTAATGGCCGGCCACCAACTTTTAGGGTCCTCCCATGTGTGTACATCACAAATATGTGGTTCAAAGTTCGAGAAAATGGGCCCAAGGTGTTCAACATTAGCCCGGAAGTGTGAAAAACGGGCGCCGGAGGACGTCGGAGGATGTATAACTGGTTGCTGCAACAATTACTGGCCTCTCACCCTTCAGTGACCTCCCCGGTAATAAAACAGAGGTACCTGCCAAAAATGAACGAAAACCGATGCAAAACGAATGTTCGGGGGCCAAAACGCGCAGTTCGAGGTCCCGAAAATGGGCTGTTAAGCACCGAAAGTGGCATTCGACTACGAAGTGGGTTTCTCAGACCCCAGTGTCCCTCAAAAGGGAGAAAATAGGAAGTATGCCAAAAACCGGAGCAATAGGAGATGGTTAAGTGGTCCCGAACCGAGGCACACGGCCTGACGGCTCCGAAAAACCGGAAACCGGACTCCGAAATGGGCAAAAATGGTCTGCGGCCACAAAATGTAGCCCACGGCCACTGAGAGATGGTCTACAGGACCTCTCCCTCCCCTCAGGAAAAGAAACAGAGAAAACCGAGTCTGGTTCGCAAACCGAGGCAAGGCACAGAAGAGGGTTCGGAAGTCCGGAGGCAGGGCTCGCAGCCAAGACTCTGAAACTTCTGAACAAGCACAACATGCAATATCACCAAGTGCTCAACTGGTGACGTCTGAGTCTTAAGGTCGGTCAAAAATGGGGTGTCTACACTTGTGTTTGATTGCCATTAATCTCTTGACTTTGTGTACAATCATATGTTCTTTTATGTGAACTTAATTCCTGTCCTTTGTTGTAAGGAAAAATATGTTCAAAAAATACAGCATTCCTTGACCCTATAATAGTATTCACATTTATATTAGGTATTTTTGATTTATAAGTCAGAAACCGATATGCACTATTATTCTGAGCATAACCAATAAACACACAATCCACTATTTTTGGTCCTATCTTAGTCTTTTTCAGAACATGAACTTCAACTATTGCCAACCCCCACACTTTTAAGTATTTGTAGGAAGGTGGTCGACCTTTCCACAATTCATAAGGAGTGTTGTTGGTTTTCTTGTGGGGTGTTGTGTTAAGAACATAATTAGCAGAAAATATTGCTTTCCCCCCCCCCCCCACAAGTTCTGCGGTAAGCCTAAACTTAGTAACATGGCATTCATTATTTCTTTAAGGGTTCTATTCTTCCTTTTAGCAATTCCATTTTACTGTGGAGAATAAGGTGCTGTAGTTTGGTGAATAACGCCATGTTGTGCGCAAAAACTATTTAATGGTGCATCATATTCACCACCGCTATCACTTCTAACCATTTTAATGGTTTTACTAAGTTGATTTTCAACTTTAGTTTTGTAGAGTGTAAACATTTCTAAGACTTCATCTTTACTTCTACGTAAGTATACATAACAATATCTTGTGCAATCATCGATAAATGTTATGAAATATTCCTTGCCTCCTCTAGGTTGAACAAATTTAAGATTACACATATCAATATGAATTAATTCTAGAGGTTTGATTTTTCTTTCAACTGATTTAAATGGAGCCTTAGTTAGTTTCGTTTCTACACAAATCTCACATTTGTTATTAGGATTAATTTCAAACTTTGGTATATAATCCAAACCAATTAATCTACATAGAGAATCAAAATTTACATGTCCTAATCTACTATGTCATAAATTTGACTCAAGAACATAAGCAAAAAATGTGTTATTATAAACACCCCATTTTTGACCGTTCTATGTTCTTGCAGGTACATCCGATAATGAGTTTCATTGTTCGTCGAGCGCTTGAAGTCCGCGGTGGAACGCCACAGGTTTGAGTTTTTTTCAAACATTGTATCAATTCTGTCTCATCTTTGGACCATGTTTAGGTCCTTTCAACATGATGTTGTTGATGGCTTGCTGGCCATCCTTAGGCATTGCCGGCCATGGCTCTTGGCCTGCTAGCCATTGATGTCCCTTGCCGGCCATCAATGAGGCCCTGCCGGCCAGGCCACTAGTGCATTAGTAGAAATTTTTTGATATTTTGTGCCAGCTGTTTGCACAGATTGAAGCATCTTCCAACACGTGTGTGGCTGGATCTTTATGAGGGGATTTTGCATTCTCTATATATAAGCCCTCTCTTGCATGTGGGGGGGGGGGGTTAGAAATTTTTGAAGACAAAAAATTTCTCTCTCTCTTGATATTTTGTGCCTTATAGCTTAAATTCTCTACACCTTTGCACACTAACCCTTAACCAAACTTGACCACCTTGGAGCTGAGGTCCCTTGGAGCCTAGTTTAAGCTTTTGGAAGGTGGTTTGAGCCTAAAATTGTGGCTGATTAGTGTTGTGCTTCAAGAGGTATAAGACTCACCTTGTAAGCTTTGTTTTGACTACTTGTTTACCATCTTTTGTACTGTTTTTGGCCTAGTTTTCAACTACAAAAAACTCTATTTTTATGGTTTAAAAATGGTGATTTGAGGCTATTTTGTGTTAGGGGGTTGTCTCTCCCCTTTGTTCCTTAGCTTGTATAGCTTTTTGTGCCATCTTTCAAGGTTTTCAAATCAAACTTTTTGGGCCTTTAAACCACTGAAATTTAGAGTTATTTCAGTGGTGGAAAACATGTTTTGAAATCTAAAGTTGGAGGGGTTAGCCTCCCCTCTTTGTGTCTTACTTGCATACCTAGTTAGCATCACATGGTAGTATGTTTTTGTGGCTTAACTTTGCTTGTTTCCAGCATATGTTTGCCTTTGATTTGGAATATTTTAGCTCTGTTTTGGGCTTCTTTGGTTATATGAGTCTTGTTTTGCATAATTGTAATACAAATGGCTTCACTAGTTTGGTGTTTTAGGCCTTCAAACATGATTTAGTTGAGATGGTTGCATATTGCAGTGTCTTTTTACATGTAATTTCAGCATATACAGCACTGTCACATGCTCATTTGTTTCACTCCTTCATTGCTTTTGAGAGTTGCTCTTGAGTCTTATTTGCAAGCGTAGATAGCTTAACATGTGAGCATGATTTCTAGCATTTTGTACCTTAATCTCAGTATGTTTTAGTCACTATTTTGACTAGTTTTAACTCTGTTTTGAGCTGGTTTGGCCATTTGAGGTTTGTGTTGTGTGGTTGTAGTGCAATTCCTTAACTACCTTAGTGTTTTAGGCTTTTTTTTAGTATGAATTGCATGAGTTGCTTGCATGTTCTAGTGTCATATTGCACTCCATTTTAGCACTGAAATCTTTGCAATCTCCCTCTATTGTTCACTCTTTCATTTGTTTTGAAAGTGGCTTTGAACCCCTTGTTGGCTTGAGTGTGGAATTGAGACCCTCATGCTTAATGGTTTAATTCCTTCGGGAGTTCATTATCAGAAAGCATGAGGCCTTTTTCATGCTCAAGGTACTTGTGGTTGAAGCCCTCTTTCCATTAGAGGACACTCACCTTTTGGACTAAATCAACTAAAGAATGAGTTGGTAACTTAAAATGAGTAAACAAAAGTGATAAGTAAAACTTGAGCAAGTTAAGCATGTTGTGTTGCATTACATGTGTTCAATCGGACATTATATTGAACACAAGGAAGATTGGAGCATTTCATACTCAAAGTGATGAAATGAGCCAATCTCTTTTGTCTCCATTGCCTTTGATCACATATGATGAGGTGATGGTTTTGAGTTTTGTTTTTTTGCATACAATGAAATTGTACTCCTTGGTTCTTTGGCCATCATGCATAAAAAATGCTTGATTGGTGGTTTTGGATCCAAGTGTGCCACTCCTTTGAGGTTTTTGAGATGATAAGGAGGGGCACAGTACAAATAAACCCCTGGAAAGCCCTACATTTTCCTCTGTTTGTGCTCCGTTGCAGTGTGGTAACTTAGAGCACCAGTGGCCGGCAGTGGCTCACTGATGGCCGGCAGTGCCTCACTCTTGGCCGGTAAGGGGCTGGCAGCAACCACCCATGGCCGATAGGCCACTGATGTAATGCTCAGCATTTATTTGGTAAGTTGGAGCAGAAATTTTCTGAAGTGTGTTCAACCCTGCAAACAGAGCCTCTCGAGAGCAAAACAAAAGGCTTTTTGGGGCGAAAACCGAGCGCTTGCATCCTTCACTTCTCGAAGCAGAGCTGTGGCAGTGTAATTTAATCCTTTGCATGTTTAATTAGTGTTCATTTGTTTTAAATTAATTAGTTTTCTAATTAGTTAAAGTGTTGTAATAGTTAGTAATTAGTTTGCTAGTTATTCAATTGATTTGTAATAATTAGTCTAAATAGTTTAATTAGATTAGTTAGCCTAGCTTAGCTTAGATTAGCTTAGCTCTTATTTATTCAGACCCTCTTTCGCGAGGGCGTAATGTTGTAATAAGTGTGTGTGAGTGTGTTTTATTTAATCGCTTTTGATGGTTAGATTAGGGACATTGTCAATTAACATACATTATGCTCGCATGTTTGCATCCACTCATTTGTTTTGCATGCACCACGGCTCGGCGCATCATTTAAACTGCATCGTTCTTTCAATACTTCTTTGAATACGTATTTCAAAGCATGCTATCAAAGTGTTGCAAATATCATGATTAAATAGTTGAGCCTATTTAGTTGCATTATCGCATGTGTTGCATTAGGTATCTTGTATAGTTAGGATCATGCATTGTTTTTAACTAGTTTTTGTTTTGGCTTGGAGTACTCGGTAAGCTTTCACGCTTTAGCATACTTGCATGAGTGTGATTGCTATATTCTCATGTTTCGCATGCTTTCTATGAGGCTATGTGCTTAAATGCTAAACTGCTTGAATGCCTGTGGATGAAGGCTTTATTTTTTGAATTGGAACAATTCAACGAATGTGAGTTTTAAGCTCACTTTGCGAAGTGGAACATAATGTTTTAAGCCCACCATGTTTGGTGGCAAATCCGCATTTCTAAGCCCACTTGAGGGTGGCAAATTCGAACCATTTTCAAAAGCAAACATGAGTTGAATTCGTTCCAATTCTCGCGATTTTAGTCTATACTTGCTTGTGTGCGTCACATAGTAAAGATAGCTAAATAACTAGAACAAGAACACATCAGGTTTATAAAAGAACATATCATGTTTAGTAGAGGCCGATCTTTGATCGGGCGAGAGGGGGTGCTCATTTCAGGACCTTCCCCCGTTTGTACCTAAGTTCTCGAGCTGAAGTAACTTTGTTGATGACAGACACGTGGCCTTTGGCACGAGTCAGGGTTTCCTAAATTTCTCCAAAATAAAATATTTAGGTGGCGACTCTGTAATCTGGCAAAGCAGTCCAATTTTGGCATTATTTGATTTAAAATCGATTTTCCAAAAAGAATTGCCAGATTGGACTCTTTAGTGTTTATCAGTTTCACATTGTACTTGTGAGACTAGATTCAGAACCATAGGTAGAGTCCAAACTGTGAGGCCTTCTTTTCAAGCCCTTTTCCGAAAGACGGGGGTGTGGAAAAAGGTAAGCCCACATAGCAAGTTTTGGTACACCGTCATTACATTTAACTTGAAGAGACCATCACTCATGTATCCTTTACCAACATACATACCACTCTTTATTAATACAAATTTATTAGACTCAAATACAAGCCTAAAACCATTTTTACTTAAACAAAAACTAGAAACTAAATTCTTTCGGATGTCTGGTATATGCATCACGTTGTTGAGGGTTAGTTCCTTCCCTGATGTCATCTTCAAGACTACTTTCCCTTGTCCAACCACAATAGAAGTAAATGAATTTCCCATGAATAGTTTCTCACCATTTGCAACCTCATTATAAGTAGTGAACATCTTTTTGTCCGCGCAAATGTGTCAAGTTGCCCCAGTGTCAACCCACCATTCCTTGGCATTTCCAACCAAATTAGCCTCAAACATCATAGCAGAGAGATTAATGTCATTTACCCCATTAGAGATATAATCAAGTTCTATCACATTGGCTTGATTGGTAGTCTTCTTGCTTGCACTTCCACGATTCTTCTTAGGGCGGCGGCAATCAGAGGCTTGATGTTCGGTCTTGCCACAGTTATAGCATTTACCTTTGAACTTTTTATTGCCATTGTTGTCGCCTTGTTTAGGATCATCTCCAGCAAACTTCCTTTTTTTGTTATGTGGTTTGGGCACATGTTCAACCACATTGGCCTTGGACTTAATGAGATTTTCACCATTCCTCTTTTCAACCTTACGGTTATCTTCATTAATTCTTAGTCTTATAATCAATTTATCCATGGTCGTCTCCTTGCGTTTATGATTTAAATAATTTTTGAAATTTTTCCAAGCCGGTGGTAATTTTTCCACTAACGCAGCGACTTGGAAAGAATCACTCAGAGACATACCCTCTGCATGAATATCATGCAAAATTAATTGAAAATTTTGAACTTGAGAAATTACCGTTTGGGAGTCTACTATAACGAAGTCCAGAAATTTACCGACAACAAATTTCTTTGTGCTAGTATCCTCTGTCTTGTATTTTTTCTTCAAAAAATCCCACAATTCTTTTGCTATTTTTAGAGGACTGTAAACATTATACAGCATGTTGTCAAGGCCATTGAGGATGTAGTTTCTGCACAGAAAATTAGAATGTTTCCAATCGTTTACAACGGCAACAACTTGCTGATTACTTTCATCATCTTTCAGTACTAGAGCCGCTTTACGAAGAAACCGGGCCATATTTAGAGTTGTAAGATAAAACATCATTTTCTGCTATCATCTCTTAAATTCGGTGCCATTAAATTTTTCTGATTTTTCTCCATGATTTATTAGAACTTGAACATGGTTCTGGATAGGGACCGGAGTCGTTGTAACAATCGGATTTGGAGTACTACTTTTAGCAGCCATAATATCTGATTACAAAAATCAAAAAAACCAAAACACAAATTAATTTTTTAGTTACTTAAACCAGAAAATAAATTATAACACAGAATAATTTTATTTTTCTTGTTACAAAAATCAGGAAAATAAAATACTACACAATAATTTTCTGTAATACTACTACACAAATTAATATTTTGAAATTGTTAATGACATTAATATATTACTACTAGTTGTCAAAGAAAATAAATAGTATATTACTACTATTTGTCAAACAGTGTATGAGTACTATTTGTATTTTCCAACTAGAATATCACTTTGTAAAAAGCACAGAAAATAAATACAATGAAGACACCAAAAAAGAATCTATCTTAAGATTGTTGGACAATCTTCACTGTATTTGAAGAAATAAAGAGAGGAGAGATACTGTTTGATTACAAAAATCAAAACAGTATAAAAGATAAAATAAAATAAAATAAAACAGATTTTTATTTTGTTACAAAATCAAAATCAAAATCTGATATAAATAAATAAATTGAAAGTAAATAAAATACTTACCTTATTTATTTGTCGAACAAATTTTTGATCAAGTCCAGTGTTTAACACTGTGTCCTTAAGACAGATTCATTCTCTCCACGGTGCTTTCAGATTGTGGATGTCTATCTCCCAAGATAAAATGATTAACAACGAATAATAGTAGTACTACAAATTATTCGCATAATGAACACACTTTGTGTTTACAGTCTTTCTCATAGAAAAATAATGCAGCAAAATGCCGAGAGAGCAATGGCAGAGTTGAGTACGGAATTAAGTAAAAAAACCCAAATAAGGGACTGCCTACTTATAGATGGAAATGTGGCTGTTCAATTTGAATTAAACAGGTACCAAACCTGTTTGAATAGGAATAAAACCTGTTCAGTTTTGAATCAAACCTGTTCGGTTTGAATTTGCTGAATCTGTTTGGTTTAAAACAGATAGGAACTTGTTGGGTTTGAACTCAAACAGATATGGAACTGTTCAGAAAATTTGAAGGGGTGTAAACCAAAATTTTGAATTTTTCCAACCGAAATTTTGAAATAAAAACCGAACTGATTTATTTCCAAACAAATAAAATAAATTCAAGTGTTTTTGGCAGCCCAACCCATCCTCACACCATGCACCCGCACTCGCACCCGCGCCCAGGCCCGGCCCGGCCCAGTCAAACGGACGAATGGCGGTGGTAGTGGCGGTGGCGGCGCACGCGCGTGTGTTTATTTTTGGGTCCAATGGGTCTAGTCCACTTTGCCCATAACCTCTCCCTTCTGCAAACTTGGGGTGCCTCTTGGGGTCCTCCCCAAGTTGCAAACTCAAGCCTTATAAACCCACAAAAGTTTGCCTACCAAACCAATGTGCGACAAGCCTTTAATTCAAACCTTTAAGGAATTTCCACCAAAACTCCATTTTCATGGAGCTCACTTTGGCTTCAATTTCCCATTCACTTGATAATGGTTTTGAGTAACCAAATATACTACGTGAATTACAATGCGGTATAGAATGCGTTACCACTTAGACCTGCCAACTTTGGCGCATAGGTCCCACCTAAAAAATAGACTAAAGTTAAGGAAAAATCTGATTTTTTCAAAAGCATTTCTAACATCTTATTGTTGTAAACTCGGAACAAAATATCTTTACTCGAGTTCAATGTATTGCACTTTGAGAGGTTTATAAAAAGAGTGTACTAAATTATGAGCTCATTTGGGAAGTTGAAAGTTGGGATTTTTTGGTTAAAATAGTCACAAAAAAATAAAATAGGCTTTTTAACCCAATAAGACAAAATATCACATCCACCTATAATCATTACATTCTTTCCCTCACAAAAAGTCAAAAAGCCCTTTTCGAACAAGACTTTTTAGCCCCGGGCTAGAATAGCTAAAAAGTTAAAAAGTCAAAAAGCCAACCCACTTCCCAAACGAACCCTATAGATGATTTGTTTTTTCATTAGTTTATATCATTTTAATATATCAGAATATAGAGTAAATTACACTCACCTCCCCTGAGGTTTCTGACAAATACAGGAACCTCCTCTGTAATTTGAATAATTACATAAACCTATTATACTTTAACTGACATTGTCAAGATTCCTCCATATTTGAACATCCGTTACATGTGATAGCTGAACCTGCTGATGTCATTACTAATAAATCAAAAAATACCAATAATGCTCACAGCTGTTGGACAATTATTAATAGATTTTTTAGGGTAAATTACGCTCACCTCCCTTGAGGTTTCTGAGGGTAAATATTACACATTTTTTTCTTACTTGTGCTATGCTATAATAAAATTTTAGAATGATATAATAATTTTAACATTAGTAGATAAGAAAATTTTATAATTTTTAGGGTAAATTATAGTAACTACTCTTGAGATTTGGAGAATAAAATAAGCTTCACAAACTTGGTACAATTACATCATGTGGGTGTTGATTTTTGACCTCACAACCAAACAGGGAACTCAGTTGGAGAGTACTGGCAGAATAGATTAAGCCTAGCAACCTGTAACAAGAAGATGAGAATACCACGATGGTTCACCACATGGAGGCACTCCGACGATCAAGTCAGTAATCAATATCTCTCAAAGATAGCAAATTGTGCTTAAACTCACAAGAAAGAACTTACCTTACACCCACGAGGGTGCCTTGTTTTTATACCCAGTAGTGACCTGATCCCCCTAGAAGTCTCACTTCACGGGACTCAAGCTTTATGCTCATCCCGGACCCTTATCTAGATAGAGATAAGCTCTTCTTGAGCCTTGTCTCTATCCAGACTGAGATCCTCCCTTGTTCTAGGATTCTTGTCCCATATCTGCTTATCTCAGATTCCGGTATCTCCGCAGATAACCTCAGCCTAGCCGAGATCACCTCAGCAATATGAGCAGGCCACGTGGCACTTCAGCTAATACTTTGGCATCACCTTAGCCACGTATTGTTATTCACAAAATACTTCCCCACAACTGTCCCTTGGGTTCTATTACCTCGGCAACCTAAGGTGATGGAACCTATATCGTCCGATCTTCCAACATGTTAGCTAAACAACATGCTAGAGCTACGCCTCTGACCGAGATCGTGACTTATTGGCTTCATGAAACAAGGAGTCAAATGTCCACTCGTCACAAACCAAGAATCAAGAATTCAGTTTTTTAAGCATCTCAATCGAGATCACTCCTCTAGCCGAGTGCATGAGCTGTCACACACAGTCTTTCCAACTGTTTCATATACATGTCCTTTCTTTATTGGTTCGTACCTAACATGCGCTATCAGGGCTCGTCATTCTTGCCCATGCTGCCTGACAAGCACGTTGTCCAAGACAGCTCATTATGTTTTGTCGCCTTTGCACATTTTTGACAAAACTCTTTCTCTTTTCTCTCCGTCTTTTCACTTTTGCAATTACAACCCTTCTCTACTCTTAGACCTTCTCTCTGTACATTCTACCATTGTCAACCTTTCGAAGCTCTACAATCGTGCTCCATTCATTACCTCCAACAAAGTAGTCATCATTATGCTTCGTTCATTGTGGTCATCAGATTCCAGCAACACCTACTCCAGCATTCATTTCCTCGGCCCCTGTCGGTAAGTCTTTAATTTCTCATTTTTTAGTTTTCAATGTGTTTCTTTCTTTGAGTTTGCCACAAGCCCATGCTGTATCTATTCGTGTGCTGTCATTAAATCTGTATGTGTGTCTGGATCTTGAATCACTTTTGCTTGTCTTTGTGCTTTATGTATTTTAGTTGCTTTACATTCTTGAATCAGTTAATCGTATCGTTTATTGTTCATGTGATGCACACCAATGTACTCTGGGATTTTATTTTGGTTGCCATTCCTTGGTTTTTGAATGTTCACTGTTGCACTGATCATGTTTGTGTTCTTGAATGTCTGGCACTGTTGTCACCATAGCTATGTTTGTTTCATTTGATTCTTGAATTTTCTTTGCCTTTGATTCTTTTTTATTCTGAATCATGTCCCCTTTTTTTTGTTTTTCTTGCTTGTTTTTAGATGCTTGGCCTTTGATTCTTATTTCTGTAGTTCTAGGCTTGGGATTTTCTTTATGACTCATATCATTCGGAAAACTAAAAACAATTCCCCTTAGATCCTCAAGAATCCTTACCCCAGAGCTCTCTAGGATCTAGCCGAGGTCTACAGACCCATACTAATCAATTTTCATAGAAATCCAGCACAAAGCACTTTAAGCTGAGATCATGGGTATGTTTAGGTGGAGGGTAGACACCCCGGCCAAACTAGAGTACTTCCGACAAGAGTTCTCTATCCCAGTTGACGTTCAAATTAGGTTGGCTGAGGAGGAGGACTCTACATGGCTGACGGAGATTCCATGCCCTTCTCCGTGGTCCCATTCATTGAGTGTGGACTTTGGTTCCCTTTAGACATCTTGTTTAGGGAAATTCTTCATTATTACAAGCTCAACCCTATGCAACTAGCCATCAACTCCTATAGGGTTATCAACAGTATAATCGAGCTAGCACGCCGAGAAAAAGCTAGGATCACACTAGTCGACATCCAGTTCTGTTACACAATGTGTGGCCTTAAGTCTGACAAAGGCTACATGTATTATCTCAAGCCCAGATCCATTGCCTACAAAATTATAGCCGACCTCTCAGACTCCAACAAGGGTATTGGAGATGACTACTTGATTGTCTCAGGCAATTGGTGTCACGAACCCATTCCGCCCCTAGTAGAATGGTGCCGTGATGGCCAGTAATCCGAGATTACCAAAGGCCAACTTCCAAGGATTCACACATAATCAGAGTATTACATATGGGGCTTACAAGTGCGAAAGCAATAAATTTAAAACTAAGTAGCCCATAAAAGCGGTGCATAAGTTAAATAAAATGACATACACATCATGGTTTTACATGTTAGATACAAATGAAATGAAGCACAAATTATATCTTGACCAAAAGGCTTCTCAAGTCGTCAAATACAAAATACAAGGAAATACAACTAAGAAGCATGATCTTCAAGATGCTACGAAAGTGTCAAATCCAAAACAAGTTGCAAGCACATCTAGGCGTCACCGCCGTCCTGCTTGTCACCTATATATATATATATAGAGGGTGAGCTTGGATACTCAGTGAATGGTATAAATATAAAGGGGTTTGCATGACTGATATTCAAGATCTTTATCAAACAATACAAAACATATTTAGTACGAAGTCAAGGGATGAACCAAGTCCATCTAGCAAACCTTTCAAAGCTTCAAGGGATGCTTACTAGCATCAATATAGTACAAGGGATGACATTCCGAACAAACAAACCCATGCGGTAAATCGTCGGTGGCAAAACAAGACAAGACAAGGGAGATATCTCAAAACAATGGTGCAGTTGCATTATAGTCCCCTGGCACTATGGACTTGTGCTACAAATGCTTAGAGTCCCCTAGCACATACGGACTTTCAAGATTGTGTTGCAAATGCTTAGAGTCCTCCAGCAGGTAAGGACTTTCCAAGAATGTCATCAAACAAGATAATACATATTTCCAACTAGGAATAATCATTCATGCTTACAAATACTTTCCAAAACAAAGCAAAACAAGGCGTTATCAAAACTTGTAACATAACTTTATTAAAAATACCACTCACATAGCTCTTCAAATGTCGGGATTAAAGCAAAGGTCCAAGTCCTACAAACACATGGCAAAGTCTATTGAATGCACTTCTCAAAACAAGTCTTATATGCATGCAAATGACCTCGGCGGTCCTTCAAACTAAGTCAAGACAAGGCAAAACATGCTTAAGTGAAACACTCTTTTACATGTCGGGAAGACATGCTAGGTACCAACCAGGTTTTTGCCGAGGTCCCACACCTCCTCGCCGAGGTGTGGTCCCGATGGCCACATTCATGGAAATGAAGTCGGGAAAATCTGGGTTTCCCTTTTAAGAACATGAAGAACATGAAGATAGGGAAGATGAAGAACATGCATGCTCAATTCATAACTTGTTATTACAAAATCCGAGATTTCATGCTATGAGTTCGAAAACATGGACCTGGGTACCCATGCTTGGATATCTTATAAGATAAACGTGAAAACAAGGATTTTGATGCAAACTTTTCGGATCAAAACAAGGCTTTTCTCCAAGAACACATGGATAACACTTTCTCTTTCTAAAACCAACTTTAAATCAATGCATGGCATGCAGAACAGGTTTGATCATGAAATGCAGCTAGATGATCAATAAGAACAATAAGGGTAGATTAAGATTCTAACCTCAAAACTCGAATCTAACGGTTCGAACTCCAAAGATCAAGCTTGCAATCTACTCTCTCACTCTAAAACTCCTCCTTCTTCTCCTAGAGCTTCTCTCTCCTCAAGAACAAAGACATATAGCAAAAATGTATATTTTCTAGGTCTGTCGGCTAACTTAACCCTCTGCAGGGGCACGTGGCAACGGCTAGTTGGCTCTTCTCAAAAGGTGACTGAGTGAAAAAACAACACTATGACAAAGTGTGTTTAACAAGCTAGGCGGCAAGGGCACTCCGGCAAGTAATGACATCGGCTAATAACAAGGCTTCGGCAAGCAAGGGACAATGACCTCGGCTAGAAAGGACAACACTTGGCCAAGCTGTGCCACACCTTGGCCTAGATGTGCCACACCTCGGTCTAGGTCGTACCAATCCAGGAACAAGATCACTTGGATTCAAGGGTAACATCTCGGCCTAGATAATAAACATCTCGGCCTTAGCGATGAACACCTCGGCCTAGATAGTGACATCTCAGCCAACATGCCAGGTGAAGGTGAAGGTCAACCAAAGAAATTTCCAAGATGGTCTTAGATGTAAGAGGTTCAAAGGTGACCTAGGCTCAGGATGACTTCGGCTAAACTCACACCAAGCAAGGTACAAAGCATGCTGTAACACTTTAGCAAAACAAAGACAAGATTTGAAATGCAAGCTTAGCAGGACAAAATCATATAAATGCATATGAGTATGGTTAGGACAGTGTGAGGGTTATTACAACTGGAAGTTTGCATCTGATGATGACCTTCATCTTTTTCCACTACGCCAAGGAGTTTTAAGGGAAGACGAGGGTAAGGACTTAGCCATCCTGTAATTCCATCTCTGTTAAGACTTGTCAATTCATCTATCTGTACTAATATTTGTGTTTTGCCTTTTACAGTTCTTTCTCAGCCATCAAAGGACTTCCACCAGAGCACCTTCCCAGGCCTAGGTCTGAAAAGGCTTTTGGGTTTGCCAATTGAGAAGTGCAAAGCCCCATTGCTGCTCAATTATATCCCGACCTACAAGTCTGCTCTGCTCGACGTTTCTCACCGAAGTAAGACTCATCTATTTGCCTTAACGCCTCTAGCCACTTCGTTACCCAGGCCAGACCAAATTTCATCTTCAAATTCAATAGAGCAACTATCCACCCTTGCTCCCCAACTCATTCCACTATCTCAGCGCCAACACCGACAGCGAGCTCCTCCGAACCCTCCAGCCAGTAGAACTCATATCTACAAATGCTGAGATTCTAAGGCATCGGCTTTCGATCTAGCCAATCCCTCGATTGCCCTTCCTACAATCCACTTCAGCACAAGAGTCACCATCGCTGCCACCGGCGACGATATGGGCTGCAGCAACGCCGTTGTGGAAGACCTCCTGGTTGACTTGCCAAGAATGGTTACTGTTCAATCTTCTTTCCCATCTCAATCCTAACCCCAGCAAAAACCCAAACGAGTCAAAAGGGCTAAGGCAAAGGCCACAATAACGCAAGTCCCTACAGACTTGGAGGACACATTGCCGATATCAAAGTTGGCCGAGGCTGAGAAGAGCACTATTGCTGCTAAGAAGAGGCCTGCCAAGGTTGAGCAATCCGACAAACGGTGATCAAAGAAGCCGAGGTCCGAAGGGTCAGTGGGACTAGGTGTTTTCAAAGTTAAGGAGCTCTAGGCTCCAACAATTATGGTTGGAAATCGATCGATGACAGCTGGCGACAGTGCCATCGACAACATTGAGGTCAATGCTACTCTCTCAACCACCGTGCTCTTTCCAGCTGACTTGAATCACATGGCCGATATCAATAAGTACAATAACTTTGCACTGATGATATAGTATTCTGTCCTAGTAAGTCTTCAACACTTGTAATTTTTCATTTTGGTTTTCTATCTGTACCTGTAGACACCCTATTTTTGATCGCCCTTATGACTTGGGCAGCATCACTTGCATACCTGATGATGAATGTATATGCTTGTCAAGTGCTTGAAAGTCCTCAGTGGAATGCCACAGCTCTGAACCTCAAAACCCTGCAAACCTTGTGCCTTGTTTTTGCACCAAAACCTTAGCCTTTTAAACCTGAAAAACTTGGGACTTGTAGGCCTATTTTTGTGGACTGTCGGCCATCCCTTATGGCTGTCAGCCACCCTTGTGCCTTGCCGGCCAAGTGTGAGGCCTGCCAGCCATAATCGTGTTTTGCAGATATTTTATGACAGTTGTGCTAGTTGTTTGCAAAAATGCTTGCATTTGCTCCCACATGTATGGATGGATGTTTCTAAGGGAGTAGCCTATTTTTCTATAAATAGAGGAGCTCCCCTCCCATTTTTGAGGGTTTGAAAAGTTAGAGCAAAAATTAATTTTCTCTTTTTACAATTCTTTCTCTCTTGAAATTTCTTGAGTTTTTGCCTATACTCCCTTAACCAAACCTTGCCATCTTTGAGCTGAGTTACTTTTGAGCCTATTTTGAGCTCTGAAGGGTGTGTATGTGTTGAATTGTTGCTTAAAAGTGCTCTTCTCTTCAAGAGGTATAAGGCTTAGCTTGTTTTATTGCTTTATTTGCTTTGTTTCTTACTGTTTTTCTACTATTTTTGGGCTGTATAAAATCTGTATTTTGGGGCTGAAACTTGTGGTTTAAGGCCTTAAAAGGGTGAAGGGGTGATTCACCTTTCTTTCCACCTTGCTTCTCTAGCCTTTACCTTTGTGTTTCCCACATTTACAATATCTTTTTTTTAAGCTTTTAAGCACTAATTTTCAGAGTTATTTTAGTGGCTACAAACATATTTTGAAGTTCAAAATTGGAGGGGTTAGCTTCCCCTCCTTGTGTCTTGTTCACTAGCTTACATAGCTCTATGTTTTATTTTATTATTTTAGCTTTTTTTTTTGGTCTTAATTCCAGCATGTTTTAGGGCTTATTTAGCACTTTTTTAGGACTGTTTTTAAGTGTTCATTGCATTTGATCCTTGTATTGCATGCTTGTAGTGTAATTGTCCTCATAGGCCTGGTGGTTTAGGCTCTAGCCACCAACCTATTTGAGTTGATTGTGTTTATTTCTTGCTTTTCATACTTGTTTTCATATCTAATCACTTTTGCAACCTCCCTTCTTTCTTAGCTTTTGCTTTGCTTTGAAAGTTGGTTCAAACTAGTGTAGACACCCCATTTTTGACCGTCTTCAAGACTTGGACGTCACCGTTTGAATACTCGGTGATTATCCTTGTTTGTGTTCGTTTGGAGTTCCTGGAGGTCTCGGCTCGCGTGCCCTACCTCAGGATCTCCGAACTCAACCGTTTAGTGTCTGGTTTTGCACCAAACACTTGCATCTTGCCTTTGAGAGGCAGGGTAGGGCTTGTGGACCATCCCCACACCCCATCGGCAGTGGCTAGAGGCCACCGGCTTTTTTTTTGCTGCTATCGGCACTTTTGTTTGCCGGTCGGCACATTTTATTGCCGGTCGGCATAGTTTGTTGCCGATCGGCACTGTTTTTTGCCGAAATGGCATTTTTGGGCAGCCGACCACTGTTCATCCACTTTATGGAGATATTTTGTGCCAGCTGTGATAGCTGGCACCAACTATTCCCCCCTCCATACACGTGTATGGAGGGATCTCCTTCTAAGCAAGCTTGTTGTATAAGCTTTGCAAGAGGGAGTCTTATAAGAGGAGGGTCTTCCTCTTTGATCTAGGTTAGACTCTTGCAACCAAAAACCAGACCTTGGAGATATAGATACATATTATCTCTATACCTCCCTCTCTCTCCTCCTTTGTGTGTGTTTCTTAGCTCAAAAGGTGGTTTTTACCTTACTTTTGCACCATTACACACACCATCACACCTGACTCCGAGATTGAGGGACTTGGGGGGTTGTTTCTTGAGTTTTTGGACTGGTTTTGATCAAAAGAAGGAGGCTAGACCATTTGTTCTTCAAAGGTTCTTCAAGGGTGAGCATTTTGATTTATATTCCCCAAACTTGCAATAGTTTTTTACCTATCTTGCTTGCTGTTTTAGCCCTTGTGTATAACATAAAAAGGGCTTGTATTTTCCTGCTCTAGCACTTTCATTAAGGTCATTTTGTGGTTTGAGTGCAAACTCACCCTTCTAGGCCTTGTTTGGTCCATTTTGGTGCCTCTTTGATAAGGTTTTGTTCACTTTAGTGTTTTGGTCCTTTGATCATTGAAAATCAGTGTATTTTTAGTGTCAAAAAATTTGGTTTGAAGTCTTGCATAGGGGAGGGACACCCCTCTCCCTTTATGATTTTGTTTCCTTGAGTTGTGGCCCAAGAGGGTGACATGCATGCTTGCTTGGTTCTTGCTTCATTTCAGAACTTTTTGGGTGTTTTTAGGTCATGTGGGATCTCTATTTTTGGTTGGATTTGTACCTCCTTGTATGCTTGTAATACTTGCTTTGTATTGCTCCATTTTGCTTAGAAGCGCATCTCATGATTAGGCCATGATTCTTGTGTGTGTTGGCTTAGTTCCATGAAGCTTTTAGTGTCGTTTTTCCATGCTTAAAGTCTGTTGGCTATCCGTTTGGTCATGCTTGACATGTTTGTTAGGGTTGCTTTGCATTTTGGCTTAAAAGCTTTGAACATGTTGACCTCTAGCATGCATGGTTGTAATCATCCTCATGATTTGACATCATCTAGGATCACATTTTAGCCCAAGGATCATGTTTGTATGTGTGCATGCATGGCCTCTTTTATGCCTTGAGGGTGTACCCTCTTATGCTTAGGAATGAGCCTTAGTGCATATGCCTTTTGGGAGTCATCTTTAGCTGCCATACTAGGAGGTTTTGGGGTCCCATTTTGCATTAAAAAAATCTGTCCTTACTTGTCTTAATCATGCCATAGCTTGGTCTTGTTGTTGGAAGTAAAGTTGTCCCCTTTTGTGCCTTAACCTTGGGATCATAAGTTTGCTTGTTAACATGAGTTGTTTGTCCATCATTTTGAGCACTTTTGGTGCTGTTTTGAGGTGAATAAAGGTCTGCACCTTTATCACTTCGAGGCCCCCTTTGCATGCTTATTTCATGATTGATTGCATGATTGTCCCATTAATGTGCTATTCTAATGCTAACTTTATGGCAAATTGGTTCATGTTTGTATCCCAATTGCATCTTGCATGTTGACATTACATACTTGCCATGTTTTTGTTGCATAACATTTGGCATATCTTGCATGTTTAGCATCATGTTGTATTTTGAGCCTTGTGAGCATAACATGCATTGCATCATTTGGCTTGGGGTGTCAAGCCAAATATGAGGGTCAAGGGACATTCATACTCCAAGTGATGCAATGTACCTTGATTCTCGGTCACCGGGGCCTTTGACTTCGACATGAAAAGGCTTCGGATCTCATTTTGTTTGTTGCATGCATCCTTACATTGAGTGGCGAATTTGATCCCTTGGGTCATCATGCTCCATTGATGGCTCAAAGATCGAGGGTCGTGCTTCTTTGAGTTCAAAACATGATAAGAAGCACAACCATGCCCACATGTACCTGAGAACCCCATGCCATGCACTGTCTGTTCTCTGTTTGCTGTCAAATTGTCTTCTGCGGGAAGTTTCTGCCGACCGGCAGAATTTAGTGCCGACCGGCAATATCTGGAGTGCCGAGGAATCCAACAAATGCCGATGGGAATTGTGAAGTGCCGGTGGGAATTCTGTCCGGCCGGTGGTGCTCTGCAGGATGCAAGGAACTTGCTCCAGTACTTTGGCAATTTTCAGAAAGACAAGGCAGTACAAACAGAGGCAGCAGGAGTACAGTACGGGTTTTCCGGGCGAGACGGATTCGAGCATGCATCATTCGCGCATCCCGAGGCAGAGGCTGCGACTGCCCTCTTATTTCCTTTGCCATCTTTTCTTTTAAATTAAATTAGAAATCTTGTAATAATTTTATTTGTTTATTATTTTGGGACAGTAATATTTATTTGGGCCCTCCGAGTGAGGGCAAATCTGTAATAAGTGTGTGTGGGTGGTGTGTATGTCTTCCAATCCCCATTTCTTTCTTCCCTTTTATTTACCCGCTTATGATGGTAGATTAGGGCATTTTTTGAAATTAGCATACCTTATGCTATGCATGCGTGCATCCATGCATTTGTATTGCATACATTAGGCTCGGTACATCACGCTAACCGCATTTATATTTCAAATTCTAAACCGAATATGTGATAATTGTGCATTTTCACATACCATGTTTAGGGCTAGCCGAGCCTGCCTAGATCGCATTTTGCATGTGATGCATTAGCCACTTTTAACATGAACTAGGACATGCATGTTTGCTAACTAGTTTACTGTTTTGGCACGGAGTACGATGTAAGTATTTTTGCTTTAGCATCCAGCATGCGTGTGAGTGTTGCCATGACAGTATGCTTGCCATGCGGCTAAGTGCTTACATGAGATAAACTGCTTGAATGCCTGTGGGTGGAGGTCAGATTGCTTAAATTGGGATAATGCGTTAAAACTGCTATTTTTAAGCCCACTAGATAGTGGCAAAACCATCTTTTCCAAAAGCCCACTTGAAGGTGGCAAAACCTGCATTTTAGCCTACTTACGAGTAGCAAACCATTTTCAAAACGAACATAAAATGTTTTATTTCCAATTTGGGCGATTCGGTCTATACTTGTTTGCCGCGCGCATAACATAGTAATGCTAGGCTAATAATTGGAATAAGAACACATAACGTTTTCAAAACTGGATATCACGGTTAGTAGAGGCCGGTCTTCGGACCGGGCGAGAAGGGGTGCTCATAGCTGACCTTCCCCGATCGTACCCAAGCTCCCGAGCCGAGACAACTCCGGTGATGACGGACATGTGGCCTTCGGCACCGAGTCAGGGTTTCCTAAATTTCCCCATTTTAAAATATTTAGGTGGCGACTCTGTATCTGGCAAAGTAGTCCATGTTTGGCACTACTTTTTCAAAAATCTGTTTCTCAAAACGATTTGCCAGATTTGGACTCTTTGGTTCAGACTTAGAACCGTGACACAAATCGAGTCCGAACTGTAGCATGAGGCCCACGGGCGCGTCTACAACTAGTTGCTTGTTTAAAGCATGAGATTGAGGTCTTATACTTAATGGTTTAATCCCTTTAGGGGTTCATTACCAATGGCATGACACTTCTCTCATGTCTAAAACAACTCTTGGTTTAATGCTTCTTTCCATTAGAGGACTTAAAACTCACCTTTGGACTTAATGAATTATAGAATGGAAAGGTAATTAAAATGAAGTAATAAAACTTGGACTAAAATGATGCAAGATAATAACTTGGTTTGGGTTCAATCAGACGTTAATTGAACCCTTGAGTCTTAAGTCGTTTCATACTCATTAGTGATGAAAACGGTTGAAGAGTCATTGTCAACCACTTTCCTTGATCAATCCATGATAGGGAGGGGGTTTGAGAGTCTTATTTGTTGTATTTATTGAACTTACACGCTTTAGTTCATATGCCATCATGCAATAAAATTGCATTGATTGATGGTTTGTGAATCAAATTTACTACTCGTTTGAGCTGTTTGCTAATAAGGAGGGATAAGTTGTGCAAACAACCCTTAAGAATACCTTGTGCTTACTCTGTTTGCTCTCTATTACAGTAGGAAAAACTAGGCATCAGTGGCTAGCAGGCCACTTTTTGTGATCTGCAGACCATCGTTTGTGGCTGGCAGGCCACCACTTCTAGCCTGCCAGCCACCTTTGCAAAACCTAGTAGTGTACTTTTCTAACAAAATAGAGTTGGGTTTGAGTTGAAAAAAATAGTGCAAGTGCTCTACTGTGTAATAGAGGCATCTAGCAGCAGAACAATGCCTTTTTTTTTTTTTCTGGTGGAAGTTAGTGCATGCATGAGCGTTCTTCATTTCCTGAGGCGGAGTAATTAGAGTAGTTAGCTTAATACTTCTCTAAGCTTCGTATTCATGTTTAATTAGTAATTCATTATTTAGTTTTAAATTGCTATAATAATTAATTAGCTAGTTTAGTTAATTATTTCATTTGTTTTGTAATTTGTAGTAATTAGCTTAGCCAGTTAGTTTATTTGAACCCTCTTGTGTGAGGGCGTAAATGTTGTAATAACGTGTATATCTTTCAACGCTACGTCTTTCTCCCTTTTATTTACATGCTTATGATGGTTAGTTTAGAAGCATTATGTTTCATTTAGCATCTCTCATGTTTGCATCCACTTGTATAGCGATCCTGGTTTCCCTTTTCTTTAATTGTTGTATTCGGACTTAGGTTCCGTGGAGTTGGTTGTTGTGTATACCTTATTCACATCCTTTCTTACTTTGCATCTGAGTTATGGGATGTGTTGGACAGGTTTGTTACAGGTTGGTTGAGGTTTAGAAACCAAAACTAGTTGCCCAGATTTTGACCTGTCCGCTCGAGCGGGGAGTTTAGCGCTCGAGCGGGGATCCTTTTGTTGCTTGTCCACTCGAGCGGGGGTTTTGGTGCTCGAGCGGGAAGAACACCCATCCAGTATCTCCTCTGTAGTGTTGTACGCTCGAACGGTCGTTGTGACGCTCGAGCGGGAGTGTGTGAGTGCCGCTCGGGCGAGGAGTTGGACGCTCGAGCGGGAGACCTGTCTGCAAAAGTGCTGGGAGTGTGCATCCGTCGCTCGAGCGGGAGTCTGTGAGTGACGCTCGAGCGGGGGTTTGGCCGCTCGAGCGGGGCGACTGGGTTAAAGCTCCGTGTTTTGACTTTTTAAATCACTTTTTCCACTTCTCTTCTCTCTCTTACTTTTCCAAAAACACCATTGTTGAGCTTCTCACTCTAGAGCTCTACCTTCTCTCTAGGTACTGATCTAGTAGGAGTGATTTCCTCACCTTTGGCCTTTACAAAAAGGTTGTTGATCGTCGAGGGCTATCTTTTGATCCGAAAAGTTTGTGGTTTGGAGCATTTTCGTTTCCATCATCTTCTTGGTTGGGTGTCATTCTTTGAGGTAGGGATAACCTACTCCTCACTGTGGGTTTTGTCTTTAAATTTTAGCATTTTGAGATGTTGGGGTTGGGTTGGTAATGTTGTGAAAGTTTGGGGCTTTTGTGTAAATTTACAAAAGTTGGGGTTTTAGCTATATAAAACCTAGATGCATGTTTGGCATGGAAAAGTGAAATTAATGTTAAAACATTAATGAAAATGGAACCTAAGGATTGTAATGTTAATTATGGAAAATGCCCTAATTACATTGGTTAATTAATTCGCATAGTTAAGTATGAGGAATGAGAAATTGATTTGGAAATGTATGGAATTAAAGGGTGTAGTTGGATTATTTATCACTCACCTGGTTGAAATGTTGATTATATATCCATTGTTGCATTTATTTTCTGTATAGAAATAACTGCTTTGGGCTATTGGTAGAGGATAGTCTTGATTGTTGTAGACAATGCATGGTGATTAGGCAAACTGAAACTAATCACTGGAATGTGTCATTGAGTATGACGGTTGAAAGAATACATTAAATTTATGTGTTGTGTGATGATGTGTATAATTATTGTTTATATGCATTGTGTCGTGTTGGAGGAGATAGGGGACGTACTCCACGGTTTAGGGGATGATAGGGGATGGACCTCTAAACCAGATGTTGTTGGGAGAAGATAGGGGATGGACTCCATAGATAGAGCTCATATGCTTATCTAGTAATGTGTTGACATAGCTCATATCCTTGTTTTTGGAAGTGTGATAGTGCTCTTATGCATATCTATGGAAGTGATGATATAGCTTGTATGCTTATCTGTTGATGTGTTGATATAGCTAGTACGCTTATCTAATATGAATTGGGAAGAAGTTTAATATGAGTTACTGTCTCATATAAGTTGTTAGGCCAGGTTCTGAGCCATGGTTATAAATTGAGAATTGAAAAGAATTGGAAAATGGATTGTAACATGGACTTGTATGTCATGAAACCGTAAAGTGTGAAAAGGGAAAGTATCAGTGTTGGCCATCTATCAACTGCTAATCTTTTAATCATTGTTCATATTTGGTTTAGCGTATTTCTACTGGGCTGTGGCTCACCCTATATGGGAATATCATTTTCAGGTACAGGTAGCATGCCACCTCCAAGGACGTAGCTTGGGAGGCTAGAGGCGGCCAGACTTTTGTTGTTTAGTTTCTTTGATGTATTACATGTATATTCTAGCCAAGGGCTTAATGTGTAAATGAGTTAGCACTCTTTTGTTGTAACCAAGTGTTAACTTGGAAAGCTGTAAGCCTTTAGGGCATTTGCTTTTGTCATTAACATGTAATACTTTTTGGTAATGGAACTCTGATGAATAGAAGAATGTGGGGCTTTTATATATCAATGCATGTCTATATTGATGGGTTTAATGTTATTATTTTGAGGGCGTTACAACTTGGTATCAGAGCGTACCGGGTTCGAATACTTTGGGTACGTGGGAAATGATTAGTATCACAATGGGTTTGTCTCGCTTGATAGAGACTTAGGTGTAGTGTCATATGCTATGTGTTTAAATTGATAACATGCTTATGTGTTTATATGGGTATGGGATTTAATTTCTAGGATGTTGATTGGATCCTTGGGTTTCTGGGAGTCTTGTTGGAAAGGCACTTGATCAATGCTGTTTTTAACCGGAACTCTAGTAACGCCTCAGGACTATCATTATCCGGAAATGAAATTCGTAAGTGCTTATGTGTTTATGTGCTTACGTGGAGTGAATTACAGTTGTCCATGCATTAGGACGTGAGTGTTTAGTTTTGGCACATTTGTGAATGTGCTAACGTTCTATATTACCTTTATTAGGATGTCAGGACGAGGAAGAGGTGCTAGGCGTGGTAGGCCTGCAAGGCAGGAAGTACCTTTACCGGATGATATTCCGGCAGTGCAGGAGGGAGTTGGCTAGGCCAATGTGGCCGAGCCAGCAGGTCAGCAGGCTATGAGTGCCTTGGCCCGAGAGATAGCAGGAGCTTTGGGTATTCTCAGAGCAGGGAATCAGGCAGCTGAGGCAGGGCCTTCTTTCTTGAAGAGGGAGTTCTTCTGGTCTAATCCGAACGAGTTTGTTGGAGATCCGAAGGAACCACTGAAGGCCGACGAGTGATTAGAACAAATAAGTAAGACGTTCGAGATGCTTGGCATCGAGGACGGAGCATTGAAAGTGACCTTAGCATCCTTCTAGCCGAAGGGAGATGCGGGTCAATGGTGGAAGTACGAGAAGGCTCATGTTGGTGGTACATGGGAGGCGTTTATGAATGCTTTCTAGGAGAGGTTCTTATCTGCGGTTGCTAGGGAGAAGCTGAGGGATCAGTTTAGCCGGCTTGAGCTGCAGGGTATGTCTGTGGCAGAGTTTGAGGCCACTTTTACTAGCTTGTCCAGGTTTGCATCTGAGTTGGTGGCGTCCGAAGAACGCCGTTGCTATGAGTTTGAGTGGAAGTTGAGGCGGGGCCTTAAGTTGAGGGTTGGTGGGTCTTACATCCGAGAGTACAGACATTTGGTGGATGCTGCAGCTCATATGGAGCTTATGATGCAGGAGGTGGAGGAGGAGAAGCATGCAGGCTCCAAGAGGGGCCAGGATGGTCAGGTTGATGGCAAGAGACAGAGGGGTTACAACCCTCAGCAGTCTCAGGGTGGAGTTGCTAGATCGACCTTTCCGGTGCCGAGTGCAGGCTCGGGGAGAGGTAATCAGGGAGGTTTGACTTGCTACACTTGTGGCCAGCTGGGTCACAAGTCTTCGGTTTGCCCGCAGAAGGGCGGAGGTCAGAGAGCTGCTTCTTCTTCAGCTAGACCCCAGAGTCAGAGTTTGGGCAGGGGGCAGCCCTTATCTTGCTATCAGTGTGGGCAGCCTGGGCACCTGAAGAGGTTTTGCCCACAGTTGAGTGCCACTTCAGGAGCGTTTGGTTCTAGACAGATGCAGGGATTTTAGCCAGCTCAGTCTGTGCAGGCCTCGGGGGCCAATCAGGGGGCTTTGTCATCCCAGTCAGTGCAGTAGTCGTATGCTCCGAGGGGTGAGCAAGTAGATTAGGGGCCTACGGGACGCGTGTATGCTGTTACCGCGCAGGATCTAGTACCGGCTCCATCAGTAGTGAGAGGTACCTTTTTGTTTTGCAACTCGGTTGCTAATGTGTTGATTGATACGGGTGCATCTCATTCTTTTGTATCTGCTGCATTTGCATCTGTTTTGGAGTTGGAGTTAACACAGTTAGCATCTCCTATTTGTGTAGTGTCACCTCTTGGGGGTGAACTGATCTTGAAACAGGGTTGTAGAGGTTGCGATATAGAGATCGCCGACTATAGACTTGCGTTCCCTTTTGTAGTTATGCCCATGAAGGGTTTTGATATTATTTTGGGTATGGACTGGCTATCGTCATACCAGGCTGTTATCGATTGCTACCGCCAGAGGGTCACGTTATGTACCTTGAGCGGGGAATGGTTCCATTTCTTGGGAGACCGGGTTGGTAGTGTTTTGCCACCGGGGTATGATTCGCGAGGGCGGAGTGAGCTTAGTGGTCTACTTGCTAGTTTTGAGAGTGGTGAGTGTGGTGAGACCCAGTTTGTGTTGCCAAGGGTGGTTTGTGAGTATTCGGATGTCTTTCCCGAGGACCTTGTTAGTTTGCCACCTCACCGAGAGATAGAGTTCTCTATTGATCTAGTGCCCGCACGGTGCCGATTTTTATGGCACCTTACCGTTTTGCTCCAGCAGAGTTGGTTGAGTTAAAAGTTCAGCTCCAGGAATTGCTAGATAAGGGCATTGTTCGCCCTAGTGTTTCACCGTGGGGAGCACCGGCCCTCTTTGCTAAAAAGAAAGATGGTGCCTTGAGATTGTGTATTGAATACCGAAAGTTGAATCGGGTTACGATCAAGAATAAGTACCCTATGCCCCGTATAGATGATTTCTTTGACCAGTTGAACGGTTCCCGCTGTTTCTCTAAGATAGACTTGAGATCGGGCTACCACCAGTTGAGGGTCAGGGAGGAGGATATTCCGAAGACGGCATTCTGTACACGGTATGGCCATTATGAGTTTCTGGTGATGCCATTTGGGCTTACCAACGCACCGGCAGTCTTTATGGACTTGATGAACCGGATCTTTCGGGAATTCTTGGATCGTTTTGTAGTCGTTTTTGTGGACGACATCCTGATTTATTCACCTTCAGAGGAAGAGCACAAGGCACACTTGAGAGTGGTGCTTGAGTTACTTAGAACCCATAGGTTGTACGCCAAGTTTGGGAAGTGTGAGTTCTGGCTAGGAGAAGTCAAGTTCTTAGGCCATATGGTTTCTAAGGAAAGGGTGTCTGTTGATACATCCAAGACTGAGGCAGTGCAGGATTGGGCACAGCCTAAGAGTGTGTTTGAGATCCGCAGTTTTCTGGGATTAGCTGGGTATTACCGCCGGTTTGTGAAGGATTTCTCCAGGTTAGCTTCGCCATTGACTAGACTGACTCAGAAGGGAGTCAAATTTGTGTGGAGTGAGACTTGTGAAAAGTTGTTCCAAGAGTTGAAAGTTAGATTGACCACCGCTCCAGTATTGATTATTCCGGAGAGAGGGCTGGGTTATGCAGTCTATTGTGATGCCTCACAAGAGGGTTTGGGTTATGTGTTGATGCAAGAAGGGAATGTGGTAGCTTATGGCTCACGTCAGTTGAAAACATACGAGAAGAAATACCCTACGCATGACCTAGAGTTAGCGGTTGTGATCTTTGCCTTGAAAATCTGGAGGCACTACCTTTATGGTGAGAGATTCGAGGTGTTCTCGGATCATAAGAGTCTGAAATATCTGTTTACACAGAAAGACTTGAACTTGAGGCAGAGGAGATGGATGGAATTTATTGAGGATTACGACTTTGAGTTGCATTATCGTCCGGGGAAGGCCAATGTTGTGGCCGATGCTCTGAGCAGGAAATCCATAGGTGATGTAGCTTGTATAGCCATCTGGGAATGGGAGATGTTGGGGGCACTTGGCGAGTTTGATTTGCTACTGGGCGAATCCGTTGAGGCTGCGGCCTTATTTTCTGTTGTTGTGCAACCTACACTTGTGACTCGAGTGTCAGAGGCACAGAGAGGTGACCTTGAGGTAGAATCCCTCCGAGAGAAGATCTCCAGTGGGAAGGTTGAGAAGGGTTTGACGGTGTATCCCGACCTGAGTGTGAGATACCGAGACCGTTTGTTTGTGTCGGAGTCTTGCCGAGAAGAAGTACTCCGAGAGTTTCATCATTCACGTCTTGCGGTGCATCTCGGAGGTACTAAGATGTATCGGGATTTGGGTCGCCAGTTGTAGACACCCCATTTTTGACCGTCCTCAAGACTTGGACGTCACCGTTTGAACACTCGGTGATTATCCATGTTTGTGTTCGTTTGGAGTTCCCGGAGGTCTCGGCTCACGCGCCTTGCCTCGGAATCCCCGAACTCGACCGTTTAGTGTCTGGTTTTACACCAAACACTTGTATCTTGCCTTTGAGAGGCAGAGTGGGGCTTGTAGACCATCCCCACCCTTCACCGGCAGTGGCTAGATGCCACCGGCTGGTTTTTGCTGCCACCGGCAATTTAGTTTGCCGGTCGGCACTATTTGTTGCCGGTCAGCACTTTTTTGTGCCGGTCGGCACTTTGTTTGGCCAAAATGGCATTTTTTGCCGGCCGATTGCTGTTCATCTGCTTTTGCAGATATTTTTGGACAGCTGTATAACTTTTGCTCCCCTCCATACACGTGTATGGAGGGATCTCCCTCTTGCAAAGCTTGTCTTGTAAGCTTTACAAGAGGCTTATAGAGAGAGCTCTCTCTAAGGCAAAAAAGAGAGAGGCTTAGACATTTTTTGAGAGAGAAAATACAGAGGAGAGCTCTGGTTTTCTAGGGTTAGGGTTAGATACACTCACCTATCTCTCTTTCCTTCTCATTTTGTTCACTAGGTGTTTTGTGCCTTACTATTGCACACAAACACCTAGTGTTTCACCTTCCTCTAGGAGCTGAGGTTCTAAAGAGTGTGTTTTGAAGTTTTTGTCTTGGATTCAAGCTCAAGGAGGCCATTGGAGCATCTTTGTTGAAGAAGGCATCAAGGGTGAGAAACTAGTCCTTTTTTTCCCCTTTTTTGCATTGATTTTCTACTAGTCTTAGAGCTGTTTTTGTGATTATTGTATAACATAAAAAAGTTCTATTTTTAAGCCCTCTTTATTGTTTATTAAGAGTGTTTTGTTGTTTGAGGGTTGTTGACCACCCTTAGGCCTCAAAAGGCCTCATTTTGAGCCATTTTGTGCTAGCTCCGGGATTTTGGTGTTGACGTCTCTTCACCACTGAAATCTTGAGGGATTTCAGTGGTGAAGATGATGCTTTGAAGTCCCAAGAAGGAGAGGGCCACCCCCTCTCCTTGTTGTCCTCGAAAAGGACATATTTTGACCTCTTAAGGAGGCCTATGCTTGAGTGTGTGTTGAGCATATTTGGTTTGTTTTTCATGCTTATATATCTATAATATAACATGATTTCAAATTGGTTTTGGAACTCCATGCATGTTTAGCATAGTTGCCATGTAATGCCTTATTTGTGCCTTAACATGTTCTAGGTTGTTAGCCTTTGTTAGAGCATGTTTTAGGCTTGCATTTGTGAAGTTTATGTTCTTATTTTGTCATGTTTTAGCTCTGTCCATAATCGTTTGGGTTGATCTTTGCATGCATTATATAGCTCCTTTGTATTTGGGCTTGTTGGCCTTGAGTATGTGCATGTGTAGCATGCCATCTTTGCATTGTTTTGATGATTTGGAATCATCCTACATGCCATTTCAGTCCCATTTCCATGCTTGTTTGATTGCCTTGCATGTCTCTTTAATGCTTTGAAAGCATGTGTTGCAATGCTCCATGTTTTGGCCATGGTGTATGCCTTTGTATTTGGGCCATTTAGATGCCATCTAAAGAGTCTTTTAGTCTTGTTTTAGCATGTTATAAACCTGTTTTTGGTCGCTTAATGCATGCCTTGTTTGGTCATGTTAAGTGTAGCTCAATGCCACTTTGGTTTACTTTGAACACTTAGGCCATTTGTTGCATGCTTGACTTGATTTATAACTTGATTTGGCATCATTTTATAACATGATTTTAATGCTAATGTTGCATGCTATTTGCTCTTGTTTGCCCCTTTCAAGTGTGCTTGAATGTTGTTTGTTTTGTGCTTAAGTGTTGGTCCTTATGTGCATGTGTGTGTGCATGCCATTTAGCCTTCATTTTATAGCACTTTGGCCACTGTTTTAGGCCTTATTAGAGCTGCCTAATTCATGTATAAGACCATTTTAGCATTAGTTTGCATTGCCCTATGTATGCTTGTATGCTTGCATAAGTTAATTGCCATGTCATGTTGCATTCCTAGCTTGTATGCCTAGGTTGCATTGCATCTTGCATGCATGCCTTGTTCCTTGAATTGGTGATAGGAATAGGGCCTTGTTTGTTTGATTGGTTTGCATTGCATTTGAAACCAAAGTTGCATGCTTGGTTCCTTGGGCCATCATGCATGGAAATGCGTGATTGGTGGCCCGAGAACCGAGGCACATGTCCCTTTGAGTCATTACAATGATAAGAGACATGTTTGGTGCATACATGCCTTGAATTGTGCTGTCATGCCTTGTTTTGCCCTCTGTTGCTGTGAGTTGCAGGTTCTGCAGGAATACTCTGCCGACCGGCAGTGTAATGTGCCGACCGGCACAATTTTCTCTGCCGACAGACCCTATTTTGTGCCGATGGCCATACTACACTGCCGGTGGAAGTTTCATCTAGCCGGTGGTGATCCCCTCTGTCCAAGGATGTAGTCCTGAGGTTTTGACAACCTCCAGAGGAGGAAAGGAAGGAAAACAGAGGCAGCTTGTGCATGGTGGCGCGTTTCCCGAGACGCTTTCCTGCTTTAATTAATTTAATTTAATTTGTTAATTAAATTAGTTAATTTGTAATATTAATTAGCTTGCGTAGTTAGTTAATTTGTAATATTTATTTGGTCCCTCCGAGCGAGGGCAAATCTGTAATAAGTGTGTGTGGGTGTGCGAATGTCTTCCAATCCCCACTTCTTTCTTCCCTTTTACTTACCTGCTTTGATGGTTAGTATCAGGGCACGTCTAATTTAGCATACCTTATGCTATGCATGTGTGCATCCATGCATTTGTATTGCATGCATTAGGCTCGGTACATCACGCTAACTGCATCAGTACTTCAATTCAAAAATTGAATATGTGTTAATCGTGCATTTTCACATGACATGTCTAGGATTAGCCGAGCATATCTTAGCGACATTTTGTATGCGATGCATTAGGCACTTAACATGGACTTGGATCATGCATGTTTGCTAACAAGTTCTTTGTTTTGGCATGGAGTACTATGTAAGTATTTCCGCTTTAGCATATCACAGGAGTGTGAATGTTACCATGACAGCATGCTTAACATGTGGCTAGATGCTTATGTGTTAAACTGTTTTGAATGCCTGTGGGTGGAGGTTGGATTGTTTGAGTTGGAAAAACTCGTTGAAATCCGCATTTTAGCCTACTTGCGAGTAGCAAATTCCAAAGCATTTTCGAAATGAACGGATATGCAATGTTTCTTTCCAAATTAGGCAATCTAGTCTATACTTGTTTGCTGTGCGCATAACATAGTAATTCTAGGCTAACAATTGGTTTAAAGAACACATAAAGTTGTCAAAAACGGATATCACGGTTAGTAGAGGCCGGTCTTCGGACCGGGCGAAAGGGGGTGCTCATAGCTGACCTTCCCCGATCGTACCCAAGCTCCCGAGCCGAGACAACTCCGGTGATGACGGACACGTGGCCTTCGGCACCGAGTCAGGGTTTCCTAAATTCCCCCATTTTAAAATATTTAGGTGGCGACTCTGTATCTGGCAAAGCAGTCCATGTTTGGCACTACTTTTTCAAAAAATCTGTTTCTCAAAACGATTTGCCAGATTTGGACTCTTTGGTTCAGATTTAGAACCGTGACACAAATCGAGTCCGAACTGTAGCACGAGGTCCCACGCGGGCGCTGTTACAGTTTCTGGCGACTCCGCTGGGGATTTTTAGAGAGTTTGACTCGAACTCGTGATATCCTGTTTTGACTTCATTTATATGTTTCTTTGCATTGCATGTGCATTGGTGCGCCTAGGAACACAGTGTTTGCCATCTGCCATTCCTGAACGGTTTGCCGGAGGCTTGTCTTGTCAAGGCATGTCCATAAGGCTGACTGGCTATGGGCTCTGACAGTATGGGAACACAAACCCCGGTTTTACTGGGGCACCCTTTTTGACCATTCGACCTAGTTCATATTCGGATCCATAGTGACCATTCCAAGTTAGGACAGGTTGCTTACCCGATGTTAGGTTGTTTGAAAACCGCTGTGTGCGTAGTGAAACCCTAGCTCCTGACAAAATAGGACAGGGAAACCCTACCCCAACATAGGGGTGTTTTGTTCTCTTTACGTGCTATGTGCTTTTAGAGTGTTGCTCTACAGGAACGCACATGTCAGTTTGCAAGTTTGAGTATCAAACCTGGGGACACCAGTATCAGTATCAGTTGTGAGAATCAGTTATCCGCGGGTATCGGTTCAGTTTTCGGGAACAGTAATTTCTGGGAACAGTGATCAGTAGAAGGGAACAGTTGTGTAGCTACACCCGTGGTTGATCAGTTTGGGCTGAAATGCTGTCTGTTTTTCCTTTCAGTTCAGAGAGTCGCAGAGTTGAAACAGAATAGCCAGTGTCCCCCTTTGCTGAGGCAAGATTTATGGCGGCACAAAGTTCAGAAGAAATTGTGGTTATGGCAGCTGTATCGGAGCAGGGGACCGCTCCGCAGAGTGAGGCCAATATCAGTATGTCATACCCGCCCAGGTCGCCCGTTGTGCACCCGGTTTGGGCTCCCCAATTATACCAGGCTCGTGAGCCCACCACCTTCGAATTGATAGGGATGATAGGCGATCTCCAAAGGTCTGTGGCAGACCTCACCTATGGAATGTCGGCTTCACCGCCAGCGGCGCCGTACGCCGGGAATTTTGTACCACAGGAGCCCCCGCTACTGGGGCGGATTGTGATAGAGCTCAGCCAACCAGAGGTGGCTTCCGGCTATAGCCACGACATGTCAGCACCAACCCAGACCCTCGACCAGGCTGAGGCCAGAGGAAAAGATAAGGCAAAGGTAGATGCCGACCCTATTGAACAACTGCTGTGGGCAGTCGAGGCTTTGAAGGCCAGAGGGATGAACAAGCAACAAACATCTGCAATAGTGACCAAAGCTGTAGATGATGCTTTCCCCGCTCCAACCAAGGGCAGTTCAAGCCAGACAGAAAACCGGGACGGGCCCCGTCATGCCCAGACAATTCCAGTAGTTCCCAACCCTACACCGGGGAAGGTTCAAAAAGCCAAGGCGGCGCCAGCCGACCCTTTTGCCAGCGCATCTGGCAAGAATCCTCAAACTGCAAAGTACCTGCCCGAGGGCGCAGGGTTTTTCATGACCTCCACATGCCTTTGTCTAGGGCATTGCTGATATTGGCAAAGAATGGGCATCTTAAGCCTTTGGAGTCCCGACCACTCCCAAAGAATCTCCCCGCCACTCATGATGCTACCTTGTACTGCGCGTACCATCAGCAGTCCGGTCACAGTACCGATGGATGTTCCCGCCTTCGTCATGAAGTGCAGGATTTGATTGATAACAAGGTTATCCTACCACCCACCTCGGGCAAGCCCGTCACCACTCAGTTGCTGGATTTCGAGGGCTCAGATACTGCGAGTATGTAAAGTGAACCGCTTGCGGGCAACATTTGGTACATTTTTGGATGAAGCGTCTGGCACGCATTTTTGAGCATCGGTGAAACCGAGTTTTGTAAATTCTGGCTTGGATATCGAGTCGGTCTTTTGTTTTGAGTCTGTCTCTTTGTCTTGAGTCAGTCTTTTTTGCTTAAGGGTCTGTCTTGTTGTATCGAGTCAGTCCCCGTTGTATATAATACCAGGTGATTCTGGGGTTGTTGCCTCGAACACCGTTTTGTTTTGTAATTATCTGTTTTTGTTTTGAGTCTGTCTCTACCAAGGGGCCAGTTGCACCAACAAAGCCGATTGAAACAGCTGTTGCTATCTCAACCTTCATGCTTGCTTCCAGCATAAGGACCAGAGAATTTGATTGGGCTGACAGTACATCTCGCCTGCTCTCCTGCGCGCCAAACTCATAGCATTAACCTAAGTTTTTCAAAAAAAAAACTTTTGAACACTGCGGTGATGAAAATGAAGGGGAAGGAATTCCTCGGGTTTTGCAAAATTTTGATCATTTTGAGAGAAAGAGAGGCGTGCTGAGCCTTTTTATGAATGAAATCATGCTTGTCGGCGTGAGTACTGAGAAGGACCCTGGCCTGATCCAGATTGGTTCCACACTATCTTCGGCGCGAGCGATTTGTCGCTTTCTTAAAAACTTTCAAAAGCAAATGTTTTACGCAGCCCTGCGAAGACCTGTGTGGAATCGCTCTTGAGATTGCGCAGCCTAGGATCGCTCTTAGCCTCAAGATTCAACCTATTTGTTTTCCGAATTTGAACCCGTTCAGAATGTTCAGAAAGTTCAACGGACAAACGCCATGGAGGCCCGCGTGGCCGGTTTCGAAACAGCCCTCGAGCAGGAGGCACCAAGGCCGAATCAGAAGGAGTAGATCTCGCCGGAAGAAACTCGTAGAGTAACCCTGATGGATTCTCCGCAAATCAGTGCAACAGCCGTTCTCCTGGACACAGAGAGGCTTCAATTCAATTTCAAAAAAAAAACCCATTTGGCATGGACTTGCTACACTTTTACCCTTTGAGAGGCTCGCTGGGCCGAAAACCCGGAAGGGCGACCCAGGCAAAAGTTAGAGCAAGAGAAAAATACAAAAGAAAAAAAATATAAATATACAAAAAAAAGAAAAGAAAAAGAAACGAACAAAAGAAAATGAAAAAAAAAATGAAAAAAAAAGAGAGCTCGCAAGGTCGAAAACCCGCATTGGGCGCCTTGGCAAAAATGAGAGCCAAACAAAGTGAAGGTTAAAATACCCGAGTGGACCTTAACCGGAACTACGTAAGGCTTGATTCCCATGTTTGGGATACGTAGGCAACTTCATCATGAAGTCCAGCCCCCAACGCTTTCATAAGCGTCTCAGTCCATGCAATGGTTTCAATTTCACTTCAAAGTCCAGTGGCCAACGCCCTCCAAAGGCGACTGTGTCCATATATTTGTTGTGACCGTCTTCGTCATCGCAGTGTCCAAGAGTTCGACCACCGCCAATGAAGACTGTCTGCGGATTGCTGCGGCACCATCCCAAACAAGGGGCAACTTTCCGTTGCCACAAGCCGTCGTGAGACGCCATTCAAACTAGGGGCAACTTTCCGTTGCCTCCCACCCTCCTTCAAACCAGGGGCAATTTTCCATTGCCTCCGATCCGAGGTTGCGCATCTCGAAGAGTAAGTTCCATGCTCGTTAAGCATCAGCCGTTTGCAAAAATAGTTTTTGAAAATTTTTACTGAGGTTGACTATTTTCTCGAAAACTATTTCATTTTCCAAAATCGGACCATTGTCTTGGACCCAAAAAAGGAAAATTTTCAGTGCTTGCGGCCTGACTTGCATGCCTTTCAAATCAAAAATCGAACAAGTACGTTAATCCAACTCTCGTTTTGATCAAAACCGTTTTAGTAGAAAGCAAAAACGAAAAAATGGTTAAAATGATGAACTAGGGGCACAGTTGAGCCAGGCGTTCTGTCTCTCCCCCGTCATCAACGTACTTGCCAGAAGCGCACTCTGCCTGCCGGAAGAATAGCTGTGAGCTAACGGCATCGGGCGTGAACCCACACCTTGCTATTTATCCATCAATCACCCCGGGGAGGGATGAAAAATGAGAGAATGAAGAATAGAGAGGTGTGAGTTGAGAGAAAAGAGAGGAAAAGGGTTTTGAGAGAAAATCCGAGCTTGAGAGTTGAGTGATGTGAGGATCACAAATGAGAAAGGGTGGGAAACAATACCCAGATTGAACTGGCTCCTCGTGGTCCGAGGTCTCCCATCTTCGTTTACGCGTCTGTGTGTCGTGTCTCTTTCATCTGACGGTCTCGTCTTTTGTTTTGAGTCTCTCCCGAGCGTGTCTCGTTGTGTTTAGGTCGTGTACCTCTTTGTTTAAGTCCTCCCCGCTGTGTTCAGTGGTAGGCTCAACATCCCGGTTTGAAAAACCCTCATTTGATTTCTAAAATCATTTATGCTCAGGATGCTATGCCATTCTCTACATTCGAGCGTGTTTCGACTCCAACCAGTTCCGTCTTTGAGCTCCGTCTTGTCAGATTGGGTCGTTTGTTCAGAGTTTGCTGTGTGTAGAATGAACCGAATGCTGTGTTTTGGGCTGTATGCAGATCAATCCCCAACAGAGTAAGGGCTGTGTGTTCAAGAATCAGGCAGTGGGTTGCTTGGGTGTATTTTGTTGTTGGCTGTTCAAGTTATCTGATTATTACAGTGCAAGTGTTCAATTTTCAGACAACCAATCAGTTCCGTTTACATTGAGGTGTAACATGATGAGATGCGATGCAATGCATGAGATGTGTAAATGTAAACACTTTTTCAGATAAAAAGTCCGTTTCATTTCATTATCTTTTCAAGTGTACAAGTTTTGGAAACAAAAATCTGCCTGCGGCAGTACAAGGTAATCTATCTACCAACAAAAAGAAAAGTACAAAGAGGAAAAGATAGCAAAAATCTGCATCTGTGTCAAGCACTCCGAAGGGCCGTCAGTCTGTCCTGGTCCTCTTCCTGGACGAGGGTCCAGGAGCATCATCAGCGTCGTCGTCAGAGCCCGAGCTAGAATCGCCTCCGGTCTCCTCCTCCGATGACCCTGCCTCCGCCTCTGACTCCTCGTCGTCGTCATCATCGTCCGGAGCTGGAGCTCGCGAGCTGCTCCCGACGTGAGTACGCCCACCCCTAGTGCGGGGAAATATCCTGCCCTCCTCATCTCTCCCCCGAGCAGGGACAGCAGGTCTAGCTGGAGCACCTCCTGCCATGGGAATCTGGAAAGGAGGCTAAAAAAGTGCACAAAAGTGAAATGCATCAGTATACTGTAGACAGTTTATCAGTGCAGAATGCAATGTTGAATACAGTGTATGAATGCCGTGAGCAGTTTAACAGTGCAGAATGCAGTATGTGAGTACAGTGTATGAATGCCGTGAGCAGTTTAACAGTGCAGAATGCAGTGTATGCAGTGTATCAGATGCTGCGAGATCAGTATGTCAGGTGTTGTGCCGTGCATCAGATTATGCAAAGCAGTGTATGAATGGTTTGAGGCCAGTGTCAGAAGGACATACCGGTATGCTGTAGACGGCCAAGAGGTCAAATGTCCGCTGGAGCATCCCCATCATCGAGGCATTCATCGCCAACGACTGACGGGTGTACTCAGAAGAAGCCTGCAAAGGTATCAGATGTATTAGTATTCTGTGGAATATCAAGTAAACTGAAATGAATAACTGTACGAAATGCAGTAGAACATACCGGCGGAAGGTCGGGAATGTCAGTGAACTCATGCCCAGCCGGTGGAGGAGCGAAGGGGATCTGATAGGTCGCCCCACCCTGCCCCTGGAAAGTCAGCACAGCGGGTAGGGCAGGCCACCCAGCTCCTCGTCCACCCCGCACTCCGCCCCTGCCATGGACCCGGGCCCTCCTCGAAGATCCAGCCCCTGCTCCTACTCCGGCCCCAACCGCCGATGCTACAGGCCTGGCCCCCTCTGCTCGACGACCGCTCAAGGGGTGCATCAGGTACGTCCGCACGTACTCCTGATAGTCGCCGGTGCCTCGGAAGCCGGCCTCCTCCCAGCCGATGGAGTAATCATCCAGCTGCTCAGTGGTCAGCCCCTCGGTCTCCCTCATCTCTGCAGGAGGGTGGGCCGGGACTATCTGCTCAGGTAACCCGCGGGTCTGGCGTAGAAAACGCTCCCCCAGGTACCAAGCCCGACAGACCGGGCCCTCAAGCAGAATCCGGAAACGCGAGGTCTCCTCAGCACCAGGGAACCGACCCCGCATCGCCGACGGCAGCGAAGCCCATGGCCGCCATGTGATCTGAAAGTGACACACAGTTTGTTATCTACTATTATTGAAACATGCAGTGGGAAAGCGAAGCTAAACGAACTGAAAGTAAAACATACCTCGGCCGGGGTGATGGTGTCGAAATATCGGCGGAAGAAGCCGAACGTCTCCCGTGGTCGCCGGGTGCATCCCCCGTCAAAGCGACTCGAGAAGGGAACAGCCGGAGGAGGCTCCGCAACTGGCACAGGTGCAAGCCTAGGGAAGTAGGCGTAAACCCACAACTGCAAAACAGATGTCAGTATGACCATCAGATAAAGCAGGATATACAGAATGAAGCAGAAATGGCAGAGCCGTGTGTTGAGCCGTGTATTGTGTACAGTGTGAGCAGTGTACAGTCAGTGTGAAGCAGAATGTATGTGCGTGCCGTGTGTACAGTATACAGTAAGTGTAAAGCAGACTACAGTGTGTGCAGTGTACAGAGTACAGAAAGTACGAGACAGAAGTGAAAAAGCGGAGAAGAAATGTACCTCCCAAGCTCGCCAGTAACCTCCGAGCAGCTGGCCGCTGCCACGAGAAGCCGAGCTCATATAGCCATAGAGGGTGGCCAGAGCAGCGCCGCCCCAGTCGTAGTGCAAGATGTCTCGGACGTCCACCAGTGCGCTGAGAAGGCAGAGAGGCACGGTGTTCGCCCGGTCGGCGAAGATAGTAGTCCCAAACAGGAACATGAGGAAGCCGCGGGCATACCTCTCCACGTCCTCCTCGGTCATCTGAGTCTCCTCCCCCAGTGCGGGCTGGACCCTGAACTGTGCCTCGAACCAGGAGTATCGAACAAAGCCTGGACGAGCTAGCGGTGGCGCCTCCCCCAGTAGATGGACCTGAGCGGCGGTCCACTCATCCATGTCAGTGTCGAAGGGGATCGGATCACCCCCTACCCCGATGCCTGTGAGCATCGAGAAGTCATAAGGGGTCATCGTCATATCCCCTGCAGCAGAAAAGTGGAAAGAATCGGTGGTGTCCCACCATCTCTCCGCCAGAGCGGCAAGGAGAGGCCTACAAGTGGAGAGCCTAGAGAGCCCTCGGCAGAAGGTGCCGAAGCCCGCCCGATCCACGATGCGCTGGACCGCATCAGGGAGCTCGTCATACCACTCCCGTGCACCGGTATTCCCATACCCGCGAATGGTATGGGAACCCTCCTGCAAACAGAAAATGACAATGGCAAGACAACATTCAAAATGCAATTTTGAAAAGACAGATATGGCATGTATGCAAGTTTGTCAGATTCAGGCAGATACCGGGTGCCGGTGTGCTTACAGAAAATACGTGTGCTGTGTCAGCATGTTTGGGTGTTTCAGAACAGATGTGGCATGTATGCAAGTTTGACAGATTCAGATAAATACTGGGTACCAGTGTGTGTGCAGTAGAATACAGTGTGTGCCGTGTGTTTGAGTAATTCAGGGCTAGTGCAGTGTGTGTGCATGTGTCAGTCTCAAGCAGATATCAGTTGTATGTATGTTTACAGTCAACTATGGTCTACGGCATATCAGATTTCAGCAATTAAAGAATACAGCTAACTATGGCAGTTTTGTATCCTACATTGCAAAAAGTAAAGCAGAAGATGAAGAGTTACCTCGGGAGTGCCGAATGAAAGGTGGGAGGTAGGCTCGCGTAGCAGTAGCTCAGGGGCCGCGTACCTCTCGAAACTCCGGAACTGACGCAGGCCGTCCGGGGGCAGAACGTGGATCGCCGGCCGGTAGGTCACCGGATCGAACGGGCGCTCGCTCAGTGGTAGGAGCTCGACCCCGGGATCCATCTCGTGGTCCGGGGGAGTCCCGCCACGTGGAATGTCGTCCGCCATGTAGAGAGTGGTGTGAAAATGGTCGGAAAAGGAAAACCGAGCCGGAATGCGAAGAGTCAACCGAAAAGTCAACTCCTGAGAGGGTCGGAAATGGCCGGGGAGGCCGGAATGTGAAGAGGCACGGAAATGAAGAGGAAAGTGAGGGGAACAAACCCCGAGAAGGCGAGAACGCCGAACGAGGCACCGAAACGAGAATGTGATCGGTGGAAAACGTCCGAAACGCGAAGAGAAACGCGAATCCGACGACGAAACGGGCGTAGAACGCGAGGAAACGGAGAAACGGGGAAGGAAAAACGCTCTAGAGAGAGAGTGTGAAGGTTTTCGGCGGTAGGAAATGAGGAAATAGGGCATGAAGCCCTATTTTATAACACTCGAGGTGAAAAGACAGAACTGCCCCGATTCAGCAACTGTTTGCCGGTCGGCAATGTTTTGTGCCGGCCGGCACTTTTTTGTGCCGATAGAATTGTTTTTGTGCCGATGGCCAGCCGGTGGCCTCCCCTTACTGCCGGTAGGGTTCCCACAGCCTTGTTTAGGCCATTTGAGAAGATTGTGGTCTTCATAGCTCAAGAAAGTGCAAGAAAGTGCATCTCCGATGTTCAACCGGCCTCCGTTCTGACCGCGGGCCGTGTCTCCAGTGCGTGGCACTCGAATTCGTACAAGGTGTATCCTTTTTGTATCCTTTTGAATTCAAAAGTTGCCCCATGTGTGTTGCACAAGTTCATCACACTACTTCGGTGCATTACATCGCGCTGTCACGCGCCACACATTTGCATTGTTATGCACGTGTTACATGCGTTGCAACACGCACCCCTTTGCATTGTCGTGCACATTTCTCATGCATCATTGCATTTCCATTCCATGCGTTGTCATGCATTCCGGAATACATGCGTTGTTGCGCATTTGAGCCCGTTTACATTCCATGTGGCGTGCATGTCACACTGGTCATCGCACTGTTTTGTGCATTGTATTGTTCGCGCTGTTTTGCGCATCTCATTGCATTTTGCATGCATTCCATCGCACTGTCCTGTGCACTCGCGCATAGCGCTGTCTTGCGCATCATACCATCGTGTAACACCCCTGGTCTGGCGAGACCTTAAACCCCCACGGTCTGGCGAGACCTTAAACACGCACGGTCTAGGAGACCTTAAATCCTTTGGAGGTGCGAAACCTTCAGCGCATTGTCACGCGTCTTGTAAATACCCCCACGGTCTGGCGAGACCTTAAACACGCACGGTCTAGGACACCTTAAATCCTTTGGAGGTGCGAAACCTTCAGCGCATTGTCACGCGTCTTGTAAATACCCCCCTGGTCTGGCGAGACCTTAAACGCGCATGGTCTGGCGAGACCTTAAACACGTACGGTCTAGGAGACCTTAAATCCTTGGAAGGTGCAAAACCTTTATTGCATTGGTGTGCACACTATTGCTTTGTACATATCTTAAGCCGCGTGTAGTCGCGCATTCCATGCAACATGCATCACGTGCATCATTTGCATTTCAAAAAAAAAACAAAAAAAAAACATGCATTGTCATGCATACATTTTGCATTCCGGTCTAGGAGACCTTAAATCCTCTGAAGGTGCAATTCCTTCGGTGTTTGTCGTGCCCGAACGACTTTCGATGGTCTGGTAAAGCCATCCGTCTGTGCTTGCGATGAGTTCCTAGAAGACCAACTGGGACGGTGGAAACTAGAGTTTGAACGGCTTATGCCTAGAACGCAAAGGTTCGGGAGTTCCGAGACTAAAGTCTGGTTTAAATACCCAGAGGTTTACCCTCGGCTTGAAATCTGTATGGAAGCCCCATAGGTTGAGGCGGCATGTCTACGCCTCAGTTCTGGATACTGAACCAACCTAGTATATCACCCTGTTGGTAAGATAGGGAAAGTTGCAATCATAGTCATTGCATATTTGCATTGTCATGCATTTGCATTGTAGTTTGCATGCACTCATTGCATCACCTTCCGCCTTTGGCTTGCGCCTTTCCATGTTGAGCTTGGTCTGGTATGTGCCCTTACTTTTCATGTTAGAACACAGTTCTGTATGTGTATCGCGCCGATTCCACGTTGATATGTTGGTTGAGGGTTGCGGCACCTTTTCTGTGTTACACATGGCTCGTATGTATACATGCCTTTCCTAGGCAAGATTTGGTTTGGCTTGCGTGGCATATCCATTGTATCCATATCCATTCCATTGCATATTTGTAGATATTGCATTATAGATTGCATGCATTCATTGCATCACCTTCCGCCTTTGGCTTGCGCCTTTCCATGTTGAGCTTGGTCTGGTATGTGCCCTTACTTTTCATGTTAGAACACAGTTCTGTATGTGTATCGCGCCGATTCCACGTTGATATGTTGGTTGAGGGTTGCGGCACCTTTTCTGTGTTACACATGGCTTGTATGTATGCATGCCTTTCCTAGGCAAGATTTGGTTTGGCCTGCGTGCCATATCCATCCATTACATTGTAGTGTAATTTTTGCATCCGGCATTAGGATCGTAGTCTTTTCTCCAGCGGGTCGTTTCCCCACTTATGTCAATTCCACCCAATACTTGTTCTTGCGTCTGTCTACAATACTCATAGTTCAGTTGACCGTTCTATGGTAGACAGACTTGTTATCTCCATCAATCTATTTGACATAGATGTGGTTTCGAACCGTTCGTGATTGGATCACGATTCAATTGCTTTGCATGTAGCTTGCATTGTTTCAATTACATTGCATCTGCATTTGCATTGTTTATACATTGTTTTGTATATATTGCATTTCGTTTTGCATCCACATTTGCATTGTCATGCATGTTGCTAACCATATTGTACCTGTTAAGTTTGTTTTCTTTGCAGGCACGATATTGTATGTTCGGTTCATTTGAAGCTGGTGCAACCGGACGAGCCGCACAGGTATTGTATCTCCCGAGTGAGACGTATTGAGAATTCCATAATTCTCTTACATCCTTTCTGCATTGTAATGTAGTTTGGTATGCTAGCTTAAAATTGTCGCATGTTTGCTTCATTACAGCTTTCTTTGCATGATCATAAGTTATGCTCGGCTCCGTGCATTGTCTTGCATTTTGCCCCTGCCTCCGGGCGCATACCTTATTTGTCTTGCATGCTTGTCTAAGTCTTCGGCCTTGTCAAAAATGGGTCGTCTCTGGGCTTTGACATTCACTCCCGTCATTGTTATGACTTTCGAGTTCTGTCAAAGAGGGGCAACTGTAGACACCCCATTTTTGACCGTCCTCAAGACTTGGACGTCACCGTTTGAACACTCGGTGATTATCCATGTTTGTGTTCGTTTGGAGTTCCCGGAGGTCTCGGCTCGCGCGCCTTGCCTCGGAATCCCCGAACTCGACCGTTTAGTGTCTGGTTTTACACCAAACACTTGTATCTTGCCTTTGAGAGGCAGAGTGGGGCTTGTAGACCATCCCCACCCTTCACCGGCAGTGGCTAGATGCCACCGGCTGGTTTTTGCTGCCACCGGCAATTTAGTTTGCCGGTCGGCACTATTTGTTGCCGGTCAGCACTTTTTTGTGCCGGTCGGCACTTTGTTTGGCCAAAATGGCATTTTTTGCCGGCCGATTGCTGTTCATCTGCTTTTGCAGATATTTTTGGACAGCTGTATAACTTTTGCTCCCCTCCATACACGTGTATGGAGGGATCTCCCTCTTGCAAAGCTTGTCTTGTAAGCTTTACAAGAGGCTTATAGAGAGAGCTCTCTCTAAGGCAAAAAAGAGAGAGGCTTAGACATTTTTTGAGAGAGAAAATACAGAGGAGAGCTCTGGTTTTCTAGGGTTAGGGTTAGATACACTCACCTATCTCTCTTTCCTTCTCATTTTGTTCACTAGGTGTTTTGTGCCTTACTATTGCACACAAACACCTAGTGTTTCACCTTCCTCTAGGAGCTGAGGTTCTAAAGAGTGTGTTTTGAAGTTTTTGTCTTGGATTCAAGCTCAAGGAGGCCATTGGATCATCTTTGTTGAAGAAGGCATCAAGGGTGAGAAACTAGTCCTTTTTTTCCCCTTTTTTGCATTGATTTTCTACTAGTCTTAGAGCTGTTTTTGTGATTATTGTATAACATAAAAAAGTTCTATTTTTAAGCCCTCTTTATTGTTTATTAAGAGTGTTTGTTGTTTGAGGGTTGTTGACCACCCTTAGGCCTCAAAAGGCCTCATTTTGAGCCATTTTGTGCTAGCTCCGGGATTTTGGTGTTGAGGTCTCTTCACCACTGAAATCTTGAGGGATTTCAGTGGTGAAGATGATGCTTTGAAGTCCCAAGAAGGAGAGGGCCACCCCCTCTCCTTGTTGTCCTCGAAAAGGACATATTTTGACCTCTTAAGGAGGCCTATGCTTGAGTGTGTGTTGAGCATATTTGGTTTGTTTTTCATGCTTATATATCTATAATATAACATGATTTCAAATTGGTTTTGGAACTCCATGCATGTTTAGCATAGTTGCCATGTAATGCCTTATTTGTGCCTTAACATGTTCTAGGTTGTTAGCCTTTGTTAGAGCATGTTTTAGGCTTGCATTTGTGAAGTTTATGTGCTTATTTTGTCATGTTTTAGCTCTGTCCATAATCGTTTGGGTTGATCTTTGCATGCATTATATAGCTCCTTTGTATTTGGGCTTGTTGGCCTTGAGTATGTGCATGTGTAGCATGCCATCTTTGCATTGTTTTGATGATTTGGAATCATCCTACATGCCATTTCAGTCCCATTTCCATGCTTGTTTGATTGCCTTGCATGTCTCTTTAATGCTTTGAAAGCATGTGTTGCAATGCTCCATGTTTTGGCCATGGTGTATGCCTTTGTATTTGGGCCATTTAGATGCCATCTAAAGAGTCTTTTAGTCTTGTTTTAGCATGTTATAAACCTGTTTTTGGTCGCTTAATGCATGCCTTGTTTGGTCATGTTAAGTGTAGCTCAATGCCACTTTGGTTTACTTTGAACACTTAGGCCATTTGTTGCATGCTTGACTTGATTTATAACTTGATTTGGCATCATTTTATAACATGATTTTAATGCTAATGTTGCATGCTATTTGCTCTTGTTTGCCCCTTTCAAGTGTGCTTGAATGTTGTTTGTTTTGTGCTTAAGTGTTGGTCCTTATGTGCATGTGTGTGTGCATGCCATTTAGCCTTCATTTTATAGCACTTTGGCCACTGTTTTAGGCCTTATTAGAGCTGCCTAATTCATGTATAAGACCATTTTAGCATTAGTTTGCATTGCCCTATGTATGCTTGTATGCTTGCATAAGTTAATTGCCATGTCATGTTGCATTCCTAGCTTGTATGCCTAGGTTGCATTGCATCTTGCATGCATGCCTTGTTCCTTGAATTGGTGATAGGAATAGGGCCTTGTTTGTTTGATTGGTTTGCATTGCATTTGAAACCAAAGTTGCATGCTTGGTTCCTTGGGCCATCATGCATGGAAATGCGTGATTGGTGGCCCGAGAACCGAGGCACATGTCCCTTTGAGTCATTACAATGATAAGAGACATGTTTGGTGCATACATGCCTTGAATTGTGCTGTCATGCCTTGTTTTGCCCTCTGTTGCTGTGAGTTGCAGGTTCTGCAGGAATACTCTGCCGACCGGCAGTGTAATGTGCCGACCGGCACAATTTTCTCTGCCGACAGACCCTATTTTGTGCCGATGGCCATACTACACTGCCGGTGGAAGTTTCATCTAGCCGGTGGTGATCCCCTCTGTCCAAGGATGTAGTCCTGAGGTTTTGACAACCTCCAGAGGAGGAAAGGAAGGAAAACAGAGGCAGCTTGTGCATGGTGGCGCGTTTCCCGAGACGCTTTCCTGCTTTAATTAATTTAATTTAATTTGTTAATTAAATTAGTTAATTTGTAATATTAATTAGCTTGCGTAGTTAGTTAATTTGTAATATTTATTTGGTCCCTCCGAGCGAGGGCAAATCTGTAATAAGTGTGTGTGGGTGTGCGAATGTCTTCCAATCCCCACTTCTTTCTTCCCTTTTACTTACCTGCTTTGATGGTTAGTATCAGGGCACGTCTAATTTAGCATACCTTATGCTATGCATGTGTGCATCCATGCATTTGTATTGCATGCATTAGGCTCGGTACATCACGCTAACTGCATCAGTACTTCAATTCAAAAATTGAATATGTGTTAATCGTGCATTTTCACATGACATGTCTAGGATTAGCCGAGCATATCTTAGCGACATTTTGTATGCGATGCATTAGGCACTTAACATGGACTTGGATCATGCATGTTTGCTAACAAGTTCTTTGTTTTGGCATGGAGTACTATGTAAGTATTTCCGCTTTAGCATATCACAGGAGTGTGAATGTTACCATGACAGCATGCTTAACATGTGGCTAGATGCTTATGTGTTAAACTGTTTTGAATGCCTGTGGGTGGAGGTTGGATTGTTTGAGTTGGAAAAACTCGTTGAAATCCGCATTTTAGCCTACTTGCGAGTAGCAAATTCCAAAGCATTTTCGAAATGAACGGATATGCAATGTTTCTTTCCAAATTAGGCAATCTAGTCTATACTTGTTTGCTGTGCGCATAACATAGTAATTCTAGGCTAACAATTGGTTTAAAGAACACATAAAGTTGTCAAAAACGGATATCACGGTTAGTAGAGGCCGGTCTTCGGACCGGGCGAAAGGGGGTGCTCATAGCTGACCTTCCCCGATCGTACCCAAGCTCCCGAGCCGAGACAACTCCGGTGATGACGGACACGTGGCCTTCGGCACCGAGTCAGGGTTTCCTAAATTCCCCCATTTTAAAATATTTAGGTGGCGACTCTGTATCTGGCAAAGCAGTCCATGTTTGGCACTACTTTTTCAAAAAATCTGTTTCTCAAAACGATTTGCCAGATTTGGACTCTTTGGTTCAGATTTAGAACCGTGACACAAATCGAGTCTGAACTGTAGCACGAGGTCCCACGCGGGCGCTGTTACACCAGTTTTGGTGGCGGGGTATGAAGAGAGATGTGGCAGCTTTCGTGTCTAAGTGCCTTACTTGTCAGCAAGTGAAGGCCGAGCATCAGAGGCCAGCGGGTTTGTTGCAACCCTTGCCTATTGCCGAGTGGAAGTGGGAGCATGTCACTATGGACTTCGTTGTAGGTCTTCCAAGGACTCAGCGGGGTAGTGATGCTATCTGGGTGGTTGTAGACCGGTTGACTAAGTCGGCGCACTTCATTCCTATGCGCGTGAGAGATTCGGTAGACCATCTTGTCGACTTGTATATTCGGGACATAGTGAGGTTGCACGGGGTCCCAGTGACGATCGTCTCAGATAGAGATCCTCGTTTTACTGCTAGGTTGTGGCAGAGTTTGCAGAGTGCCTTGGGTACTAAGTCGACCATTACTACGGCTTATCATCCTCAGACTGACGGGCAGTCCGAGCGTACTATTCAGATCCTTGAGGATATGCTTCGGGGTTGTGTCCTTGACTTTAGTGGGACGTGGGAGAAGCACTTACCATTGGTGGAGTTTGCCTACAACAACAGCTTTCAGTCTAGTATCGGTATGGCACCGTTTGAGGCCTTGTATGGCCGGCCTTTTAGGTCTCCATTTTGTTGGGCCGAGGTGGGTGACGCACCTTTGTTGGGTCCGGAGCTGGTTAGGGAGACGACGGAGAAAGTTGAACTTATCCGTAGGAGGCTTGTTACAGCCCAGAGTCGTCAGAAATCTTATGCTGACCGTAGGAGGAGGCCTTTGGCGTTTGAGATAGGTGATCATGTCTTTCTGAAGATATCGCCTAGGTGGGGGTTGATGAGGTTTGGGAAGAGTGGGAAGTTATCCCCTCGATTTATTAGGCCTTTTGAGATCCTTGAGAGGATTGGCGAGGTTGCTTATAGTTTAGCGTTGCCGCCACAGTTGTCCGGAGTTCATGACGTGTTTCATGTGAGTATGCTTCGGAAGTATGAGCCGGATCCATCGCATGTGTTAGATTGGACCGACTTAGAGGTAGATGAGGATGCCTCGTATGAGGAGAGACCGGTTCAGGTCTTGGATAGGCGGGATCAAGTCCTGCGTGGCAAGACCATCCCTTTGGTAAAGGTTTTGTGGAAACATCACGGAGTGGAGGAAGCCACTTGGGAACGTGAGTTGGAGGTCCGCGAGAAATATCTGGACTTGTTTATTGATGAGCAATCTTGTATTTAGATTTTGTAATGTTGTTGGACTTAAGAGCTTTATATATGTCTTAAGTTGTAAAACATTGGTAATGTTTTGGTTTAATGGAAGTATGTTGTAGAACTTACCTTGATATGGGAGTTGATTATGATATTGCATATGTTGGCTATATTGTAGAATTGGAGGTGTATCATGTATATTAATTATGATATGAACCGTGAACCATGTATGTTGCAAATGGTTGGAAATGGAAGAAAATTGCATGCTGATAATGCACTTGTAATATATGTTGTGAAATGCCTCTTGAAAAGAGATAGAATTGACCGGTAATGGGTCGAAATGTTTAATGTTATGTCATAATATTGTTGGACATGGAGAAAACCTATTTTTGAAAAAAAAAAAAAACTTGTGTTTAATTTCGGGGACGAAATTCTTTAAGGAGGGGAGGTTATAGCGATCCCGGTTTCCATTTTCTTTAATTGTTGTATCTGGACTTAGGTTTCGTGGAGTTGGTTGTTGTGTATACCTTATTCACATCATTTCTTACTTTGCATCTGAGTTATAGGATGTGTTGGGCAGGTTTGTTACAGGTTGGTTGAGGTTTAGAAACCAAAACTAGTTGCCCAGATTTTGACCTGTCTGCTCGAGCGGGGAGTTTGACGCTCGAGCGGGAGTGTGTGAGTGCCGCTCGAGCGGGGAGTTGGACGCTCGAGTGGGAGACCTGTCTGCAAAAGTGCTGGGAGTGTGCATCCGTCGCTCGAGCGGGAGTTTGGCCGCTCGAGCGGGAGTCTGTGAGCGACGCTCGAGCGGGGGTTTGGCCGCTCGAGCGGGGCGACTGGGTTAAAGCTCCGTGTTTTGACTTTTTAAATCACTTTTTCCACTTCTCTTCTCTCTCTTACTTTTCCAAAAACACCATTGTTGAGCTTCTCACTCTAGAGCTCTACCTTCTCTCTAGGTACTGATCTAGTAGGAGTGATTTCCTCACCTTTGGCCTTTACAAAAAAGTTGCTGATCATCGAGGGCTATCTTTTGATCCGAAAAGTTCGTGGTTTGGAGCATTTTCGTTTCCATCATCTTCTTGGTTGGGTGTCATTCTTTGAGGTAGGGATAACCTACTCCTCACTGTGGGTTTTGTCTTTAAATTTTAGCATTTTGAGATGTTGAGGTTGGGTTGGTAATGTTGTGAAAGTTTGGGGCTTTTGTGTAAATTTACAAAAGTTGGGGTTTTAGCTATATAAAACCTAGATGCATGTTTGGCATGGAAAAGTGAAATTAATGTTAAAACATTAATGAAAATGGAACCTAAGGATTGTAATGTTAATTATGGAAAATGCCCTAATTACATTGGTTAATTAATTCGCATAGTTAATTATGAGGAATGAGAAATTGATTTGGAAATGTATGGAATTAAAGGGTGTAGTTGGATTATTTATCACTCACCTGGTTGAAATGTTGATTATATATCCATTGTTGCATTTATTTTCTGCATAGAAATAACTGCTTTGGGCTATCGGTGGAGGATAGTCTTGATTGTTGTAGACAATGCATGATGATTAGGCAAACTGAAACTAATCACTGGAATGTGTCATTGAGTATGACGGTTGAAAGAATACATTAAATTTATGTGTTGTGTGATGATGTGTATAATTATTGTTTATATGCATTGTGTCGTGTTAGAGGAGATAGGGGATGTACTCCACGGTTTAGGGGATGATAGGGGATGGACCTCTAAACCGGATGTTGTTGGGAGAAGATAGGGGATGGACTCCATAGATAGAGCTCATATGCTTATCTAGTAATGTGTTGACATAGCTCATATGCTTGTTTTTGGAAGTGTGATAGTGCTCTTATGCATATCTATGGAAGTGATGATATAGCTTGTATGCTTATCTGTTGATGTGTTGATATAGCTAGTACGCTTATCTAATATGAATTGGGAAGAAGTTTAATATGAGTTACTGTCTCATATAAGTTGTTTGGCCAGGTTCTGAGCCATGGTTATAAATTGAGAATTGAAAAGAATTGGAAAATGGATTGTAACATGGACTTGTATGTCATGAAACCGTAAAGTGTGAAAAGGGAAAGTATCAGTGTTGGCCATCTATCAACTGCTAATCTTTTAATCATTGTTCATATTTGGTTTAGTGTATTTCTACTGGGTTGTGGCTCACCCTATATGGGAATATCATTTTCAGGTACAGGTAGCATGCCACCTCCAAGGACGTAGCTTGGGAGGCTAGAGGCGGGCAGACTTTTGTTGTTTAGTTTCTTTGATGTATTACATGTATATTCTAGCCAAGGGCTTAATGTGTAAATGAGTTAGCACTCTTTTGTTGTAACCAAGTGTTAACTTGGAAAGCTGTAAGCCTTTAGGGCATTTGCTTTTGTCATTAACATGTAATACTTTTTGGTAATGGAACTCTGATGAATAGAAGAATGTGGGGCTTTTATATATCAATGCATGCCTATATTGATGGGTTTAATGTTATTATTTTGAGGGCGTTACAAGTTGGTATCAGAGTGTACCGGGTTCGAATACTTTGGGTACATGGGAAGTGATTAGTATCATAATGGGTTTGTCTCGCTTGATAGAGACTTAGGTGTAGTGTCATATGCTATGTGTTTAAATTGATAACATGCTTATGTGTTTATATGGGTATGGGATTTAATTTCTAGGATGTTGATTGGATCCTTGGGTTTCTGGGAGTCTTGTTGGAAAGGCACTTGATCAATGCTGTTTCTAACTGGAACTCTAGTAACGCCTCGGGACTATCATTATCCGAAAATGAAATTCGTAAGTGCTTATGTGTTTAGAGTAGTTAGCTTAATACTTCTCTAAACTTTGTATTCATGTCGTAATTAGTTAATTTGTAATTAATTAGTTAGTTCTAATTTGTTAAATAGTTAATTAGTGTAGTTAAGTAGCTAGTTACATAGACTAATTAATTTGTTGTAATAATTAGTTAGCTGGAATAGTTAATTATTTTGTTGTTGTAATAATTAGTTAAGCAGTTTAGCTAATTTAATTTGTTTTGTAATTCGTAGTAATTAGCTTAGCTAATTAGTTTATTCGGGCCCTCCTGCGTGAGGGCATAAATGTTGTAATAACGTGTATGTCTTCCAACGCTACGTCTTTCTCCCTTTTATTTACCTGCTTATGATGGTTAGTTTAGAAGCATCATGTTTCATTTAGCATTTCTCATGTTTGCATCCACTTGTATTGCAGGCATTGAGGCTCGGTTCATCATTCTAACTTGCATCGTTAGTTAAATGCCTCTTTGAATATGTGCTTAGACCGCATGCCATCAAATTGATTCATATGCCATGTTAGTAACCGAGCCTAGTAATTGCATATCATATGCGTTGCGTCAGTCATATTGCATTCGTTAGGATAATGCATTTTTCCCCCCAACTCTTTTGTTTATTTTGGCTTGGAATACTAGGTGAGCTTTTATTTGCTTTAGCATAATTGCATGAGGGTGATTGTTGCCATGTCAAAGCATACTCACCATGAGGCCAAGTGCTTAAATGATAAACTACTTGAATGCCTGTGGATGAAGGCTAATTGCTTGAATTAGGATAGTTTGATTCATATACATTTGAGCTCACTTTTTCAAGTGGCTCATTCGTAAACTCTTTTCCAAAACAAACATGAAATCAAGTGTTCCAATTTTTGCAAGTTAGTCGATACTTGTGTGTCTGTGCATCACATAGTAATGCTAGCCTAATAATCAGAACAAGAGCATATAATGTAAATAAGATTCATATCATAATTAGTAGAGGCCGATCTTTGATCGGGTGAGGGGGAGTGCTCAATTCATGACCTTCCCTTCTTGCACCTAAGTTCCCAAGTTGAGACAATCTTGATGATAACGGACACATGGTCTTTGACACGAGTCATAGGTTTCCTAAATTTTTCAAAAATATTTAGGTGACGATTCTGTATTTGGCAAAGCAGTCCATTTTTGGTAATTTGATTTAAAATTGATTTTCTAAAGATTTGCCGAATTTAGACTCTTTGGTGTTTATCTATTTCACATTGCACTTGTGAGATCAGATTCAGAACCGCAAGAGTCTGATACTATAGGGCTTATTCGTCTTCCGAAAGGGGGCATGAAAAGTTGAACTACAGTTTTTGGCAACTCTACTGGAGATTTAAAGAACTTGACTTGAACTTCATGATGTGAACTTTTATGTACACTTATATGTTCTTTGCATTTATATTTGCATTGGTGTGCTTAAGTCACTGTGTTTGTTAACTGCTATTGCTGGACGGTATGCGGAGGCTTGCCCAAAAGCTTGCCAAAAGGCTGACCGGTCGTGGGCTCTACCATGTTGGGAACATAATCCTTGGATCTATATCACCGCTGTACCGCTTGATCCACCTTTCACTTCTCGGCGTTAGGTGTGAGAGGTATATTAGGCAATCTTGCTGAGGTCCCCTTTCGGCCATTCGACCTAGTTATACATATAGTAAAACCATAGTGACTGTTCCAAACTAAGATAGGATACTCACCCATTTGTAAGATGTTGTGAAACTCATTGTTTGAAATAGTGCAGCCTAGATCATGCCAAAAAATCCAGGACAGGGTAACTCTACCCCCTCATAGGGGTGTTTCGATTCTTTTACTTGGAACGTACTTTTATAGTGAAACTGTACAGGATGGTTCGTATTAGTATGAGTTTGAGAATAGAGTTCAGTGGGGATTACAGTTCAGCTATGTGTTTTGAATGTTGTGAATTGGGGCCAAAGTGCTGTCTGACTTTTGATCGTGTTTTTCTTTCTTTCTTTTTGCTAGGTAGTTTACCATCATAGCTTTAGAAAGACCCGATATTCTCCAAGTTGTGTGGACTCGTTTTGGCAAGCTTTGCAAAGCTCAAGACCTTGTTGGCGGTCAGCCAATGTTAGTCTTACTTCTGTAAGTCACTCAACGAAGAAGGAATAGACAATCAGTAGCATCAATACAAAGCACACTGCAAACACCTATCCACTCTCACTCAATTAGTTCACCCGCATCTAGTTCACCCAAACCAGCAATGGCACATAATACAACATAGAACACAGAGAAATTTGCTTCCATGATGACAACTTTCCAAAGAACCATGGACACTGTTGTCACATCCTCAAAATAAAGTGAATAATCCATCTCATGAGATTCATAAACATAATAGAAAATTTTATACTTTCCTTCATCAGAGTTTATATTACAAGAAATATTACAGGCATCACACTTTCATAAATGTTCATTCCGAAACTACAGCATGTAACACTAGTTGATAACAACAAAATAAATATGCTACGGGCTTACATCTTTCCAAGTTATCACTTGGTTACAACAAAAAGAGTCCTAGACTCTATACATGTAAAGCCCTTGGCTTGAATAAACATTTAACACAGAAGTAATCAAACGAAGCCTCCAACCCCCAAGTCCTCCCAAGCTACATCCTTGGAGGAGGCATGTCACCTGTACTTGAAAATGGTTTCCCAAGTAGGGTGAGCCAAAGCCCAGTACAGATAAACTAACACAATATATGAGATTTAACTAAGATATAAATGTCAGATGAAAGTCCAATACTCAAGGCCAACTTACATTCTCACCATTACCATTCAATATTGATATCCACATCTTAATCCATTTCCATTCATTCATTTCAAATCAATTCATGAGTGTAGTTCCATATCATCTAAACAATCCCAATTGAGACTACAACTCATTCGTTCACAATTCAATAGCAATCATTATTCAAACACTTCAATCTTCTTGCCATTTTATGGATTCTCGGCCGAGGGAATTGGCACCCAATATACACATATAAGATTTCGGGACTCTCACCCTGGACACTCTGGCCAACTTAATTTAAAATAGAGTCCATTCCCTATCTCCTCCCAATTAATGGAGTACATCCCCTATCTCCTCCCAAACAATGATACATATACAACGTATTTAAAAGCGTTGTCATATACAATGACTATCCAAATCACATATTCAATGGTTTAATCAAACCGTCATATTCAATGACATAATTCAAATGTCCAATTTCAATTCACTTAGTCCTCATACAATTTCTACAACAATCATAGCTATCCTCCATCGATAGCCCAAAATAGATATTTCTAAATAGATGTACAATTTAACAAATAGATAATTTATCAAATTTTTTCATAGGTGAGTGATTTATCAAACCCATCTACACCATTCATTCACAAATCCTCCCAATTTCATATTTCCCATATCAATTTTATTATTTATACAAAATAATTATTGAACACAAATTAGGGCAATTTTCCCCATTTTCAAATATCAATCCCAAGTCCAAATTTTATTATTTTAACCCATATAACCTCATATTCAATACCCCATATAAAAATCCCTCTTTTAAATTTTGGACCCAAACCCTAACTTCACCCAAATCCTCCAAAATTCCATCATTTATACAAAATGACAAATACCTATTTTAAAAACTATATCAAGTTGTAGAATATCCCTACCTCAAGTGTAGAAGCCTAAAGGAGAAGAAGGAGATCTTCAAAAGTGCACAAAACCAAGATTGGTTCGGATGGAATGTAAGCCCACAAGGTACTCCACCTTTTGCTCAAAGGAAGTAGGGTAGTGGTGCTTGGATCAAAGAGTATTTGTAGAGAGAGGGAGTGTTTTAGAGAGAGAGGGTACCAAATTAGGGTTTCTTGCAAAAAGGAAATCAAAAGTGATATAAAACTCCTTTGCTGCGAACTGATATACGCAACCTTCGCTCAAGTGAAGGAGTTATCGCTCGAGCGACCAGACACAACAAGTGACCTTGCTCAAGCGCAAAATGCATCAGAAGTTTTACAGACGTACACGCTCGCTCGAGCGAAGAACTTCACCTTCCCAAAATTCTGCGTTTGGGAAAGAAACTTGAGTACTCTTAAATCTCACTCGAGCACAAGAGACCTTGCTCGAGCGAAGAAGCAAATTTCAGAAGTCTTGCTCAAGCGTAAGAAGCCTCGGTCGAGCGAAGAAGCCAAAATCTGGGCAACAACAATCTAGACCAACTAACAACCAACCTGTTCCAAACATGCCTAACATGTTCCAAAACTCAAATTCAAAGAGTTAAAGGAGGAAAACAAGACATGGATACAATATTAAACCATGAAACCCGAGTCCGGAATGTAACAAAGGTCGGGTCAAAACTTGGATCACTATAACCTCCCCCGTTAAAGAATTTTGTCCCCGAAATTTCAAATCAAGTTTCAAAACCATACTTAGCAAATTTCCAAAATGGCTACAATTCAATTCTTATTACCATGACCCATCTACCAGTCATTCCATCCCTTCACAAGAGAACAACCCCACAATATATAATTCAACATGTTTTTATCAATATGCATCTTTCGAAATTCAACCACTTTCAAGACATACATCTCATATTTCCAAGACATATTCAATGTTTATGATAAATTTGCATTTTCAAAACTTAAACAATATATACAATGTTCAAATCAACTTGCATTTCCGAAACATATTTAATATATATAATGTCTTCATAGTTAATAAACAAAACTAAAATCTCAACATATGTTCAACCATCAACAAATAAGTTCGAATATTTCTCTCGGATTTCCAATTCACGCTCCCAAGTTGCCGTGATGTTTCCACAATACTCTGACCAAGGGAATTGTCTTGCCTCGCATGACTTGGTCCCGCCTATCCAAGACTCTCACAGGTCTCTCCTCATATGAGGCTTCCTTGTCTACCTCTAGGTCGGTCCAATCCAATACATGCAATAGATTTGGCTCGTACTTCCGAAGCATACTAATATGAAACACGTCATGCAACGCCAAACGATAGGCGACCTCCCCAATCTGCTCAAGGATCTCAAAAGGACCTATAAACCTAGGGGATAACTTCTCATTCTTCCCAAATCTCATCAAACCCCATCTAGGTGATATTTTCAAAAAGACATGATGACCCACCTCGAATGACAAAGGTCTCCTCCTACGGTCAGCATAACTCTTTTGGCGACTCTGGGTCGTAACCAACCTCTTATGAATAAGTGCAACTTTTTCTGTCGTTTTCCGCACCAACTTTGGGCCCAACAAAGATGCATCTCCTACCTCGGCCAAACACACTGGAGATCTACACGGTCGGCCATACAAGGCCTCAAGCGGTGCCATGCCAATACTCGATTGGAAACTGTTATTGTAGGCAAACTCCACTAAGGGTAGGTGTCTCTTCCACGACCCCTTAAAGTCAAGGACACAGCCTCGAAGTATATCCTCAAGGATTTGAATAGTACGCTCGGACTGCCCGTCAGTTTGAGGATGGTAAGCCGTGCTAAAAGTCAGTCTAGTGCCCAAGGCACACTGCAAGCTTTGCCACAGTTGAGCTGTAAAATGCGGATCTTTATTCGAAACAATTGTCACAGTTGTCACGCCCTCAAAATAAAGTGAATAATCCATCCCATGAGATTCATGAACATAATAGAAAATGTTATACTTTCCTTCATTAGAATTTATATTACAAGAAATATTACATACATCACACTTTCATAAATGTTTATTCTGACACTACAACATGTAACACTAGTTGATAACAACAAAATAAATGCGCTACGGGCTTACATCTTTCCAAGATGTCACTTGGTTACAACAAAAAGAGTCCTAGACTTTATACACGTAAAACCCTTGGCTTGAATAAACATTTAACATAGAAGTAATAAAACAAAGCCTCTAGCCCCCAAGTCCTCCCAAACTACGTCTTTAGAGGAGGCATGTCACCTATACCTGAAAATGATTTCCCAAGTAGAGTGAGCCAAAGCCCAGTACAGATAAACTAACACAATAAATGAGATTTAACTAAGATATAAATGTCAGATGAAAGTCCAATGCTCAAGGCCAACTTACATTCTCCCCATTACCATTCAATATGGATATCCACATCGTAATCCATTTCCATTCCTTCATTTCAAATCAATTCATGAGTGTAGTTCCATATCATCTAAACAACCCCAAATGAGACTACAACTCATTCGTTCACAATTCAATAGCAATCATTATTCAAACACTTCAATCTTCTTGCCATTTTACGGATTCTCGTCCGAGGGAATCGGCACCCAAATATACACATATAAGATTTCAGGACTTTTACCCTGGACACTTCGGCCAACTTAATTTAAAATGGAGTCCATTCTCTATTTTCTCCCAAACAATGGAGTACATTCCCTATCTCCTCCCAAACAATGATACATATACAATGTATTTAAAAGCATTGTCATATACAATGACTATCCAAATCACATATTCAATGGTTTAATCAAACCATCATATTCAATGATATAATTCAAATGTTCAATTTCAATTCACCTAGTCCTCATACAGTTTCTACAACAATCATAGCTATCTTCCACCATATGCCCAAAACATATATTTCTAAATAGATGTACAATTTAACAAATAGATAATTTATCAAATTTTTTCATAGGTGAGTGATTTATCAAACCCAACTATACCATTTGTTCACACATCCTCCCAATTTCATATTTCCCATATCAATTTCATATTTATACAAAATAATTATTGAACACAAATTAGGGCAATTTTCCCCTTTTCAAATATTAATCCCAAGTCCAAATTTCATCATTTTAACCCATATAACCTCATATTCAATACACCATATACATATACATATACATATACATACACATATACATATATATTCACGGAACCCAATATAAAAATCCCTCTTTTAAATTTTGGACCCAAACCTTAACTTCACCCAAATCCTCCCAAATTTCACCACTTATACAAAATGACAAATACCTAGGTTAAAAACCATATCAAAGTGTAGAATATCCCCACCTCAAGTGTAGAAGCCTAAAGAAGAAGAAGGAGATCTTCAAAAGTGCACAAAACCAAGCTTGGTTTGGATGGAATGGAAGCCTACAAGATACTCCACATTTTTCTCAAAGTAGGGTAGTGGTGCTTGGATCAAAGAGTATTTGTAGAGAGAGGGAGTGTTTTAGAGAGAGAGGGTTATGAATTAGGGTTTTTTGAAAAAAGGAAATCAAAAGTGATATAAAACTCCTTTGCTGCGAACTAATATACGCGACCTTCGCTCGAGCAAAGGAGTTGTCGCTCGAGCGACCAGACATAACAAGTGACCTCGTTCGAGCGGAAGAAGAGTCGGTCAAGCACAGAAAGCATAGCTTCAGAAGTTTTACAGATGCACATGCTTGCTCGAGCACAATAAGCGTCTCTTAAGCGAAGAACTTCACCTTTCCAGAAATTCTGTGTTTTTGAAAGAAACCTGAGAACTATCAAATCTCGCTTGAGCATAAGAAACCTTGCTCGAGCAAAGAAGCAAATTTCAAAAGGCTCGCTTGAGCATAAAAAGCCTCATTCGAGCGAAGAAGCCAAAATCTGGAAATAACAATCTAGACCAACTAATAACCAACCTATTCCAAACACTCTCAACATGTTTCAAAACTCAAATTCAAAGAGTTAAAAGAGGAAAACAAGACATGGATACAATATTAAACCATGAAACCCGAGTCCGGAATGTAACAAAGGTCGGGTCAAAACCCGAATCGCTATAACTGTAAACCAGAGGATGGCTACACAGGATGAAATTATCGCCGATCTACGACGTACATCTGGGGTATCAGTATTAATCGTGCATCCAATCCTGGTTGCTCAGCCAAACCTGGATCTACCCCTCTAGTAGAAAATCTGCCAATCCCAGATCCTCAAGACATGTTTCCCCCGGCCCCAGCTTATCGGCCTCCGGTTCAACCTCCTGTAGGAATCTTTCCTTTTGGTATCAATGAAATTGATCCGACCTTGGTCAAAATTACTAGGTTGGAGAAAGCATTAAAGAAATCCCAGGGCTTCAACTCCATTCCAGACATTGAAGATGGGTATATTGAGGATTCAGTCATATTACCCGAGAAATTTAAGATGCCCCACATCGACAGATTCGATGGGAATGGGGATCTGATTGTGCATGTCTAGTTATTTTTAGATGTATTGAGGCCCATGGGTTTGTCTAGGGCACAAAAGCTTTCTTTGCTTGGGAGAACCCTGTCTGATGTGGCAGCCATCTGGTACGCTAAGTTAGAGGATTCTACAAAGCAGAATTTGAAGGAGCTATCTGAGGCATTTGTCAATTAGTATTCATATAACACCTAGATAGAAGTAACCATTAGCGAGCTAGAGGCTACTACCTAGAACTCTAAAGAATCATTCATTGATTTTGTCGTCTGGTGGAGAGCCAAGGCAGCCTGAATGACAAATAGAATTGCTGAAAGAGAACAAGTCCGGCTAGTGGTCCAGAATCTTGAGTCAGACATGTTGTAGAGAATGATAGTGGCATCATTGTCTACATTTGCTTCCTTACATGAGCTGGGGGTCCAGATTGAGAGTGCATTCAAAAAGGGTATTATCCATAGAACAAGTGAACCTGCAAGAAGGCCATTCTCCTAGAGTACCAATGCTAATAGTAGCACCATTCCACGGCCCGCGGATGTCAGTACTGTTATTTCAACGGCCAAGATGGTTGATCCCTTTGCTACTACCACAACCTCACAACCTTCACAAAATACCAGTCCACACCGGCATCGAAGAGTTTTTACTCCCCTACATATGAGCCCAACGTACGCCCTCAAGCTATTAATACAAAAGGGGCATCTCAAGCCTCTCGATCCTTATCCATTTCTAGACCCCTTGCCACCCAAATATGACCCTACCCAGTATTGTATCTTTTACCAACAACATGGCCATCCCATGGATATCTGCTACTGTCTATGTCATGAGACCCAAGATCTCATTGACAACAAAGTCACCGCCCCACCTTCCAAACCCAATGTAACAACCAATCTACTTCCTGCACACAACCAAGTCCCCCTACCCAGAAAAATTAACCACATACATTACCTCATCCCACATACCAAAACCAGAGGTAGTTATTCCATAAGGCACAAACATGTGCATGATAGATCTAACACCACAACCCAATCCAAGCCTATGGTAGTAAAAACAGAGAGAGAGAGAAGAATGCACTAAAGATAGGATCGTCTAATACCTGTGTCATGGAGAAGGAGGTCTCGCTCGTAGAGGAGTACGATCCCAGTTTATATGTTGTGGCCTTCGATCAGCCGAAGCCAGTAGTCATATTGTCGAACTTTCTCAACATTAATGCTATAGGGGAAGACCAAATGGTGCAGAACTAGAATGAGTGGCCCGAGCAAGGCCTGAATGATTTAGCAAACCTAGAAGAGGATCTGGAAAAATTGGAAGAGGATCTGGAAGATCTTTACTTCTTCGGAAAAGAAGATACAAGCTGTGTGCAGATGGGATGGTGGGACCCGAGCCAGCCAGAAACAAGTAATGGATGGTTAAGTGAGGAAGAGTTAGGTGTGGAGGAATAGATAGGAGAGAGTGGGAATGAAGAAGAAGTGGTGCTAGTGGCAAGGCTGAGGCTACACCCCTGGTTGAGAAAAAATAGGCATTGGAACAATTCCAATGGGAGAGAGTAGAAGAGATCCAAAAGAAAATAGCTCTAGAATAGAAAAGGAGAAAAGAGAAAAAGGGGCTAAGTCCACAACCAGTAGTGTTCAAAACACCAAGAAAACTGAGTGGGAACCCAGTGATCGGAAGATAATGTTAAGGAAACTCAGAAAGTACCAAGATACTAAAACCCAAGCTATGGTAGAGGAAGAATGGTATGATGACAGGGCACGTGATGCTAACATGCTCAGAATAAAACCTGATAGCAGTCTAGCCATTACCGCGAGGGAGTGGTGGAAAGATAGCGATCTAAGCCATGCATACACAGATGAAAAATGGAAGGATGATACCCCTGATGATATGTGATACACTAATGAGATTGATCATCTGACCCGCAGTGGTCGGTACTTTAAACCCTTGACTTTAGATTAGCCAGAATCTTCCAACAGAGAGGCTGAGAAAGCAAAAGAGAAGGATATTGAAGAAAACCTGATCTTGAAACAACTAAAGAAGATCCAGGCCGGCATATCCATCTGGGGACTGATAATGGCATCTTAGGAGCATAGACAAGTTCTGCTCGAGTAATAAACCGAACCAAACTGCCCATTGACACCACCGCTGACCAATTGGTGTCATTAGTCACCTCTGGGAATGTTATGCCAGTAATATCCTTTACGGATAAAGAATTGCCTCCTGAGGGTGCTAACCATAACCTTCCCTTATATGTAACCTGGAAAGTAAAAAAAAATGGATTATGGTGGTGTTAATAGATACCGGATTGATGATCAATGTATGTCCAGTAAGAACTGCCTATGCCATCGGTTTAAGGCTGATTGACTTTACACCCACGAGCCAAGGTGTCTAGGCTTATGACAATACAAGCCGAGATGTTATGGGAACGTAAAGCCATATCCTAATCGGCCCATTCGAACATGAGGTGAAATTCCATGTCATGGATGTACCAGCAACCTTTAACTTGCTACTAGGAAGGCCCTAGCTCCACCAGATGAAGGTTGTGTCATCAACTATTCACCAATTGGTAAAGTACCCCTTTCAAGCTGGGATTACTACTGTGTATGGAAATTCTGTAATTCACCCTCCCCAAGGAACTACCACACCAGTGTTGGGAATTATACACAGAGAAGGTGTTGTATTTCTCTTCGGCTTCTCTTTGGCAAAAGCTCAACTGGTCTAGAACATCATGGCAGAAGACGAGGGGAATTATATGAGTACCCAGTCTATCTATATGATGAACAAACAGGGGCATGTGCTCGGATCAGGACTAGGTAGAAGCGGCAGGCAGGGAGGTACTGTTACCAAGGAGATGAGTCATAATCCCCGCGCTTTTGGGCTGGGATACAAACCTACCGTTGCAGGTTGGCAAAGAAAGGGTGAGGAGTTGAGAGGAAGAATCAAAGCAAAGAGGGCTGAAAAGAAATATGAGTTAGTCTACAAACCAATACGGGGGACCTTGAACAGACGTTTTATCCACCAAGGGGAAGATTTCCCCTTTTGTGGATTCCTAGAGCCTTAATATGACTGGGACACGAAGACTAGGTATCCTGGGTTTGAAATCTTCTTCGGGCACCAGTTACCAAAATAGGAGGATAAGCAGGCAAACCTAAGCACTGGTATGGATCAAGGAAAGGCTGCAAGTCTGGTTATTGAAGAGGAGGAGTTGCTGGGAAAGGCACTGGTTGACTTATTAGTGAGTTCTACTGCTAAAACTGAGTTCGCCAACTTGGTGGATAGTTTTACTATCCCAATGATCGAGGATAAACCATCAGAGGATTTTACTAGTCTTATCGTGGATGCATTAGAGGCTTCGCGTCTAGTCTGGAAGTTTGAGAAGGGCACCATCGATAATTCTGAATTGGATAGTGAGTTCAAGTCTGATTCCACTGAATCTGTGGAGTCAGAATCAAATTCGAGTTCCTTAGAGTCTGGCATCTCCGGATTGGTAACCTGAATGCCAAAGTCCTGTCCCTGTCCTTTTTTTTATTTTTCTTTTGAGTCCACTGTAACTGAGGAGCTAGATCTTTTGAATGGGATTGAGGTGCACTTTGCTTATTACTCTATGCCTTTGGTTTGTTGTACTGATCTTGATTTCCAAAATTTTGACTTAAATGAAGAGGAATAAATTCCTCAAGTTTTGAAAAACTTGGTTGATTTTGAGGAGGAGAGGTGTGTTAAGCTCTGTACAGATGAAATCATTGCTAGTAATGTGGGTACTAAGAATGATCCGTGCTTGGTCCAGATCGGGTCCACGTTGTCTTCAGAGGAACGCAAGCGTTTAATCGCTTTATTAAAAAATTTCAAAAATATTTTCGTGTGGTCTTATAAAGACATGCTTGGAATCGATCCTGAGATTGTACAACACCGGATCCCTCTTGACCCTGAGGCTCGACCAGTTAAGCAAAAGCTATGCAGAGTTTGCCCAGATTGGGCTTTGAAGATCAAGGAAGAAGTTATGAAACAGATTGAGGCAGTTTTCTTCCTTGTATCCGAGTATCCAACGTGGTTGGCCAATATTGTTCTAGTCCCAAAGAAGGATGGCTGAATTAGAGTTTGTGTCGACTTCAAGGATCTGAATAAGGCTAGCCCGAAGGATGATTTTCCACTGCTGCATATTGATGAGTTGGTAGACTTCACCACAAGCCATGCATTGCTCTCATTCATGGATGGATTTTTTGGGTATTACCAGATTCTAATGGCACCCAAGGATAGGGAAAAGACCATTTTCACTACTCTATGGGGCACCTATTGCTACCGAGTCATACCGTTTGGATTGAAGAATGCTGGAGCTACTTATCAAAGGGCTGCAACCACCATTCTGCACGACATGATCCACAAAGAGGTTGAGGTGTATGTGGACGATATGATTGTCAAGTCCAAAGATTGAGAGGGCCACTACACTGCCTTGGAGAAATTCTTTCAGCAGATCAGAGAGTATAGATTGAGGTTAAACCCGCAAAAATGTACCTCCGGTGTAACAACGTGAAAAATGCTGGGATTCCTGATCACACAGAGAGGAATTGAGGTAGATCCTTTCAAAATCAAGGCCATCTTCGAAATGCCACCACCAAGGACTAAAAAGGAGGAGTGCTGCTTTTTGGGTAAAGTGCAATTCATAAAATGGTTTATTTCAAAACTAACCTTGACTTGTGAATCACGATTTGGTCTCCTAAAGAAAGGAAAGAAGTTCCAAAGGGACGATCATTGTCAGTTCACTTTTGAACAGGTCAAGTAGTACCTGTAGAATCTGCCTGTGTTATCACCGCCAAAATCAAGAAAATTGCTGATCTTGTACCTGTCGGTGACAAACTCAACCATAAGGTGTATGTTAGCTCAAGAGTCGGAGGCCAAGGTAGAGAAATCCATTTACTACTTGAGTAAGAAAATGCTGGATTACAAGAACCGTTACACTCCCCTTGAGAAATCTTGTCTAGCCTTGGTATGGGCTACTCAGAAGTTAAGGCACTTCCTGTTAGCTCACTCTGTAATCCTAGTTTCAAGATTAGATCCTGTAAACACCCCATTTTTTGCCGCCCTCAAGACATGGACATCATCATTTGAACACTCGATGATTATCCATGCTCGTGTTCGTTTTGAGTTCCCAAAGGTCTCGGCCACGCGTCTTGCTTTAGCATCTCTAAACTTGTCTGTTTTGTGCTTGGTTGTGGACCAAGGACTTGTGGTTTTGCTTCTGAGGGAAGAGGGTGGCTTGTTGGCCATCCCTAAAACCCATCGGCCAAGGCCTGGTGCCATCGGCCTTGTTTTCTTGCCATCGGCCATAAGTGGTGGCCGATCGATACTCTTTTTGGTCGATCGGCCATACTTTCTGGCCGAGACCTTTCTATCTGCTTTTTCAAATATTTTTGTGCCAGCTATGATAGCTGGTGAGCACAATTTTTCATCCTTCATACACGCGTATGGAGGGATTGAATCAAGACTCAAGCTTGTTCAACAAGCTTGAGAATTGAATTTCTATAAGAAGGGAGACCCCTCTCCCTTTCCAGAGGTTCTGAAAAGTTGATATAGAAGTTATATATCACTCTCTCTCTATATTCTCTCTCTATATATATATATATATATTTGCACTTGTTTGTGCTCAAAAGTGTAATTTCTTCACACTATTGCACAGAAATACACACTCGAATACCATCCTTTTGGAACTGAGGTCCCTAGGAGCTGGTTTTGGAGTTTTTGGATTGGTTTAAGCTCAGAAAAGCTGCTGGAGTTGTGGTTTCGAAGGTGTTCTTCAAGGGTGAGTCAATTAGCCTTTAAACCCTTGTTTTGGTTTAAGCTTTTAGACCTATTTGCATGCTTGTTTTGGCTTAACTTTCTACTACAAAAATTTCTAATTTTGCATGCTTGTAATGTTTGTTTGAGGTCACTTTTGTGTTGGGTGTAGGCTACCCCCCCTTAGGCCTTGTTTTGTGCCTTCCTTTTAAGCTATTGGGACCACCTTGCTTTGACCTTCTTACCACTAAAATCCAGAGGATTTTCAGTGGTGGAAAGGTGGTTTTGAGATCCCAAATAGGAGAGGGTCATCCCCTCTCCTTGTGTCTTGTATGCTTGCATAGATGGCTCATCAAAGTAGCATGTTTGTCTAGCATGTTTTGGTTCCATTTCAGCAAGTTTTTGGTGTTATTCTAGCATGCCACAACTCTGTTTTAGGTTGGTTTGATAGCATCTTGCATGCTTCACATACTTGTAGTGCAATCTTGCATGCTAGCATAACATGCATCATGTGTTTGGACCATCATTCTTGCATGTTTTGGCTCAACTCCAAGAAGCTTTTAGCCTTGTTTTACCATGCTTAAGCTCTGATTTGCATTGTTTTGGTCATGCATGCCATGCTTTGTGTAGCCACAGTGCATTCTAGCTTGTTAGCTTTGTGTATCAAGTCCACTAGCATGCATTGCTTAGACTATTTTCATGATTTGGTATCATTTGAAATGTTATTTCAGTGCATGTTTCATGGTCATACACTTGCATCTTTCACTCTTTCAATGTGTTGGAGGGTTTGCCCGTTATGCCTTAAACATGAGCCATTGCGTATGTTTTCATGCCTAAGCTTGCGAGCTATCATTTCAGTGTTTATTTGGGGTTATTTTGCCATAATATAACTCTGATTTTGTTGGCTAAGTCACCTCATGCTTGGTCTTGGTAGGTCTAGTATAATCCTTCCTTTTGGCCTTGTATGCATCATACCTTATGCCCTTCATGTTGGCTTGTTTTGGCTTTGCTCCATACATGTTTTATACTCATTTTGGCATGATCTAGGACTATTTTGGGTTGTACTTGCCATCTGCTTCATGTGTTGTATAGCTATGGTGTAAGTCCTTTTTGCTAGCTTCAAGCTTTGAGCCTCCTAGCATGCCATACTTGTGTTGCTTGAGTGGTTTGGCACCATTTCATACATGATTTTAGAGCATGTAGTGTTGTCACATGTCCATGCTTCTCACTCTTTAAGTGCTCTTGAGAGTCATCTTCTTATGCCTTAATTCTTGAGCCATTTGGCATGCATACTTGTCTTGCTTTTCGTGCCTTCATTTCAACATTTTGGCCACTGTTTTGGGCATGGCTGAGGTCTGTCCATATCCGATTTAAGTCCATCTTGCATGCTTGTTTGCATTACATGTTGCATTGCATGGTGCTTGCATGCTCATGTTGCATTACATTGTTTGCATGCCATTAGCTTTGTTAAGATGTGCATGCATTGCATTGTGTTTGGTTTGGGTGTTAAGCCAAACACGAGGAACGAGGGACGTTTCATACTTGAAGTGATAAAATGTGCCTCAATGCTCGGTCGCCGACACTCTTAATCAAGCATGATAGAGTTTAAGGCATTTATGTGTTTTTGTGCATTTCATTCACATTGAATTGTGCAACTCGGCCTTTTTGGCCAGCATGCATCGAAATGCGTGATTGATGGCTTGAGAGCCGAGCACTACACACCTTTGAGCCTTAGACATGATAAGGGGTGTAGTTGCACACACATTTTCCTGTAAATACATTTCCATGCCTCTATTTGTGCTCTGTTGTAGCAAAAAGGAGAGTTTGTAGGAAGATATGGCCGATCGGCTATCTAGTGTGCCGACTGACTATCAATAATTGGCCAATAGCCTCAAAATTGGCCGATGGCCATTGTTCTTTGGCCGATGGCCATACCCCTTGGCCGATGACCTCTCAGCATGTCCATGAGGTGGATCAGAAGTGTTTTGGAGATTGGCACAATTTTCAGAAGTCTAAAATAGTGCAAACAGAGGTAGCATGAGGCATGGCAACGGATTTCCGAGCGAGGCGATCGAGCATGCATCATTCATCATTCCGAGGCAGAGCTGTGGCAGCCTACTTCAGTTTCTTACTTAGCTGGTTTTGTAAATTAATTAATTTGTTTAATTAGTTAAGAGTTTTGTAATAATTAATTAGCTAGGATAGTTAGTTAATTAGTTGGTTTTTATTATTCATTCGGACCCTCCGTCGAGAGGGAAAATTTTGTAATAAGTGTGCGTGAGTGTATGAATGTCTTTCAACCCCACGTCTTTCTACCTTTTACTTAACTACTTTCGATCGTTAGTTTTGGGGCATGTTTTGATTAGCATCCTTATGTTTACATGCATACATCCATTCATTTGTCTTGCATGCACCGGGCTTGGCACATCATACAAACCGCATTGTATTTCAATACATTTACTTGAATACGTGTTCAACATCATATTATCAAGTTGCATCTCATATGCCATCTTAGAATAGCCAAGCCTATTTCTAGTTGCATTTTCCATGTGTTGCATTAGCCATCTTAACATAAACTAGGATCATGCATGATTTCTAACTAGTTGTTGTTTTGGCTCGGAGTACACTGTAAGTATTTATGCTTTAGCATCTTGCATGAGCGTGAGTGTTGCCATGATAACATGCTTGCCATGAGGCTAACTGCTTAAGTGTTTAACTGCATGTATGCCTGTAGATGAAGGTTGGATTGCTTGAATTAGAACAATTCATCGAAATACGAGCTTTAAGCCCACTTGAGGTGGCAAAATCATGTTTTCTAAGCCCACTTAAGGGTGGCAAATCCACGTCTTAGTCTACTTGCAAGTAGCACCTTCAAACCATTTTCAAACAAACAAACATGAAATGTTTTGTTCCAACTTAGGGGATCTAGTCTATACTTGTATGTTGTGCGCATCACATAGTAAAGCTAGATAATAAACCGGAATAAGAACACATGTGTTTTCAAAAACAACATATCATGTTAGTAAAGGCCAATCCTTTGATCGGGCGAGCGGGGGTGCTCATTGCATGACCTTCCCCTCTCGTACCCAAGTTCCCGAGCCGAGGCAACTTTGGTGATGACGGACACATGGCTTTAGGCACGAGTCAGGGTTTCCTAAATTTTCCAAAACAAAAACATTTAGGTGGCAACTTTGTATCTGGCAAAACAGTCCATGTTTGGCACTTCTTTATAAAAATCAGTTTTCCAAAACAATTTGCCGGATTTGGACTCTTTGGTGATTTATCAGTCTTGCATTGCACTTTACGAGATTAGATTCAGAACCGTGACATTGAGTCCAAACTGTAGTAGCTAAGAACAAAAAAATTTCGTGCCTTCGCGCGCGGAATCGTGACGTTCGGGGCATGTCTACAGATCCCATCAAATATCTCTTTGAGAAACCAACGCTTACGGGCAGGCTAGCCCATTGGTTGATTCTTCTCTCCGAATTTGATCTTACATATGTTACACGCAAGTCGGTTAAAGGGAAAGCTGTAGCAGAATTCCTGACAGATCATTCAGTAGAAGGGGATGAAGCGGTGGGGTACTTGTTTCCAAATGAAGATATTCTTCAAATAGAGGAGAAAATGTGGATGATGTACTTTGACGGAGTAGCCAATCAATACAGTTATGGGATCAGTGTGCTGCTGTTAGCACTTGATGACTTCTATATACCCTTAGCCTTCAAACTCTGGTTCAAAATATCAAACAATGAAGCAGAATATGAGTCGTGTATTGCTGGTTTAGAAGTCGTCTTGGAACTAGGGGCAAAAAGGTTAGACGTCATTAGGGATTCGAACTTGGTTGTGTCTCAAGCCACCGGAGATTGGCGGGTTAAAGAGGAGAAAATTAAGGTTTACCATCACGCCTTGGATATGCTAATTCCAAGGTTTGAAAAGTTAACGTTTACCCATCTGCTAAGAGAGAACAACCGATTCGTTGATGCACTAGCAACTCTATCTTCTATGGTAGACATTCTATTAGGAGTTAGGATGTGTTCGGTCATTATTGAACAGAACTATGAAACCATTGCCGTGATAGATGAGGCTTCAGACAAGAACCCCTGGTATTACGATATTTGGAATTTCTTGGAAAAGGAGGCATATCCACCAGGAGCCAATGCCAAGGACAAAAGGGCGATACGTCGTCTGGCCGTCCAATTTATCATCCATGGAGACAAGTTATACAAAAGAGGCCATTTGGGAATACACAAGCTATGTGTGGAGGGAGAAAAATGAAAGCGCCTCATGGAGGCCATTCACAGAGGAGAGTGTGGAGCCCATATGAACGGTGTAATGCTCGTTCGAAAAATCCTTAGACAAGGCTACTATTGGTCAACCAAGGAAGAGGATTGTATTGGTTTTGTTCAACGCTGTCACAAATGCCAGATTCGCGCTGTAGACGTCCCTGAATGTTGCGGGAGGGAATCCCCCGTTTTGTTTGTATGGGCTCACTACAGTTCAGGACTCAAAGTCACCGTCCTGTATCTAATCTCACAGAGTGCAATGCAAGACCAATGAATCATCAAAGAGTCCAAATTTGGCAAATCGTTTTTGAAAACAGATTTTTTGAAAGAAGTGCCAAACATGGACTGCTTTGCTAGATACAGAGTCGCCACCTAAATATTTTATTTTGGGGGAATTTAGGAAACCCTGACTCGTGCCTAAGGCCACGTGTCCGTCATCACCAAAGTTGCCTTCGCTCGGGAACTTGGGTATGATTGGGGAAGGTCACTTCGTGAGGACCCCCGCTCGCCCAATCAAAGATTGGCCTCTACTAACCATGATATCAAGTTTTGAAAACGTTATGTGCTCTTATTCCAGTTATTAGCCTAGATTTACTACGTGATGCGCATAACATACAAATATAGACCGGATCGCCTGAATTGGAACAAAACATCTCATGTTTGTTTTTGAAACGGTTTTCTACTCGCAAGTAGGCTAAAATGCGGAATTTGCCACCCTTGGGTGGGTTTAGAAAATATGATTTTGCCACTCTCAAGTGGGCTTAAAATTCGCATTCAATGAATTGTTCCAATTCAGATAATCCAACCTTTACCCACAGGCATTTAGGCAGTTATATCACATAAGCAGTTAGCCTCATGGTAAGCATGCTATCATGGCAACACTCACACTCATGCAAGGATGCTAAAGCATAAAGACTTACCGAGTACTCCAAGCCAAAATAGAAGCTGATTATAAATCATGCATGAATCCTAACTATGCTGAAATGCCTAATACAACACATGCAAAATGCAACTACTGATAGGCTCGGCTATTCTAAAATGGCATGTTAAATGCAACAGATAACATGTATTTAGCTTTGGAAATGAAATACGATGCAGTTAGTATGATGCGCCGAGCCTGGTGCATGCGATACAGATGAATGATGCAATCATGCAAGCATAAGTATGCTAATTAAAACATGCCCTAATCTAACCATCGTAAGCTGGTAAATAAAAGGGAGAAAGATGTGGGGTTGGAAGACATACTTCACACACACGCAAACTTATTACAATTGTGCCCTCGCTCGGAGGGTCCGAATAAATAGTGTACAGTCCGAATAAATAATACAGTCCAAATAAGTACAAAACCCTAATTAATTAACAAATTAACTAAGAAATGAAATAAACTAGCATGCCAATCCATGGACCGCCTCAGCTCTGTTCCGAATGATGAATGATGTATGCCTGCTCGAGTCGCCTCGTCGGGAAATTCCTCGCGATACCCCAATTTGCCTCTATTTGCAATTAATCCCAGAATGCTGTGCAAAGCTCTAAAAGGCTGCTGATTTCTGATTTGCTGCAACAGAGAGCAAGAAAGGGACATGGCAAAGCATTTTCACACATGTATACACGACCTCGATCCTCGTGCCACCAATCACGCATCTCGATGTATGATGGCCGAGGAGTCGAAATGCACGACTCGATGTGATATGAATGCACATGAAAACACAACAAGGCCTAAACTCCATCATAGATAATCCAATGTGTCGCCAATCGGGAATTGAGACACGTTTCGTCACTTTGAGTACGAAACGTCCCTCGTTTCCCGTGTTTGGACTAAACCATACTCTAAACACAATGCAATATAAATGGCATACACAATGCGACTAACATGCAACCTAGCATACACAATGCTATGAACTACAATGGCATACACAATGCACATATGAAGGCTATCATGCGCACATGAAGACTATTAATGATATGATCAAAGCATACACATTGCAATGGCCAAACATGCAACAATCATGAACTAAATGGCTTGCTCAATGTAAGATGGACTTACACCAATATGAGTGGACCTTAGCCACACTCAAATCAGTGGCCATATGATGGAAATGAGACGATCGAAACACATGCAAACATGCACGGATGCAAAGGACCGATCCTAAGGCATAACATGCAACTCTAACTAAGCATGGCAGAGGATGAAGTATGGCATAGAATGACACATGATACAGCTCTGGAATGGCACAAAAGATAGTCCCGAAACATGCAAATATGTCAACCAATGCATGCTAGAGGGCCTGAGTATCGAAACTAGTGAAGTGCGTTACACTAGAGGTACCCAAAGCAATGCACCAATGGAAAAACCAACCCCAAACAGGCCCTAGGCAGGTCTGAAACAGTGGGGAAATGGCCTAAAATGATGGTTCAGAATGCAAAGAAATGGAACTCATTCAATGGTCAGTAAATGAGGCATACAAGCCCGACTCTTGAACACATTTAAAGAGTACAAAACATGGCAATATGGCATTCAAATAAGCTCTGAAATATGATGTATAATGGGCCTAAAACATGAACACACCTCAGTATATGCATGGAATGGACCTCAAAACTCAAAGTTAAGCATGGGTATTAAACTACAAGCATGCAAAACAAACATCATTCAATAATGAGACCCAAAAATAGAGCTAGGGCAGTCCAAAATATGCACAATATCAGTTTAAGGCATGGCCAAAAAGTGCTAACGTGAAGGGTCAACAAAGCATGCGAAGTAAGCTAGTGAACCATGATTTACACTACACGTATATGAAGCACATGAGGGCTCACCAAACCAACCAAAAATAGAAGTAAGCCATGCCAAAATATGCCTAAATAACCACTGAAACTCAGTCAACACATGCAAGAATGAAGTGCTCCTTTGAAAGGCCATGCAAGAGGTTATTCTACACATGTATGATGGACACACAAAATGGAAAAACCACCTCTGGACAGAGGTTATGACGGTCCTAAAACCCACCAAAAAGGCCCTGGAATTAGTCTAGGAAGCATGCAAGTGAAAGCCCCTTTGAAAGGCCTTGAATAGGATTGTTCTACACATGCATAATAGACATTCAAAATGGCCAAAAGGGCTCTGGGTAGAGCTTATGCAGACCTTAAAACTCACCAAATAGGGCCTGAAACATGACTTCAAAACATGCAAATAAGGGGCCCTTTGGAAGGCCAACAAAGCTAGTAAAGAGAACAAGGGGTGAGAGGGTCAGCCCTCTATGATTTTAAAGCTCAAAGACACATGTTAGCCACTAAAAATCCACTGGATTTCAGTGGCTAAAAGGCCAAACCAAGGCCAATGCAAATGCTCAAATGCATAGCTCAAAACATGAGGAAATGAAGCATGGAAGGGGGTAGATGACCTCCAACAGAAAAATGACCTTAAGAAAACATGTTTATAAGCTCAAAAGAAAACTTTTTTTAGTTTATGTCGAAATCCAAAAATGCTTTCAAATAAGGCTAAGATATGAAGCAAAATAATGCAAAAAAAAGGGAAATAGAGGCTTACCCTTATAGAGCCGACCCTCAGCAACTTCTGGACCAAGGTATTTAGCCTTCAACCTCTGCAAATCAGTTCCAAGGTGCTTGGATGGATGGTGGAGGTGTTGCGCTAGGAGGTGTAGTGTAATGGGTGCAAGAATAATGGGGTTTGGAGCTTGAAGAAGAGAGCTATGGAGGGAGAAGTGTATAAGCCTCAGCCAAAAATTTCTAACCCTTGCAAAAGGAGAGGAGAACCTCTCTTATAGAAGACAAAGGGCCAAGGCTTCTCTAAGAAGCTTCAACAAAGGGTCAAAGCTTCTAAAAGAAGCTTAACGAAAAAGGTCAAGCTTCTTGAGGAAACTAAACCAAAGGGGTCAAGCTTCCTCAAGATGCTTGACAAAAGGGTCAAGCTTCTCCTAGAAGCTAAGCAAAAGGACCAAAGCTTCCTTAAGAAGACAAGCAAAGGGGCTAAATCCCGGAGGATGGATCAAATGCTTCCCAGCTGGCACAGCTGTGTTGCACTCAGGGAGACAAAAAAGGAGGTGGCTGGCCGACCAGTTCAAGTGGTCGGCCGACCACTTGCCCTGGTCGGCCGACCAGGGGTGAAAAAGGTCAAGTTGAAAAGGTGGTCGGCCATGCCAAAAAGGTGGCCTCCCAGGTGAATGCAACACAGTGGTGGCATGGGAGACTAGAAAATGTGGCTCAAGAGTGAGAAAAACCAGCTTTCAAAGAAGGTTCAAAAGGGGCAACCACCAAAGGTGGTCGGCCAATCCATATTGGTGGCCTCCTAGGTGAATACAACACAATGGTGATACGGGAGACCAGAAATTATGGCCCAAAAGTGAGGGAGACCACCTCTCTAATAAGAAAATCGGGCGGCAAACAGAAAGGTGGTCTCCCACCATACCACCACCTTCCTAACAATGAAAATAGGGTCCATGCCAAAAATGAACCCTAACCGATGTAAAACGAGGGTTTAGGGGCCAAAACGCGCAGCTCGGGGCCCTGAAAATTGACTATTAAGCATCGAAAGTTCCGTGCGACCACGAAGGTGGTCTCCCGGGCCACAGTGTCCCTCAAGAGAGAGGAAACAAGGTGTGTACCAAAAACCGGAGCAAACGGAGGTAGTTAAGCGGTCCCGAACCGAGGCACACGGCCGACGGCTCTGAAAAATCGAAAACTAGTCTCCAAACGAGAAAAGTGGTCTGCGACCACGAAACGTAGCCTATGGCCACTGAGAGATGGTCTACAAGACCTCTCCCTCCCTTCGAGAAGAGAAATCAAAGAAAACACGACCTAGTTTACAAACCGACGTAAAGCACAAAAGAGCCCCGAAGTTCGGAGGCAAGGCTCTCAGCCGAGACTCTGCAATCTCAGAATGAGCACAATATGCAACATCACCGAGCGCTCAGTTGGTGACGTCTGAGTCTTAAGGTCGGTCAAAAATGGGGTGTCTACAGTTGCCCCTCTTTGACAGAAATCGGAAGTCATAAGTGACGGGAGTGAATGTCAAAGCCCAGAGACGACTCATTTTTGGCAAGGCCGAAGACTTAGACAAACAGGCAAGATAAACAAAGATGTGCCCGCAAGCATGCCCTGCAGGCAGGGGGCAAAATGCAAAATGACATGCACCAAGCCAAATGTGACTCGTGATTATGCAATGCAGCAAGCCGTAATGAGGCAAATATTCACAATAGATGCAACAGTTTTAAGCAAGAATGCAAAGCAACAACTACATTTCATGCAGTAAGAATGTAAGAGAATCACAACTCTCGCTACGTCTCACACGGAGAAGATACAATACCTGCGCGGTTTGTCTGGTCGCACCAGCTGCAAATGAACCGTACATAGAATATCGTGCCTGCAAAAGAGAGAAACTTAACAAGCACAACATAGTTAGCAACATATGTTCAGCGTTATATCAAAACGTGGACGAATATGATGCTGGTGGAAAAGTGCATAACAATGCAAGCGAAACACGCGTGACAACGTAAGTTAAGCATGGAGGCATGACAATACCAATGAAATGCGCACAACAATGCAAGTGATGTGGGTAACAATGCAGGATAAGTGCAACCTCGAATGCATATTTGACACAAAACAATGAGCAAAGAAATACAAGTTTCGACAAGGGCGACTCAATCGCGGCCTCCGGTTTACCTCCCGGAGGGGTCGCAATGTACTCAAAAAGGATACATCTTGCTCTTGACGAGTAACAATGAAACACGCATTGAAAGTTGGAGTTGAAGTTCCCGCGGAGGGATTTCATGACGAAAAGTGCACTTTCCTTGTACTTTCTTGAGAGCCGGGGACTCCGATTACTACCAAATTTTGCAGGGAACTCAAAGAAGCATTGGAGACCAAAGGGGAGGGCCACCAACCAGGGCTAGTGCAAGGTGGTGGTCGGCCTACCAGCAAAGGTGGTCGGCCGACCACCTAGCCAGAAACAGGGGCAATTTTGTCCTTTCACCCTTGTTTCTTTAAATACACATTGCCAAACACTTTTTGGCTCACACCTTCAGATCCGAAATCATCTCCCCATGCTCCCTAGACCATTTTCTCTCTCAGATCTGCGTTCTATACGCGTTTTCCAATGTCCCACGCAAAGTTTTTTCGTGAAAACTTTCGGTTCTCTTCACTTTGAACCGATTAAAATTTGATTTCGGAGCTTCTTTCTCCATTTTCATCACTTGGGGTAAGTTTGTCTCAACATTTGGAACATTTTCACGGGGGTTGACTTTTGTTGACTTTTTCATTTCCCGAGAGTTGACTTTTGTTGACTTTTTTCAATTTTGACTTATTTTGCTCGTTTTTGCTCCTTTTTGCAGATTTCTCGAAATGGCAGGTCATTTTCCCCAGGGCAGAGGTCCTCTAGGTGTCGGGGGTGAGCTAGACATCATGTTTTTACCTCCGAGGATTCGGCCATTCATTCCCGAGAGGTATGACCCTCCGATGCACATTCTTCCTCGGGCTGTTTTCTACCATTTTATCGATTTTGATGACCGAGCACCTGTGGATCTGCTATTGCGGGAGCCGAAGTCCCACCTCTCTCATCAGGCACGAGAGGTATGTACTTCACTTTTACATTTTCCGCAATGTATTATGCATTTTCCATGCATTTCATGCTTTTGCTACATATTTTTTATCTGCTCATTTTGAACGCGTTCACACACCATACTTCTGCTTATTCTAGCACACAGCTCATAGCACAGTATTTTGTTAAGTTGACACACAACTCAAGCACTCGAATTTCTGAACACACAGCTCACGCTTTGATGATGAACACATAGTCCATTATCCGACGGCGAACACATAGCCCACTATTTTCTGAAATCTGGACACACAGCCCAAACTTGTTGATTATGAACACGCAGCCCACTGTTTTGAAGTCTGAACACACAGCTCAAATACTTGATGTTGAACACACAGCTTGAACTTTGAGATGAACGCACAGCCCACTGTTTTGAGATTTGAACACGCAGCCTAAACTTTGATGTTGAACACACAGCTCACACTTTGAGGTGATGAACACACAGCCCGAACTTTGAGATGAACACACAGCCCACTATTTTGAGATTTGAACACGCAGCCTAAACTTTGATGTTGAACACACAGCTCACACTTTGAGGTGAACACACAGCACACTCTGTTTTTGAAGCCTGAACACACAGCTCAAACACTTGATCTTTCTGAACATGCAGCCCAAATTTTGAGGTGAACACACGGCACACACTGGTTGAGAGTTGAACATGCAGCTCACTGTCTCTGAAGTCTAAACACGCAGCCCGAATACTTGATGTTGAACACACAGCTCACACTTTATGTTGAACACACAGCCCACACTGTTTTTGAAGCCTGAACACACAGCTCAAACACTTGACTTTCTGAACACACAGCTCATATACTTTAGGTTGAACACGCAGCTCACGGCATTGTATCTGATTTAATTTGCACACAGCTCATATACTTTATGTTGAACACATAGCCAACGACATTGTATCTGATTTAATTTGCACACAGCTCATATACTTTAGGTTGAACACGCAGCTCACGGTATTGTATCTGATTTAATTTGCACACAACTCATATACTTTATGTTGAACACGCAGCCCACGGCATTGTATCTGATTTAATTTGCACACAACTCATATACTTTATTTTGAAATTGAATACATGTGTTCATTCTGAATGCAGGTATCTTCCCGCATTACACGAGGATATGGATCGATCAGTGCTAGGGAGTGGTACGCGGAGCTCCCCGAGGCCGTTCGCGATCTGGTCGACCAGGCAGGGTTCGGACCCTTTTGCACGGGGATATCCCGTTATCTAGCGAGCAGGACCCTGATGGGCGCCCTCGTAGAGAGATGGTGGGACACCACCAACTCCTTCCATTTTTCAGCTACCGGGGACATGACGATGACCCCATTCGATTTTGCCATGTTGACGAGCCTTGATGTAGGAGGCTGGTCGATCCCCTATGATGCGGACATGGGCGAGTGGGAGGCAGCTTGGATTTATCTGTTGGGAGCTCACCCACCAGTTGACAGATCTTTGGGCCGAGTTCGGTACACCTGGTTTTCCACACAGTTCAAGCAGACTGAGCCCGAGACTCCCGAGGAGATAGCGCAGTACACTCGGGGATTTTTGATGTTCCTTTTCGGGACCACTCTGTTCTCCGGTAGGGGGAACACCATTGGACTGTATCTGCTGAGTGCTCTGGTAGACCTATCACAGGTCAGTCAGTACGACTGGGGTGGCGCCGCCCTTGCTACCCTTTACTGCTATATGAGCGCGACTTCCCGCGGACGGGGGAACATAGTTGGCGGCTATTGGAGAGCCTGGGAGGTACTTTCTGCCCTCTTGATTTATATTTCTTCTTTTCATTATCTGTATACTGCACACACGGCACACTTTACATTCTGTACTTTGCATTTCGCTCTTAGCATTCTGCATTCTCTGTACATTTTGTATTCACATTCTGCACTCAACACTCTGTATTCTGATGGCTATTGCCCTATTTTCTACAGCTATGGGTTTTTACGTATTTCCCGACGCTAGCCCCAGCGCTTGAGGTGGAGGTGCCTCTCATGATTCCTTACTCGCTTGTCTTTGAGGGCCAGTACCGACCGAGGGCTCGGGAGACCCTGCCCTTCCTACGACAGTATTTTGACATGGTGCGGGTGACCGAGGTACTTCAGAACTTTCAGTTCTTCATGTTTTCATCTTTGATTCATTTTGTACGTTTACGATTTCTAATTCACTTATGCATTGGTTATCCGCAGATTACATGGCAGCTCTGGGCACCCTTGGGTGGAGACACGCAATTTCAGTTTGCTGGAGGATGGGCCGCTTCTCGATACCGGATCCTATTTGAAGGTCCCGTTGGTAGGGCTTGGTTTTTGGGGGACCGCTTCATGCGCCAGACTATGGGCTTCCCCGAGCAGAGTGTCCCTGCAGCACCTCCGAATGATATGCGGTCTACTGAGAGACTCACTCCCCAGGAGGTTAATATGGCTATGTTGCGCACTGATGTGGCTCTGCATATAGAGAAGGGGGAGTATGCGGCTTATCGCCACACATACTTGATGCCCCCTTTGACAGGTGTCCGTACTCCCACGAGGAGGTCAGCTGGCATGCCATCGTTGAGCCGAGCCCAGGCTGCAGGTGCCCCTTCGACTAGCAGGGCCGGTACATCGAGAGGTGGGGCTGGCCTGGTCCCTCCGATTCCTCCGACTTATCATCACGCCGGATGGCCAGATATTCCGACTGAGTTGACAGGATGGCAATACGGGACTTTCTACCTGATTCCGATAGAGCCTCCGCTGCTTGGTCACCGATATGTCAGAGATCCTGACTCGCCACCGATATGCTTTACATTTTTTGATCTACCACTCAAATATTTGGATATTCATTCATTCACTGATAACTTGCACTCGCATTTGCAGCCTCCCATGGAGTACATGGATGGGATGCTCAGATTGGTGGCCTCGCTCGAGGGCATGGGCATGCGGAGAGAGATGCAGTTATCCATCATCGGTGTCCCGGTACTCTTTAGTTTTCTTGCATTTATCATACTTCTGATGACATGCTGAACTTGAACATTTCACTGCATTGATTGACTGTATGTGTAGAGCACATCTGACACACACCACATTTAGGTACTGTATCTGCATACACCCACTCTATGTAGTTTTCTTGCATCTGCATCTGATATACATACTGGCTAATGTACTCAAACTGTCCTCTTCCTTTTCAGATGCCTCCGCTACATACTGGGCCACAGGCCGAGCCATCTAGGCCTTCTCGGGGAGCTAGGAGAGGGGACTCGTCTCGCAGACGAGGCTGTAGACACCCCATTTTTGACCGCCCTTAAGACTTAGGCGCTACTGATGGTTTGCTCGATGATGAAAGGTGTGCAGGGCAAAGGTTCAATATCTTCGGCAATGAGAGGGTCAAATCCCAACTTCACACCCCATTTTAGACCAAAGCTATTTTGAATAGTTTTTAGACCTTAAAACCCTCTCTTTCAAAACATTTTTGAAATAAAGTTTCTACGATGTTCCAAGGCTCACATTTTGTCAAAAAATACGCTTTTCGATAAACCGAGCAAGGACAAAGTGGAAATGAATGAAAGAGAGATGAAATCTTTGAAAAATCTTTCAAAACACCTTGCTTAGGGATTTGAAGTTGAAGAAAAGAGGAGAAGAAGGGAGAAGCCAAGTTGGAGAAGAAGATAGGCAAGAATTGCTAAGAGAGGGACGAACAGTCCTCGCTAAATCAAGATTATTTGTCTATACACTTTGAGTTAAGGTATGAGGCCACCACCGTTGGAAATAAGACTTCTGGGGCTTCATTTTTCATTCAAGAATCTCTTAAATCCGAGACCGGAGGGCGGAGATATGATTGGTTGAAGTTGGGCATCATCCTGGTTGGACCGAAACTGAGCAGACTTCACTAAAACAAGCATAACTTTTTCCACAGTTGTAATTTTTATGCAAGGCTGGTGCCATTGGAAATCTTACTTCCGGGGCTTCAATTTTGACACAAGAATGACCTGAAAAGGAGTTCATATGAAGAATTTATGCCCGTTTGAAGTTGGACCTGCAGAGCAGATTTTTCCTGCCGAACGGCCAAAACAAATGGTTGACCGACCAAATAGATGGCCGACCGGCCAAATAGATGGCTGACCGGCCAGAAAAGATGGCTGACTGACCAAGTTTGCTAGCCGATGACCTTCCGGAGTATTCTACAGATTGAATGGATGCCAACTGTGGCAGCTGGAATGCACAGACCCTGCTCCCCATGCACGTGTGTGGCTGTTTTGCACCCTTTGCACCCCTTTTGACCCTTTTTTTTTGCACCCTTTGCTCAAAGCTTCTTGAGGAAGCTTTGACCCCTTGTCTTGGCTTCCTCAAGAAGCTTGCACCTTTGCATTAGCTTCTCTTAGAAGCTTGGTCCCTTTGACCCTTTTGTATAGCTTCTTTGAGAAGCTTTATGCCATTTTCCTTGCTCTATAAAAGAGACCCATCCTCCTCCATTGTTTTAGTTCAACAAAATCAGACCTAATACATACATATAACATATATATCACCCTCTCTCTATATCTCCCTCTCTCTCTCTACATTTGGGTGTGTTAGAGTGTTCAAAGACCCTTGTTCTTGGCCTATTTGCACTACACTCTATAGCACCACACCACCACGCCATTATAGAAGCTTGGAGGGCCTTCTCAGAGGCTAGGAGGCAGCTTTTCTTGGTCCAAGAGGTAGCAAAGGATTGGTCTTCAAGGGTGAGTTGATTTCTCCCTCTTTCTAGCTCATTTTTGCAAGTTTTCTTAGCCCCTTTTGCTTGCTGTTTTGAGCTCCGACCATAACTGGAAATATCATTTTTTTGAGCTCATTTTTCTGTTTCATTAAGGGTCTTACCCTGTTTGGGACTCCCATCTTGCACTTGCTTCATTACCCCTTTGTATGCCATAATCTTGCATAGTATTTTTGGCCTATGTTTGATCTGTTTTGGAGCATGATGTAAACTGTAGATAGGCTTATTTTGATCCCTTCTTTAACATTTAAGAAGGGCTCATCACTGTTTGGGACCTCCATGTGCCACTTGTCATTATACCCCTCTTTGGTCCCCATTTTTGCATGATTTATTAGCCTATTGTGTCTCTATTTTTAGACTTTGGTCCGAACTGAAAATGGCCCTATTTTGACCCCCTATTCATGTTTCATTAAGGGTCCATGGCTGTTTGAGACACCCTTTGTATACTTTATGTTGTAGCTCTTTTTTGGCCTTAATCTTGCATAGTATTTTGAGCATACTTGTATACTGTTTTGGGCTTGGCCATCAACTGTAAAAGGTCATATTTTGGGCCCCTCTTCAACATTGTTGAAGGGCCCTAATCTATTTGGGGTCAGAAGCTGTGAGTTGCTTCTTTATCTCACATTTAGGGCCATTTTTGCATGCTAGTTTTGCCCTATGTGTGTTTGCTGTTTGGCCTTGTTTAAAACTGCAAAAATTCTTGTTTTTGGGCTGCCTAGAATCTGTCTTCACATGTCATAATCAAATAATGCATGTTTTATATAGCTATAGGCCAATGCATGGGCCTAGTTTTGCATTTCGGTTTCATTTCATGCATCGGGTGCTATTTTGCCGTGATTCGGGGCTGTTTTATACCACATTTCAATGCTGAAATTACATGCTTGTATGCCATATTTCATGCCTCACCATGCCTTGTTAGAGTTTCATACTACGCCTTAGGTTTGGTCCTCGGTTTGCGTGCATGCGTGCACGCGTTTCGAGAGTCTCATTTTCATCTAATGGCCACCAATTTTGGCATGTTTGCGAGCTATCCATGTTAGTTTTAGTCCATCATCGCATGTTGTTGCATGCCATGTTTACTTACATGTTTAGGTTGCGCGCCTAGTATACATTGCTCATTTGCATGTTCATGTTGCATACTTAGCCTCCATGCCTAGGTTGCATTTCATTGAGCATGCATCCCTTGCCTCTTGATCAATCATGATAGGGGTTGGGGCCCTTTGATGTGTTATGTGCTTGCATTTCATTTGATATCAAAGTTGCAAAACTTGGCCTCTTAGGCCATCATGCGTAATTGATGGCCCGAGGGTCGAGGGTCATGCTCTCTTGAGTCCCTTGCATGATAGGGAGTGTGCCCGCGCATACATGTGCTTGAAATTCTATGCCATGCACTGTCTGTCCTTGTTGTTGTCAAAAACCAGCTTCTGCAGGAAGTTTCTGCCGACCGGCACTGAAGAATGCCAACTGGCAAAGAATATGAGGCCGATGGACTTGAAAGCAACCGATGGAAATTTCCCATGGCCGGTGGTCATTTCACTTAGCCGGTGGTGTTATGCAGTTCTCATTGAAGATACCCTGAGACTTTGGCAATTTTCAGAGGAGCAGGGCAGCATTAACAGAGGCAACTGTGGCATGGTATGGGTTTCCGAGCTTTCGGGGGAAGATAAATCCGAGCATGCATCATTCACGCATCCCGAGGCGGGGGCTACGGCCATCCTCTCTTTGCATTTAATTTGTTAATTAGATTAGAAATTTTGTAATAATTAATTTAGTATTATTTATTCAGACTGTAATATTTATTTGGACCCTCCGAGTGAGGGCAATTCTGTAATAAGTGTGGGTGAGTGTGTGAAAGTCTTCCAACCCCCACTTCTTTCTTCCCTTTTATTTACCTGCTTATGATGGTAGATTAGTGCATGTTTAAATTAGCATACCTTATGCTATGCATGCGTGCATCCATACATTTGTTTTGCATGCACTGGGCCCGGTACATCATTCTAACTGCATTTGTATTTCAATCCCAAATTGAATACGCGCATTAATTGGTTGCATTTCACATGCCATGTTTAGGTTAGCCGAGCCTACTCTAATTGCATCTTGCATGTGCTGCATTAGTCAACTTGACATGAACTAGGATCACGCATGTTTGCTAACTAGTTTATTGTTTAGGCACGGAGTACGATATAAGTATTTATGCTTTAGCATCTCGCATGCGTGTGAATGTTAACCTGATAGCATGCTTACCATGTGGCTAGATGCTTATGTGTTATAAACTGTTTGAATGCCTGTGGGTGAAGGTTGGATTGTTTGAGTTGGAAAAATTCGTTGAAATCCGTATTTTAGCCTACTTGCGAGTAGCAAATTCCAAAGTACTTTTTTTTAAAAGACAAACGGATATGCAATGTTTCTTTCCAAATTAGGCAATCTAGTCTATACTTGTTTGCTGTGCGCATAACATAGTAATTCTAGGCTAACAACTGAAATAAGAACAGATAATGTTTTCAAAAACGGATATCACGGTTAGTAGAGGCCGATCTTCGGATCGGGCGAGAGGGGGCGCTCATAGCTGACCTTCCCCAATCGTACCCTAGCTCCCGAGCCGAGAAACTCCGGTGATGACGGACATGTGGCCTTCGGCACTGAGTCAGGGTTTCCTAAATTCCCCCATAAAAAATATTTAGGTGGCGACTCTGTATTTGGCAAAGCAGTCCATGTTTGGCACTTCTTTTCAAAAATCTGTTTCTCAAAACGATTTGCCAGATTTGGACTCTTTGGTTCAAGATTAAGAACCGTGACAATTTAAGAGTCCAAGCTGTAGTGACCCCAAAATGAACAGAACGGGACTCACCCTCCTGGGGCGTTCGGGGACGTCTACAGAGGCAGGCGCAGAGCACCTATCATAGAGGAGGAGCCCAGCAAAGAGGAGGAGTCTGCGCATCCTCAGTCAGAGACATCTGCAGGCAAAGGGGATGACTCTGAGCCCGGTTCTGAGGGCGGAGGTGATGCCGAGGAGGGTTCCGAGGACAGCAACTCCGATTCAGATGGTGGTGCTGGTGGAGATGGTGTAGGGGCTGTTCCGCAGAAGAGGACGAAGAGGGCCTCTTTTTCCTGCAGTTGATAGTACTAACGCAGCTATTCCCTGCTTTATTTGCCTTTTTTACTAGTAGTTATAGCACATTGTACATTATTAGACAGTTTTATTTTCTGTAAAACTTGTACCCTTGTTGTAAAATGTTGTAACAAAGGAAGCATAATGGAATGAAACAGCTTTTTGAAAAAGTGTTGCATGTTATGTTCTTGCATCGCATCACATCATTTTGCACAAAAATGAGATGGAAAGAAAATTGAATAACGAGTATTGTAACGCCCTCAAAATAATAACATTAAACCCATCAAATAGGACATGCATTTACATTTAAACTAACCGCATTCCTTTATTCATTCGAATTCCATTACATAAGTATTACATGTTAACATCAAAACAAAATGCCCTACGGGCTTACAGCTTTCCAAGTTAACACTTGGTTTCAACAAAAGAGTACTAACTCGTTTACACATTAAGCCCTTGGCTTGAAGTTACATGTAATACATCAAAAGTAAAACAACTACACTATGTCCGCCTCTAGCCTCCCAAGCTATGTCCTTGGAGGTGGCATGCTTCCTGCACCTGAAAATGATATTCCCATATAGGGTGAGCCACAGCCCAGTAGAAATACACTAAACCAACCATGGATAATGACTAAAACATTAGCAATTGATAGTTGGTCAACACTGATACAATCACATAAATTACATATTTATGTCAACGACTTACAAGTCCCAATTACTTTTCATTTTCCCTTTTTCAACAGATAAGCTTGCTAGCTCTATCATCATTTCCACAGATATGTATAAAAACTATATCTCACATTCAGATAAGCATAAAAGCTATATCCACATTCTCGACAGATATGTATATCAACAATATCCACAGATAAGCATACAAGCTGTATCCACATTCTACAACAGATATGTATATCAACAATATCCACAGATAAGCATACAAGCTGTATCCACACTTCACAAAGATAAGCATATGAGCTCTATCTTCACTTCTCTAGACAAGCATATGAGCTCTGTCTACGGAGTTCATCCCCTATCTCCTCCCAATACCTATCCGGTTTAGAGGTACATCCCCTATCTTCCCCTAAACCGCGGAGTACATCCCCTATCTCCTCCTCTACACATAACGTATATAAACACATTGGTTCTATATACAATCACACAATACACACAATTAATGTATTCTATCAACCGTCAAGTTCCATGACACATTCCATTGATTAGTTTCCGTTTACCTAATCATCATGCATTGTCTACAACAATCTCGACTATCCTCCACCGATAGCCCAAAGCAGTTATTTCTAAAACAGAAAATAAATGCACAAATGGATATTCAATCAACATTTCATTTCCTCATTTCTCACCAATTAATTATCCCAATTAATTAAACAATGTAATTAGGCCATTTTCCATAATTACCATTTCAACCCTTAGGTCCCATTTTCATCAATGATTTAACATTCATTCCATTTCTCTATGCCAAACATGCATCTAGGTTTATTATGAATAAAACCCCAACTTTTGTAAAATTACACAAAAGCCCCAAACTTTCACAAAATTACCAAACCAAGCCCAACATCTCAAAATACCAAAATTTAAAGACAAAACCCATAGAGAGGAGTAGGTTATCCCTACCTCAAATTCGGAGTCCCAAAGGAGAAGACGACAAAACCCAACGTGCTCCAAAACCCGTGATTTTCAGATTAAAATGTAGCCCTCGACGATCAACAACTTTTTTGTAAAGGCCAAAGGTGAGTAAATCACTCCTACTAGATCAAAACCTAGAGAGAAGGTAGAGTCTAGAGTGAGAGGCTCAACAATGGTGATTTTGGAAAAGTAAGAGAGAGAAGAGAAAGTGAAAAAGTGATTTGAAAAGTCACAATTTCGGGACTTTAACCCAGGTCTCCGCTCGAGCGTAAAACACCCCGCTCGAGCGGCCACTCACAGACGTCCGCTCGAGCGGCCAACCTCCCGCTCGAGCGCAGAATGCACTCGCCCAGCACTTTTGCAGAACCAGGCCTCCGCTCGAGCTCCCAACCCTACGCTCGAGCTCACAACACTGCACAACAAGATACTGGATGGATGTATTCCCCGCTCGAGCGCCAACACCTCCGCTCGAGCGGACAGGCCAAAAATCTGGGCAACTAGTTTTGGTTTCTAAACTCAACCAACCTGTAACCAACCCGCCCAACACATCCTATAACTCAAATACAAAGTAGGAAAGGATGTAAACAAGATAATAAACAACTACCAACATCCACGGACACATGTCCGGATCGCTGTACAACAAGGGTAAACCCGAGATCGCTATAACTATTGCCTAGTCAGGTGGTGAACCGACACAATGAACTAAACAACTCAACTTACTAAGAAACAACAAAACCTTATCAAGTTTACAACTCGATAAACAAAGCTCGACAAAGTTGATTAAACAAAAGTAACAACTTGATACACAAAACTCAACGATTTGATAAGCAATGACTCGATAAACTTAATAACTCAATAAGCAAGAGTATAACTCAATAAGCAAAACAATAACTCGATAAGCAGGACTCAACAACAACTCGATAAGCAAATGCATTTCGGAGAATCGAGGCAACAGAACGCATCCGAAACAGAGGGAAACGGAGGCCTTTGATACTCCCAACACATCGAAATGCTAGGAACTCTCTTCTAGAGGCTAAAACAAGACCAAAGCCACACTTCTTTCCATGGCGACCACCCAAGGGAGCTGGCCGACCAGCTATTTTCATTGGAGACCAGAGGGGTGGTCGGCCTACCAGAAAAGGTGGTCGGCCGACCACCTGGTTTGGCAACCACCAGTTTTTCGACACGTGTCCCTCGAACAGTGCCTTATCCTCTATAAAGGTCCCAGCTTTGTGGTTCATTCATTTCATCTCAGTTTTGCATCAAAATGAAGACGTTCGTTATCCAAAATCTCACAGCTTGGATTGCTTCTCTGGATGGCTCGGAAAAGTTAAACTTTCGGGGCTTTGGCTTGAATGCATTATTCACTCTGGGCCGTACTCCGCTGCATCTTCCTTTCCTCCATACCACGGCAAGGTTTTGGAATCCGGTAACACACGTTTTTAGCTTTAGCAGGCAAGAGATGTGTCCTACTCTCGAAGATTTCCAAGCTTTGATGGAATCCAAGCGCAATGAGGAAATCTTGCCTCAACTCCGATTTGGCCACGTCCAGGCCCTAGGACAAATGTGCGGCCTCACTTTGCATGACGCTCGATCATTGATTCACGACGGGGAGCTGGACATCCCAAGCTTGGTTTGCCGGTTTTCTGATGCTAGTGACCGCGGCGACCATCGTTGGCAAGGCCATCGGTGACACACGCTTTGCCTATGCTTGCCATCTCATTTCTTGTTTACCCCGGGCTCCGGTGAATTTAGTGTCCGGTTGATCGAGGTTGTCCAAGGTTTGAAGGAGGGCAAGAGCTGCATTGCCATGACATTGGCTGAGACATTGATGGGCTTAGATGCTTTTCATCGCCGGGAGACGGCTAGGCTTGCGGGGAGCCCACTACTATTACAGGTAATGTTTCCCACCCATTCTCACATGTATTGCTCACATCACTCGGCCCTTAGGCTCGGTTTTTCTCACAAAACCCTTTTCTTACTTTTATCTCATCGTACATCTCTCTATTCTTTATTCTCTCATTTTTCATCCCTCCCCAGGTGTGGTTGATGGACAAGTTACAGATTGTGGAGTCTTGCCCAGCATACTCAGCTCGCGGTTACTTTTTCCGACAATGCCTGGTCGATGCCCTGGATGAGGGGTGGCGGTACAACTGGATGTACAGTTTGTCTACAAATCGCATCGCTTGGCACTGCCCTTGGCTCAATCTGCCGGCAATGAGTTACAACATGACCCCTCAACTTGGGATTCAATTGATTGGCATGACACACTGTGTCATCTATTTTTCGTTCCGGTTCCGACGCCAGTTCGGACATGATCAGACTTGCCCGCAAGAGGGGATAGAGTACCCTGCTGTATTTCCAGTCCGAGGCGCACAACTGGCCCGGTATGCCACAGCATGGAGGACTAGAGAGCTCCTGGCCCCCGCTTCCACTTTTAGTTGCACTTTGTCTGATGAGTGCTTGGATTGGCTCAATGAAGAGGCACAAGAAGGGTCCACTTTGGCATCAGAGGCTTTGACTAGCTCTGGGAGGGGGCGCAGGAACACCTGACTTATCTATGCCCTGGATTTATTGCTTTATTAGTACTTTCAAGTTTTCTTTATAAATGTAATAAAAAGTAACTTCAATTTGTATGCAAGAGCAAGAGAACTCTGTATTGAAATCAATGAAATTGAAGGTTGTGGGTACTGAAAATTTTCTGCTTTGGTCCAAAAATGGTCTAAGTTGTAAAAAGATTAATTTTGAACAAAGTCAACTTTTATTAAAACTTTTCAAAACCATTTTTGATATGGGTCAGAACTGGACACGCCTGAAATCTGTCACTGAGATGCACAACCTCGGATCCTAGCAACTGGAAAGTTGCCCCTAGTCTGAAATGTACCGCGACACTGCCCAGCAACGGAAAGTTGTCCCTAGTCTAAAAAGCACTGCACCGGAGATCATTACCGAACTCTTGAATGCTGAATAGACAAAGATGGCCGAGATGATCAAATGGACAAAGTTGATCGGGGAAAAGTTTATGGCTGAACTTCAGGATAAAGTTGCCTACGTATCCCAAAGATGGGAATCAAGCCTTACGTAGTTCAGGCTCGGGTTCACTCGAGTATTTTCACTCTCCTTTTTTGCTCTAACTTTTGCCAATGCCGCCCTTTGCGGGTTTTCAGCCTTGCAAGCTCAGTTTTTATAATTTCAAAAATTTTTGTGCTCTAACTTTTGCCTAGGTCGCCCTCTCGGGTTTTCAGCCTAGCGAGCCTCTCAGGGGTAATATTTCTTCAACTTGTCCATGTTGATCGGCTGTGAGAACTCTAGGCCATCTAGGTCCATCAGAACCACAGCTCCACCTGACTAGATAGACTTGGTGATGTAAGGGCCAGCCCAATTGGGTCTGAACTTGCCTCTAGGGTCGTTGTAGACGCGCCTGCGTGGGGGGGCCCTCGCTACTACAGTTCGGACTCGATTTGTGTCACGGTTCTTAATCTGAACCAAAGAGTCCAAATCCGGCAAATCGTTTTGAGAAACAGATTTTTTGAAAAGAAGTGCCAAACATGGACTGCTTTCCCAGATACAGAGTCGCCACCTAAATATTTTTATGGGGGAATTTAGGAAACCCTGACTCGGTGCTGAAGGCCACATGTCCGTCATCACCAGAGTTGCCTCGACTCTTGAGCTAGGGTACGATTGGGGAAGGTCAGCTATGAGCACCCCCTCTCGCCCGATCCGAAGATCGGCCTCTACTAACTGTGATATCCGTTTTTGAAAACATTATGTGTTCTTATTCCAATTATTAGCCTAGAATTACTACGTTATGCGCATAGCAAACAAGTATAGACTAGATTGCCTAATTTGGAAATAAGCATTGCATATCCGTTTGTTTTGGAAAAATGTTTTGGAATTTGCTACTCGCAAGTAGGCTAAAATACGGATTTCAATGAGTTTTTCCAACTCAAATAATCCAACCTTCACCCACAGGCATCCAAACAGTTTATAACACATAAGCATCTAGCCACATGGTAAGCATGTTGTCATGATAGCATTCACACGCATGCGATATGCTAAAGCATAAATACTTACATCGTACTCCGTGCCAAAACAAGAACATGTTAGCAATCAGTGCATGATCCAAGTTCATGTTAAGTGCCTAATGCATCACATACAAAATGTTACTAGAATAGGCTCGGCTAATCTAAGGATGACATGTGAAATGCAGTCAGTTAACACATGTATTCAATTCGGAATTTGAAGTACAAATGCAGTTAGCATGATGTACCGAGCCCGGTGCATGGATGCACGCATGCATAGCATAAGGTATGCTAATTTACACATGCCCTAATCTACCATCATAAGCAGGTAAATAAAAGGGAAGAAAGAAGTGGGGGTTGGAAGACATTCAGACACTCACCCACACTTATTACAGATTAGTCCTCGGGAGGGAGGGACCAAAAGAATAATACAGATAATTAACCTACAAGCTAATTAAATATTACAAATTACCTAATTAGTTAACAAACTAACTAAGCTAGGAAAAAACAGTAAACTGCCTCGGGAAGAGAGTTCGATGCACGCGTGCTCGGGTCTTGCTCGGAAGTGCACTGCCATGCATAGATTGCCTCTGTTTTCCCGGCTATAGTCCTTTGAAGACTGTCAAAGTCTCAGAATTGCTTCTCTGGATACTGGGGAATGCCACCGGCTGAGTAGAATGCTCACCGGCAGTGGCATGTGATCATCGGCCAAGAATGCATCCATCGGCCATCAATGGGTTGCCGGTCAGCACTGGACACTGCCGGTCGGCAGAAAGCTCCTGCAGAATCTGTAATTGGCAGCAACAGAGGGCAAGGCAGAGCATGGCAATACAATTCAAACCATATATGCACCAATCATGTCCCTTATCATGTTAATGACTCAAAGGAACATGTTCCTTGGTTCTCGGACCATCAATCGCGCATTTCCATGCGTGATGGCCCAAGGGACCAAGTGTGCACATTTTGATGTCAAATGTAATGCAAACCAACAAACCAAAGTCCAATTCCTATCACTAGATCAAGGAGCAAGACATGCATGCTAAATGCAATACAACCTAGACATGCAAGCTAAGGATGCAACATGGGAATGCAAGATGTACATGCAAGCATGCAAACAACATGCGAGGCAAACATGCAAACAAGCAAAGGGTGGACTTAAACATGATTCGGGCAGCTCTAATTAGGCCCAAAACAGTGGCCAAAGTAACCAAAATAAAGGACCAAATACACATACACACATGCACTTGTTAAAGGGCCAACACTTAGGCACAAAAGGGGAACTCTCAAGCACACTTAAAAGAGGCATAATATGGACTAATGGCATGCAAGATAAGCATTGAAAATCATGTTAAGATGGTGTCAAACCAAGCAAACAAAATAGACTAAGCATGCAATAAATGGCCCAAGTACTTGAAGCAAGTCAAAGGGGCTTGAACCATGACCAAGTCAACCAAGCCTCACAAGGCTAAGAGGACTTAAAATAGGTTCAAGGCAGACCTAGACCATGCAAAGGGGGCCCCCTAGATGGCATCTAAGTGGCTCAAATTCAAAGGCATGTATAATGGTCAAGACATGGAGCATATAACACAAGCTCATAAGGCATCAAAGAGACATCCAAGGCAAGCATACAAGCATGCTAAGGGGACTGAAATGATGCTATAAATGATGCCAAACCATTAAAACAAGACAAGTAATGCATGCTACATACTCACACACTTAAGGCCAACAAGCCAAAATGCAAAGGGGCTATACTAATCATGCCAAAGCCGACCCAAACAACTATGGACAGACCTTAAACATGGCAAAATAAGCATAAAAGGTTCATAAGGCTAAGCCTAAAGCATGCTAGAACAAGGGTTTACAACCTAAGGCATGTTAAGGCATCAAAGTGGCATTACAAGGTAGGTATGCTAAGCATGCATGGTGTACCAAAACCAACAAAAAATAGAGGCATATTATGACATAATAAGCACAAAAAACAGCCAAGGCATGGTCAACATGAAGCTTAGCTAGGTACTCCCTCAAGAGGCCAAAAATGGTCCATTTCAAGGACAATAAGGAGGGGGGGCCCTCTCCTTCTTGGGACCTCAAGGCACCATCCTCACCTCTGAAACCCCTCAAGATTTCAGTGGTGAGGAGGCCCAAACACCAAGGTCTCGGAGCTCACTCAAAATAGCATAAAATGGGGCCTCTGAAGGCCTAAGAGGGGTCAAACACCTCCGAACCACAATGCACCCTAAACAAACTATTTAGAGGGCCTAAAAAAAGAACTTTTTTATATTATACACCAAGCTCAAAAACAATTTTAAGATAGGTAAAAATACAATGCAAAAATGGGGAATAAAGGGACTAGTTTCTTACCCTTGTTGACTTTCTTTACAAATGGTGGACCAGCTGGTTCTTCAAGGTCAAAACCACCCAAGAACACCAAGAACAACCTCTGGTTCTTCAAGGAACTAAGAAAAGGTGTAACACTATGTGTTTGTGTGCAATAGTAAGACACAATCACACTTAAACACACACAAAGGCCAAATGAGAGAAAGGAATGGAGGTAGGTGAGACACTAACCCTAACCCTAAAACCAGAGCTCTCACACAATGTTTTCTCTTCAAAATCTCTCACCCTAAGCAAGGGAGAGAAAGGCTCCTCTTATAGAAATCCCCCTTTCAAAGCTTACCAAACAAGCTTGCTTAGAGGGAAATCCCTCCATACACGTGTATGGAGGGGAACAGAGTTGGTGCCAGCTATCACAGCTGGCACAAAATATCTACCAAAAGTAGATGAACAGTAGTCGGCTGTTCAAAAATGACATTTTAACAAAATTGAGTGCCGACCGGCAAGAAATAGTGCCGACCGGCAATATACATTGCCGATGGCAACAAAACACCAGCCGGTGGCCTCTGGCCATGGCCGGTGATGTGTAGGGATGCCTCACTAGGCATTCCCTGCCCCTCCAAGGCAAAACACAAGTGTTTGGTTCAAAACCAGACACTAAACGGTCGAGTCTGGAGATCTTGAGGCAAAGCGCGTAGCCGAGGCCTCCGGGAACTCCAAACGAACACAAACATGGATGATCACTGAGTGTTCAAACGGTGACGTCCAAGTCTTGAGGACGGTCAAAAATGGGGTGTCTACAGTCGTGAATGGAAGCTCGGTTGTCCTTGAGCACCAAAGCTCCTTCTTTCAAATTCCTGGACTTAACTTTCTTGTTGAAAGCCCTGGCAATTCTGCGCTGATAACCTTGAACTTGGTACAGTACTTTCAGTCTTCTCTCATCAAAGAGCATGAGTTCTTCAAATCTGCTCTGCTGCCAATCTGCTTCGGCTATCTGACACTCAGCCAATACTCACAATGACAGAACCTCAATCTCGATAGGTAGAACGGTCTCCATCCCATAAACTAATGAATACGGAGTCACCCCAGTAGAAGTTCGAATTGACGTCCGGTAACCACACAGAGAAAACGGTAGCTTCTCTGGCAAATCCCGATAGGTTTCCACCATCTTCTGTAGTATGTGCTTGATGTTCTTGTTGGCGGCCTCAACAGCTCCATTAGTTTGCGTCCGGTATGTGGATGACTTATGAAAAGCCACGTTGTATTTCTCCAACAAGTCAATCACTTCCTTCTTGAAGTGGGAACCATGTTTGAGACCCCATAACGACAGATGAAGTTGTTTCTGATAAACTTTGCAACGTGTGACGCCTTCAACACCGCATAGGAATGGGCCTCAACCCACTTCGTGAAATAATCTATCGCGACTAGGATGAACTCATGCCCATTCGACCCCTTCGGAGTGACAGTGCCGATCACATCGATTCCCCAAACTGAAAATAGACATGGCGAAGTCATATTGTACAGCTTCGACGGCGGAATGTTCATGCGGTTTGCATGGATCTGACACTTGTGGCATTGCCGAACAAAACCGATACAATCCTCCTCCATGGTGGACCAATAATAACCTTGTCTGAGGATCTTCCGCGCTAACATTACCCCGTTCATATGCGCACCGCATTCCCCTCCATGGATGGCCTCCATCAGGCGTTTTGATTATTCAGCTTCAATGCACAGCTTATGCATTCCCAGATGACCTCTCTTATATAATTTACCTCCACAGATGATGAACTGAACGGCCATTCTTCTGATTGCCCTTTTATCCTTGGCATTTGCCCTTGGTGGATACGCCTCTTTCTCCAAGAAATTCCAAATATCGTAATACCAGGGATTCTCATCTTGAACCTCATCTATAACAGTAATTGACTCGTAAGCCGGCACAAATTTCTGGTCAATAATGACTGGACACATCTGGACTCCAAACGGGATGTCTATCATGGAAGATAGAGTTGCTAGTGAATCTGCGAACCTATTGTTCTCCCTTAACAAATGAGCAAAGTTTAACTTCTCAAACCGAGGAATTAACAAGTCCAAGGTCTGGTGATACATAATCATCTTTTCTTCTTTGACTTTCCAATCTTTTTTCGCTTGAGATACAACAAGGTTCGAGTCCCTGATGACGTCCAACCGTTTTGCCCTTAATTCCAGGGCTGCTTCTAGACCGGCAATGCATGCTTCATATTCTGCTTCGTTATTCAAGACTTTGAGCCGGAGTTTGAATGCTAGAGGGATACGGGAATTATCGGGTGCTATCAGCAACACTCCTATCCCATACCCGTATTGATTTGACGCTCCATCAAAGTACATCGTCCAAAATTCATCGTCGATATGAAGAATGGCCTCATCTGGGAATAAGTACTCAACTGCTTCACCTCCTTCCACCGAATCATTGGCTAGGAACTCTGCTACCGCTCTTCCCTTGACTGACTTGCGCGTCACATATTTCAGATCAAATTCGGAAAGTAATAGCAATCAACGAGCTAGCCTACCCGTAAGTGCCGGTTTCTCGAAGAGATATTTGATGGGATCTAATCTTGAAACCAACATTACAGAGTGAGCTAACAGGTAGTGCAGTAGCTTCTTGGTAGCCCATACCAAGGCAAAGCAAGCCTTCTCCAACGGTGTGTAGTGAGTCTCATAGTCTAGTATCTTCTTGCTCAGATAGTAGATAGCCCTCTCCACCTTGTCCTCAGACTCTTGCGCGAGCATGCAGCCCATTGTGGTCTCAGTCACTGAAAGATACAAAATCAATGGCGTCACTGGCTCAGGCGGTGACTGCACAGGTGGGTTCTGTAAGTATTCCTTAATCTGTTCAAAAGCAGCTTGGCATCGGCCGTCCCATTGGAATTTTTTTCCTTTCTTCAGGAGACCAAAAAATGGTTCACAAGTCAAGGTTAATTTTGAGATAAACCGTCTTATGAATTGCACTTTACCCAGAAAGCCTCGCACCTCATTTTCAATCCTTGGTGGTGGCATTTCTAAGATGGCCTCAATTTTGGAAGGGTCGACTTCGATACCTCTCTGTGTAATAAAAAAACCCTAGCATTTTCCCTGTTGTAACACCGAACATACACTTCTGAGGATTCAGCCGCAACCGAAATTCTCTGATCCTTTGGAAAAACTTTTGTAAGGCGGTGTAGTGGCCCTCTCTTTCTTTGAACTTGACAATCATGTCGTCCACATACACCTCTACCTCTTTGTGAATCATGTCATGCAATATTATGGTTGCAGCCCGTTGATATGTGGCTCCAGCGTTATTCAACCCAAATGGCATCACCCTGTAACAATAACTTCCCCACGGGGTGGTGAAAACAGTCTTCTCTCGGTCTTCAGGTGCCATCACTATCTAATTATACCCCGAAAATCCATCCATGAACGAAAGCAAAGCATGCCCCACTGTGAAGTCCTTTAACTCATTAATATGCGGCAAGGGAAAGTCGTCTTTCGAACTGGCTCTGTTCAAGTCCCTGAAATCCACGCATACTCGGATCTTACCATCCTTCTTCGGCACCGGAACGATGTTGGCCAACCAAGTTGGGTATTCAGATACCAGCAGGAAACCTGCGTCAATTTGCTTGGTGACCTCTTCCTTAATCTTGAGAGCCTAGTCCGGACAGATCCTTCTGAGTTTCTATTTAACGGGTCGGGCCTCGGGGTCAAGAGGGATCTGGTGCTGTACAATCTCAGGATCGATTCCAGGCATGTCTTCGTAGGACTATGCGAAAACATCTTTGAAATCTTTTAATAAGGCGACTAAGTGCTCGCGTTCCTCCGAAGAAAACGTGGACCCGATTTGGACCAGCCGCAGGTCCTCCTCAGTACCAATATTCACAGTAGTGATTTCATCCATTAAGGGTTTAACAAATCTTTCCTGCTCTTGTTCAATTAAGCGTTGCAAAACCGGAGGAATTTCTTCCTCGACCTTTTCATCAAAATTTTGAAAGTCTGAGTTAATGCAATAAATCAAGGGCACAGAAAAGTACTCAGAAACCACAGCCACATCATTCTCATTAAGCACATCCAAATCGTCCGATTCTTCGGTTACAACAGACTCAAAAGAGAAAGAAAAAGACGACCTGGACAAGACTGTGGTATCCGGGTTATTACCCCCTGGAATACCAGACTCAGACTCAGTTGAGCTGGAACCTGATTCCAACTCACAAGACTGGGTGGAATCAGATTTCGGCTCACTACCTGACCCGGTGCTGCTTGACAAAAATCCCTCATCATACTGCAAAATGAGAGTGGGTGCGATAGATGCATCCAAAATGTTTGCTGGTAGGCCTGCAGCCGTTTCATTCACGATCAGGCATACCGAGAAGTTATCCCCCAAGCACTTCTGTTCGATCGGAGGATCTGAAAGTAGACATTCCAGCACTACCCCCATTTCACTTTCGGCGTCCTCAGACTCCATTTTCTTGCCCTGTTCAGCCTCAGCTAATGGGTCTATCTGCTCTTCAGCAACGTCATCCCTGGATACTGTAGGTCAAAGAAAATCTCAAACCCTGGCACACGGCGTTTCTCTTCGTTTATCCACGGCTCTGGGAAGCCACAAAATGGAAAATCCTCCCCCTCCCGGACAAAGCGTCCATTTAGGGTACCCTGGATGGGTCGGTGCATTAGCTCATAAGGCTTCCCGGCCTTCTTTGCTTTGGCTCTCCCGGCCATTTCCTTACCTTTTCTCACCCAATCCTCTTTGGTGGGCAGATAACCCAAACCAAAGGTATGTGGGTTGTGTGGCACTTCGGCCAACGCTGTAACGCCCTTCCGGCCGCTCTTTCCCAATCCCATCCCGGGGATGTGTTGAAGCTTGTTCATGAGGTATACTGATTGAGCACTGACATACACCCCCTCATTAATAGCCAAAAATGTTCTGCACGACCCGGGCCTCAACCAGAGTGAAACTGGATAAGAACACATCCTCCATACCGTGCTCAATTTCCAAAACAGGCGTAGATACTTCTAGCGGTGGATGGATCGATGAATTTCCAAAAGCGATGGCTACTCTCTTCCCATAGGGGTATTTCACCATCTGATGCAAGGTGGACGAAACTTCCTTCACTTGGTGCAACCACAGCCGCCCCAAAAATAGATTGAAGGTCGCAGGAACTTCTAAGACGTGAAAGTCTACCTCATGCTATCCCGACCCAACCTTGGTCTGAATTTTCACTGTCCCCATTACTTCTCTGCTTGTGTTATCATATGCCCGAATCACCTGGGCTGTCGGCACAAAGTTCACAGTCTTTAAACCGATTGCATATGCAGTTCTTGCCGGGCACACATTGATGGCGGACCCTGTGTCGACAAGCACCACGGGTATCCATTTGTTTTTACACTCCACAGAGATGTAGAGTGGCTTGTTATGGTTTGCACCCTCAGGTGGCAATTCCTTGTCGGAGAAAGTCAACATCGGGGTAACTCCTCCCGGAAAAACTAAGTCCACCAGCTGTTCAGGCGTGGTGTCTATTGAAAGCTTGGCCTTGTCCATAGCTGATAAGACAGCTTGTCGGTGCACTCGCGATGCCATAAGCAGTCCCCAGATGGAGATGTCTGCTTGTATCTTTTTCAATTGCTTCAGTACAGCCTCTTCTTCAAGTTGTTTCTCTTTCTGTTTCTCCGTCTGCTTATCTTTCCTAGACACCTCTGGCTGATCTAGATGTGAGGTCTTGAAATACCGCCCGCTTCTAGTCATATGATCAACTTCACTGATGTACCAGGTATCGTCTGGCTGGTTGCTCCCCCAATCCTCATCCGTGTGGGCAAGACATAGATCATCGTCTTCCCACCACATTCAGTCGGCAGCTGACAGACACCTGTCCGATTCCGGTACAATTGTACTCGCAGTACTTTCCGTCCACATGCTCGCAGCATTCTCTATCCTCGTGCACACAGCACTTTCAGTCCCCTCAGGGGCCTTGGCTTTCCTGATTCTCTCAGACTCTTTGATTCCTTCTTGTTCCAACTGCGTCAGTACAGCTGGCTGTTCAACACTTCCCGCATTCACAATGCCCAGGTCTTGAGCGAAATTCTTAGCACCGGCGCTCTCCGGCAATGTATTCTGATTTCCGGCCCTTCCGGCCGCAATTGATATTCTCGCCCCTGTCGGGCCCTATTCCAACTGAGATTCTTCAACAACGTTTGGTAGGTCATCCAGTCACCCGGTACCCTCTGCCGATTCCTCGAAATCTGACCAGTTGACTGCCATGTCCCCTGGATCTTGTTTAGTGAAAAATTGGAGGTTAGCAAAGTCCTCGTCCACAGTCACTAAGTCATCTCTCCTTTGACCAGATTCATCCCCCTATATCCCACAAAGCTTTGCCCCTGCTGGCAATTCCATATTTGGCCCAACCTGGCCCACTGATAGAATGTAGTCACTCGAACTGTATACCTCCTCAGCAAAACTCCCAGATTCCTCGGATTCTGACTCAACAATCCCATTCTCCTCTGAAATCTCCCCTGTTCTATTTTCGACAGTCACTACCCTTGGTTCGAGTTGGGTTCTGGAGATGTCCAACATGCACAAGTCAGTGCAATCAGGAAGGAGCACCTCCGGCTTGGGTAGGTGGGACGGGGTGATATATACGCTAGGATCGTAAGACACGACCCCAGTCTGGATAAAGTTGATGCGTTTGGGAGGTGGAGCTTTGTTGTGTGGTGGGAGAGGGTTGGTTGTGACATTGGGTTTTTCCGGAGGCACAATCACTTGTTTGTCAATGAGGTCTTGAATCTTATGACGTAATCTGAAACACTGGTCGGTGTCATGACCGTGTTGTTGGTGATATGCGCAATATTTGGCTGGATTATGGGAGGGGGGAAGTGGATTTGGCAATGGCCTCGGCTCTAGGGGCTTTAGGTGCCCTTTCCTGATTAACACCCCTAGAGCCTTGGATAGGGGCATATACAATGGGGTGAAGGTTCTTTGGCCTCGGGGTTGGTATTTGGTGGTCTGTGTGTTGCTTCCGGACACACCGCAGAAAGGTGTAGCCGCCATAGGTCTTGGAGGGGAAGTGGTGGTGACCATGCTCACTTCTGTGGCTCTCGTATTCGCAGCACTGCTTGTGCCTGCGTTGTTGTTGCGGTTGAAGGTTCTCCTGGACTGTTCTCCGTCTTGGTCAATCAGACCTTGTTTCATTGCATCCTCAATTTGTACCCCCATCTCATGCAGATCTGAAAAAGTAGGGAAGGGGAGCACGATCATTTTCTGCATCAGCTTAGGCTGGAGATTGCGCACAATCATCCAAATCTGATCCTTATCAATGGGCCTTAGGGTCATTATTGAAGCCTTGGCCCTCCACCAGGTTACGAAATCCGAGAAGCTCTCCTTGGGCTCTTGCCTTTTTGTTTCAAGGTCACGGGTTGTAATCTCGATTTGAGTGTTGAAAGAGTACTGCGCAACAAAGGCCTCAGCCATCTCATCCCAATTCCTTTTGACATCATCTTCTAATTTTGCGTACCAGATAGCGGCCACACCTGACAGGGTCCGGCCGAATAATGAAAGCTTCTGCGGTTTGGTGAGGCCCATCGGCCGTAATATATCTGAGAATAACCGGAGATGGACCTTGGGATCCCCAGATCTGTCGAAACAGTCGATTTGCGGCATTTTGAACCTATCTGGCAGCGTCACAGCCACGTCGGTATATCCGTCCTCGATGTCCGAGATGGCCTTTACCCCTTGGGATTTCTTGAACAACTTCTCGAGCTTGCTCAATTTCAATGTTGTAGGGTCTACTTCGAACTCGAAGGGAGAGTCCGGTTGATTGATAGGTGTAGGTGCCTTGGACAAATAAGGTAGAATCAGGGGCGGAGTCGGCCCTGTTGGGATATTTGTATCCTCCTGGATATTCTGGACATCTGGAAGGATATTCTAGACATTCGGTGTCTCCCCAGGTAATGGGACCCTTGGTGGGGGAGGACCTGATGTGAGGCTGATGCTCCGGCTTCCTGCTGTAGCCGGGTAATTAGCTCTGTCTGCTGGGCCATGATCGCAGCCTGCTGTTTGGAGAATTCCGCTTGGCGGGCAACGTCCTCCTGCATGAGCTTCATACTTTCTTGAACCTGATGCATCATTTCTTCCATCCCGGCCATGTTCTGCTGATCCTGCTGACTGACTGGTATGTCTATCTCTATGGCAGAAACTGAGACCTCGGTCTGACTGTCCACTGCTGGGGTAAACCACTGCTCTGATAACCTCTGCTTAGACACACTGCGCTTTCTCGGCCTCCCTCTGGTAACCGGGGTTAAAGAATAAAACACTGGCTGTCCGTCGACCAGATCCTCAGATCGATTGAGTCGGCGACCTCTTGTCCAGAGTGCTTGGGGAATATCTACTTGGTCTGAAGCAATTGTGCTAAAACTACCTAGCAAAAAGATAAATAAAGCAATAAGGAAATAAATAACCAGACAAATGGACAGCATAACCGCTTAAAATAAACACACAACACACAGTCGCGCATAACAACACACAGTCGATAAGCTGAATACACACTGCCCTCAAACATTGGTCATTATCCCCGGATCACTGTCCCCGAAAACTGAATCTGATACCCGCAGATAACTGATCCTTAAACACTGAACTAGTGCCCGCAGGCCTGATGTCCAAACTTGTGAATTGATACATGCACTCCCTGTAGAGACGCACTCTAGAAGCATATAACAGATAAGTGAGAGCCAATAAACCCCTATGTTGGGGAAGGGTTTCCCTGTCCTAATTTGTCAGGAGCTAGGGCTTCACTACGCACGCAACGGTTTCAAACAACCTATAATCGGGTAAGCAACATGTCCTAGTTTGGAATGGTCACTATGGATTCCGAATATGTACTAGGTCGAATGGTCAAAAAGGGTGCCCCGGTAAAACTGGGGTTTGTGTTCCTGTCGTGGCAGAGCCCGCAACCGGTCAGCCTTATGGCACGCTTCTCGAAGCGAGCCTCCAGCAAACCGTTCAGGAACAGCATACGGCAAACACGGTGTCCTAGGCGCACCAATGCACATGCAATGCAAATAAACACATAAGTGTAATCAAAACAGAATATCATGAGTTCGAGTCAAGTTCTCCAAACTCCCCAGCAGAGTCGCCAGAAACTGTAGACGTCCCCGAACGTCCCAGGAGGGAATCCCCCGTTTTGTTCGTATGGGTTCACTACAGTTTAGAACTTAAAGTCACAGTCCTGTATCTAATCTCACAGAGTGCAATACAAGACCGATGAATCATCAAAGAGTCCAAATCTGGCAAATCGTTTTTGAAAACATATTTTTTGAAAAAAGTGCCAAACATGGACTGCTTTGCCAGATACAAAGTCGCCACCTAAATATTTTATTTTGGCAGAATTTAGGAAACCCTGACTCGTGACTAAGGCCACATGTCCGTCATCACCAAAGTTGCCTCGGCTCGGGAACTTGGGTACGACTGGGGAAGGTCACTTCGTGAGCACCCCAGCTCTCCTGATCAAAGATTGGCCTCTACTAACCATGTTATTGAGTTTTGAAAACGTTATGTGTTCTTATTCCGGTTATTAGCCTACATTTACTACGTGATGCGCGCAGCATAGAAATATAGACCAGATTGCCTGAATTGGAACAAAACATCTCATGTTTGTTTTTGAAACGGTTTGCTACTCGCAAGTAGGCTAAAATGCGGATTTTGCCACCCTCGGGTGGGCTTAGAAAATATGATTTTGCCATTCTCAAGTGGGCTTAAAACTCACATTCAATGAATTGTTCCAATTTAGATAATCCAACCTTCACCCACAGGCATTCAGGCAGTTATATCACATAAGCAGTTAGCCTCATGGTAAGCATGCTATCATGGCAACACTCACACTCATGCAAGGATGCTAAAGCATAAAGACTTACTGAGTACTCCAAGCCAAAACAGAAGCTGATTATAAATCATGCATGAATCCTAACTATGCTGAAATGCCTAATGCAACACATGCAAAATGCAACTACAGATAGGCTCGGCTATTTTAAAATGGCATGTTAAATGCAACAGATAACATGTATTCAGCTTTGGAAATGAAATACGATGCAGTTAGTATGATGTGCCGAGCCCGGTACATGCGATACAGATGAATGATGCAATCATGCAAGCATAAGTATGCTAATTAAAACATGCCCTAATCTAACCATCGTAAGATGGTAAATAAAAGGGAGAAAGACGTGGGGTTGAAAGACATACATCACACACGCGCACACTTATTACAATTGTGCCCTTGCTCGGAGGGTCCAAATAAATAGTGTACAGTCCGAATAAATAATACAGTCCAAATAAGTACAAAACCCTAATTAATTAACAAATTAACTAAGAAATGAAATAAACTAGCATGCTAATCCATGGACCGCCTCAGCTCTGTTCCGAATGATGAATGATGCATGCTTGCTCGAGTCGCCTCGTCGGGAAATTCCTCGCGATGCCCCGATTTGCCTCTATTTGCAATTAATCCTGGAATGTTGTGCAAAGCTCTAGAAGGCTGCTGATTTCTGACTTGCTGTAATAGAGAGCAAGAAAGGGGCATGGCAAAGCATTTTCACACATGTATGCACGACCTCGATCCTCGTGCCACCAATCACGGATCTCGATGTATGATGGCCGAGGAGTCGAAATGCACGACTCGATGTGATATGAATTCACATGAAAACACAACAAGGCCTAAACTCCATCATAGATAATCCGATGTGTCGCCAATCGGGAATTGAGACACGTTTCGTCACATTGAGTACGAAACGTCCCTCGTTTCCCGTGTTTGGACTAAACCCTACTCCAAACACAATGCAATATGCATGGCATACACAATGCGACTAACATGCAACCTAGCATACGCAATGCTATGAACTACAATGGCATACACAATGCACATACGAAGGCTATCATGCGTACATGAAGACTATTAATGATATGATCAAAGCATACACAATGCAATGGCCAAACATGCAACAATCATGAACTAAATGGCTTGCTCAATGTAAGATGGACTTACACCAATATGAGTGGACCTCAGCCACACTCAAATCGGTGGCCATATGATGGAAATGAGACGATCGAAACACATGCAAACATACACGGATGCAAAGGACTGATCCTAAGGCATAACATGCAACTCTAACTAAGCATGGCAGATGATGAAGTATGGCATAGAATGACACATGATACAGCTCTGAAATGGCACAAAAGATGGTCCCGAAACATGCAAATATGTCAACCAATGCATGCTAGAGGGCCCGGGTACCGAAACTAGTGAAGTGCGTTACACTAGAGGTACCCAAAGCAATGCACCAATGACAAAACCAACCCCAAACAGACCCTAGGCAGGTCTAAAACAGTGGGGAAATGGCCTAAAATGATGGTTCGGAATGCAAAGAAATGGAGCTCATTCAATGGTCGGTAAATGAGGCATACAAGCTCGACTCTCGAACACATTTAAAGAGTACAAAACATGGCAATATGGCATTCAAATAAGCCCTGAAATATGATGTATAATGGGCCCAAAACATGAACACACCTCAGTATATGCATGGAATGGACCTCAAAACTCAAAGTTAAGCATGGGTATTGAACTATAAGCATGCAAAACAAACATCATTCAATCATGAGACCCAAAAACAGAGCTAGGGCAGTCCAAAATATGCACAATATCAGTTTAAGGCATGGCCAAAAAGTGCTAACATGAAGAGTCAACAAAGCATGAAGCACATGAGGGTTCACCAAATAGAAGTATGCCATGCCAAAAAATGCCCAAATAACCACTGAAACTCAGTCAACACATGCAAGAATGAAGTGCTCCTTTGAAAGGCCATGCAAGAGGTTATTCTACACATGTATGATGGACACACAAAATGGAAAAACCACCTCTGGACAGAGGTTATGACGGTCCTAAAACCCACCAAAAAGGTCCTAAAATTAGTCTAGGAAGCATGCAAGTGAAAGCCCCTTTGAAAGGCCTTGAATAGGATTGTTCTACACATGCATAATAGACATTCAAAATGGCCAAAAGGGCTCTGGGCAGAGCTTATGCAGACCTTAAAACTCACCAAATAGGGCCTAAAACATGACTTCAAAACATGCAAATAAGGGGCCCTTTGGAAGGCCAACAAAGCTAGTAAAGAGAACAAGGGGTGAGAGGGTCACCCCTCTATGATTTTGAAGCTCAAAGACACATGTTAGCCACTGAAAATCTACTAGATTTCAGTGGCTAAAAGGCTAAACCAAGGCCAATGCAAATGCTCAAATGCATAGCTCAAAACATGAGGAAATGAAGCATGGAAGGGGGTAGATGACCCCCAATAGAAAAATGACCTTAAGAAAACATGTTTATAAGCTCAAAAGAAAACGTTTTTCAGTTTATGTTGAAACCCAAAAATTCTTGCAAATAGGGCTAAGATATGAAGCAAAATAATACAAAAAATGGGGAAAATAGAGGCTTACCCTTGTAGAGCCAACCCTCAGCAACTTTTGGACCAAGGTAATGAGCCTTCAACCTCTGTAAATCAGTTCCAAGGTGCTTGGATGGATGGTGGAGGTGTTGTGCTAGGAGGTGTAGTGTAATGGGTGCAAGAATAATGGGGTTTGGAGCTTGAAGAAGAGAGCAATGGAGGGAGAAGTGTATAAGCCTCAGCCAGAAAATTCTAACCCTTGCAAAAGGAGAGGAGACCTTCTCTTATAGAAGAAAAAGGGCCAAGGCTTCTCTAAGAAGCTTCAACAAAGGGTCAAAGCTTCTAAAAGAAGCTTAACCAAAAGGGTCAAGCTTCTTGAGGAAGCTAGACCAAAGGGGTCAAGCTTCTCCTAGAAGCTAAGCAAAAGGACCAAAGCTTCCTTAAGAAGACCAGCAAAGGGGATAAATCCCGAAGGATGGGTCAAATGCTTCCCAGCTGGCACAGCTGTGTTGCACTCAAGGAGACAAAAAAGGAGGTGGCTGGCCGACCAATTCAAGTGGTCAGCCGACCACTTGCCCTGGTCGGCCGACCAAGGGTCAAAAAGGTCAAGTTGAAAAGGTGGTCGGCCATGCCAAAAAGGTGGCCTCCCAGGTGAATGCAACACAGTGGTGGCATGGGAGACCAGAAAATGTGGCTCAAGAGTGAGAAAAAACAGTTTTCAAAGAAGGCTCAAAAGGGGCAATCACCAAAGGTGGTCGGCCAACCCATATTGGTGGCCTCCCAGGTGAATACAACACAATGGTGATATGGGAGATCAGAAATTATGGCCCAAAAGTGAGGGAGACCACCTCTCTAACGAGAAAATCGGGCGGCGAATAGAAAGGTGGTCTCTAAGAAGAAAAGGTGATATCCCACCATACCACCACCTTCCTAACAATGAAAATAGGGTCCATGCCAAAAATGAACCCTAACCAATGCAAAACGAGGGTTCAGGGGCCAAAACGCGCAGCCCGAGGCGAGGCCCCGAAAACTGACTATTAAGCATCGAAAGTGGCGTGCGACCACGAAGGTGGTCTCCTGGGCCACAGTGTCCCTCAAGAGAGAGGAAACAAGGTGTGTGCCAAAAATCGAAGCAAATGGAGGTAGTTAAGCAGTCCCGAACCGAGGCACACGGCCGACGGCTCTAAAAAATCGAAAACTAGTCTCCAAACGGGAAAAGTGGTCTGCGACCACGAAACGTAGCCTACGGCCACTAAGAGATGGTCCATGAGACCTTTCCCTCCCTTCAAGAAGAGAAATCAGAGAAAACAAGACTTGGTTCGCAAATCGAGGCAAAGCACAAAAAAGTTCTGAAGTCCGGAGGCAAGGGTCTCAGTCGAGACTCCGCAATCTCAGAACGAGCACAATATGCAACATCACCGAGCGCTCAGTTGGTGACGTCTGAGTCTTAAAGTCGGTCAAAAATGGAGTGTCTTCACGCCCCAATCGCATGAACATTCCGCCTCTGAAGCTCTACAACATGACTTCACCATGGCCATTTTCTGTTTCGGAGATAGATGTTATTGGTGCAGTTATGCCAAATGGGTCAAACGGGCATGAGTTTATTATGGTAGCAATCGACTACTTCACGAAATGTGTCAGATAGTAGAGGCAGATTGGCAACAGAGTAGATTTGAGGAGTTAATATTGTTTGATGAGAGAAGACTAAGGGCATTACGTCATGTCCAAGGCTACTAGCGCCGAATTGCCAGGGCTTTTAACAAGAAGTTAAGTCTAGAAATCTTCAAGAAAGGGACATGGTGTTGAAAGACAACCGGGCTCCCATTCATGACCCTAGGGACAAGTTCAACGTAACTGGATTGGTCCTTACATCATTAAGTCAATCTGGTCAAGAGGGACGATTATTCTGATGGACTTAGATGGCTTGGAGTTTTCATAGCCGATTAACATGGACAAGTTAAAGAAATATTACCCCTGAGAGGCTCACTAGGCTGAAAATCTGAAAGGGTGACCTAAGTAAAAGTTAGAGTATGAAAAATTAGAAATAAAGAAAAACTAAGCTCGCAAGGTTGAAAACCCCAAAGGGCGACTTTGGCAAAAGTTAGAGCGCAAAAGGAGAGAGTTAAAACCCGAGTGAACTTGAACCAAACTACGTAAGGCCTGATTCCCATCTTTGGGATACATAGACAACTTCATCTTGAAGTTCGGCCGTGATCATCTTCAACTCAACTGTTTTGTCCATTTATTTGATTATGTCATCTTTGTTCATTATTTATAAGCTTGGTTGTGATCTTCGTTTTGGGAAAAAGACTCGTTGTACAATGTATAGCAGTAATGTATTCAAGTTGGGGCAATTATGATCTTTTGATTTGGGGTTGTACATCTTGAGGATCAATTATGCGGTGTCAGGTGGTGATCATTTTCGAAAACAGTTTTGAAAAGTTTTAATAAAAGATGATTTTTCTCAAAATTCTACTTTTTACAACTTAGACGATTTTGAGACCAAAAGGAAATTTTTTAGTGCTTACAACTTTAACTCCATTGATTTCAACATCAAGTACATTCTTCAACTCTTCGCTACAAATTGAAGTTGCTTTTACATCTTAAAACTTGAAAAAAAAGGATCAAAGCAATAAAACTAGGGGCACATGAGTCAGGTGTTCCTGCATCCTTCGCTCGTACTAGCAGACGTCCCTGCAACTAAAGTTGGTCCAGCTTATGCCTCGTCCTCAAGCCAAGCCAAGCATTCACCAGAAAGGGCATAACTGAAGCTAGGAGCAGGGGCCAAGAGCTCTCTTTTCCTCCAGGTAGTGAGGTACCTAGTCAAGTTCGAAGCACGTATTGAGAATGGAGCCGGGTATTCCACCCCCTCATCTGGACGTATTTGATCATGCCCAAATTGGCATCTGAACCGGAAAGGGGAAATAGAACACACAATGTGTGAGGCCAATCAATTGAACACCTGGCTGTCGGGTCATGCTGTAGCTCATCTCAGCTAAGTCAAGCTAGGGGCAACGCCAAACTATGTTGGCTGCAGACCTGTGGCCCATCTAGTTACACCACCATCTCTCATTGGTGAAGTCCACCAGCCGTTGGTGAAAGAAATAAGCTCTGGCCGTGTACTCGGGACAAAGTTCCACCACTTTCAGCTTGTCCATCAGCCAAACCTGGAAAGAGATGAAAAATAAGAGAGATTAAAGAATAGAGAGATGAATGTTGAGAGAAAAGTAAGGAAAGGGCTTTGAGAGAAAATAGAGTGTGAATGTCGAGTGATGTGAGAAATATATATAAGATAGGGTGGGAAACAATACCTAGAGTAGTAGTGGACTCCTCGCAAACCTAGTGGTCTCTCGCTAGTGAAAAGCATCCAAACCCATCAGGGTCTCGGCCAAGGCCAAACCAATGCAACTCTTACCTTCTTTTAGGCGGTAGGTTACTTCAATCAACTTGATATTGACTCTGCCAAAACTAGGGGTAAGAAGATAGTGTGCAAGCATACATAAGCAGAGGGCATGTTGCCGAAAGCCTCGCCAGAGCAGGTCACCTCGGTCACCGATGTCAAAAAATCGGTGAATCAAATTGGGTATATCTAGCTCTCTGTTGTGGGCCAAGGATCGAGCTTCGTGCAAAGTAAGCCCACACATTCATCCCAAGGCTAAGGCATGGCCAAAACGGGGTTAAGTATGGTTTCTTCATCGCACCAGGATTCCATTAGTGCCTAAAATTCTTCAAGAGTTGGTCATATTTCTTGTGCACCGAAGCGAATGACATGCGTAATCAGGTCCCAACATCAGACCGTGGAATGGAGGAATGGAAAACAAAGTCGAGTACGGCTCAACGAAAAAAGTGCATTTATGTCGAAACCCCAGAAATTTACCTTTTCTGTGCCGTCTAAAGTGGCTATCTAATCCATGAGTTTCTCGGCAAGAAATGGCTCCACTTGTGGAAGAAATAGCAGCTAAAATGAAGTTCTAGAGAAGAAATCGCGAATGAGGACCTTTCATAGAAGATAAGGCTGTAATGGAGGCCAACTATCAGCTTTATAGTGGTTCTCCACATTTGTGGCTGGCAGGCCACTTCTCATGCCCGACAACCTCTCTTTTGTGGCCGGCAACCCACTGTCCACTTATGTGCGGGGCAGTGTTGGCAACCTGGTTTTTTTTGTCTTGATCTTTGTGTTGTTTGGTCTTGTTTTGAGGGTGGCAAAACCATCTTTTCTAAAGCCCACTTGAGGGTGACAAAACCTGCATTTTAGCCTACTTGCGAGTAGCAAACCATTTTCAAAACAAACATGCAATGTTTTGTTCCAATTTAGGCGATTTGGTCTATACTTGTTTGCTGTGCATATAACATAGTAATTCTAGGCTAATAACCAGAATAAGAGCATATAATGTTTTCAAAACAAGATATCACGGTTAGTAGAGGCCAATCTTCAGATCGGGCGAGAGGGGGTGCTCATAGCTGACCTTCCCCAATCGTACCCAAGTTCCCGAGCCGAGGCAACTTTGGTGATGACGGACACGTGGCCTTTGGCACCGAGTCAGGGTTTCCTAAATTCCCCCATAAAAAAATATTTAGGTGGCGACTCTGTATCTGGCAAAGCAGTCCATGTTTGGCACTTCTTTCAAAATCTATTTTTTTTCTCAAAACGATTTGCCGGATTTGGACTCTTTGGTTCAGATTAAGAACAGTGACAATTTGAGAGTCCTGAACTGTAGCGAACACAAAACGAACAGAACGGGACTCGTCCGCTCGGGGCGTTCGGGGACGTCTACACTTAGTTGTTCCATACAGACTTCACTGGGGCTGGGTTTGGACTTCTCTTGGCTCACCTACAAACACATGAATGAGCGTGAGCGAAAGCCAGTGAATAATATCAAATAAAGAATATACATTGGAACAATATACGTCAAACGACCTTGGGCCCAATTTACATTTCTACTAATACATACATACATAGACATATGTAAGTTAAGTAACTGCAGTTCCAAACACATCATACGGCCTCGGGCCCAATTCATTAGTGTCAAACTGTTATTCGTGTCAAACTGTCATTCGTGTCAAACTGTTATTCGTGTCAAACTGGCCTTTTAGGCCTCTCAAACTTTCATATCAAACTGGCCTCTGGCCCATTCATGCATGTCAAACTTTCATTTGTGTCAATCGGCCTTCAGCCCAATCATTCATTTCAATTGGCCTTCGGCCCAATCATTCATGTCAATCGGCCTTCAGCCCAATCATTCATGTCAATTGGTTGTCCATAATTCAAACTAGCAAACTTGTAAAGAAATAAGCAATTGGACAATTGACAGACTTCAAAATATCGATATTACTCACAGTGATTGGCTTATGGATTTGCCCTGAATTACTTACATGCATGTAGACGTCCCCGAATGCCCCGGGAGGATGAGTCCCGTTCTGTTCATTTGGGGTTACTACAGTTCGGACTCGACTTGTGTCACGGTTCTTAATCTGAACCAAAGAGTCCAAATCTAGCAAATCATTTTGACAAACAGATTTTTGAAAAAGTAGTGCCAAACATGGACTGCTTTGCCAGATACAGAGTCGCCACCTAAATATTTTTAAAATGGGAAAATTTAGGAAACCCTGACTCGGTGCCGAAGGCCACATGTCTGTCATCACCGGAGTTGTCTCGGCTCGGGAGCTTGGGTACGATCGGGGAAGGTCAGCTATGAGCACCCCCTTTCGCCCGGTCCGAAGACCGGCCTCTACTAACCGTGATATCCAATTTTGAAAACGCTATGTGTTCTTAAACCAATTATTAGCCTAGAATTACTATGTTATGCGCGCAGCAAACAAGTATAGACTAGATTGCCTAATTTGGAAAGAGACATTGCATATCCGTTCGTTTTGAAAATGCTTTGGAATTTGCTACTCGCAAGTAGGCTAAAACACGGATTTCAATGAGTTCTTCCAACTCAAACAATCCAACCTTCACCCACAGGCATTCAAAACAGTTTAACACATAAGCATCTAGCCGCATGGCAAGCATACTGTCATGTTAACATTCACACACATGCGAGATGCTAAAGCGGAAATACTTACATCGTACTCCGTGCCAAAACAAAGAACTTGTTAGCAAACATGCATGATCCAAGTCCATGTTAAGTGCCTAATGCATCGCATACAAAGTGTTGTTAGAATAGGCTCGGCTATCCTAAACATGTCATGTGAAAATGCACAATTATCACGTATTCAGTTTGGGAATTGAAGTATTGATGCAATTAGCGTGATGTACCGAGCCTAATGCATGCAATACAAATGCATGGATGCACACATGCATAGCATGAGGTATGCTAAATTAAACGTGCCCTAATACTAACCATTAAAGCGGGTAAGTAAAAGGGAAGAAAGAAGTGAGGTTGGAAGACATACACACCACCCACACACACTTATTACAAACTTGCCCTCGCTCGGAGGGACCGAATAAATATTACAAATTAATTTACTACGCAAGCTAATTAATATTACAAATTAACTAATTTAATTAACAAATTAAATAAATTAATTAAAACAGGAAAACGCCTCGGGAAGCGCGCCACCATGCATGGGCTGCCTCTGTTTTCCTTCCTTTCCTCCTCTGGAGGCTGTCAAAGCCTCAAGACTGATCCCTTGGACAGAGAGGATCACCACCGGCTGATTGAGATTGCCACCGGCAGTGTGCTATGGCCATCGGCACAAAATTGAATCTGTCGGCAGAGAAATTGTTGCCGGTCGGCAGAGTATTCCTGCAGAACCTGCAACTCACAGCAACAGAGGGCAAGGCAAAGCATGGCAGCACAATTCAAAGCATGTATGCACCAACCATGTCTCTTATCATTGTAATGACTCAAAGGGACATGTTCCTCGGTTCCCGGACCACCAATCACGCATTTCCATGCATGATGGCCTAAAGAACCAAGTATGCAACTTTGATTTCAAATGTATGCAAACCAATCAAACAAAACTCCCAATCCCTATCACCCAAGTCAAGGGACAAGGAATGCATGCAAGATGCAATGCAACCTAGGCATACAAGCTAAGGATGCAACATGGCATGGCAAGGCACTCATGCAAGCATACAAGCATACATATGGCAATGCAAACTAATGCTAAGATGGTCTTATACATGAATTAGGCAGCTCTAATAAGGCCTAAAACAGTGGCCATAATGACCAAAACAATAAGCCAAAACACATGCACACATACATATGATGGAGGGCCTACACTTAGGCACAATTTAAACAACCCTTAAGCACACTTGAAAGGGATAAACAAGAGCAATTAGCATGCAACATAAGCATTGAAATCATGCTAATACAACCCTCAAGGATCATTTAAATGGCATTCAAATGACTTAAAACGAAAGCATGAATAAGCACCAAAACATGGAGCATTGCTACACAAGCTTATGAGGCATTAAAGAGGCATGCAAGGCAATCAAACAAGCATGGGAATAGGACTGAAATGGCATATAGAATGGTCCCAAATCACCAAAACAATGCAAAGATGCCATGCTACACACGCACATACTCAAGGCCAACAAGCCCAAATACAAAGGAGCTATATAATGCATGTTAAAATCAACCCAAACGACTATGGACAGAGCTAAAACATGGCAAGATATGCACAAAATCTTCACAAGACTAAGCCTAAAACATGCTCCAACAAAGGCTAACAACCTAAGGCACATTAAGGCATAAACAAGGCATTACATGGCAACTATGCTAAGCATGCATGGAGTTCCAAAACCAACCTAAGATTATGTTATATTATGGATATATAAGCATGAAAAACAAACCAAACATGCTCAACACACACTCAAGCATAGGCTTCCTTAAGAGGCCAAAACATGCCCTTTTCAAGGACAACAAGGAGAGGGGGTGGCCCTCTCCTTCTTGGGACTTCAAGGCATCATCTTCACCACTGAAATCCCTCAAGATTTCAGTGGTGAAGAGACCTCAACACCAAAATCCCGGAGCTAGCACAAAATGGCTCAAAATGAGGCCTTTTGAGGCCTAAGGGTGGTCAACAACCCTCAAACAACAAAACACTCTTAATAAACAATAAAGAGGGCCTAAAAACAGAACTTTTTTATGTTATACAATAATCACAAAAACAGCTCTAAGATAGGTATAAAATCAATACAAAAATGGGGGAAAAAGGGACTAGAATCTCACCCTTGAAGACCCCTTCACAAATGGTGCTCCAATGACCTCCTTTGGCTCCAAACCAGTCAAGAAACTCAAGAACAAGCCCTTAGAACCCTAGTTTCAAGAGGAAGGTGAAACACTAGGTGTTTGTGTGCAATAGTAAGACACAAAGCACCTAGTGAACAAAAGAGAGGGAAAGAGAGATAGAGTGTGTATCTAACTCTAACCCTAGAACTCAAACCCTAACAATGGCTGTTCTTGCTCTCAAAAAATCCTAAGTCTTCTAACCAAGCCTCTTTTTTTGCCTTAGAGAGAGCCTCTCTCTATATTGTCTTGTAAAGCTTACAAGACAAGCTTTGCAAGAGGGAGATCCCTCCATACACGTGTATGGAGGGGAGCAAAAGCAAGACAGCTGTCTAAAAATATCTGCAAAAGCAGATGAACAGCAATCGGCCGGCCAAAAATGCCATCTTGGCCAAAAAGAGTGCCGGTCGGCAACAAATAATGCTGACCGGCAACAAATAGTGCCGGCCGGCAAACTACATTGCCGGTGGCAGCAAACACCAACCGGTGGCCTCTAGCCACTGCCGGTGGTGGGTGGGGATGGTCTACAAGCCCCACCCTGCCTCTCAAGGGCAAAACAAAAGTGTTTGGTGCAAAACCAGACACTAAACGGTCGAGTTCAGGGATCCTGAAGCAAGGCGCGCGAGCCGAGACTTCCGGGAACTCCAAACGAACACAAACATGGATAATCACCGAGTGTTCAAACGGTGACGTCCAGGTCTTGAGGACGGTCAAAAATGGGGTGTCTACAGTTGCCCCTCTTTGACAGAACTCGAAAGTCATAACAATGACGGGAGTGAATGTCAAAGCCCAGAGACGACCCATTTTTGACAAGGCCGAAGACTTAGACAAACATGCAAGACAAACAAGGTATGCGCCCGAAGGCAGGGGCAAAATGCAAGACAATGCACAGAGCCGAGCATAACTTATGATCATGCAAAGAAAGCTGTAATGAAGCAAACATGCGACAGTTTTAAGCTAGCATACCAAACTACACTACAATGCAGAAAGGATGTAAGAGAATTATGGAATTCTCAATACGTCTCACTCGGAGGATACAATACCTGTGCGGCTCGTCTGGTTGCACCAGCTTCAAATGAACCGTACATACAATATCGTGCCTGCAAAGAAAGCAACTTAACAGGTACAAAATCGTTAGCAACATGCATGACAATGCAAAATGGATGCAAGACGATATGCAATATATACAAAACAATGTATAAACAATGCAAATGAAGATGCAATGTATTTGAGACAATGCAAGCTACATGCAAAGCATTTGGATCGTGATCCAATCACGAACGGTTCGAAACCACACCTATGTCAAATAGATTGATGGAGGTAACAAGTCTGTCTACCATAGAACGGTCAACTGAACTATGAGTATTGTAGACAGACGCAAGAACAAGTATTGGGTGGAATTGACATAAGTGGGGAAACGACCCGCTGGAGAAAAGACTACGATCCTAATGCCGGATGCAAAAATTACACTACAATGTAATGGATGGATATGGCACGCAGGCCAAACCAAATCTTGCCTAGGAAAGGCATGGACACATACGAGCCATGTGTAACACAGAAAAGGTGCCGCAACCCTCAACCAACATATCAGCGTGGAATCGGCGCGATACACATGCAGAACTGTGTTTTAACATGAAAAGTAAGGGCACATACCAGACCAAGCTCAACCTGGAAAGGCGCAAGACATAAGCGGAAGGTGATGCAATGAATACATGCAAGCTACAATGCAATATTTACAAATATGCAATGGAGTGGATATTTACAACATGCATGACAATGCAATGCAATGCGACCTACTGGGGAAAATGCAATGGATGCATGTGAGCTACAATGGAAATGCATGACAATGCACTATGATGCAATGACTATGATTGCAACTTTCCCTATCTTACCAACAGGGTGATATACTAGGTTGGTTCAGTATCCAGAACTGAGGCATAGACATGCAGTATACAGATTTCAAGCCGAGGGTAAACCCCTGGGTATTTAAACCAGACTTTAGTCTCGGAACTCCCGAACCTTTGCGTTCTAGGCATAAGCCGTTCGAACTCTAGTTTCCACCGTCCCAGTTGGTCTTCTAGGAACTCATCGCAAGCACAGACAGGTGGCTTTACCAAACCACCGAAATTCGTTCGGGCACGACAAACACCGAAGGAGTTGCACCTTCAGAGGATTTAAGGTCTCCTAGACCGGAATGCAAAATGTATGCATGACAATGCATGTTTTTGTTTGTTTGTTTTTTTTTGAAATGCAAATGATGTATGAAATGCATGTTGCATGGAATGCGCGACAACACGCGGCTTAAGATATGTACAAAGCAATAGTGTGTACACCAATGCATTAAAGGTCTTGCACCTTCCAAGGATTTAAGGTCTCCTAGACCGTACGTGTTTAAGGTCTCACCAGACCATGCGTGTTTAAGGTCTCGCCAGACCACGGGGGTATTTACAAGACGCGTGACAATGCGTTGAAGGTTTCGCACCTCCAAAGGATTTAAGGTCTCCTAGACCGTGCGTGTTTAAGGTCTCGCCAGACCGCTAAATACCTGTCCGGTTCGTCTGGTCGCTCCAGCCTCAAATGAACTGTACATACAATATCGTTCCTGAAAAGAAAACAAACTTAACAGGTACAATATTGTTAGCAATATGCATGACAATGCAAGAATGAGGCACGCATGCCGTATGGAATGTAAGTTGATGCAAATGGACTTATATGCCAAATAAAAAAAAAACGTGCACATCAATGCACCGGAGGTTTCGCACCTCCCAAGGATTTAAGGTCTCCTAGACCGTACGTGTTTAAGGTCTCGCCTGACCGCGTATTGCACGATGGTATGATGCGCAAAATAGCGCTATGCGTTAGGCAACGCGAGTGCACAGGACAGTGCGATGGAATGCATGCAAAATGCAATGAGATGCGCAAAATAGCGCGAAATAGATACATGCAAGATGCAAGTGAGGTGCACAAAACAGTGCGATGCGCAAAACAGCGCGATTGAAATACAATGCACAAAACAGCGCGACAATTTTGAAATGCACAAAACAGTGCGATGCGCAAAACAGCGCGAACAATTTCGAAATGCACAAAACAGTGCGATGCGCAAAACAGTGCGATTGAAATACAATGCACAAAACAGCGCGACAATTTTGAAATGCACAAAACAGTGCGATGCGCATAACAGCGCGAACAATTTTGAAATGCACAAAACAGTGCGATGCGCAGAATAGCGCGCGGTTTGAAATGCACAAAACAGTGCGATGCGCAGAACAGCGCGAACAATTTCGAAATGCACAAAACAATGCAATGCGCAGAACAGCGCGAGGTTTGAAATGCACAAAACAATGCGATGACAAGTGTGACACGCATGCCACACGAAATGTAAATGGGCTTAAATGCGCAATAACGCACGTATTCCAGAATGCATGGCGATGCATGGAATGGAAATGCAATGATGATGCATGAGAAATGTGCACGACAATGCAAAGGGGTGCGTGTTGTAACGCATGTAACACGTGCATAACAATGCAAATGTGTGGCGCGCGACAGCGCGATGCAATGCACAGAAGTAGTGTGATGAACTTGTGCAACACACACATGGGGTAACTTTGAATTTAAAAGGATACAAAAAGGATACACCTTGCACGAATTCGAGCGCCACGCACTGAAGGCACGGTCTGCGGTCAGAACGGAGGCCGGTTGAGCGTCGGAGATGCACTTTCTTGCACTTTCTTGAGCTATGAAGACCAAAAACAACTCAAATGGCCTAAACAAGGCTGTGGGAACCCCACCGGCCGAAAGATGAGGCCACCGGCTGGCCATCGGCACAAAAACAATTCTATCGGCACAAAAAAGTGCCGGCCGGCACAAAACATTGCCGACCGGCAAACAGTTGCTGGTGCGGGGCAGTTTTGACTTTTCACCTTGGGTGTTATAAAATAGGGTTTGAAAACCCTATTCCTCACTTCTCCACCGCCGAAAACCTTCACACTCTCTCTCTAGAGTGTTTTTCCTTCCCCGTTTCTCCGTTTCTTCGCGTTCTACGCCCGTTTCGTCGTCGGATTCGCGTTTCTCTTCGCGTTTCGGACGTTTTCAACTGATCACATTTTCGTTTCGGTGCCTCGTTTGGCGTTCTCGCCTTTTCGGGGTTTGTTCCCTTCACTTTCCTCTTCATTTCCGTGCCTTTTCACATTCCGGCCTTCCCAGCCATTTCCGACCTTCTCGGGAGTTGACTTTCCGGTTGACTCTTCGTATTCCGACCCGGTTTTCCTTTTCCGGGCCATTTTCACATCATTCTCTATATGGCGGACGACATTCCACGTGGCGGGACTCCCCCGGACCACGAGATGGATCCCGGGGTCGAGCTCTTACCACTGAGCGAGCGCTCGTTCGACCCGGCGACCTACCAGCCGGCGATCCATGTTCTGCCCCCAGACGGCCTGCGTCAGTTCCGGAGCTTTGAGAGGCATGTGGCGCCTGAGCTACTGCTGCGTGAGCCTACCTTCCACCTTTCATTCGGCACTTCCAAGGTAACTCCCTTCTTTCTGCTTTACTTTCTGCAATGTAGGATACAAAACTGCAATAGTTAGTTGTATTCTCTAACTGCTGAAATCTGATACGCCATAGACCGTAGTTGACTGTAAACATACATACAACTGATATCTGTTTGAGACTGACACATGCACACACACTGCACTAGCCCTGAATCACCCAAACACACGGCACACACTGTATTTCACTGCATACACATTGGCACCCAGTATTTGTCTGAATCTGTCAAACTTGCACACATGCCACATCTGTTCTGAAACACCCAAACACGCTGACACAGCACACGTATTTCACTGCAAGCACACCGGCACCCGGTATTTGCCTGAATCTGACAAACTTGCATACATGCCATATCTGTCCTTTCAAAACTGCATTTTGAATGTTGTCTTGCAATTGTCATTTTCTGTTTGCAGGAGGGTTCCCATACCATTCGCGGGTATGGGAATACTGGTGCACAGGAGTGGTATGATGAGCTCCCTGATGCGGTCCAACGCATCGTGGACCGGGCGGGCTTCGGCACCTTCTGCCGAGGGCTCTCTAGGTTGTCCACATGCAGACCTCTTCTTGCTGCTTTGGCGGAGAGGTGGTTGGACACCACCGATTCTTTCCACTTTTCTGCTGCAGGGGACATGACGATGACCCCTTATGACTTCTCGATGCTCACAGGCATCGGGGTAGGGGGTGATCCGATCCCCTTCGACACCGACATGGATGAGTGGACCGCCGCTCAGGTCCATCTACTGGGGGAGGCCCCACCACTAGCTCGTCCAGGTTTCGTCCGATACTCCTGGTTCGAGGTCCAGTTTCGGGTCCAGCCCGCATTGGAGGAGGAGGCGTAGATGACCCCGGAGGACGAAGAGAGGTATGCTCGCGGCTTCCTCATGTTCCTGTTCAGGACTACCATCTTCGCCGACCGGGCGAACACCGTGCCTCTCTGTCTTCTCAGCGCACTGGTGGACGTCTGGGACATCTTGCACTATGACTGGGGTGGCGCTGCTCTGGCCACTCTCTATGGGTACATGAGCTCGGCTTCTCGCGGCAGCGGCCAGCTCCTCGGAGGCTACTGGCGGGCTTGGGAGGTATACTTCTTCTCCGCTTTTCATTTCTGTCCGATATTCTCTGTACTCTGTACACTGCACCCACTGTAATCTGCTTTACACTCGCTGTATACTGTACACACGACACACACATACATTCTGTTTTACACTGACTGTACACTGCTCACACTATACACTGCACATAATACACTGCACAACACACGGCTCTGCCATTTCTGCTTCATTCTGTGTATCCTGCTTTATCTGATGGTCATACTGACATCTATTTTGCAGCTGTGGGTTTACGCCTACTTCCCTAGGCTTGCACCCGTACCAGTCGCGGAGCCTCCTCTGGCTGTCCCGTTCTCGAGTCGCTTCGACGGGAGATGCACCCGGCGACCACGGGAGACATTCGGCTTCTTCTGCCGATATTTTGACACCATCACCCCGGCCGAGGTATGTTTTATTTTCAGTTTATTTAGCTTCGCTTTCCCACTGCATATTTCAATAACAGTAGATAACAAACTGTCTGTCACTTTCAGATCACTTGGCGGCCATGGGCTTCTTTGCCGTCGGCGATGCGGGGTCGGTTCCCTGGTGCTGAGGAGACCTCGCGTTTTCGGATCTTGCTAGAGGGCCCGGTCTGTCGGGCTTGGTACCTGGGGGAGCGTTTTCTACGCCAGACCCATGGGTTACCTAAGCAGATAGTCCCGGCTCACCCTCCTGCAGAGATGAGGGAGACCGAGGGGCTTACCACTGAGCAGCTGGATGATTACTCCATCGGCTGGGAGGAGGCCGGCTTCCGAGGCACCGGCGACTATCAGGAGTACGTGCGGACGTACCTGATGCGCCCCCTGAGTGGTCGTCGAGCAGAGGGGGCCAGGCCTGTAGCATCGGCGGCTGGGGCCAGAGCGGGAGCAGGGGTTGGATCTTCGAGGAGGGCCCGGGTCCGTGGTAGGGGTGGAGCGCAGGGAGGACGAGGAGCTGGCTGGCCTGCCCTGCCTGCTGTACTGACTTTCCAGGGGCAGGGTGGGTCGACCTATCAGATCCCCTTCGCCCCTGCACCGGCTGGTCATGAGTTCATTGACGTCCCCGACTTACCGCCGGTATGTTCTACTGCATTTTGTACAGTCATTCATCTCAGTTTACTTGATATTCCACAGAATATTGATGCATCTGATACTTTTGCAGGCTTCTTCTGGGTACACCCGTCAGTCGTTGGCGATGAATGCCTCGATGATGGGGATGCTCCAGCGGACTTTTGACCTCCTAGCCGTCTACAGCATATCGGTATGTCCTTCTGACACTGGCCTGAAACCATTCATATACTGACTTGCATAATCTGATGCACGGCATCAACACCCGATACACTGATCTCACAGTATCTGACACACTGTATACACTGCATTCTGCACCGTACTCTGTACTGATAAACTGCTCACGGCGTTCTTACACTGTACTCATACACTGCATTCTGCACTGTTAAACTGCTCACGGCATTCATACACTGTACTCACACACTGCATTCTGCACTGTTAAACTGCTCACGGCATTCATACACTGTACTCACACACTGCATTCTGCACTGATAAACTGCTCACGGCATTCATACACTGTACTCACACACTGCATTCTGCACTGTTAAACTGCTCACGGCATTCATACACTGTACTCACACACTACATTCTACACTGATAAACTACTCATGGCATACTGATGCATTTCCCTTTTGTATACTCTTTCAGCCTCCTTTCTAGATTCCCATGGCGGGAGGTGCTCCAGCTAGACCTTCTGTCCCTGCCCGGGGGAGAGATGAGGAGGGCCGGATATTTCCCCGTACCAGGGGAGGACGTACTCACGTCAGGAGTAGCTCGCGAGCTCCAGTCCCGGATGATGACGACGACGAGAAGTCAGAGGCGGAGGCCGAGGCGGAGTCCGAGTCATCGGAGGAGGAGACCGGAGGCGGTTCTAGCTCGGGCTCTGACGACGACGCTGATGATGCTCCTGGACCCTCGTCCAGGAAGAGGACCAGGACGGACTGACAGCCCTTGGAGTGCTCGGCAGAGATGCGGATTTTTGTTGTCTTTCTCTTTCTTGTACTTTTCTTTTTGTTGGTAGATAGATTACCTTGTACTGCCGCAGGCAGATTTTTGTTTCCAAAACTTGTACATTCGAAAAGATAATGAAATGAAACGGACTTTTTATCTGAAAAAGTGTTTACATTTACACATTTCATGCATTGCATCGCATCTCATCATGTTACACCTCAATGTAAATGAAATTGATTGGTTATCTGAAAATTGAACACTTGCACTGTAATAATCAGATAACTAAAACAGCCAACAGCAAAATAACCCAAGCAGCCCACTGCCTGATTCTGGACACACAGCCCTTGCTCTACTGGGGATTAATCTGCATACAGCTCATAACACAACATTCGATTCATTCTGCACACGGCGATTCTCAAACAAACAGCCCAATTCGACAGGACGGACCTCAAAGATGGAACCGGTTGGAGTCGAAACACGTTCAAATGTAGAGAATGGCACAGCATTCTGAGCATAAATGATTTTTGAAATCGAATGAGGGTTTTTCAAACCGGGATATCGAGCCTACAACTGAACACAGCGGGGAGGACTCAAATATAAAGGTACACGACCTAAACACAACGAGACACGCTCGAAAAAGACCTAAAACAAAGGTGGAGATATACAAAACAAAAGACACGACATACAGACGCGTTAGCGAAGATGGGGGACCTCGGACCACAAGGAGCCAATTTCTCTAGGCAGTGTTTCCCGCCCTGTCTGATTTGTGATTCTCACATCACTCGGCTCTCGAGCTCGGATTTTTTTCTCAAAACCCTTTTCCTCACTTTTCTCTCAACTTACACCTCTCTATTCTTCATTCTCTCATTTTTCATCCCTCCCCGGGGTGATTGATGGATAAATAGAAAGGTGTGGGTTCATGCTCAACACCGTTAGCTCACGGCTATTTCTTCCGGCAGGTAGAGCGCTCTTCTGGTAAGTACGTCGATGACGGGGGAAAGACAGAACGCCTGGCTCAACTGTGCCCCTAGTTCATCATTTTAACCATTCCTTGTTTTTGCTTTTTACTAAAACAGTTTTGATCAAAATGAGAGTCGGATTAACATACTTGTTCGATTTTTGACTTGAAAACCGTGCAAGTCAGGCAGCAAGCACTGGAAATTTTCCTTTTTTGGGTCCAAGACAATGGTTCGATTTTGGAAAATGGAATAGTTTTCGAGAAAATAGTCAACTTCAGTAAAAATTTTCAAAAACTATTTTTCAAACAGCTGATGCTCAACAAGCATAGAACTTACCCTTCGAGATGCGCAACCTCGGATCGGAGGCAATGGAAAATTGCCCCTGGTTTAAAGGGGGTGGGAGGCAACGGAAAGTTGCCCCTAGTTTAGGATGGTGCCGCAGCAATCTGCAGACAGTCTTCATTGGCGGTGGTCGAGCTCTTGGACACAGCGATGACGAAGACGGTCACAACATATATATGGACACAATCACCTTGAAGGGTGTTGGCCACTGGACTTTGGGGATGAAATCGAAACCAATGCATGGACTGAGACGCTATGAAAGCGTTGGGGGCTGGACTTCATGATGAAGTTGCCTACGTATCCCAAACATGGGAATCAAGCCTTACGTAGTTCCGGTTAAGGTCCACTCGGGTATTTTAACCTTCACTTTGTTTGGCTCTCATTTTTGCCAAGGCGCCCAATGCGGGTTTTCGACCTTGCGAGCTTCTTTTCATTTTCTATTTCTTGTTTCATTTCTTTTTTCAATTTTCTTTTTTTTTTTCTTTTCTTTTCTTCTTTCTTTTTTGTATTTTTCTCTTGCTCTAACTTTTGCCTGGGCCGCCCTTCCGGGTTTTCGGCCCAGCGAGCCTCTCAAAGGGTAAAAGTGTAGCAAGTCCATGCCAAATGGTTTTTTTTGGAATTGAAGCCTCTCTGTGTCCAGGAGAATGGCTGTTGCACTGATTTGCAGAAGAATCCATCACGGTTGCTCCACGAGCTTCTTCCGGCGAGATCCACTTCTTCTGATTTGGCTTTTGGTGCCTCTTGCTCGAGGGCTACTTCAAAACTGGCCACACGGGCCTTTCATGGCGTTTGTCCGTTGAACTTTCTGAATGTTCTGAACGGGTTCAAAGTCGGAGAACAAGTAGATTAAATCTTGAGGCTGAGAGCGATCCTAGGCTGCGCAATCTCAAGAGCGATTCCACACAGGTCTTCGCAGGGCCGCATAAAAACATTTGTTTTTTAAAGTTTTTAAGAAAGCGACGAATCGCTCGCGCCGAAGATAGTGTGGGACCAATTTGGATCAGGCCAGGATCCTTCTCAGTACTTACGCCGACAAGCATGGTTTTATTCATAAAAAAAGGCTTAGCACGCCTCTCTTTCTCTCAAAATGATCAAAATTTCGCAAAAGCCGAGGAATTCCTTCCTCTTCGTTTTCATCACCGCAGTGTTCAAAAAGGTTTGTTTTTTGGAAAACTTAGGTTAATGCAATGAGTTTGGCGCGCAGGAGAGCAGGCAAGATGTACTGTCAGCCCGATCAAATTCTCTGGCACTTATGCTGAAAGCAATCATGAAGTTTGAGATAGCAACAGCTGTTTCAATCGGCTCTGTTGGTGCAACTGGCCCCTTGGCAGAAACAGACTCAAAACAAAAATAGATAATAATTACAAAACAAAATGGTGTTCGGGGCGACATCCCCAGAATCACCTGGTATTATATACAACGGGGACTGACCCGATACAACCAGACAGACCCTTAAGCAAAAAAGACTGACTCAAGACAAAGAGACAGGCTCAAAACAAAAGACTGACTTGATATCCAAGCCAGGATTTACAAAACTCGGTCTCACCGATGCTCAAAAAAAAAAATGCGTGCCAGACGCTTCACTCAAAATGTATCAAATGTTGCCCGTAGGGGGTTCACTTTACATACTCGCAATATCTGAGCCCTCGAAATCCAACAACTGAGTGGTGACGGGCTTGCCTGAGGTAGGTGGTAGGATAACCTTGTTATCAATCAAATCCTGCACTTCATGACGAATGCGGGAACATCCATCGGTACTATGACCGGACTGTTGATGGTACGCGCAGTACAAGGTAGCATCATGAGTGGTGGGGAGATTCTTCAGGAGTGGCCGGGGCTCCAAAGGCTTAAGATGCCCATTCTTCGCCAATATTAGCAATGCCCTAGACAAAGGCATGTGGAGGTCGTGAAAGACCCTGCGCCCTCGGGGCAGGTACTTTGCAGTTTGAGGATTCTTGCCAGATGCGCTGGCGAAAGGATCAGCTGGCGCTGCCTTGGCTTTTTGAACCTTTCCCGGTGTAGGGTTGGGAACTACAGGGATTGTCTGGGCATGACGGGGCCCATCCCGGTTTTCTGCCTGGCTTGAACTGCCTTTGATTGGAGCGGGGAAATTGTCATCTACAGCTTTGGTCACTATTGCAGATGTTTGTTGCTTGTTCATTCCTCTGACTTTCAGAGCCTCGATTGCCTACAGCAGTTGTTCAATAGGGTCGGCGTCTACCTTTGCCTTGTCCTTTCCCCTGCCTCAGCCTGATCAAGGGTCTGGGTTGGTGCTGGCATGTCGTGGCTATAGCCGGAAGCCACCTCTGGCTGGCTGAGCTCTATCACAATCCGCCCCAGTAGCGGGGGCTCCTGTGGTACGAAATTCCCGGCATACGGCGCCGCTGGCGGTGAAGTCGACATTCCATAGGCCAGATCGGCCACGGACCTCTGGAGATCGCCTATCATCCCCATCAATTCGAAGGTGGTGGGCTCACGAGCCTGGTATAACTGGGGAGCCCAGACTGGGTGCACAACGGGCATCCTGGACGGGTGTGACATACTGATGTTGGCCTCACTCTGCGGAGCGGTTCCCTGCTCCAATGCAGCCGTCATAACCACAATTTCTTCTGAACTTTGTGTCGCCATAAATCTTGCCTCAGCAAAGGGGAGACACTGGCTATTCTGTATCAACTCTGCAACTCTCTGAACTGAAAGAAAAACAGACAGCATTTCAGCCCAAACTGATCAAACACGGGTGTAGCCAAACAACTGTACTCTACTGCTGATCACTGTTCCCAGATTTCTGTTCCCAAAATACGGAATCTGATACCCGCGGATAACTGATTCTTGATAACTGATTCTCAACAATACTGATTCTGGCGCCTTCGGGCCTGATACTCAAACTCGCAAACTGGTATATGCGTTCCTGTAGAGATACACTCTAAAAGCACATAGCAAGTAAAAGAGAGCTCAAAACACCCCTATGTTGGGGTAGGGTTTCCCTGTCCTATTTTGTCAGGAACTAGGGTTTCACTACGCACACAGCGGCTTCAAACAACTTAGCATCGGGTAAGCAACCTGTCCTAGTTTGGAATGGTCACTATGGATTCCGAATATGCACTAGGTCGAATGGTCAAAAAGGGTGCCCCGGTAAAAAACCGGGGTTTGTGTTCCCATACTGTCAGAGCCCATAGCCGGTCAGCCTTACGGACATGCCTTGACAAGACAAGCCTCCAGCAAACCGTTCAGGAATGGCAGATGGCAAACACTGTGTTCCTAGGCGCACCAATGCACATGCAATGCAAAGAAACATATAAATGAGATCAAAACAGGATATCACGAGTTCGAGTCAAGTTCTCTAAATCCCCAGCAGAGTCGCCAGAAACTGTAGACGTCCCCGAACGCCCCGGGAGGATGAGTCCCGTTCTGTTCATTTGGGGTTACTACAGTTCGGACTCGACTTGTGTCACGGTTCTTAATCTGAACCAAAGAGTCCAAATCTGGCAAATCGTTTTGACAAACAGATTTTTGAAAAAGTAGTGCCAAACATGGACTGCTTTGCCAGATACAGAGTCGCCACCTAAATATTTTTAAAATGGGAAAATTTAGGAAACCCTGACTCGGTGCCGAAGGCCACATGTCTGTCATCACCGGAGTTGTCTCGGCTCGGGAGCTTGGGTACGATCGGGGAAGGTCAGCTATGAGCACCCCCTTTCGCCCGGTCCGAAGACCGGCCTCTACTAACCGTGATATCCAATTTTGAAAACGCTATGTGTTCTTAAACCAATTATTAGCCTAGAATTACTATGTTATGCGCGCAGCAAACAAGTATAGACTAGATTGCCTAATTTGGAAAGAGACATTGCATATCCGTTCGTTTTGAAAATGCTTTGGAATTTGCTACTCGCAAGTAGGCTAAAACACGGATTTCAATGAGTTCTTCCAACTCAAACAATCCAACCTTCACCCACAGGCATTCAAAACAGTTTAACACATAAGCATCTAGCCGCATGGCAAGCATACTGTCATGTTAACATTCACACACACGCGAGATGCTAAAGCGGAAATACTTACATCGTACTCCGTGCCAAAACAAAGAACTTGTTAGCAAACATGCATGATCCAAGTCCATGTTAAGTGCCTAATGCATCGCATACAAAGTGTTGTTAGAATAGGCTCGGCTATCCTAAACATGTCATGTGAAAATGCACAATTATCACGTATTCAGTTTGGGAATTGAAGTATTGATGCAATTAGCGTGATGTACCGAGCCTAATGCATGCAATACAAATGCATGGATGCACACATGCATAGCATGAGGTATGCTAAATTAAACGTGCCCTAATACTAACCATTAAAGCGGGTAAATAAAAGGGAAGAAAGAAGTGAGGTTGGAAGACATACACACCACCCACACACACTTATTACAGACTTGCCCTCGCTCGGAGGGACCGAATAAATATTACAAATTAATTTACTACGCAAGCTAATTAATATTACAAATTAACTAATTTAATTAACAAATTAAATAAATTAATTAAAACAGGAAAACGCCTCGGGAAGCGCGCCACCATGCATGGGCTGCCTCTGTTTTCCTTCCTTTCCTCCTCTGGAGGCTGTCAAAGCCTCAGGACTGATCCCTTGGACAGAGAGGATCACCACCGGCTGATTGAGATTGCCACCGGCAGTGTGGTATGGCCATCGGCACAAAATTGAATCTGTCGGCAGAGAAATTGTTGCCGGTCGGCACATTACACTGCCGGTCGGCAGAGTATTCCTGCAGAACCTGCAACTCAAAGCAACAGAGGGCAAGGCAAAGCATGGCAGCACAATTCAAAGCATGTATGCACCAACCATGTCTCTTATCATTGTAATGACTCAAAGGGACATGTTCCTCGGTTCCCGGACCACCAATCACGCATTTCCATGGATGATGGCCCAAAGAACCAAGTATGCAACTTTGATTTCAAATGTATGCAAACCAATCAAACAAAACTCCCAATCCCTATCACCCAAGTCAAGGGACAAGGAATGCATGCAAGATGCAATGCAACCTAGGCATACAAGCTAAGGATGCAACATGGCATGGCAAGGCACTCATGCAAGCATACAAGCATACATATGGCAATGCAAACTAATGCTAAGATGGTCTTATACATGAATTAGGCACCTCTAATAAGGCCTAAAACAGTGGCCATAATGACCAAAACAAGAAGCCAAAACACATGCACACATACATATGATGGAAGGCCTACACTTAGGCACAATTTAAACAACCCTTAAGCACACTTGAAAGGGATAAACAAGAGCAATTAGCATGCAACATAAGCATTCAAATCATGCTAATACAACCCTCAAGGATCATTTAAATGGCATTCAAATGACTTAAAACGAAAGCATGAATAAGCACCAAAACATGGAGCATTGCTACACAAGCTTATGAGGCATTAAAGAGGCATGCAAGGCAATCAAACAAGCATGGGAATGGGACTGAAATGGCATATAGAATGGTCCCAAATCACCAAAACAATGCAAAGATGCCATGCTACACACGCACATACTCAAGGCCAACAAGCCCAAATACAAAGGAGCTATATAATGCATGTTAAAATCAACCCAAACGACTATGGACAGAGCTAAAACATGGCAAGATATGCACAAAATCTTCACAAGACTAAGCCTAAAACATGCTCCAACAAAGGCTAACAACCTAAGGCACATTAAGGCATAAACAAGGCATTACATGGCAACTATGCTAAGCATGCATGGAGTTCCAAAACCAACCTAAGATTATGTTATATTATGGATATATAAGCATGAAAAACAAACCAAACATGCTCAACACACACTCAAGCATAGGCTTCCTTAAGAGGCCAAAACATGCCCTTTTCAAGGACAACAAGGAGAGGGGGTGGCCCTCTCCTTCTTGGGACTTCAAGGCATCATCTTCACCACTGAAATCCCTCAAGATTTCAGTGGTGAAGAGACCTCAACACTAAAATCCCGGAGCTAGCACAAAATGGCTCAAAATGAGGCCTTTTGAGGCCTAAGGGTGGTCAACAACCCTCAAACAACAAAACACTCTTAATAAACAATAAAGAGGGCCTAAAAACAGAACTTTTTTATGTTATACAATAATCACAAAAACAGCTCTAAGATAGGTATAAAATCAATGCAAAAATGGGGGAAAAAGGGACTAGAATCTCACCCTTGAAGACCCCTTCACAAATGGTGCTCCAATGACCTCCTTTGGCTCCAAACCAGTCAAGAAACTCAAGAACAAGCCCTTAGAACCCTAGTTTCAAGAGGAAGGTGAAACACTAGGTGTTTGTGTGCAATAGTAAGACACAAAGCACCTAGTGAACAAAAGAGATGGAAAGAGAGATAGAGTGTGTATCTAACTCTAACCCTAGAACTCAAACCCTAACAATGGCTGTTCTTGCTCTCAAAAAATCCTAAGTCTTCTAACCAAGCCTCTTTTTTTTCCTTAGAGAGAGCCTCTCTCTATATTGTCTTGTAAAGCTTACAAGACAAGCTTTGCAAGAGGGAGATCCCTCCACACACGTGTATGGAGGGGAGCAAAAGCAAGACAGCTGTCTAAAAATATCTGCAAAAGCAGATGAACAGCAATCGGCCGGCCAAAAATGCCATCTTGGCCAAAAAGAGTGCCGGTCGGCAACAAATAATGCTGACCGGCAACAAATAGTGCCGGCCGGCAAACTACATTGCCGGTGGCAGCAAACACCAGCCGATGGCCTCTAGCCACTGCCGGTGGTGGGTGGGGATGGTCTACAAGCCCCACCCTGCCTCTCAAGGGCAAAACAAAAGTGTTTGGTGCAAAACCAGACACTAAACGGTCGAGTTCGGGGATCCTGAAGCAAGGCGCGCGAGCCGAGACTTCCGGGAACTCCAAACGAACACAAACATGGATAATCACCGAGTGTTCAAACGGTGACGTCCAGGTCTTGAGGACGGTCAAAAATGGGGTGTCTACAATGCATGCCTCAAATTAACCCAAACTCATCACCAACACATTAAATTCAAACATGCAAAGCTTCCACTTTCATGATCTATTCTTGCATGTGAGAAATACACATTATTCACAACTTATTTGGTGAAGAAATGGTCATACACATGGATTTCAATCAAACTTCAACATAGATTACACAAATTAGGCTCAAACATAGAAATCCATAGCAACTCTCTACATGCATGTGTTCTATGACTTCAAATTCAACAAATTCAACTCAATTTCCTTATAATCAAACTAATTCATGTTCTTGGCCATTAATCAAACTTGAATCTACAAATTCCAAACAAAATCCATGAGATACTCACCTGGGAGTCTTGATTCTCACAATCTATAACAAATTCTTGGGAAATCTTCAAGGTTTCCAAGCCTTGAGCCAAAATTGCACAATCTCTCCCCTTTTCTCTCACTATGGCGGGCCCTCTCTCTCTCACAATTGTATAACTCAGATTTTTGAGTTCAAAAAAGTTAAAGGAGAGTGTAGTGCCTTCATACAACAAGCCCCACTAACATTTATTTAATACTAATAAATAATTGGGCTCTAATTCATTAGTTTAATCAATTTAATCTGGTCTGAATCAATTTTTCAATTAAACTTCACCATAGGCTCTAAAAATTATGCCAATCACAATGACGCAATCAATTTCGGGTTCTATGGCCGATAAGGCCTTCAATTAAATTTCCAAAACAGATAATCAAACAGATATTCCTATGGTGAACAGGTAGAAATTCAAAACCACATATATTCATGTAAATGGCACTCAAAATCATATCAAACACATAATCATATGCATAAGGAGGATGAATTAGCATGATACAGAACAGGGGTATCACACTCAAGAGCTCAAACTAGGTTCAAAGTTACCTCAGCTCAAAGATGGTAAGGTTTAGTTTAGAGTGTATAGGCAAAAGCTTGCAAAAAGCTAAGAAATTGCAAGAGAGAGAAAGAGAATTGTAGAGAGAGAGAGAGAATTTTTGCTCTAAAACATCCAACCTTGAAAATGGAAGAAGAGGTCTCCTATATATAGAAAACCATGAAACTCCCTCAGAAATATCAATGCATATATGTGTAAGAAGGTGCATGCATCTATACCAATAGCTGGCATAACTGGCAGAAAAATATTTACAAAACACACTTGTGGCCAGCAACCAAAAGAATTGGCTGGCAGCCAATAGAAGGGGCCGGCAAGCTACAAGAGGTTGAAGGCTTGAAAATCTTTGGGTTTGGTCGAAAAATAAAGCAACAGGTGTGTAGGGTTTGAAGGCTCAAAACTATGGTATTCCGCTAAGGACTCCGAGCACTTAGCAAGCATATACACTCATCATTGGGTGTGCAAGTAGCGAATTCCAAGTCGTAAGGACGGTCAAAATGGGGTGTCTACAGTTGTCCCTCTTTGACAGAAGTTGGAGTCATGAAATGATGTGAGTGAATGTCAAAGCCCGAAGATGACCTATTTTGACAAGGCCGTAAGACTTGGACAAACAATCAAGACAACAATAAGATGGTTGCACTCGCAAGCTGCCTACGTATCCCTTTGCAAGAAATCAAACCAACGTAGTTCTGGGACAAGATGCAAATGATATGCATGAAGAAAACTTTGAAACCTGGACTCCCACGCTTCGCGAAGCTAGCTATTTTGAAAACTCATGATCATACAAGATGATGCAATAAGCGATAACAGAATGCAACAAGAAATAACAAGATAACAACGTATGAATAAACAGCTTCAAGCTTAAAACCAACACAGGTTCCATGCAAAAAGATCTAAAACACACTCTGACCGTGTCAAAATGTAGGACGAAGAAAGAAAACACAACTCAGGGTTGCGTTCCACGCATCTTGAGAAATTGAGAAACGAAAATCGATTGGGGTCACATTTCACACATCCTGAGATGAAAACAGCTCATGGTCGCGTTTCACACATCCTGAGATAAAAGCAAAACTGCTCAAGGTTGCGTTTCACGCATCCTAAGACACGAGAAAAATTACTCAAGGTCACGTTTCACGTGTCTCGAGATAAAAGCAAAACCATTCAGGGTCAGGTTTCACACGTCCTGAGACACAAGAGAAGCTGCTCGGGCTCGCACGTCACGCGTCCCCGAGATACAAGAGAAACTACTCAGGCTCACGCTTCACGTGTCCTAAGATGAAACATGCCCAGGGTCGCGCTTCACACGTCTTGAGATACAAGAGAAACCACTCGGGCTGGTGCTTCATGCGTCCCGAGATAAAACATGTTGTTGCTCGAATTTCCGTGCCCTCTTTCGAAAGATGAATAAGCCCTATAGTATCGGACTTTACTTGTGGTTCCGAATCTGATTTCACAAGTGCAATGTGAAACGGTAAAAACACAAAATGAGTCCAAATCTGGCAATTCTTTTTGGAAAATCAATGTTTTGAACAAAATGCCAAAAATGGACTACTTTGCCAAATTTCAGAGTCGCTACCTAAATATTTTTGAAAAATTTAGGAATCCCATGACTCTTGCCAGAGGCTATTAGTTCGTCACCACCAAAGTTGTCTTGGCTCGGGAACTTAGGTACGAGAGGGAAAGGTCATGAATTGAACACCCCCGCTCGCCCGATCAAAGATTGGCCTCTACTAATCATGATATGAATCTTAGCTACATTATATGCTCTTGTTTCTATTTATTAGGCTAGCATTACTATGTGATGTGCACACACAAAAAGTATAGACTAATTTGTAAGAATTGGAACACTTGATCTCATGTTTGTTTTTTAAAAGAGTTTGTGAATGTGCCACTTGGAAAAGTGGGCTTAAATGAACATTACTCAAATTATCCCAATTCAAACGATTAGGCTTCATCCATAGACATTCAATCAGTTTATCAATTAAGTACTTAGCCACATGGTGAACATGCTTGACATGGCAATAGTTACACTCATGCAATTATGCTAAAGTGAAAATGATCACCTAGTACTCCAAGCCAAAAAGATGAAAGAGTTAGAGAAATGCATGATCCTAACTATGCAACATGACTAATGTAACACATGCGATATGCAATTACTAAGCTCGGCTGCTATTATAGCATATGAAGCAATTTGATAGCATGCGGTCTAAGCACGTATTCAAACAAATATTTAACTAACAATGTAAGTTAGAATGATGAATCGAGCCTCAATGCATGCAATGCAAATGGATGCAAACATGGAGAATGCTAATCAAACATATGTTCTAATCTAACCATCGTAAGCAAGTAAATAAAAAGAAGAAAGACATGTGGTTGGAAGACATACACATTATTACAACATTGCGCCATCAAACAGGAGGGTCCAAATGAATAAACTAGCTAACTAATTAAAGCTAAGCTAATTAATTAACTATTACAAATCAAAATGAATAAATCAGCTAAGCTACTACCTAATTATTTCAACAAATTAGAACAACTTAATTAATTACAAATCAAAACGAACTAATTAATTACAAATTAACTAGTCAAATAAGAAAGAAGTACTAAAGTAATTATTCTAATTACTTCGCCTTGGGAAACGAGGAGTGCTCATGCATGCACGGATTTCCACACAAAAAGACCAATGTCCTGCTGCCAGATGTCTCTATTGTATAGTAGAATATTTGCCCTATGTTTCCACTCAAATCAAGTTTGTTCTGCTTCAAAAGTACATTGCTGGATTTTACACTAGTGGCATGCCGACCACTGATGACTGGATTCTCCTACTACAACAGAGAACAAACAGAGCAGGAACAGGGTATTCTCAAAGGTTTGTTTGCACAACTTACCTCTCTTTATCATTTGAACAGCTCAAAGGAGTAGTAAACTTGGTTCACAAACCATTAACAAATGCAATTTCATTACATGATGGCATATGAACCAAAGGGTGCAAGTTTAATGAATGCAACAAATGAAGACTCTCAAACCTCATCCCTATCATAAATGATCAAGGGAAGTGGTTGACAAACACTCTTGAATTGTTTTCATCACTAGCAAGTATGAAACGACCTAAGACTCAAGGGTTCAATTAATGTCCGATTGAACCCAACCAAGTTATTATCTTGCATCGTTTTTAGTCACAAATTTCATTACTCCATTTTAGTTACCTTTCAATTCTTTAATCAATTAAGTCCAAAAGTGAGTTTAAGTTATCTAATGGAAAGAAGCATTAAACCAAGAGTTGGCTTAAGGTATGAGAGAGATGTCATGCTGTTGGTAATGAACCCCTCAAAGGGATTAAACCATTAAGCATGTCAACCTCAATCTCAAGCTTAAAAGAACAATAGGTTTGAAACATCTCTCAAAGCAACACAAAAGCCAAAAAAGGTGGGAGGTAGCAGAAGTGATCACAAGTATGAAAAGCTATAAATAAACACTATCAACTCAAATAGGATGGTGGCTAAGGCCTAAACCACCAAACCTATGAGGCCAATTAAACTACAAACATGTAATACAAGGCTGAAATGCAATGAACACTCAAAATAGTTCTAAAATGGTGCTAAATAAGTCCTGAAACATGCTAGAATTAATCTGACAAAAGCTAGAATAATAAGCTACAACATGGAGCATGCTAGGCTAATGAATAAGACACAAGGAAGGGAGGCTAACCCCTTCAATTTTGGAATTTAAAACATGTTTTTAACCAGTGAAATAACTCTGAAAATTAGTGTTTAAAAGCTCAAAAAAAAATAGTGCAAAGGTGGGAAACATAAGGGTAAAGGCCTTGAAAGCAAGGTATGAAGAAGGGTGGACCACACCTCATCCCTTATTGGCCTTAAACCACAAGTTTTAGCCCAAAAATACAGAGTTTATACAGCCTAAAAATAGTGGGAAAGTAGTAGGAAAAAGAGTAAATAAAGTAAGAAAAGAAACAAAGCTTTATACCTCTTGAAGAAGAGAGCCAATTCTAGCCAACAAATCAAGGCAAACACACCCTCAAGAGCTCAAACTAGGCCCAAAAGTACCTCAACTCAAATATGGTAAGGTTTGATTTAGTGTGTAGGCAAAAGCTTGCAAAAAGCTAAGAAATTTCAAGAGAGAGAGAGAGAGAGAATTGTAGAAAGAGAGGGAATTTCTGCTCCAATTTTTCTAACCCTCAAAAATGGGAGAGAAGGTCCTATATTTATAGAAAAGTAGGCCACTCCCTTAGAAACATCCATCCAAACACGTCGGAGCAGATGCAAGTATCGGTGCAAAACAGTTGGCACAATTGGCAGAAAATATCAGCAAAAAGCACTTGTGGTCGACAAGCCACCAATTACCTAACCTACGAAAAGAATCGATCTTTGTCTTTCTTAGACCAATTTTGAGGAATTTTCCCAATGGCCAAGTAATTCACAATATGTGCAAACCACGAGGGGCTCGCTCATGACACCACAAGGAGTTGTTCATCCAGAAATGAATCATGCAAAATTAGAGGGTCACTAGTACACTCAACAAGGATTCGAGAGAGGTGATCTGCCACCACATTCTCAGATCCTTTCTTATCTCGAATCTCTAGGTCAAATTCCTGAAGCAACAAAATTCATCTAATTAATCTAGGTTTGGTCTCTTTCTTTGATAGTAAATACCGCAAAGCGGCATGATCAGTGAAGACTATGACCTCGGAACCTAAGAGATAGGACCGGAATTTATCTAAGGGAAAGACCACAGCTAGCAACTCTTTCTCAGTGGTAGCGCAATTCAATTGTGCATCTGAGAGAGTGCGACTAGCATAGTATATAGCATATGGTGCCCTATTAACCGTTTGACCTAACACTGCCCCAACAGCATAATCTGAGGCATCACACATGATTGCAAAGGGAAGTGACCAATCCAGTGATTTCATGATTGGAGCGGTGGTAAGGGCCATTCTCAATGTTTCAAAAGCCTTCAAGCATGCCTCATCAAAGATAAAATGGGCATCCTTAGCAAGTAAACTACACAAAGGATGTGATATTTTACTAAAGTCTTTGATGAACCTACGGTAAAAACCTGCATGCCCTAGGAAAGACCTAATTTGACGCACAGAATTGGGTGGAGAAAGGCCTGCAATGAGGTCAACCTTAGCTTTGTCAACCTCTATACCTCGAGGGGACACAATGTGTCCCAACACTATACCCTCATGAACCATAAAATGGCTCTTTTCCTAACTCAAAATCAGGTTTGTCTCCACACAACGAATAAGTACTTTGGTTAAGTTCTGGAGAGATTCCTCAAAAGACGACCCAAACACGGAGAAGTCATCTATGAAAACCTCTAAAAATTTCTCCACCGTGTCAGAGAAAATGGCCATCATACACCGTTGAAAAGTCACCGGTGCATTACATAGCCCAAAGGGCATGCGCCTGTAAGCAAAAGTGCTGAAAGGGCAACTGAAAGTGGTCTTTTCCTAGTCAGCAAGGTACACTGGCACTTGATTATACCCTGAGTAGCCATGAAGAAAACAATAGAAACCCTACCCCACTAACCACTCTAGGATCTGGTTAATAAAAGGTAAGGGAAAATGATCCTTCCTAGTCATGGAATTCAGTCTCCTATAATCAATGTACACTCGCCACCTAGTAATGGTTCATGTGGAGACTAACTCTTCTCTCTCATTCTCGACAACAATGATGCCCGATTTCTTGGGCACCACTTGTGTGGGACTCACCCACTTGCTATCTGATATGGGGTATATAATACCCACATCTAACAATTTTAATATTTCCTTTTTCACCACCTCTTTCATATTGAGATTAAGCCTCTGTTGCATTTCACGAGAAGGTTTGGTGTCCTCCTCTAGGTGTATATAATGCATACACATGGAGGATCTATCCCTTTCAAATCAGCCACCGACCACACTATAGCACTCCGATATGCCACGAGAACACTCATTAACTGACTTTCCTGCTCTGCAGTCAAGTCAAATGCAATGATGACTGGTAAAGTATCCTGGGGCCCTAAAAATGCATACTTGAGTGTGGTCGGGAGTGGCTTCAACTCAAGTGTAGGTGGTGTGACCAAAGATGGTATGGCAGACTCTCTTAACAGAGAAAGAAGTGACTCAAACTGGGCTTTCCACGGAAGAAAATCCGAAGCAAAAGAAGCATTAAGTAAAGCGTTCACCTCCTCAACCGACCCGTCGATATCAAAATTCTCAAACCCAAAATGAGCTAGACAAGCCTCTAGAGGATCCTCTACAAGAATGGAGGGTAAGCTTCCTTTACAATGCCATCCACAACATCCAAAAATAAGCACTCCTCTCTCTTATAGGGTTATTGGGATGCTTGGAAAACATCAAGTTTCACTTGCATATTCCCAAATGAAACTTCCATAACTCCTGTACGACAATTTATGTATGCATTGGCCGTGGCCAAGAAAGGTCAACCTAAGATCACTGGGATTTTTTTCCTAGAACAGGCTACCAGTTCCATATCTAACACCAAAAAGTCAACACGAAAGTAAAACCTAGTAACCTTTACTAGCACATCCTCAATCATGCCACGTGGCACTTTGAGGGACCGGTCAGCCAACTGGAGAGTAACAGTAGTGGGCTTCAACTCACCAAGCCCAAATTCCTCGTACAGAGTACGACAACAAATTGACACTATCCCCTAAGTCTAACAAGGCCCTATCAATGAAATGGTCCCTTATAATGCATGCAATGGTTAGGGCACCTGGGGCTTTAAGCTTAGGGGGAGTGTCATTCAACAAGATGGAGTTTACTTGCTTTGTGAGTATAACCTTTTGGGACACATGTGTCCTAGATTTACGTTTTTGCATACATAGGTCCTTTAGAAATTTAGCATAAGAGGGTACTTGCTTGATCGCCTCTAACAGAGGGAGGTTGATTTTTACCTATTTAAAGACCTCCATCATCACTTCCATAGATGCCGCTTTCTTATTGAAAGGGGACGATGTATCAAGGCATTGGGGAAAGGGTGCCTTAAGCACATATGGTGCCTTAGGCTCATGTGAAGTGCTAGGGACTAAGTCATCCCTCTTAGGTGTTTCCCCCTCACCCTTGCTCTCATTGGGTGTACCACCGTGGTCACCCTTCTTAGCTCGAGTTGCATCAGATGCAACTAGCCAAGGCTCTAGCCCCCTCCCATTTCTCAAGGTAATCACAGCTTGCACCTGCTCATGGTGCTTTCCATTTCCACTCGAACCCTCTGCCCCATATTGACCCTTAGGGTTGGCCACAATCTGACTCGGTAATTTTCCCTCCTTTCTCTTATTCATGTTGTTAGCCATTTGACCTAATTGGGCCTCTATCTTGGTAATGGAGTGAGTATGGGAGTGAACTACTGGTGCTAACCCCTTAAGTTCTGAGAGAACTTCTAACACCTGTGTCTTAAAGGCAAAGTTACCTTGAGGAACATATGGGGGGTGTGGTTACCGGTAAGGTTATGGGGGTCGGTAAGGTTGTGGTGGTCAGTAGGAAGATTGGTTGGCAAAATTATTAAAATTCTGCCTTAGTGGTAGAGGATTGTAAGAAGTGCCTTGTGAATGAGGTCTCCATGAAAAATTAGGGTGATTTCTCCATCCCGGATTATATGTATTGGAGTATGGATCATTACCCAGGTTGGAGAATCCTTGAGCCGCATTCACATGCTCTTGGACTAACTCCGGAAATTGTGATGCCGAAGGGCACTCACTCAAGTCATGAGCAGGGCTCGCATAAATAGAACATGCCTCATGAAATTGAGGCTGATCTTGCTGTGTAGGGCCATGTCCTACAGCTAATAATTGGTTCATTTTGTGGGACAATGCCTCTACTTGTTGGGCTAACTCTAGGTTTTGCCCAAAATGCCCCCGTCTTCGGGGCTCCAACTACTGGTTGCCGAACTTGCTGGGCTGCAGAGGCATGGTGAAGGGAATTAACACTTAAGTTCTCAAATAATTGCCATGCCTCGGCATCATTTTTGGACATGAATGTCCCACCACAAGATGAATCCACCATTTGGCGGTGAGCCTCAGTTAAGCCATAGTAAAAAGTCTGAACAAGTTGCCAATCAGGCACTTGATAGTGGGGACACTGTTGGAGAAGGCCACGAAGTCTCTCCCATGTCTCGTGAAATTGCTCGCCATCAATTTGAGCAAAATTGGTGATGGCTACCCTAAGTTGGTTGGTCTTTCCAATGGGAAAGTATTTCTCCAGAAACTTTTGTTGTAATGGGTCCCAAGTTGTGATAGAATTAGCAGATAAGGAGTTCAGCCAATGTTTGGCTTTGTCCTTTAATGAGAATGGGAACAATTGCAACATTAAGGCCTCATTTGTGAAATTCTGGATCCTCACTGTAAAGCAAATTTCCAGAAATTCATTCAAATGTTTATAAGGATCATCATGAGCTAGTCTATGGAGTGATGGGAGCATTTGTATAGTGCTAGACTTAATCTCATAATGAGCAGCAGTGGTATCGGGTAGTTGGATGCATGATGGTGATGTGTATGCCACACCTTCGAGGAATTCACCCAAGGCTCTGGAAAGCCGCAAAAGAGGAAATCTTCTCCCTCCCGAACAAAATGGCCATTTAGTGTCCCCTAGATTGGCCTATGGATGAGCTCATAGTGTTTCCTGGCTTGCTTGGCCTTGACTCTGCCTTTTCATCTCTTCCCTCTTCCTAATCCAGTCCTTTGGTGGGCACATAGCCCAGTCTAAAGGTATGTGGGTTGTGTGGCACTTCTGTTAGTGCTACCACATCTTTCTGGCCACTCCTTCCAAGTCCTATTCCCGGAACATGCTACAGTTTACTCATGAAATAGATATACTGGGCACTGACATACAAGCCTTCATCTGCAGCCAATATGGTCTGCACTACCCGGGCTTCATCCAGAGTAAACCCTGAGAGGAATACATACTCCTTGCCATGAGTGATCTCCAGCACTGGTGTAGTTACCTCTGGCAGTGGATGGATGGATAAATTCCCAAAAAACAATCACCATTCCTCTCCCGTGAGGGTATTTCAACATTTCGTGGAGAGTGGAGGAAACATCTTTCACATGATGCAACCAGGGCCTCCCTAACAGCAAATTGAAGGTAGTTGGCACATCCAGGACATGGAACTCGACATCTTGCTCAGCTGGGCCCACCTGAACTTTAACTTGCACCATACCCATGACCTCCCTACTCATATTATCATACTCCCAAATTACTTGGGCTGTGGGCACAAAGTCTACTAGTTTAAGGCCGATTGCATAGGTTGTGCGAGAAGGACAGACATTGATGGCTGAACCAGTGTCTACCAACACCACTGGTACCTATTTCTCCTTGCACTCCACAAATATGTGCAAAGGTTTGTTGTGAGCTGAGTCTTCCGGCGGCAGTTCTTTGTCAGAGAAGGTCAAGGCTAGCCTGGCACCACTTGGGAAAACCAATCCCACAAGCTATTCAGGCGTGGTATCAATGGACAATTTAGCCTTGTCCGTTGCTAACAATACTGCCTGTCGGTACACCCAGAAGGCCATGAGAAGACCCTAGATTGAGATGTTGGCTTAGATTTTCATAAGCTGTTTCAACACTACCTTTTCTTCTAGTTGCTTCTCTTTTTGTTTCTCAACCTCTCTGTCTTTTCCAGATGCCTTAGCTTGATCTAAATACGGTGGCTTAAAATACCGCCCACTTCTTGTCATGTGATCTATTTCTTCCACATACCACGTATTGTCCGAAAGGCACTCACCCCAGTCTTCATTGGTGTGGGGCAAAAATAGATCGTCATCATCCCACCATTCACCTTAAGCAGCCGACAAATAGTTGTCCGGCTCCGTTTGTATTACCTTCACATCACAGGTATCCTCCATAGGGTGTTGGGCCATTACTGTTTTCTGGTTGTCTTCAACCATCTCTCCTTCAAACTATTTCAGTGTAGCTTCCTGTTCTATGTCTATAGTGCTCACAGTGCCCAGTTCTTGAGTTGGATTTTGTATGCCAGTCGTTCTCCGACAGCTTTCCCTTCTCATCGGTCTTTCCAGCCACTATAGCAATTCCTGTTTCCTTTCCCTCCGATTTTATTTCAGTTATTCCTCCTTATTCGACCCATCACTTGGCCATCCAGAGTTGTCTATTGATCCGTTCAAGTCGAACCAGCCAATCTGCACATCCACCTGATCCTACTTGTCAAAGAATTACAAATTGTCTAAATCCTCCTCGAGTTTCGCCAAATCATCCAACCCTTGGCTCGGGCCATCTTCCTTAACGACATTGATGTCTACCCAAGTCGATAATACTAGTTTAGGTTTGACTTGACTAGTTGGCATAATGTAGCAGCTCGAATCATACACCCCATTAGGTATGTCTTCAAAACTCTTCAACAACAGACTCATACCTTCCTCCAAGATAGACTCCCCTTCTATTGTATGCATCACCACAGGCTTAGGCTTGGGGTTAGAAGTGTCCATCATGCACAGATCTATGCCTTCTGGAATGAATAACGTCGATTTTGGTAGGTGGGAAGGGGTAATATTTATGCTGGGGTCATAGGGGGTGGCCAGTGTATGGATGAGGTTGAGATTTCGAGGTGGGGGACTTTATTATGGGATGGGAGTGGATTTGTAGTCACGTTGGGTTTTTGAGGTAGAGCAATCACCTTGTTGTCAATGAGATCCTAAATCTCATGACGTAATCGAAAGCACTAGTCGATATCATGACCATGTTGTTGGTGAAACGCATTGTATTTTGCGGGGTTGTGTTTGAGTGGAAGGGGATTTGGCAATGGGTGGGGCTCTAATGGCTTGAGGTGCCCTTTTTTGACTAGCACCTTCATGGCTTGAGACAGGGTCATGTACAGTTGATTGAAGGTCCTCTGGGATAGGTTAGGATTGGAGGGTGTTTGTGAGCTCGTGTTGGCAAAGGGGTCGGCAGTCTTGGTTATGGTGACAACGCTTACGTCTGACGGCCTCGCAGTTGTGCTACCCTCGGCAGCATTGGAACTGCGTACAAACAGCCTTTTTACCGGCTCCTTTTCATCTGTAATCAGCCCTTGTGTCATGGCGTCTTCAATTTGCACCCCCATCTCATGGAGTTCTGTAAATGTGAACAGAGGTAGGACGATCATCTTTTGTAACAATTTGCCATGTAAATTCCAGACAACCATCCTGATCTAATCCTTCTCAGAAGGCCTTGTAGTCATCATTGAAGCCTTAGCTCTCCACCTCGTCACAAATTCCGAGAAGCCCTCCTTCGGCTCTTGGCGTATTCCCTTAAGATCACAAGTTGTGACCTTGATTTGTGTAGTTTACGAATACTGTGCAATGAAGGCCTCAGCCATCTCCTCCCAATTCTGCTTGACAGAATCTTCTAACTTGGCATACCATATAGGCGCTATACCAGACATGGTATGGCCAAAGAGAGATAGTTTTTGTAATCTAGTCAGGCCCATTGGCTGCAAGATGTCCAAAAACAGCCGAAGGTGGACCATTGGATCTTCGGAGTCATTGAATTGATCAATGTGCGGCATTCCGATCTGGCAATGTCACTACAGAATTGGTATACTCATCCTCTATGTCCAGGATAGAGTTAACACCTTGTGCTCTCTTGAATAGCTTCTCCAGTTTGTTGACCTTGAGTATAGTTAGGTCAACCTCAAACTCAAACGGAGCCTCAGTTTGATAAACAGGTGCTTTGGAGGCTTGTGCTAGGATTGGCTCTACTAGATTACCCTGATTTTCTTGGATATTAGCAGTGGCTCCAGGTGCTGGGATACCCAGGGGAGGTGAATGGGATGAAGACGCCACGACCGACTGTGGTTACTATTGTTGTAGTCTGTTTATTACCTCGGCCCGACAAGTTGCATCTTGCTATAGCGTTTCAATTATTTGCTGAAGATGATATATCAATTCCTCCATACTGACTGGGGGATACTGTGTAATCAAAATAGGCAAGTGATCTCGTGCTGGACTAGAAGTAGAAGACCGTCCCTAAGCCTGACTAGATATAAGTGAATTGAGGGGTGATTGCTGTAAAAACTGGACCGGTGAACTCTGCCTGACTCTCCTCCGTCTTGTAATTGATTGGAGTGAAGTAAACACGGGATGTCCTCGAACAAGATTCCTGGCTTTACAAAGCCTTCTGACTCGGGTCTAGAGTACTTGGGGGATATCCAAACTTTCTGAAGCTATGGTGATAAACTACCTAGCAAAAAGAAAGCAGTAATCAGAAATCGCACAGCACCTCAACTAAGACGTTAATAACACAGATGTAATCAAAACTGTACGACTGCACTCCACACTGAATTTCGGCCCTAAAACAGATACCAAACTCGTAACTGATATGCACATTTCTGTATAGTTTCACTATAAAGCACATACCAGTTAAGTGAGAGCCAAAACACCCCCATGAGGGGGTAGGGTTACCTTGTCCTAGTTACGTCAGGAACTAGGGTTCACTATTCAAACAAAGCAGTCTGACCCAATCCTGCATTTCGGGTAAGCATCATGTCCTAGTTTGGAACAGTCTCTATGGCTTTTCAATATGCAATTGGGCCGAATGGTCAAAAGGGTACCTCAGTAAGACTACCTAATATACCTCTCACACCTAACACCGAGTAGTGAAAGGACGATCAAATGGTACAGCAGTAGTCTAGATCCAAGGGTTATGCTCCCATCATGGCAGAGCCCATGATCAGTCAGCCTTTTGGTAACCTTTTAGGCAAGCCTCCGGCAAACCATCCAGGAATAGCAGATAGCAAACATAGTGACTTAAGTGCACCAATGCAAATGCAATACAAAGAAACATATAAATGTAGATAAAATTTCATATCATGAAGTTCAAATCAAGTTCTCTAATTTCCCCAGTAGAGTTGCCAGAAATCGTATTCGGAAGATGAATAAGCCCTATAGTATTAGACTCCCACAGTTCTGAATCTGATCTCACAAGTGCAATGTGAAATAGATAAACACCAAAGAGTCCAAATCTAGCAAATCTTTTGGAAAATCAATTTTAAATCAAAATGACAAAAATGGGCTGCTTTGCCAAATACAGAGTCGCCACCTAAATATTATTTAAGAAATTTAGGAAACCCATGACTTATGCCAAAGGTCACGTGTCCGTCATCACCAAGATTGTCCTGACTCGGGGAACTTAGGTACGAGAGAGGAAGGTCATGAATTGAACACCCCCGCTCGCCCGATCAAAGATTGGCTCTACTAATGATGATATGAATCTTATCTACATTATATGCTCTTGTTCCGATTATTAGGCTAGCATTATTATGCGATGCGCGCACACAAAAGTGTAGACTAAGTTTGCAAAAATTGGAACACTTGATCTCATGTTTGTTTGCAAAATTGTTTCGAATATGTACCACTTGAAAAAATACATTACTCAAATTATTCCAATTAAAGCAATTAGCCTTCATCCATAGGCATTTAAACAATTAGCCTCATGGCAAGCATGCTAGATATGGCAACAATCACATTCATGTAATATGCTAAAGCGAGTAAAGGCTTACCTAGTACTCCAAGCCAAAAAGATGATAAAGTTAGAAAGGTGCATGATCCTAACTAGGCAATATGACTAATGTAACACATGCAATATGCAATTACTAGGCTCAGCTACTAATACGGCAAATGAAGCAATTTGATCGCAGGTGATCTAAGCACGTATTCAAAGGAGTATTTAAACTAACAATATGAGTTAGAATGATACACCGAACCTCAATGTATGCAATACAAATGGAGCAAGGCATGAGAGATGCTAAACAAAACATAATGCCCTAAACTAACCAACATAAGCAATTAAATAAAAGGAAGAAAGACATGGGATTGGAAGACATATACATTATTACAACATTTGTGCCCATATGCAGGAGGGTCCGAATGAATAAACTAGCTAACTAATTAAGCTAAGCTAATTAATTAACTATCACAAATCCAAATGAAGAATTTAGCTAAACTACTTAACTAATTATTACAACAAATTAATTAACTATTCTAACTAATTAAATAATTACAATATGAAGCAAATTAGCTATTACAAAGCCACTATTTTAAGCACGACATTAATATTAATATCACTTCACGGATCTTGAGGATCGAGGGAGGGTTCATGCATGAATTCGTTTCTACCCAAAGAAAACCACTATTCTGCTGACAGATACCCCTATTGCATAGTAGAACACTTGCACTGTTTTTCCACCTCAAGACCAATTCTATTCTGCTTCAAAAGTACACTGCTAGATTTTGCACAGGTGGCCAAGAGGCCACAACTGATGCCCTGCCAGCCACAACTGATGCCCTGCTTTCCACAAGAGGTTGCCTGTTGGCCACTACTATCGGGTCCTTTTTGCTGCAACAGAGGGCCAACAGAGCAAGAGTAGAGTATCTTTAAGGGTTGTTTGCACAACTTATCCCTCCTTATCATTAAACAACTCAAAGGAGTGGCAAAATTTGATTCACAAACCATCAACAGATGCAATTTTCTTGCATGATAGCTTATGACCCAAAGGGTACAAGTTCAATGAATGCAACAAAACAAGACTCTCAACACCACCTCCCTATCTTGAATGATCAAGGGAAGTAGTTGACCATGAATCTTGAGCCGTTTACATCACTAACAAGTATGAAATGATTCAAGACTCAAGGGTTCAATTAACGTCCGATTGAACCCAAACTAAATTATTATCTTGCATCACTTTTAGTCCTCAATTTTATTACTCCATTTTAATTACCTTTCCATTCTGTAGTTTATTAAGTCCAAGGGTGAGCTTTATGTCCTCTAATGGAAAAAAGCATCAAACCAAAAGTTGTTCTAGGCATGAGAGAAGCTTCATGCCATTGGTAATGAACCCCCAAAGGGATTAAACCATTAAGCACAAGACCTCAATCTCATGCTTTAAATAGCAACTAGTTTGAACCCTTTCAAAGCAAATGAAAAGGCAAGAAAGCAGGGAGGTTGCAGAGGTGATTAAGATTGATCACAAGTATGGAAAGCCATAAATAAACACTATCAACTCAAATAGGATGGTGGCTATGGCCTAAACCACTAAACCTATGAGGACTATTACATTATAAGCATGCAATACAAGGCTCAAATGCAATGAACACTTAAAAATTGTCCTAAAATAGTGCTAATAAGTCCTAAAACATGCTGGAATTAAGACAAAAATAACTAGAACAATAAGCTAAAATATGGAGCATGCTAGGCTAGTAAACAAACACAAGAAGGGGAGGCTAACCCCTCAAATTTTGGAACTTTAAAACAACATTTTAGCCACTAGAAAAGCTCTGAAAATTAGTTTTTAAAAGCTTAAAAAGAGATGGTGTAAAGATTAGAAACACAAGGGTAAAGGCCTTGGAAATAAGGTGTAAAGAAGGGTGAACCACCCCTCAACCCTATTGGCCTTAAATCACAAGTTTCAGCCCAAAAATATAGAGTTTAGACAATCCAAAAACAATGGAAAAATAGTAAGAAAAAGAGTGATTAAAGCAAGTAGAGAAGCAAAGCTTTATACCTCTTAAAGATGAGAACCAATTCTAGGCAATAAATCAAGGCAAACACACTCTCAAGAGCTCAAACTAGGTTCAAAGTTACCTCAGCTCAAAGATGGTAAGGTTTGGTTTAGAGTGTATAGGCAAAAGCTTGCAAAAAGCCAAGAAATTACAAGAGATAGAGATATATATATATATATATATAGAGAAAGAGAGAGAGAGAGAGAGAGAGAGAATTGCAGAGAGAGAGAAAGAATTTTTGCTCTAAAAAATCCAACCTTGAAAATAGAAGGGGAGGCCTCCTATATATAGAAAACCATACAACTCCCTTAGAAATATTAATACATACACATGTAAGAAGGTGCATAGATCTGTGCCAACAATTAGCACAGCTAGCAGAAAAATATATGCAAAACACAGCCACATCAGTGGCCGGCAACCAAAAGCAGTGGCTAGCAGCCAATAGAAGGGGCTGGTAGGCTACAAGAGGTTGAAGGCTTGAAAATCTTTGGGTTTGGTCCAAAAATAAAGCAACAGGTGTGTAGGGTTTGAAGGCTCAAAACTATGGTATTCCACTAAGGACTCTGAGCACTTAGCAAGCATATACACTCATCATTGGGTGTGCAAGTGGTGACATCCAAGTTATAAGGATGGTCAAAAGTGGGGTGTCTACAGTTGTGTGCTGGGGCCTATCTCTTTCCTCTCTCTGTTGCTGGAGAAGGTATTGTTGATGCTGATGCTGTCGCCACCGCTGGTGCCCTTGGTACAGTTGGGATCTAAAAAACACAGGTGTCATCATATCAAATACAATGTGTATAGTTACAGGATATAGTTTATCAGAATAAGCGTCATGCAAAAAATAGATGCAATATGAGTATAGTGTGCCAATGCAGTGTATCAGTGTGTGAGATGGTATGAATACTATAATGGAAATGCCAATGTATCGGTGAAATACATGCTGAAATAGAGAAAATACCTTAATACTGTGGAGACCGAGCAGCATCTCTCTCCTCTGCACCATGCCGATCAGAGAGGCAACTAGCTCGAGGAGGCTCTCTGTATACTCCGTAGTAGGTGCCTGCAAGTGCATTTGATTGATCAATATCATGAATCAACATATCTGAAATGGGAAATGTGGGATGCAAATTGTAAAGTGTGGTCCATGCACCTCCAGCTCTAATATACTTGTGCCCTGCCTCTGCTGGCTCGATCAGAATCTGGTAAACAGTCCCAGTCAACCGCCAACATGTGAGCGCAGTAGGAATCTCTGGCCAACTAGTCATCTGCCCAACATGGGTGGCCCCTCTAGTATGAACCCTGGTCGCCCGAGTCGCCCCACCCGCCGCAAGAGCTCCTCCTCCCTTGCCTGCATGAACACCTGTCAGAGGAGTTATAAAATGAGTCTAGATGAATGTTACATAATCATCCTCTGTTTTGAAGAAGTTTGCATCCAAGCCTGCCATGAACTGGATAATAGCCTCAACTAAGAGGCTATCTGTTGTCCGCATAGACGCTGGGGGTGGCATAAAAATGTTTGGATTAGGCGAGCCTACAGTCTAGTGTACAAACCTTTCACTCAAAAACCAAGCCTGGCAGATTGGGCCCTCCAGCAGAATCCAGAAACGAGATGTGCCCCAAGCCCCCACATACTGGTCCCTCACCCCGGCCGGCATCGTCACCCAGTGCAACCACGTGATTTGCAAATAGTTTTTTTTTATACAGATTGTTAGTTGCCGTCAGTTGCCAAAGTATGAATAATAGCTGTATTAAAGCAAAAATGATTGTGAGTTTCGGGGTTACCTCGTCGGCAACCACTGTATCGAAGTAGCAGCGAAAGAAGGCGAAGGTAGTATCATCACAGCTCCAGCGCCGGCACCGATCATCGTACCGTCGCAAGTAAAAGACAACAAGAGGGATCTCTTCCACAGGCTCCGGAGCAAGGACCAAAAAATATCCGTAAACCTATAACTGTAAAAGAATGGGCAACAGTGTTATCAACAATGTCAACAGATATAGAAAATGCAACAGATACAGAGAGTGTATAGTATCAACAGATATAGAAAGTGCAATATATATAGAAAATGCAACAGATACAGAGAGTGTACAGTGTCAACAGATATAGAACAAATATAAAGCAGAAAATGTGAAGTAGAAAGCATAAGTGTAAGGTAGAAAGTGGAGTGCATACCTCCCAAGCTGACTAGTAGCCTCCAATCCGCTCTCCCCTCATACGGGAAGTGGAGCTCATGAAGCCGTAAAGTGTGGCGAGGCCAGCTTCGCCCTAGTCATAGAATCAGACCCAGGACAAGGTCACTAAAGCACTCAATAAATATAATCTTACGGTGTTCCACCTGTTCGCAAACAAGGTGGTACCGAGGAGGAAAATCAGGAAGCCCCAGGCGTATTGCTCTATCTCCTCTAGGGTCATGGGCTCGCTCCTGCGGAAATGCTCAGAAAACCAACTATACCACACCATCGCTAGTTTGGCTATAGATGGGCGCGTTTCAAGTAGAAAGATCCAAGCTACCTTCCACTCGCCCATGTCCATGTCGAAGGGGATCAGTTCACTCCCTACTCCTAGGCCTGTCAGCATGAAGAAGTCGTAGAGAGTCATTATCATCTCCCCAGCGGAAAAGAAGTGGAAAGAATCGGTGGTGTCCCACCACCGATCCACTAATGCTCCGAGAAGGGGCCGGCTCGCTATAAGGTGTGAAAGTCCAGAGCAGAAAAGGTCGAAGCCAGCCTTGTCGACAATACCGCGGATCCCCGCGGGGAGCTCGTAGTACCAGCCCTTGGCCATCACCGCTCCATACCCCTTGTAGGCACGGGAGTCTCCCTGTGATAAAGAAGAGTGAATTAGATGAACGACAATGATAAATGAGCATTCAGAGTAAGGGCAATGCAAGAAATGCAATTCAAAGGAAGGCAGAAATACATGAAAATAGAGTTTTTACCTCTGTGGCACCGTAAGAAAGATGGGAGCTTGGTTCCCTCAGTAGAAGATCCTCTGGCACGCCACGTACAAAGTTGCTGAAGTGACTGATGCCTCCAAGTGGTAATATATATGTACAGGGATGATACGTCTCTAGATCAAAGGGCTAAATCCCCAGTGTTAATGGCTTGGGCTCAAGTCCCGGAGCAAACTCTGCCTCTAGGTCAGTTGTAATATCCTCCGTCGCTAGCCCCTCAACCTCAGCAGCGGGTGATGGTGGAGGCAGAACCTCGGGAGGAACCCCGTCATGTGGAATATCGTCAGCCATCTAGAAAAGTATGTGAAAAGTGGGTGAAAAAATGAAGAAAAATGGAAAAAAGTGGGAAAACTTGGGAAAAGTCAACCGTAGGAGAGAGAAAATGGGAGAAAAAGTCAAAACCCTAGAAAGTTCACGAAACCTGAGAGAAACTCGAAGGAAACAAGCCTAAAGTGGTAAAAATGCAGGAAAAAATGACGAAATCAAATTATGTTCAGTTCAAAATGTAGAGAATCAAGAGGGTGTTACAAAAAAAGTTTATGTAGGGTGTTGGAAAACGAGTATAAAGCGCAAATCTAGAGAGATGAAGCACCTAGAGAGAGCGGGAGAAATTTCAGACAAGGATTTGTGAGGAAATGAAGTTTAGAATTGTATTTTTAAAGACTCGAGACTGAAAAGACAAAACTGCCCCGAACTGGCATAGGTGGCCAGTAGGCCACATTTGTGGACGGCAAGAACAAATGGTGGCCGGCAGGTGGCCGGCGGCTTCTCCTTGTGGCCGGTAGGTGGCAGGTGGCCCTCACTTGTGTCCCAATGCTGTTTTATGCCTCTCGAGAAGTGTATGGCAGTTTCACTGTTGGGTTTAGATTGATTCTAAGAGATCTCAAAACTGCATTCCGGGACGCAAACGTTCTCCACTTGCCAAGATGAATGCGGTGTATCCATTTTGAGCATGTTACAACGTCTCTGGGAGGTAAATCGGAGGTTGTCACTGAACATTACTTTTGCTCGTTTTATCAAATTACGTATTTGTTCTCTTCTGTCGCATCAAATATGCGTTTTCACATATACTTATGTTACACGCATGCCTCGCATCGTTTATAATTCATGCATTGAGTATGCACATTGAGTATGCTTGCATAGAATATGCTTTCAATTAACATCGTACATCGATTGTCTGTCTTGCATAGAACATGCATTATCAATATGTTGAGTTGTCATCTTGTTCACTTTGTGCATCTATCGCACTTGTTCGCTTCATACCTTGTTTTATTATCTCCATGGGTTTGGTTTTCCGAGGCCAAGGCCTTCCCGGGGGAGAGATAATCTTACTTAAGTTTTGACTATTTGATTGTTCCTTTGTTGACTTGCTTAAATTGGTTAAAAATAGCAGGTGCACTTGTTTGTTCACACCACCCCTCCTCCTCTTGCGTGTGACGTGTTAGGATTGCTCAAATTGGTTAAAAACAGTAGGTGCGCCTGTTTTTTCACACCACCTCTCCTACTTTCGCGTGCGACGCGTTAGGATTGCTTAAATTAGTTAAAAACAACAAGTGTATCTGTTTGTTCACACCACCCCTCCTTCTCTCGCATGTGACGCGTTAGGATTGTTTAAATCAGTTAAAAACAACAGGTGCGCCTGTTTGTTCACTCCACTCCTCCTCCTCTCACATACGACGTGTTAGGATTGTTTAAATTAGTTAAAAACAGCAGGTGCGCCTGCTTATTCACACCACCCCTCCTCCTCTCGCGTGCGATGCGTTAGGATTGCTTAAATTGGTTAAAAACAACAGGTGCGCTTGTTTGTTCACACCACATTTCCTGCTCTCGCGTGCAACGCGTTAGGATTGTTTAAATCGGTTAAAAACAGTAGGTGTGCCTGTTTGTTCACACCACCCCTGCTCTTCTTTCGTGCAACGAGTTAGGATTGTTCAAATTGGTTAAAAACAACAGGTGTGCCTACTTGCTTATACCACCCCTCCTCCTCTCACGTGCGACGCACTAGGATTGTTCAAATCGGTTAAAAACATTGAGTGCGCCCAGTGTTCACACCATGTTTCCTCCTCTCATGTGCAATGCATTAGGATTGTTCAAATTTGTTAAAAACAGCAAGTGTGCCTATTTTTTCACACCACTCCTCCTCCTTTCACATACGACGCGTTTGGATTGTTTAAATTGGTTAAAAACAGCAAGTACGCCTGTTTGTTCACACTACCTTTCCTCCTCTCACGTGCGACGCGTTAGGATCTCGAGTCCTCGGTTAAAAACATCGGGGGCGCCTTGTGTTCACACCACCTTTCCTTCTCTCATGTGTGACGCGTTAGGATTGTTTTCCTTGGTTAAAATAAAAAAACATCGGGTGTCCCCAGTGTTCACACCACCTTTCCTCCTCTCACGTAAGACGCGTTGGGATTATTTTCCTCGATTTTAAATAATAATAAAAAAAATCCGATGCGCCTGGAGTACCATCTTTTCACCCTCTCTACATGAGGTGCAATTTGGGTTTGGAACCTTTTTCGTTCTCCCTTTGTGAGACTTGGCTTGGCTTATATTTTCTTACATCCTTTCTACGTGGGACGTAGATTGGTTTGCTCTTTTGTTGTCTCGATCGCATAACACGTGTTGATTTATTCGCGTCTTTCCGTATGAGACACAGCTTGATTCGTTTTGCTTTAATTTATGTTGCATTGCTTTGTTTCATTGCATGATCATAAATTATTTTTCCTGCATGTGATTTGCTTTTTGCCCCTAAACTACGCTGGTTTGATTCCTTGCAAAGGGATACGTAGGCAGCTTGCAAGCACAACCATTTACTTTATGTCATGTTTGTTTTACCCAAGTCTTATGGCCTCGTCAAAATCGGTCGTCTTCGGGCTTTGACATTTACTCACGTCATTTCATGACTTCGAGTTCTGCCAAAGAGGGGCAACTGTAGACACCCCATCTTTTACCTCCCTTATGACTTGGGTACCATCACTTCCACACCCAATGATGAACGTATATGCTTGTCAAGTGCTCGAAAGTCCTCAACGGAATGCCACAGCTCTGAACCTCAAAACCCTACAAACCTTGTGCCTTGTTTTTGCACCAAAACCTCAGCCTTTCAAACTTGAAAAACTTGGGACCTGCAGGCCTATTTTGGTAGGCTAACGGATTTCCCTTTTGGCTGTCGGCCACCCTTGTGCCATGCCAGCCAAGTGTGTGGCCTGCCAACCAAAATTGGTGGCTTGCTGGTCACAAGTGTGTTTTGCAAATATTTTATGACAGTTGTGCCAACTGTTTGCACAGATACTTGCATCTGCTCCCATGTGTATGGATGGATGTTTATGAGGGAATGGCCTATTTTTCTATAAATAGAAGACCTCCTCTCCCATTTTCAGGGTTAGAAAAATTAGAGCAAAAATTAATTTTCTCTCTCTACAATTCTCTCTCTCTCTCTCTCTCTCTCTTGAAATTTCTTGAGCTTTTGCCTATACACCCTTAACTAAACCCTGCCATCTTTGAGCTGAGTTACTTTTGAACCTACTTTGAGCTCTTGAGGGGTGTGTATGTGTTGACTTGTTGCTTAAAAGTGTTTTTCTCTTCAAGAGGTATAAGGCTTAGCTCGTTTCATTACCTTATTTGCTTTCTTTCCTACTGTTTTTGGGCTGTATAAATTCTGTATTTTTGGGCTGAAACTTGTGGTTTAAGGACTTAAAATGGTGAAGGGGTGATTCACATTTCTTTCCACCTTGCTTCTCTAGCCTTTACCCTTGTGTTTCCCACCTTTACAATTTCTTTTTTTGAGATTTTAAGCACTGATTTTCAAAGTTATTTTAGTAGCTAAAAACATGTTTTGAAGTCCAAAATTGAAAAGGTTAGCCTCCCCTCCTTGTGTCTTGTTCACTAGCTTACATAGCTCTATGTTTTAGCTTATTATTCTAGTTTTTTTTTTTTTTTTTTGTCTTAATTCCAGCATGTTTTAGGGCTTATTTACCACTGTTTTAGGACTATTTTTAAGTGTTCATTGCATTTGAGCCTTGTATTCCATGCATGTAGTGTAATTGTCCTCATAGGCTTGGTGGTTTAGGCTCTAGCCACCAACCTATTTTAGTTGATTGTGTTTATTTCTTGCTTTTCATACTTGTTTTCATATCTAATCACTTCCGCAACCTCTCTTCTTTCATAGCTTTTGCTTTGCTTTGAAAGTTGGTTCAAACTAGTTGCTTGTTTAAAACATGAGATTGAGGTCTTATGCTTAATGGTTTAATCCCTTTGGGGGTTCATTACCAATGGCATGCCCCTTCCTCTCATGTCTAAAACAACTCTTGGTTTGATGTTTCTTTCCATTAGATGACTTAAAGCTCACCTTTGGACTTAATGAATTAAAGAATGGAAAGGTAATTAAAATGGAGATATAAAACTTGGAATAAAATGATACAAGATAATAACTTGGTTTGAGTTCAATCGGATGTTAATTGAACCCTTGAGTCTTGAGTCGTTTCATACTCATTAGTGATGAAAACGGTTCAAGAGTCATTGTCAACCACTTCCCTTGATCAATCCATGATAGGGAGGGGGTTTGAGAGTCTTATTTGTTATATTTATTGAACTTGCACACTTTAGTTCATAGGCCATCATGCAATGAAATTGCATCAATTGATGGTTTGTGAATCAAATTTACTACTCTTTTGAGCTGTTTGATGATAAGGAGGAGTAAGCTGTGCAAACAACCCTTGAGAATATCCTGTGCTTGCTCTGTTTACTCTCTGCTGTAGCAGGAAAAGCCAGGCATCAGTGGCTGGCAGGCCACCTTTCGTAGCCGGTAGACTGCCAGCCGACCGCCTTTGCAAAACCCAGCAGTGTACTTTTCTAGCAAAACAGAGTTGGTTTTGAGATGAAAAACAGTACAAGTGTTCTACTATGCAACAGAGGCATTTGGTAGTAAAACAGTGACTTTTTTTGGGTGGAGGTACGCGCATACATGTGCATTCCTCATTTCCCAAGGTGGAGTAGTTAGAGTAGTTAGCTTAATAGTTAATTAGTGTAGTTAAGTAGCTAGTTGCATCGACTAATTAATTTGTCGTAATAATTAGTTAGCTAGAACAGTTAATTATTTTGTTGTTGTAATAATTAGTTAAGTAGTTTAGCTAATTTAATTCGTTTTGTAATTCGTAGTAATTAGCTTAGCTAGTTAGTTTATTCGGACCCTCCTGCGTAAAGGCGTAAATGTTGTAATAAGGTATATGTCTTCTAACCCCACGTCTTTCTCCCTTTTATTTACCTGCTTATGATGGTTAGTTTAGAAGCATCATGTTTCATTTAGCATCTCTCATGTTAGCATCCACTTATATTGCATGCATCGAGACTCGGTTCATCATTCTAACTTACATCATTAGTTAAATGCCTCTTTGAATACGTGCTTAGACAGCATGCCATCAAATTGATTCATATGCCATATTAGTAACCGAGCCTAGTAATGGTATATCGCATGCGTTGCATTAGTCATATTGCATTCATTAGGATCATGCATTTTTTTCCAACTCTTTTGTTCATTTTGGCTTGGAGTACTAGGTGAGCTTTTATTTGCTTTAACATAATTGCATGAGTGTGATTGTTGCCATGTTAAAACATGTTCACCATGAGTTTAAGTGCTTAAATGATAAACTACTTGAATGCCTGTGGATGAAGGCTAATTACTTGAATTGGGATAGTTTGATTCATGTACATTTGAGCTCACTTTTTCAAGTGGCACATTCGCAAACTCTTTTCAAAAACAAACATGAAATCAAGTGTTTCAATTTTTACAAGTTAGTCTATACTTGTGTGTCTGTGCATCACATAGTAATGTTAGCCTAATAATCGAAACGAGAGCATATAATATAAATAAGATTTACATCATGATTAGTAGAGGCCGATCTTTGATTGGGCGAGCGAAGGTGCTCAATTCATGACCTTCCCCTCTCGTACCTAAGTTCCTGAGCTGAGACAATCTTGGTGATGATAGACACGTGGCCTTTGGCATGAGTCATGGGCTTTCTAAATCTCCCAAAAATATTTAGGTGGCGACTCTATATTTGGCAATGTAGTCCATTTTCGGCAATTTGATTCAAAATCGATTTTCCAAAAGATTTGCCGAATTTGGATTCTTTGGTGTTTATCTATTTCACATTGCACTTGGGAGATCAGATTCAGAACCGCATGAGTTCGATACTGTAGGGCTTATTCATCTTCTGAAAGGGGGCACGAAAAGTCAATCTACAATACCTAAGCAATTTTCACTAACTTTTTTGTTTCTTTTTCTTCCAGGCCATCCAGCATACTCATTCCTTTATAACAAAAGCCGAGGCACTGAAGAAGGGTTTGGTTAGGAAGACCCAAGACACCACTAGCTTCCTTGCCTCCCTTAACAATGCTGAGGAAAAAATGATGATTTTGCTAGATTAGGCCAAAGCTACCAAACATACGCAAGACCAAGCCGAGGAAGAGGTTAAGGCAGAAAAAGTTATGGCCGAGGTTCGTAGGGCCCAGGCCAAAGAGGTCGAAGCCAAAATTTCCAAAGTCGAGGCTGAGCTCCAAGAGGCCTTGGCAACCAAGGCTACTGAAATCAAGGCAACCAATGAAAAAGCCTACGTCGAAGGCCAAGCCGATGTGCGTGATGCTTATAAAGCCCAGGTCAACCAAGCCTGCAACTGAGGCTTTTATCTCTACAGGACGGCAGCTCTCAACAAACTCTCTATCCCAATTGAATCTCCCCTTCGAGATATCAACCAACTCTAAGTGCCCTTCCTTCCAACTCCCAAAGGATCGAATGACAAGGCCAATCAGGAGGAGACCGATGCTGAAGAGGAGGAGGAAGCTGTTGTTGGGGCCAAATGTCCAACTCTGAATGATCAAGTCTTTGACTTGACTCAAGATGAGGAGGACAAGGCCTCCAAGAGTGCCGCGCCCAAGAGGACCACTTCCGAAATCGTGGTCTAGACCACTGAGAAGAGCCTTGACCAGATTCTTCTTGAGATCAATGCCGAGATCAAGGCTGAGAAGACTACCGAGAAGCTTTCGCAGCTGTCTACCGAGGCCAAAACACCGTCAACTGCCGAAGCAGAACAGTCTACTTAGAATTTATTTTTTCTTCCTTACTTGTACTTTTCAGTTGTAACTTCTTGTTGTTTTGAACCATTTTAAGTTTCAATTTGGCCGATGTGCCTTCTTTTGTAACTGAACAAGTAGTCTTCTATGCCAGGCCGAAGTGACTTTTTGTCTGCAATTGAACAAGTTTTCTTTAAATGAATGCACTCTTTCTTTTCTTCTAAGTGTTGAATGTTCCCCCCATGTGTGCTTATTTCTTTAAGTTTTATACGTCTTCACTGTCTTGCATGCTTCCGTACTTAGAATATTATTATAGTTCTTCCAAGTACACCTTAACTATGTAATTACTTCGGGTTAGGACACATCTAACATGTATCGCCATGGATCCACTTTATCTCGGCTGCACCCTTAGCTGGTCACCTCGGACCAACTTACCTCGGAGTTCACCTTTTATTGTGATCTCGTCCAAGCAACACTAAAAAACATTTTACTCAAACATTTTTATAAGTGTTCTCGCTTTACTTGTATTTGTTGTCTACTAGCAAGACCTCACCCTTCCAAGTCCAGCATCTCAGCTGGGTATCTCGGTCATTCATACTTCAGGCATAAAATAGTACTTCCATCTCGGATTAGCTCATCTTGGATAGTTCTATCTATCAAAGAGCTCAAACAAAATTTTAGAAAATTTCTCTAGTGTTTATTCATAACTTCAATGTGAAATTTCAGAAAAATTTTCACAAGTGTTATGTTGTTATTCCATTCCCACTTCCTGCTCCCTAATGTGAACCTAAGTACCACTTATGTTCATATTAAGCATGCAACTCCGATTCTGGCTGATGTCTGATTCAATCAAAGAATAGCCTAGGTTTTCTACCTCGGTTTCTCTGTTAATCTAACTAAATCAAACTTAGTTCAACTCTATCATATGCAAGTATAATTCGAATCTACCGTATGATAAATCTAAGTTATTTATCATGTTTCATTCGAAAACATCACCAACTTATTTCAACTCTATCATATGGCAATTATAATTCAACGCTACCATATGTTAATTCTAAGTTATTCGTCTTGTTTCATTCAGAAACATCGCCAACTTAGTTCAACTCTATCATATGGCAAGTATAATTTAACTGTACCATATGTTAAGTCTGAGTTACTCGTCATGTTTCAATCAAAAATATCGCCAACTTAGTTCAACTCTATCATATGGCAAGTATAATTTAACTCTACCATTTGATAAGTCTAAGTTACTCATCATGTTTCAATCAGAAACATCGTCATAAGATTGTTTAGTCCTATCGCACAAATTTCAACAATTTATTTAAAAGGACAAAATCAGACTAGCACTTTATTAAAACTGTGGCTAATAAAAGCATTACATAAATCTCAAAAAGAAAAAACTAATGATTGAAAAACTTCAAATTGCAAGTGTTCCAAGGTCGTGACAACTCTCTACCATTACTGTCCTCTAGCCGATATGCTTCGTTGTCGGCAACCGAGATGATTCTGTAAGGCCCTTCCTGGTTTGGGCTAAACTTGCCTTCCCTAGGATCTTTTTTATTTCCGACAACCTTCCTTAGGACGAGATCCCCAAACTTGAACTCCCTTGGGTTGACCTTCTTATTATAAGCCCTGGAAAGCTACTGCTGATATGCCCCCAGTCGAATTGTTGCTCTCTCCCTTCTTTCTTCCAATAGATCCAAGTCTCAGGTAAGGAATACCTTGTTGGTCCCATTCTCCACTCCCTAGATTCTAATTCTAAGGATGTCGACCTCCAGTGGGATGATTGCTTTAACGCCATATGCCATGGAAAAATGAGACTCTCTAATTGATCTTCTCGGCGTAGTCCGATATACCCACATAACATTGGGCAATTCTTTTACCCACTTTCCCATGGCTGCTTTCAATCTCTTCTTGATCCCATCCAAGATGGTCTTGTTGGATGCTTCTACTTAACCATTACTCTGGGGGAAACTAAGAGTAGAGTAGTAGTTTTTAATCTTGTACTTTGCACAAAAGCTCTTAATTAGCACTACCAAACTGGGTGCCATTGTCTGTTATAATGGCCATTGGTATCCCGAACTTAGTTATTATGTTCTTTTAGATGAATCTCTTCACATCAATATCTTGAATCTTCACAAGAGGTTCAACCTCTACCCACTTTGTAAAGTAGTCTGTGGCTACTAGCAAGAACTTTCTTTGTCTAGTTGCCTAGGGCAGTGGTCCCATTAGGTCCATGCCCCACTAGGCAAACAGCTAAGGACTGGACACTAGGTTTAGATCTGTTGCTGGCTGATGTATCAAAGGTGTGAACTTTTGACACTTCTTACACTTCTTGACATAGGCTTCGGCATCCTTTTGCATCTATGGCCACCAATATCCCTGGGATATGGCTCTATGGACGAGTGACCAGCCCCCTGCATGGCTTCCACAAAATCCTTGATAGATCTCATATAAAAAGTCCTTTACTTGAGAGGGGTGCACACACTGAAGTAGAGGTCTAGTGAAGGATCGTCTGTAAAAATGGTCTTCTACTGATAAGCAGAACTTGGCTGACTTCAACTTGGTCTTGTGAGCCTCTTTTTTATCCTTAGGCAATCTGCCCTCTCTAAGGAACACAACTATGGCGTCCATCCAACTGGGACCCATTTTCACGCACATTGCTTTGTACTCTGTTATTAGAGGCTCTATACTTGGTCCTGTCAAGTAATCAACCATGATTGTCCTCAGTTCCCCTAACTTTATTGCACTAGTCAGGTTTGCTAGGGCGTCACCTTGACATAGGCTATCATCGTCTCATCTCGGGTTGTATATTCGCCAGTTGCTTGATTTACAATAAGATGGGACTCACAGAAGACTACCACCTCATCGGCTTCTATGGCTGCTGGTAGTCTCAATCCTGCAATTAGTGCCTCATATTCTGCTTTGTTGTTTAAGGCCTTGAACCCTAAACGAATAGACTGCTCAATCATTTGGCCATCTGGCAATACCGAAACCACTCCTGCCCCACCCCTTGACAGTTTGAATTTCCATCAACAAATAGGCAGAAGGAGTCGCCGATGTAGATGTCGTAGGGTTTTGGTTTCTCTACATTTTTCTGTGCCGTTGGCGTGGGGTTCTTTTGCCCCAGTTGGGTTTCTTCCTGCTTTCCTCGAGACCCTAAGTCGCGACTCACCAGAGCTCGATGTGGGATGGCACCGAGGGTGAACTCGGCCACAAAGTCGGCCAAAACCTGGCCCTTGATTGTTGTTCTAGGCCTGAACTCCAAGTCATATTGGCCCAGCACCACTGCCCACTTGGCTATCCTTCATGTCAGATCTCCATGCTGCAACAGGGACTTTAAGGGATGCTCAGTTAGCACCAATATTTTGTGGGCTTAGAAGTAGTGATTCAATTTTTTGGAAGCTATCACCAAGGCTAATGTTAACTTCTCTAAGGGCAGGTACTTGGTTTCTGCACTTGCTAGGGTCTTACTTACATAGTATACTGCCTTTTGCTCTCCCTCCTCTTCTTGAATTACCACTGCACTAATAGCGTGGTCTGATACCGCCAAGTACAGAAATAGTTCTTCCCTAAGTATTGGAGTTGACAAAACTGAAGGTGTTGTCAGGTACCTTTTCAAGTCGGCCTAGGCAACTTCGCACTCTTCTCTTCACAAAAATTCTATAGCCTTCTTTAATAATTGCAAAAATGGCTTGCATTTATCAGAACTTCGGCTGATAAATCCATTCAAGACTGCTGCCTTACCAGTCAAAATTTGGACTTGTTTGGCTGACGCTGGGCACTTTATGTCAATGATGGCATTGATCTGATCTGGGTTTGCCTCAATGCCCCTCTTGGTGACTAAGTATCCTAAGAACTTGCTAGACCTGACTCCCAATGCATATTTCAAAGCATTAAGGCGGAGTTGATATGTTCTTAAGATGTCAAAGACTATCTTTAAGTCGGCCAGATGATTCCCAGGTTCTTTGGTCTTCATGACCATATCATCAATGTGGACCTCTATTGTCTTCCCAATCAGATGCTTAAACATCTTGACTAGCCTCTGTAGCTTGACTTTTTCGCGCCCCCTTTCGGAAGTCGAAACAAGCCCTACAGTATCGGACTCCTGCGGTTCTGAATCTGATTCCACAAGTGCAATGTGAAATAGATAAACACCAAAGAGTTCCACTCTAGCAAATCTTTTTGGAAAATCAATTTTGAATCAAAAATGTCAAAAATGGACTGTTTTTCCAGATACAGAGTCGCTACCTAAATATTTTGTTTTGGGGAAATACAGGAAACCCATGACTCGTGCCAAAGGCCACGTGTCCATCATCACCAAGATTGTCTTGGCTCGAGAACTTAGGTACAAAAGGGAAAGGTTATGAATGAATTTGAGCACCCCCACTCGCCCAATTAAAAATCGGCCTCTACTAATCATGATATGAATCTTATGTACATTATATGCTCTTGTTCCAATTTATTAGGCTAGCAACACTATGTAATGCATACACACACAAGTATATACTAAATTTGCAAAAATTGGAACACTTGATTCATGTTTGTTTTGAAAATTATTTTGAAATATGTACCACTTGAAAAAGTGATAGCATATAAACATTGCTCAAATTATTCCAATTCAAGCAACAAGCCTTCATCCACAGGAATTCAAGCAGTTATAGCACTTAAGCATTTAGCCTAATGGCAAGCATGCTAAACATGGCAACAATCACACACATGCGATATGCTAAAGCAAGTAAAAGGCTCACGTAGAACTCCAAGCCAAAATAAACAAAAGAGTTAGAAAAATGCATGATCCTAACTTATGCAGTATGGCTAATGCAACACATGCGATATACAATCTAAATAGGCTCGGCTACTTAACATGATATGTAAAGCAATTTTAATAGTATGCGGTCTAAGCACGTATTCAAAAAAGTATTAAACTAACAATGCAGTTAGAATGATGATCCGAGCCCCGGTGCATGCAATACAAATGGATGCAAACATGAAGTATGCTAAACAAAATGTGATGTCCCTAAACTAACCATCATAAGCTAGTAAATAAAATGGAGAAAGACGTGGGGTTGGAAGACATACACATTATTACATTACGCTCTCACGATGGAGAGTGTGAATGAATAAACTAACTAGCCAACTAATTAAAGCCAAGCTAATTATTACAAAACAAATGAAATTAGCTAAAATACTTAACTAATTATTACAACACTTGAATTAGCTATTCTATCTAACTAAAATAATTACAAAACGTAATCGAATAACTAGTTAACTAACTAATTAATTACAACACATATCAAAATTAACTAGCTACAACTAATTAATTACAACAAATATATAGGCTAAATATTCAAACTTATACATACTTGATACGCGAGGAATGCTCATGCACGTGCTCGGTTTCCACCCAAAAAGCCACTGTTTTGCTTCCAGAAGACCTCTATTGCACAATAGAACACTAACACCTTTGTCCACTTCCAGAATAGCTCTGCTCTGCTCAAAAAACACACCATTGAATTTTGCATCAGTGGTTGGCCGACCAGTAGTGAGGGCCTGCCGGCCGCCAGTGATAACCTGTCGGCCACTGCTGCCCAGTTTATCTTGCTGCAACAGAGAACAAACAGAGCATGCTCAGGGTATTATCAAGGGTTTGTTTGCACAATTCACCCCTCCTTTTCATGAACAAATCAAAGGAGTAGTAAACTTGGTCCACAAACCATCAACTCAAGCAATCTCATTGCATGATGGCTCATGAATCAAAGTGTGCAATTTCAATAAATGCAATAAAATAAGACTCAAACCTTTTCCCTTTCATGAGTTGATCAAGGGAAATGATGACCTTGGAAACTTGAATCATTTCAGCACTAATGAGTATGAAATGCCTCAAGCTTTCATGTGTTCAATTAACGTCTGATTGAACACAACACTTTTTATTATCTTGCACAATTTTAGCCTCAATTTTAATTACTCCATTTTAGATTACCAACCATTCTTTAGTTCATTGAGTTCAAAAGTGAGTTTAAGCCCTCTAATGGAAAGAGGGTTAAAATAAAGTGTTGCTTTAGGCATGAAAGAGACATCATACCGTTGGTAATGAATCCCAACGGGATTAAACCATTAAGCATGACATCTCAGTTTCATACTTAAACAAACAAATTGTTTGAAACCACTTTCAAAGAAAAACAAAAGCCAATAAAGGAGGGAAGTTGCAAAGGTGATTAAGAGTGATTACAAGTATGGAAAGCCATAAATAAATGCAATCAATTCAAACAAGATGGTGTCTAAGACCTAGAACACCAAACTTATGAGGACAATTACACTACAAGCATGCAAAACAAAGCTCAAATGCAACTATCAACCAAAAATAGTGCTAAAACAATCTAAAATAAGTCATAAAACATGTTGTAATTAAGACAAAAATATCTAGATTAATATGCTAAAACATAGCACAAACTAGGCTAGTAAGTAAGACACAAGGAGAGGAGGCTAACCCCTCCAAATTTGAACTTCAAGACATAATTTTGTCCACTGAAATAACTCTGAAAAATAGTGTTTAAAAGCTCAAAAATATATAATAAAAGGATAGGAAACACAAGGGTAAAGGCCTCCAAAACAAGGTACAAAAAAGGGTGGACCACCCCTCAACCTTTAATGGCCTTAGAACCCAAGTTTCAGCCCAAAAACACAGAGTTTTTATAGCCCAAAAATAGTTGGAAAACTGCAAGAATAATAGCAAATAAAATAAAGCAACAAGCAAAGCCTTATACCTCTTGAAGAGAAGACCAATTCTAAGCAACAAATCCAGACAACACACCCTTCAAGAGCTTAAACCAAGCTCAAAAGTACCTCAACTCAAAGATGAGAAGGTTTGGTTAAGGGTGTATAGGCAAAGGTTAAGGATTTGTAGGCTAAAGTGTAGAAATTTGGAAGAAAGAGGACAAATTTTGCTCTAAGATTTTTCTAACCCTAAAACATGAGAGGGAGGACTCCTATATATAGAAAACATGAATTCCCCTCAAAAAAATCTAGCCCTACACATGGGGGCAGATGTAAGAATCTGTGCAAACAGTTGGCACAACTGTCACAAAATATCTGCAAAAGACACTAGTGGCTGGCAACCTAGAGTGATGGTCGGCGGCCCAAAATGGTGGCCGGTAGGCCACCAAAGGTTACAAGCTTAAAGAACCAAGGTCTAGTCCAAGAATGAGGCAACAGAGGTGTAGGGTTTGAATGGCTCAAAGTTGTGGTATTCCGCCGAGGACTTCAAGCACTTGACGAGCAAATAAACTCATCATCGGGTCTGTATGCGATGATGTCCAAGTCGTATCTTTGACAGAACTCAGAACCATGAAATGACGTGAGTGAATGTCAAAGCCCGAAGACAACCAATTTTGACAAGGCAGTAAGACTTGGACAAACAAACAAAACAGAGATAAATGGTTGCGCCCATAGGTAACCTACGTATCCTTTTGCAAGGAATCCAACCAGCGTAGTTCTAGGGCAAGATGCAAATGATATGCACAATGAAACTTTGAAAGCTGTACTCACACGCTTCGCAAAGCCAGCTATTTTCAAAACTCATGATCATGCGAGATGATGCAATAAGCAATAACAAGTGCGATAAGCAAGACAACGAGATAATAATAAATGAATGAACAGCTTCAAGCTTAAAACCAACACAGATCCTATGCAAAAAGATAAAACCACACTCTAACCACGCCAAAACAAGGGACGAAAACACGACTCAGGGTCATGTTCACGCATCCTGAGAAACTGAGAAAATTGCTCGGGATTGTGTTTCCCACTTCCCGAGAAACTGAAAAACAAAAATCGCTTGGGATCGCATTTCACGCATCCCGAGAAATAAGAAAGACCGCTCGGGGTCGTGCCTCATGCGCCTTGAGAAACAAGAAAAGGCGCTCGGGTTCGCACTTCACGCACCCTAGAAACAAGAAAACCCCTTCAGGCTCGCACTTCACGCTTCCCGAGATAAAACACGCCTAGAGCCATGCTTCACGCATCCTAAGATACAAGAAAATTGCTCATGCTTGCGTAGAACGCGTCCTGAGATAAAACAAGCCCATAGCCGCGCGTCACGCGTCCTGAGATACAAGAAAACTGCTTGAACTTGCACTTCACACGTCCCGAGATGAAACACATCCAAAGCTGCGCGTCACACGTCTTGAGATACCAGAAAAATTGCTCAGGCTCGTGCTTCACATGTCCCGAGATGCAACACGCCCAGGGCCACGCATCCCGCGTCCTAAGATACAAGAAAAACCACTTAGGCTTGCACTTTACGCATCCCAAGATGAAACACGCCCAGGGCTATGCATCACGCATCCTACGATACAAGAAAAATTGCTCGGGCTCGGGCTTCACACGTCCCAAGATGAAACACACCCAAGGCCACGCGTCACGTGTCCTGAGATACAAGAAAAATTGCTCGGGCCTGCGCTTCACACATCCTGAGTAAAACACGCCCAGGGCGCGCGTCACGTATCCTGAGATACAAGAAAAATCGGTGAGGCTCACGCTTCACGCGTCCCGAGATGAAACACACCCAAAGTTGAGCGTCACGAGTCCTGAGATACAAGAAAAATCGATTGGGCTCACGCTTCACACGTCTCGAGATAAAATACGCCTAGGGTCGCATGTCATGCGTCCTGAGATACTAGAAAACCACTCGGGCTCGCGCGTCACGCATCCCAAGATGAAACACGCCTAGGGCCACGACTTACGCGTCCTGAGATACTAGAAAATTGCTCGGGCTCACGCTTCACATGTCCTAAGATGAAACACGCCCAAGGCCACGCATCATGCATCCTGAGATACTAGAACATCATTCGGCTCGCGCTTCACGTGTCCCGAGATGAAACACACCCAAGGCCGCGCATCACACGTCTTGAGATACTAGAAAACTGCTCGGGTTCTCGCCTTATGCGTCCAGAGATGAAACACACCCAGGGCCGCACTTCACGTGTCTTAAGATACACAACAAAGTATGCAAAGAGGAATGAGCATGTGCGATAGATGCACAAAGTGAACAAGTGCGATAGATACACAAAGTGAACAATAATAAGTGCGATAGATACACAAGGTGAACAAGTGCGATAGATGCACAATGCATATTCCATGCAAGATAGACAACCGACGTATGATGTTAGTTGATGGCATTTTCTATGCAAGAAACAAAAGTATATTCTATGCATGAAATAAGAGCATATTCTGTGTGAAATACTTGACAGCATGTTCTACGCATAAATCATAATAGATGCAAGACATGCACGCAGCATGCATGTACAGGAAATGCACATTCTATGCAAGGGAAAAGAGCAAAAACATAAAACGAATAAAACAATACTCAGTGGAACCTCCGAGTTACCCCTTGAAGGAATTGCAACATGTTCAAAAGGATACACCTTGTTCAAAGTAGCAACTAGGACAAGTTCACACATCGGAACATAGCTGCAAGCTTCAAAAACAAAACCTTCCCAAACTACTCGAGAAGAAGAAGCCCCAAACAGCACCAGGACACAGAGGAGGGCCACCGGCCACTTGCCAGCCACAGGGGGAAGCTGTCGGCCACGTGCCGACCATCAAAACATCTTGTCAACCACCAATGTGGCCTGCCGGCCACCTACTAGCCATCGATAGCAGATTCGAGGTAATTCGGTCTTTTTGCCTCGAGTCTTTAAATATACATCACAAGGGCTCATTTCCTTGCACCCACAAGACCGAAAATCTTTCCTCTCTCTCTCTCTAGGTGCTCCTTCTCTCTAGATTTGCGCTTTACACGCGTTTTCCAATGCCCCACATACACTTTATTCGTAAAATCCTCTTAGTTCTCTTCACTTTGAACCGATTGGATTTTGGTTTCAAAACTTTTTCTTGGGTTTCCACCACTTTAGGCTTGTTCCCCTCTAGTTTCTCTCAGGTTTCGTGAACTTTTCCTGACTTTGACTTTTTCTCCCATTTTCTCTCTCCTATGGTTGACTTTTTTCAAGTTTACCTTCTTTTCTCCATTTCTTCATTTTTCACCTTCTTTTCACCCATTTTCTAGATGGCAAATGATTTTCCACTTGACGGGGCTCCTCCAAAGATTCCCCCCATACTCCCACCTGTTGCCAAGGCAGAGAAGCTGGCAATTGCCAAGGCTGATGAGGCGGCTGAGGGCATTAAGGTCGGCCTCAAGGCGGAGTTTGAGCCTGAACTTGAGCTGGAGCAACTACCATTGAGGGTACAGCCTTTTGATCCAGCGAGGTATCATCCCCGCACACATATCTTACCACCCAGAGGTACTAGGCACTTCTGCGACTTTATTCGCGGTGTACTGGAGGACCTCTTGGTAAGGGAGCTGGCTTCCCACCTTTCATCCAGCGCCACTGAGGTATGAACTCTGTTTTCATGCATTTGTGTATGTCTTTTCACTGCCTTTCTTGCACTGCCTTTCATCTCTTTTCACTGTATTTCTTGTACTGCCTTTCATTTGACTGTACTTTCATCACTGCCTTATTTGACTCATCTGTTCTTTGCCATAGGGAGAGTCCTGTGCCTATAGGGGGTACGGAGCTACGATTGTGAGAGATTGATATGATGAGCTCCCCACAGGAGTTCGTGACATTGTTAACGAGACAGGCTTTCACCTTTTCTACTCTGGCCTGACACGGATCATTGCGAGCTATCCTCTTCTAGGCGCACTTGTGGAGAGGTGGTGGGACATCACCAACTCCTTCCACTTCTCCACTACCGGGGAGATGACGATGACTCCCTACGACTTTGCCATGATCACTGGCTTAGGAGTAGGAGGTGATCCGATCCTTTTCGACACCAACATGGGGAAGTGGGAGGCAGCCTGGATCGAGCTACTAGGAGTACGTCCACCTTTGTTGTGGACAGCTATGGTCAGATACAGCTGGTTCGCTAAGTAATTTCAAGGGAGTGAACTAGAGACATTAAAGGAGATGGAGCAGTACACCAGGGGCTTCTTGATGTTTGTCCTCGATACCACCTTGTTTTCAAACAGGTGGAACACCGTGGGCTTATATCTATTAAACGCCCTAGTGACTCTCCCCAGAGTACACTTCTATGACTGGGGCGGAGCTAGCCTCGCTACCCTGTACGGATATATGAGCTCTACCTCCCGCTTGAAGAGAGAGCTGATCGGAGGTTATTGGCGAGCCTATCAGGTATGTATTTCAGTTCCTTCTTTGTACTTTACATTTTTGCTTCACATTTTCTGCTTTATATCTATTCAACACTTGTGCTTTCTGCTTTGTACTTTTAGCATCTTTTCATACGTTGTGATTTCTACTTTGCACTTTCTGCATTTGTTCATGCTGTATGCTTTCTACTTCGCACTTTCTGGATCTATTCATGTTGTGTGCTGATCACATATTACTACACTTTCCTTGCAGCTGTAGGTTCATGCATATTTTCCAGCTCTTGCCCCAGAACCCATGGAGGAGCTTCCCCTGGTAGTTCCTTACTCCAAGTGGTATGATAGCAGGTGTCAGCGCAGGAGCCGCGAGTCTTTCGCATTATTTTGCCACTACTTTGACACTGTGGCTGCCCACGAGGTAACCCAAAACACAATCATTTCTGCTTTACAACTGTTCTGATTCAAACTTTAGCAACTGATAGCGACTAACAATCTATACACTCTCTATTTGCAGATCATGTGGCAGCCTTGAGCCATGATGTCGGTTGGGGTGCGGGACCAATATGCAGGGGCCTAGGCCACTTCTCGTTTCCAGATCCTACTTGAGGACCCAGTCTGTCAGGCCTGGTTCCTGAGTGAGCGGTTCGTCTACCAGACCGTGGGCTTGCCGGACCCGATCGTTCTGATGCCACCACCAGAGTCTATGAGATCAGCAGACAGCCTATTCATTGATGCAATTACATAGTTTATGGTGGGCTTGGATGCTGATTACTTTAGGAAAGAGGGCGACTACGCGACCTTTACTCAGACTCGCCTCATGTCACCCTTGATAGAAGCTTGTGGAGGCGAGGATGTGAGGGCTTCTATGGCGAGAGAGGCAACTAGGGCGGCTAGGGCCTATGCTAGAGGGGCTTCTTACGGAGCAGAGCACCCATTGGCTAGAGCTTCCTATCGCGCTCATATGCTGGAGACATACTGGGCAGCTTACTAGATCCCGATTAAGCCTGCAGCGGCTAGTCACGAGCTTGTTGGAGTTCAAGGTTTGTTTCAAGTATGGACCATACTTTACGATTTGCACCCCTCATTTCATTTTAGATATGCTTATTGCAGACACTGGTCATCCAAATGCATTTGTAGGCATCCATAGAGTACATGGGGAGCACTCTCGAGCTGATAGTCTCCTTGATGGGCATAGTACAGAGGAGGGAGACGCTGCTTGGTCTCCACGGCATCTCGGTAATTTCCTTCAGTTTACGCTTCATGTTATCAAATTTCCACTGATACATAGGCATTTCAACTGTAGTCTTTCCTAAACCACACTGATACATTACATTGGCACACTTTACTCACACAATGTACTCATATTGTATCTGATTTCTGCATACCACTTATTCTGTACACTATGCTTGTATCTGATACACAGACTGTAACTGATATGTTGATAACTATCTTTTTCAGATCCCATCTATACCGAGGGCTCCAGCAGCTACAGCAGCACCAGCACCGACAATTCCTCCTCCAGTAGTAGGGAGAAGAGAGAGAGAGAGAGAGAGAGAGAGAGAGAGATAGGGGCACCCGAGGCCAGAGCAGTCCTCCAAAGCCCATCTTGAGCGACAACGATGCTGAGACCAGTGACTCTGAGGAGACAATGAGACAGCATTCTGAGTCATCCGAGAGTGAAAATGATAATGCTGGCTCAAGATCCAAGAGCAGAGGTGATAATGCCGAGGCGATTTTTGGGGCAAAGAGCGGAGATGATGTCGACTCTGGTTCTAGCTTAGAGACTGATTCAGACAGCAGCGCTGCTGGAGATAGTGCCCCCGAGTCCTCTCCTCCGAGGAAGAGAACGAAGAGGGCCTCTTGGGCCTAAGGCGACTGATGTTGATTTTTGATTTTTTTTTTGCTTAGTTTCTTTTTGTTTGGTAGCATTAGCAGATGTATAGCTTCAGATAGGTTTATTTGCTTTGAAAACTTGTACTTCTCTTTTGTAAAAAACCATGATCGAAATAAAACCTCGCAATTTTTATAAAAAGTGTTATCGTTTTTGCATCATGAGCACCATATTTGCATGAAAATGGGCGTGGATTGAATTGGCCCAGAGTGCTTGATTGAAACAATGTTCTTAATTGGGTAATGAACCAACCAACAAACAAAATACAAAATACAACATATAACTCGATAAGCAAAAATAGCTCAAATACAAATAAACAAACCTGCTAAAGACAAAAAGATTCAAAACAAGATTTTAAAACACACAAAGATCAAAGCAAAACACATGCTTCCAACACTGCTCAGTACACAGGTGGATGGCAGGCCTGAAAAGAAGGCTGCCAACCAGAGATGGAGCTTGCGGGCCTTAGAGAGTGGCCAGCCGACCACAAGAGGTGCTAGCTACCAATGTGGCCTGCCGGCCACTGTAGACGTCCCCGAACGTCCCGGGAGGAAATCCCGTTTTGTTCATTGGGCTCACTACAGTTCGGAACTCAATGTCACGGTCCTGTATCTAATCTCGTAGAGTGCAATGCAAGACCGATGAATCATCAAAGAGTCCAAATCCAGCAAATCGTTTTTGAAAAACTAATTTTTAGAAAGAAGTGCCAAACATGGACTGCTTTGCCAGATACAAAGTCGCCACCTAAATATTTATTTTGGGGGAATTTAGGAAACCCTGACTCATTGCCTAAGGCCACGTGTCTGTCATCACCAAAGTTGCCTTGGCTCGAGAACTTAGGTACGATTGGGGAAGGTCAGCTATGAGCACCCCCGCTCGCCCAATCAAAGATCGGCCACTACTAAACATGATATCGAGTTTTGAAAACATATGTGCTCTTATTCCGGTTATTAGCCTAGAATTACTATGTGATGCGCACAGCATACAGGTATAGACTGGGTCGCCTGAATTGGAACAAAACATCTCATGTTCGTTTTGAAAAACGGTTTGAAGATGCTACTCGCAAGTAGGCTAAGACGTGGATTTTGCCACCCTCGGGTGGGCTTAGAAAACATGATTTTGCCACTCTCAAGTGGGCTTAAAACTCTCATTCAATGCATTGTTCCAATTCAAATAACCCAACCTCCACCCACAGGCATTCAGACAGTTATATCACATAAACAAATAGCCTCATGGTAAGCATGCTATCATGGCAGTCACTCACACGTATGCAAGGTTGCTAAAGCATAAACACTCACCGAGTACTCCAAGCCAAAATAGAAACTAGTTAGTAATCAATGCATGATCCTAGTTCATGTTAAGATGGCTAATGCAACACAAGCAAAATGCAACTAAGATAGGCTCGGCTATTCTAAACATGGCACATGAAATGCAACAGATAACATGTATTCAACTTGGAATTGAAATACAATGCAGTTAGTATGATGCGCCGAGCCCGGTGTATGCAAGACATATGAATGGATGCAAACATGCGAGCATAAGGATGCTAATTGAAACGTGCCCTAAAACTAACCATCGAAAGTAAGTAAAAGGGAGAAAGACGTGGGGTTGGAAGACATACATCACACACACGCACACTTATTACAACATTGCCCTCCTCAGAGGGTCCGAATGAATAATACACAACCAACTAGCTAATCTACGCTAATCAAGCTAATTATTACACAACATTAGCTAATTAACAAATTAACTAAATAAGCAAATGAACTAGCATGCAAACTAACATGTGATGGACCGCCTCAGCTCGGTCTTGAATGGTAAGGCATGCATGCATGCTCGAGTCACCTTGCCGAAAAATCCATTGCAATGCCCCGATTTGCCTCTATTTGCTACTGGTCCCAGAACACTGTACAAAGCTCCAAAAGGCTGTTGACCAGTTTTTGCTGCTGGTTTCCGGTTTGCTGCAACAGAGAGCAAGAAAGGGACATGGCAAAGTATTTTCAACATATGTATGCACGACCACTCTCCCCGTTATTGCATAAGCTCCAGGGAGTATAGTCCTCGATCCTCGTGCCACCTATCACGCATCTCGATGCATGATGGCCGAGGAGTCGAATTTGCACGACTCGATGTAAAATGAATGCACATATAAACACAACAAGGCCTAAACTCCCTCATGGGTAATTCGGAGTGTCGACGACCGAGAATTGAGGCACGTTTCGTCACTTTGAGTACGAAACGTCCCTCGTTTCCCGTGTTTGGACTAAACCCTACTCCAAACACTATGCAATAACTAGAATGGCATGGCATGCAATCCTAAACGAAATGCAACTAAGACATGCAAACATGCAACGAATGACATGCAAAGGTGCAACTAGCATACACAATGCTATGAACTAAGAATGGCATACTCAATGCACATGAACTATATGGCATACACAATGCACATACGAAGATGGACATGCACGAAGACATGAACAAGGCATACACAATGCGATGATCAAGCATGCGACAACATGGATATGGCATACATAATGCAGGATGGACTTAAACTAAAATGAATGGGCCTCAGCCACACTCAAATTAGTGGCCATACATGGTGAAAATGAAGCAACAACACACATGCAAACATGCCCAATGCAAAGGACCGAACCTAAGGCATCAAATGCCACTTTACCAAAGCATGGCAAGGGATGAAATATGGCATACAATCATACATTTTCCAGCTCTAAAATGACATGTAAGATGGTCCCGAATCACGCAAACACCTCACACAATGCATGCTAGATGGCCCGAATACCGAAACTAGTGAAGCGCATTACACTAGAAGTGCACAAAGCAATGCACAAATGGAAAAACCAGCCCCAAACAGACCCTAGGCAGGTCCAAGACAGGGGGAAAATGATCTAAAATGATGGCTCAAAATGCATAGAAATGAAACTCATGCAATGGACCAAAAACGAGGCATACAAGCACGACTCTCAAACGCATTTAAAGAGTAGAAAACATGGGAATATGGAATACATGTAAGCTCTGAAATATGATGCACAATGGCCCCAAAACATGGAAACACCTCAACATAAGCATGCAATAGGCTCCAAAACTCAAAGCTAGGCAAGGGTATTGAACTACAACCATGCATAGCAAGCATCATTCGACCATGAGGCATAAAAATAGAGCTAAGGTAGTCCAAAACATGCATAAAATCAGTTTAAAGCATGGCCAAAAAGTGCTAGAATCAAAGGCCAAAATAGCATGCAATGTAAGCTAGTAAAAAGGATTTGCACTACAAGCATGTGAGGCAATCAAGAGGCCACCAAACCAGCAAAATTCAAAGGTATGACGTGCCAAATATAGCCCAAAAAACCACTGAAACATGGTCTATGCATGCAAGAATGATAGGCTCCTTTGATAGGCTATAAAGAGGGTTGTTCTACACATGCATGATGGACACCCAAAATAGAAAAATGGGCTCTGGATAGAGCCTATGCAGGTCCTAAAACCCACCAAAAATGGCCTAAAACATGGCTCAAAAAACATGCAAATAAGGGCTCCTTTGTTAGGCCAAATATGCTAGTAAACAAGACAAGGGGTGAGAGGACCACCCCTATCTGATTTTGGCTCTTAAAAACACATAATAACCACTGAAAATCTGCTAGATTTCAATGGTCAAAAGGGCAAACAAAGCTCAAAACAAAGGCCCTAATGCATTGCTCAAAACAAGGTGAAATGAAGCATGCAAGGGGGTAGATGACCCCCAACAGAAACATGATCTTAAACACACATGTTAAGGACCTCAAAATAAGACTTTTTTTAGTTTATGACAAAGCCTAAATATGCTTGCAAGTATAGCTAAAAGATAAAGAAAAACAATGCTTAAAATATGGAAAGAAGTGTTACCCTTGAAGCTCAGCAAGACAGCACACTTTGGGACCAAAAACCAAACCTTCAAGACTTCTCAAGACCCTCTAAGAAGCTTAGGTTGGTGTTGGAGGTGTTATGCTATGAAGTGTAGTGCAAAGGTGCAAGAACAAGGGACTTTTAAGCCTAGAATATAAAGACAAAATGAGATATATGTGTATGCCTCAAACCAAATTCTCAACCTTTGCTAATGAGGGAGAGAGTCCCTCTTATAGCCAAAGGGGTTCAAAGCTTCTCCAAGAAGCTAAAAAACAAATTTGAAGATCCTCCATACATATGTATAAAGGATCAATTTTGTGCTTTCCAGCTGGCACAGCTGGCAACAACTCACAGAGACAAGACAGGAGGGAGTAGGCCGACCAGTTCAGGTGATCGGCCGACCACCTTCCCTGGTCGGCCGACCAGGTTCAAAAGGGTCAGGTGGTCGGCTACCTCCCAGGGTGGTCTCCACACTGAATGCAAGCTAGTGGTGTGGTGGAAGACCAACAATTATGGCCCAAAAGTGAGGAAGACCAATTACCTGACAAGAAAACCGGCCGACCGGGGAAAAGTGGTCTCCAAGGAGAAAAGGTGGTCTCCCACCCTTGTACCACCTTCCAAACAATGAAAATAGGGTCCATGCCAAAAATGAACCAAGACGGATGCAAAACGAGGGTTCGGGGGCCCAAACGCGCAACCGGATGCCCCGAAAACTGACTGTTAAGCATCGAAAGTGGCGTGCGACCATGAAGCTGGTCTCCCGGGCCACAGTGTCCCTCTAGAGAGAGGAAACAAGGTTTGTGCCAAAAACCGGAGCAAACGGAGAAAGTTCAGCTGTCCCGTGCACGGCCGACGGCTCTAAAAACCAAAAAATGGTCTCCAAACAGGAACAATGGTCTACGACCACGAAAAGTAGCCTACGGCCACTGAGAGATGGTCTACGAGACCTCTCCCTCCCTTCGGGAAGAGAAAGCAGAAACTGGTTCGCAAACCGAGACAAAACACAAAAGAGTCCCGAAGTCTAGAGGCAAGGCTCTCAGCTGGGACACCGTAACCTCAGAACGAGCACAACATACGCAATCACCGAGCGCTCAATCGATGACGTCTGAGTCTTAAGGTCGGTCAAAAATGGGGTGTCTACAGCCACCTACCGGCCATCAAATCTAAGGATCGCCAGATTATTGACAGCTGGCTTCTACTCACAGCCTTATTTTGTACAAAAGGTTCAGCTTCGTGATTTCTTCTCCTGAACTTCATTTTAGCTGCAATTTCTTCACAAATGGAGCCATTTTTTGCCGAAAAGCTCTCGGATTGGATAATGACTTTAGACGGCACGGAAAAGGTAAATTTTTGGGGTTTCGACTAGGAGTGAGCAGCGGATATACTGATCCATGAAAACTGGCTGAACCGAACCGAACCGATCCGCCGCATTTTGGACAGATGCATGATGACGAGCGGACGGTTGCAGATTGATTTTCTCCAATCTGCCAATCTGGCAGACGGATGGCGGATTTGAGATTCTTTTGGCCGTAACCGAACTGCCAAACCGCAAACACCCCTAGTAATATATAAAACTTTGTGTTTTTAGTTTGTTTAAATATTTAGTTTGTGTTTTCAATTAAAAAATAGTTTAAATATTTTGTTGAAAAAAAGTTTTTAACTTGAATATCTTTTTTGAATTAAAATAAATAAATGTATTATTTATCTATATTTTTTATTTTTTAAATCTATCTCTAAAAATAATAAATAGAAAATATGATATATGCTGGTTGATTTTTGTTTTCAAAAACAAATATAGATGTAACAATACAGAGACATATAATCTCTACTACTGGTCTGTTTATGATTTTGGTGGTTTGAATTGTTTTTATATTTTAAGAACCATAGGTTGTAATACTTTATGTGGATGAGACATGTTGTGATTGTAGTATGTGGATGAGGCATACAGTGATTCTGATATTCTAAAGTTTCAAACTTTCTTACTTTGGATGAGGCATGCAGTGATTGTAATATTTTTTTAAGTCATTAACTGTAATACTTTTTCTTTTTCTTTTTCTTTTTCTTTTCTTTTTTGAGGAAGTGCACAAGCTGAATTATGTTGAAAAATTATAAAATTTTAAACCGCCAAACCAATTCGCATCCATCCACCAAATCGTCAATCCACTCAATCCACATCCGCCGAATTGGCGGATGGATGCAAATTGATTTTCTCTAATCCGCCAATCTGGCGGACGAATGGTGGATTGGAAGTTCCGTGGCCGCAACCGACCCGCGCCCACCCTTAATTTCGACATAAATGCACTTTTTCGATTGAGCCGAACTTCACTTTGCTTTCCATTCCTTCATGCTACAGCACAATGTTGGGACCCGACTACACACGTCTTTAGCTACGGGGGACAAGAGATATGCCTGACAATTGAAGAATTTCAAGCACTAATGAAATCCTGGCGCGATGAAGAAGTCATACCTCAACCCCACACCCAAGCTTTGGGACGGATGTGTGGGCTTATTTTGCACGAGGCTTGATCTCTGGCCCACAACGGAAAGCTAGACATTCCCAGTTTGATCCATCGATTTTCCGACATCAGTGACGGAGACGACCTTCTCTAGCGAGGTTTTCGGCAACATGCCCTCTGCTTATGTATGCTTGCCCATTTCCTTCTTGCCCCTAGTTTCGGCGGGTCCAGCATTCAATTGGTCAAAGTGGCCCAAGGTTTGAAAGAAGGCAAGAGTTGAATTGGTTTGGCACTGGCCGAGACTTCGATGGGTTTAGACGCCTTTCATTGGTAGGAGACTACTAGATTCACGGGAAGCCCACTACTTCTTTAGGTATTGTTTCCCACCCTTTCTTATATGTGTTTCTCACATCACTCAGCACTCATGCTCTATTTTTCTCTCAAAGCCCTTTTTTCACTTTTCTCTCAACATACATCTCTCTATTCTTCAATCTCTCTTTTCTTTCATCCCTTCCCAAGTGTGGATTATGGATAAGCTGAATGTAGTGGACTCTTTCTCTGAGTACTCAGCTCGGGGCTATTTTTTCTGCCACTATCTAGTGGATTTCCCGAATGAGGAATGGTGGTGCCACTGGATGTGCAACAGGTCTGCTGCTGACATAGCCTAGCGTTGCCCCTGGCTCAACCTAACCAAGATAAGTTACAGCATGGCTCGACAGCTTGGCATACAGTTGATTGGCCTTGCACACTGTGTGTTTTACTTCCCCTTCCGGTTCAGACATCAATTTGGACATAATCAAACCCACCCAGAGGAGGGGGTAGAGTACCCGGTTTCATTCCTCATCTATGGTTCACATTTGGCTAGGTACCTCACTACTTGAAGGATGAGAGAGCTTCTGGCCCCTGCCCCTAGTTCCAGTTGTGCCCTTTCTGGCGAATGCTTGGCTTGGCTCGAGGATAAGGCACAAAATGGGCCCATTTTGGCTTCAGAAGCTTTCACAAGCACGAGCAAGGGACGTAAGAGCACCTGACTCACCTGTGCCCCTAATTTATTACTTTGACCTTTCTTTTTAAGTTTTTCAATGTAATAAAAGCAACTTTGATTTGTATCAAAGAGTTGGAGAACTTTATGCTGAAATCAATGAAATTAAAGTTGTGAGCACTGAAAATTTTCTTTTTTGGTCCAAAAATGGTCTAAGTTGCAAAAGGTAAAATTTGAACAAAATCAACTTTTATTAAAACTTTCCGAAACCATTTTGAGAAAGGATCACCACTTGACACGTACGGAATCAATCCTCAAGATGTACAACCCCGACTCAAAAGATCATAAATTGCCCCTTGCTCAGCATTGTAACCAGCTTCTCTCTCATAATGAAGATAACAACCGAACTCTTAGGTAATGAACAAACAGAGATGACCTGAACAATCACATGGACAGGACAATTGAGTTAGAGGTGATTACAGCCAAACTTCAGGATGAAGTTACCTACGTATCCCAAAGATGGGAATCAGGCCTTACGTAGTTCGATTCAGGTTCACTCGAGTATTAACTTCCTCCTTTTGCACTCTAAATTTTGCCAAAGTCGCCCTTTAGGGTTTTCAACCTTGCGAGCTCAGTTTTTCTTTATTTTTAATTTTTTATGCTCTAACTTTTGCCTAGGTCACCCTTTTGGGTTTTTGACCTAGCGAGCCTCTCAGGGATAGTATTTCTTCAACTTGTTCATATTGATCGGTTGTGAGAATTCCAGGCCATCCAAGTCCATGAGAATAATAGTTCCATCCAACCAAATAGCTTTGATGATATAAGGACTAGTCCAATTGGGTCTGAACTTGCCCCTAGGGTCATGGATGGGAGCTCGGTTGTCTTTCAGCACCATATCTCCCTCTTTGAGATTCTGGGACCTAACCTTCTTGTTAAAAGCCCTGGCAATTCTGCATTGATAGCCTTGAACATGATACAATGATTTCAGCCTTCTCTCATTAAATAGCATCAGCGCTTCAAATCTGCTCTGTTGCCAGTCCACTTCTGCTATGTGACACTCAGCCATAACTCTCGGCAACGGGACTTCTATTTCAATTGGCAGAACAGCTTCCATCCCATAGACGAGAGAATAAGGAGTTGCCCCTGTAGACGTCCAAATTGAGGTTCTATCGCCCTAGAGTGCAAATGATAATTTATCTGGTCAGTCCCTATAGGTCTTAACCATCTTCTGAAAAATATTCTTGATGTTCTTGTTGGCAGCTTCAACGGCTTCATTGTTTTGCGGCCTGTATGCAAATGACTTATGAAAAGCTACATTGTATTTCTTCAACAAGTTTATCACCTCTTTCTTGAAGCGGGAGTGTAGACCGCCCACACTCGCTCCACGCGCCCTCCTTTTCGGAGAGGGCGTGAAGTTGTGTTCTAGCTACTACAATTCGGACTCCTATCACAGTTCTGTATCTAGTCTCACAAAGTGCAATGTAAGACTGATAAATCACCAAAGAGTCCAAATCCGACAAATCGTTTTGGAAAATCGATTTTAATCAAGAAATGCCAAACATGGACTGCTTTGCCAGATTATAGAGTCGCCACCTAAATATTTTGTTTTTGAGAAATTTAGGAAACCCTGACTCATGCCAAAGGCCACGTATCCATCATCACCAAAGTTGCCTCAGCTCGGGAACTTGGGTACGAGAGGGGAAGGTCATGAAATGAGCAACCCCGCTCGCCCAATCAAAGGATCGGCCTCTAGTAATCATGATATGTTGTTTTGAAAACACATGTGTTCTTATTCCTGTTTATTGGCTAACTTACTATGTGATGCGCACAGCATACAAGTATAGACTCAATCGTAAGAATTGGAACAAAACGTCTCATGTTTGTTTTTCGAAAATGGTTTGAAAGTGCTACTTGCAAGTAGGCTAAGATGCGGATTTGCCACCCTCAATGGGCTTAGAAAACAACATGATTTTGCCACTCCGCAAAGTGGGCTTAAAACACACATTTTGATGAATTGTTCCATTTCAAGCAATGACGCCTTCATCCACAAGCATTCATGCAGTTAATCAATTAAGCAATTAGCCTCATGGCAAGCATGCTATCATGGCAGTCACTTACACACATGCAAGAATGCTAAAGCATAAACACTTACAGTGTACTCTGAGCGAAAACAGAAGCTAGTTAGTAATCATGCATGATCCTAGCTATGTTAAGATGCCTAATGCAACACATGCAAAATGCAGCTAAATAGGCTTGACTATTCTAAGATGGCATATGAATGCTACAATTTGATACATGTATTCAAATAGGAATTGAAATACAATGTAGTTTGAATGATGTGACGAGCCTGGTGCATGCAACACGAATGAATTATGCACGCATGCAAGCATAATGATGCTAATTAAAATATGCCCTAATCTAACCACTAAAAGCAGGTAAATAAAAGAGAGAAAGACGTGGGGTTGGAAGACATTCACACACACACGCACACTTATTACAACATTTGCCCTCTTGACGGAGGGTCTGAATAGAACGAAAGCTAACTAACTATGCTAATTAAGCTATTACAAGCCAACTAATTAACTAACTATTCTAGCTAATTAATTACAACACAATTGAATAACTAGCTAATCTAGGCTAATTAGAATATTACAAACCAAATGAATTAATTAAACACTTTAACTAATTAATTACAACACTTGCATGAATGAAATAGCTAACTTATTCTAAGTTAACAAAAGTGATTAAATGGACTCAAGGACGAGGGACATGCATGCCCGGTCGGCTTCCTCCTGGAAATCCACTACCGTGCCTCATGATGCCTTTGTTTGCACTCTTTTGGACTTTTGAAAATTGTGCCAACTTCTAGAATGCTTCTGACCCACCATAGGAACATGCTAAGGGATGGTCGGCTAGAGATGGTGGCCATTGGCCAAAGTTGATGGCCATCGGCCACTTCTGATAGCCGATCAGCAGCCTGGATGGCGGTCGGCCACTGCTTCCTACAATTTCTCCTTTTGCTGCAACAAAGCACAAATAGAGGCATGGCAGTGTATTTGCAGGGGAATGTGTATGCAACCACACTCCTTATCATGTCTCAAGCTCATATGAGTGTAGTGCTCAGCTCTCAAGCCACCAATCACGCATCTCGATGCATGATGGCCAAAGAGTCAAGCTTGCACAATGTTGATGAATGCACAAATAACACATAAGACTCGAGAGGCCTCCACCCTATCATGCACAATCAAAGGGGACGGCGACAAAGAAATGAGACGCGTTTTATCACTTCAAGTATGAAACGCCCCTCGTTTCTCGTGTTTGGATTAACGTTCGACGCAAACACAACGCAATGCAACACACATGCAAACAACATGCTCATCTATCAATGCTAGAGTGGCACTCATGAGGTTCTATCATATAAGCAATGCATGCATAGCATGTTTGGAGGCTAAAGCATCAAAGCAAGTAAAGAGCATCATACAAGAGGCATGCAATACAATGCTCAATAGACTTAAGCCAACCCCAAATAAACCTCATGCATGCCCAAACAATAGCCAAATGTACTGAAACTTAAACACAAGAAGCAAAAAAAGCATGCTCAACTCATGACTCGCAAGCAAGACACAAAGCTCTACCCTCAAACGCATTGAAAGAGTGATAAACATGAGAGTATAACAAGGCTATATGCTCTGAAATTATGTGTTACCATATCACTCAAACAACACAAGTATAGCATGTAAGAGGCCCTAAAGCACAAGGCTAGTAAAGAGCAATACACAAGGAGCATGCAATACTAAGCTTAAAACAACTAAACCAGCTCTGGACAAAGCTCAACCATGCCAAAACAAAGGCCAAAACATGCTGAAAATGGAGCCCAAAAGCTTATACAAGCATGCATACACATTGGCTCACAAACAAGGCATGAAGACACAACTCTCAAACACATTGAAGAAGTGGAAAATGTGAGAGTGTGGCAATGAAATATGCTATGAAATCATGTTAGAAATGAGGCTATACCATGCAAACATCACATTCCAAGCATGCTAAGGACCTCAAATACAAAGCTAGTGAATTCAACTATGCCATAGCTATACAAAGTAAGCCATATATGACCAAGACCTCTTAAAACAGACCTCAAGCATGTCAAATCAGTGGCAAAAAAGTGCTGGAGCAAAGCTAACACATGCTAGAATGATGAACTAAAGCATGAAGCATGTTAGGCTAACAAGCATGATTGCACTACAAGTACCAAAAGCAAGCAACTGATGACCAAACCAACCGAAACGGAGTTATGGCAGGTTCAAAAAGTCACAAAAACATGCTTGGACTCAGCTTAAAAGAAGTAGAAAAGCATACTCAAGTACAAGGCCAACAAGTCATGGAAGCAAGACAAGAGGAGAGGGGACCACCCCCTCTCATTTTGGACATCAAAAACACCTTTCCACCACTGAAATTCCTCTGAGTTTCAGTGGTAGAAAGGCCATGCAAAGGCCAAAACAAGAGCCTCAAAGGATGGCTCAAAATCCTAACAAATAAGGCAAACAAGGGGGTGAAACACCCCCAACTCCTACAAGGCCTCAAACAGCCATCCTTAACACTTAAAAGCAGAACTTTTTGTAGTTGAAAGTAAGGCCTAAAACAGTATGCAAATGGGGGCAAACACTTGATCAAAATAAAGCTTAAAGAGGGAAAACACTCACCCTTGAAGCACAACTTTAAGACAGCAAGTTCTCTGAGTTAAAACTAGCTTTTTGAGTCCAAACAACACCCTCAAGTACCTCAGCAACAAGGTAATGGTGTTTCACTAGGTGCTTTAGTGCAAAAGTGTGAAGAAAACTCACTTTAAGGCACAAACTAGTACAAATATAGAGAGAGAGGGAGAAATATAAAGAGAGAGGGACATGTTTTTTTCCTTAATCAAAATTCTCAACCTTTGAAAGGGGAGAGGAGCCTCCCCTCTTATAGAAATCCAAGTCTCAAGCTTGTTGGACAAGCTAGAAGCTAGGTGCAATCCCTCCATACACGTGTATGGAGGATGCATTCTGTGCTCACCAGCTGGCACAGCTAGCAATAAAAATATCTACAAAAGCAAAGAAAAGGACCTCGGCCAAAAAATATGGCCGACCGGCCATTAAAGGGGCCGACCAGCCATCAGTGAGGCCGACCGGCCACCACTGATGGCCGATGGGCATAGAGCCTAGCCGATGGGTTGTAGGACTGGCCAGCAGGCCACCCCCTTCCCTCAGAAACAAAGCCACAAGCTCTTGGTCCACAACCAAGCACAAAACAGACAAATTGAGAGGCTCCAAGGCAAGGAGCACAACCGAGACCTTCAGGAACTCAAAACGAACACGAGCATGGATGATTATCGAATGTTCAAACGATGACATTCAGGTCTTGAGGACGGTCAAAAATGGGGTGTCTACATGGAGCCATTATCTGATATGATCTCGTTTGGGACTCCATATCGGCAAATGATATTGTTTTTGATGAACTTAGCCACATGCGATGCTTTCAACACTGCATAAGACTGAGCTTCCACCCACTTTGTAAAGTAATCAATTGGCACCAAAATATATTCATGCCCATTTGACCCTTTTGGTGTAACTACACCGATGACGTCGATTTCCCAGATTGAGAAAGGCCATGGCGAAGTCATGTTGTATAGTTTTAACGGCAGAATATTCATGTGATTTGCATGAATTTGGCATTTGTGGCATTGCCAAACAAAACTAATACAATCCTCCTCCATAGTGGACCAGTGGTAACCTTGCCTGAGAATCTTCTATGCTAACATCAATCTATTCATGTGCGCTTCGCACTCTCCTCCATGGATGGCCTCTATCAGGCACTTTAACTCCTCTTCTTCAACACACAACTTGTGCATTTCCATATGACCTCTTTTGTACAGTTTACCTCCATAGATGATAAATTGGACGGCTATCCGCTATATTCCCCTTTTGTCCTTGGCATTTGCCCCTGGTGGATAAATCTCCTTTTTTCAAGAAGTTCCAAATATCGTAGTACCAAGGGTTTTTGTCTTGTGCTTTATCTATTGTGGCGATAATTTCATAGGCCGGCGTGTATTTCTGCTCAATGATTATCGAACGCATCTGAACTCAAAGTGGGATGTCTGCCATAGAAGATATAGTTGCTAAAGCATCAGCGAACCTGTTGTTCTCTCTCAGTAGATACGTGACAGTCAACTTTTCAAACCTAGGAATCAGAATCCAGGGTCTAGTGATAAGCCTTCATCTTGTCTTCCTTGACTTTCTAGTCTCTATGTGCTTGAGAAACAACTAAGTTCAAGTCCCCGATAACATCCAATCTTTTTGCCCCTAGTTCTAGGGCAGCTTCCAAACCAGCGATACATGCCTCGTATTCTGCTTTATTATTGAACACCTTGAACCGAAGTTTGAAGGCTAAAGGTATATGGGAGTCATCGGTGATATCAACAACACACCTATCCCATAACCATATTGATTGGACGCTCCATCAAAGTACATCGTCCAAGTTTCCTCCTCAACTTACAGAATGGCTTCATCTGGGAACAAGTATTCTACCACTTCATCCCCTTCTACTGGGTGGTCTGCTAAAAACTCCGCTATAGTTCTTTCCTTGACTGACTTGTGGTTGACATACTTGAGATCAAATTCGGAGATGAGAAGCAACCAACGGGCTAGCCTACCCATAAGCACTAGTTTTTCAAAGAGATATTTGATGGGATCTAATCTTGAAACCAGGATTGCAGAGTGAGCTAACAAGTAATGCCTCAACTTCCTGGTAGCCCATACCAAGTCTAGATAAGTTTTCTCTAACAGAGTGTAGCGGGTCTCATAATCCAACATATTCTTACTCAAATAGTAGATGGCTTTCTCCACCATATCCTCAGATTCCTGAGCAAGCATGCATCCCATTGTGGTGTTTGTTACTAACAGGTACATAATTAAAGGCTTCCTGGCTCTGGCGGTGACAACACAGGCGGATTCTGAAGGTACTGCTTAATCTGCTCAAAGGCGAATTGACATTGATCATCCCATCGGAATTTCTTCCCTTTCTTTAGGAGACCAAATAGTGGTTCACAAGTCAAGGTTAATTTAGAAATAAACCGTCTTATGAATTGCACTTTACCCAGAAAGCCTCGCACCTCCTTTTCAGTTCTTAGTAGTGGTATTTCTAGGATGGCCTTGATTTTGGAAGGATCTACCTCGATGTCCCTCTGTGTGATCAAAAAGCCCAGCATTTTCCCTGCTGTTACGCCAAAAGTACATTTCTGCGGGTTCAACCTCAGTTTGTATTCTCTGATCCATTGAAAGAATTTCTTCAAGGCGGTGTAGTGGCCCTCTCTTTTTTTGGACTTGATAATCATGTCGTCCACGTACACCTCGACCTCTTTGTGGATCATGTCGTGTAGAATGGTGGTTGCAGCCCTTTGATAGGTAACCCCTGCATTCTTCAACCCAAATGTCATAACCTCATAGTAGTAGGTACCCCACGGTGTAGTAAATACAGTTTTCTCTCTATCCTCGAGCACCATCAGAATCTGGTTATACCCAGAAAACCCGTCCATGAAGGATAGCAATGCATGGCCCACAGTGAAGTCCACTAATTCATCAATGTGCGGCAGAGGAAAGTTGTCCTTTAGACTGACTCTATTCAAATCCCAGAAGTCTACACACACTCGGATTTTACCATCTTTTTTTTTGCACTGGGACGATGTTGGCCAACCAAGTTGGATATTTAGATACTAACAAGAAACCTGCCTCGATCTGCTTGGTGACCTCCGCCTTAATTTTCAATGCCCAATCCGGACGGATTCTTCGTAACTTTTGCTTGACGGGTCGGGCCTCGGGGTCAAGAGGGATCCGATGCTGTATAATCTCAAAATCGATTCCAGGCATGTCTTCATAGGACCACGCAAAAATATCTTTGAAATCTTTTAATAAAGCGACTCAGCGCTCGCGCTCCTTCAAAGACAACGTGGATCCCTCTCAGTACCGACATTAAAAGCAATGATTTCATCAACGTAGGGTTTTGCAAACCTCTCTTCATCTCGATTAATCAAGTTTTTCGAAACTAGAGGAATTCCTTCCTTTTCATTTTCATTAAAATTCTAAAAATCTTGGTTAATACAATAAACAAGACACACAGAGAAATACTCAGAAATGGAAATGTTCTCATTCATAAGGTCCAACTCTTCAGTTACAACCAACTCAAATGCAAAAGAAAAAAAGGACCTGGACAAGACCTTGGCATCCAGGTTATCATCCCCAGGAATACCAAATTCAGACTCAAAAGAACTGGAATCTGATTCCGATTCCACAGACTCTGTGGAATCAGATTCTAGCTCATCACCCGACTCAGAACTAGACAGGTAGCCCTCTTCCAGCTGCCAAATAAAAGATAGTGCTTCCGATGCATTCAAAATGCTGCTGGATGGGTTCACACCCGGTTGGTCCTCGATCATAGAGATGGTAAGGTTATCCACCATGTTCTCTGAATCTGTCGGAGGATCTGTAAGGAGACATACCAGTGTTGCCCCTACTCCAAGCTCGCTGTTGTCCAAGTCACTTTCCATGCTCTGCTCAGCTTCAGTACTTGGTTCAGCTTTTTCCTCGGCATCATTATCCTGCGGCTACAGATCAAAGAAGATTTTGAATCCAAAAACACGCTACTTCGCAGAATTCATCTAGGTCTGAAGAAAGCCACAAAAAGGGAAGTCTTCTCCCTCCAGAACAAAGCGGTCGTTCAATGTTCCCCGGATTGGCCTGTGAATGAACTCATAGTGTTTCCTGGCCTACTTGGCTCTGGCCCTGCCTGTCATCTCTTCTTTTTCCTAATCCAATCCTCTTTGGTAGGTACATATCCCAAACCAAAGGCATGTGGATTATGCGGCACATCGGCCAATGCTGTGACGCGTTTCGAGCCACTTCTGCTAAGTCCCATTCCTGGCACATGCTGTAGTTTATTCATGACATAAATTGGTTGCGCACTGACATACATGCCCTCATCAGCGGCCAAGATGGTTTGCACTACCCGGGCCTCAACTAACGTAAACCCTAAAAGGAATACATCTTCCTCGCCATAAGTGATTTCCAGCACTGGTGTAGTTACCTCTGGTGGGGGATGAATGGATGAATTCCCAAAAACAATCTCCACTCCCTTCCCATAGGGGTACTTCAACATTTGGTGGAGGGTAAAGGAGACTACTTTCACAGATGTAACCAGGGTCTCCCTAGTAGCAAGTTGAAGGTGGCCGGAACATCCAGGACATGGAACTCAACATCCTACTGAGCTGGGCCTACCTGGACTCTGATTTGCACCATGCCCATGACCGGCTCCATTCCGTTCTGTGCTAAACAGTTGTCCGGATTTGTTCTGATCACTCTCACATCACAAGTATGCCCCACGGGGTGTTAGGCCATTATAGCTTCCTGGTTGTCTTCAATCCTCTCTTATGCAAACTGCTTCAGCGTAGCTTCCTTTTTTCTGTCCACAGTACTCACAGTACTCAATTCCTAAGCTGAACTTTCCACGCCGGTGTTCTCCGACAGTTTTCTCTTTTCATCGGCCATTCCGGCAACTTCAGCAATTCCTATTTTCTTTTCTTCCGATTTTGTCTCAGTTCCTTCCTCCTTGTCGGGTTCATCACTCAACCACCCATAGTTGTCCGTTGATCCATTCAAATCAAACCAGTCAATCTGCACATCCCCTTGATCCTGTTCGTCAAAGAACTGCAGGTTTTCTAAGCCCTCCTCAAGTTCCGCCAAATCATCCAAACCTTGGCTCGAGCCATCTTCCCTAACCACATTGACCTCCACTATAATTGGCAATACCACTTCCGGCTTGGCTTGATCAATCGGCACAATGTAGTAGCTTGGATCGTACACCCCCTTAGACAGGTCCTCAGGGCACTCAGGCAACAGACTCATACTTTCCTCTAAGGCCAGCCTCCCTTACACTACAACTGTCACCACCACAGGTTTAGGTTGAAGTGTGAGCGTGTCCATCATGCAGAAATTCATGCTTTCAAGAATGAACACCATCGGTCTACGTAGGTAGGAAGGGTAATATATACACTGGGATCATAGGGGATGGCCAATGTATGGATTAGGTTTAGGTTGTGAGGTGGGGGAACTTGATTGTGGACTAGGAGATGGTTAGGAGTTATATTTTCTTTTTACAGTGGTGCAATCACCTTATTGTCAATAAGGTCTTGAATCTCATGACGTAGTCTGAAGCATTGGTCAATGTTGTGACCATGCTGCTGGTGGAAAGCACAGTACTTGGCTGTTTTAGGTTTAGGTGGGAGAAGATCAGGTAGTGGGCAAGGCTCTAATGGCTTGAGATGCCCCTTTTTTATCAACACCTTCATGGCTTGAAATAAAGGCATGTAGAGTTGGGTAAAGGTCCTCTGGGATCGGGTAGGGTTGTTTGAAGTTTGTGGTGCTGTATTGGCAAAGGGATTGATAATCTTGGTCATGGTGGTGACAACACTCACATTCGACGGCCACGTAGTTGTGCTACCGCTGGTGGTTGCATTGGAACTGCACACAAAAGGCCTTTTGGCTTGCTCTTTCTCATCAGTAATCAACCCTTGTTTCATCGCATCTTCAATTTGAACCCCCATCTCATAGAGCTCGGTGAATGTGAACAGAGGTAGGATGATCGTTTCCTGTAACAATTTCTCGTGCAGATTGCAGACTACCATCCTTATCTGATCTTTTTTGGAAGACCGTGTGGTCATCATTAAAGCCTTAGCCCTCCACCTCGTCACGAATTCTAAGAAGCCCTCCTTTGGCTCCTGGCATGTTGCCTCAAGATCACGAGTTGTGACCTCGATTTGTGTGTTGTATAAGTACTGTGCAACAAAGGCCTCAGCCATTTCCTCCTAACTCTGTTTCACAGAATCTTCCAGCTTCACATACCATATAGCGACTATACCATAGATGGTACGGCCAAAGAGTGAGAGCTTTTGCAACCTAGTCAAGCCCATCGGCTGTAGAATGTCTGAAAATAGCCGAAGATGAACCATGGGATCTCCAAAACCATTGAATCGAATCGATGTGTGGCATTTTGAACCAATCTGGCAATGTCACTGTAAAGTCGGCATACCCGTCTTCTATGTTGGGGATAGAATTAACACATTGTGCTCGTTTGAATAACTTCTCCAGCTTGTTGACCTTAAGCACGGTCGGGTCAACCTCAAACTCAAATGGAGCCTCAGTTTGATATGCAGGTGCTTTGGAGGCTTGTGGTGGGATCGGCTCTGTCAGATTGCCCTGATTTTCAACATGAGCAATGGCTGCGGGTGCTGGGATACCCGTAGGAGGTGCATGAGATGCAGAAGTTGTGAACAGCTGTGGTTGTTGTTGTTGCAACCTATTTATTACCTCAGCCTCACATACTGTGACCTCAACTTGACAAGCAGCGTCTTGCTGTATGGTTTCAACTGTTTACTGAAGGTGGAGGATTAGTTCGTCCATGCTGACTTGGAGATATTGTGCCATTAGGATTGACAAGTGATCTCGTACTGGACTAGATGTAGAAGACTGCCCCTGGGCCTGACTAGATGCAGGTTAATTGAGGGGTGACTGCTTTAGAAATTAGACCGGCGAACTCTGTCTGACTCTCCTCCGTCTAGTAACAAGCGGGAGTGAAGTAAACACGGCTTGTCTCCTAACAAGATCTCCGACTTTGTAGAGCCTTCTGACACGGGTACAGAGCGCTTGGGGGATACCCGAACTTTCTGAAGCTGTGGTGTTATACTACCTAGCAAAAATAAATAAAGCAAAAAGAAAGCAGTAACCAGAAACTGTGCAGCACCTCAGCTCAGAGACGTTAACAACACACAAATGTAATCAAAGTTGTAGGACTGCACTCAACACTAAATTCTGCCCCCAAAACTAATACCCAACTTTGCAACTGATACGCACATTCCTGTACAGTTTCATTGTAAAGCACATACCAGTTAAATAAGAATCAAAACACCCCTATGAGGGGGTAAGGTTACCCTGTCCTAGTTTCGTCAGGAACTAGGGTTTACTATTTAAACAAAGTGGTTTCACGCAATCCTGTATTCGGGTGAGCATCCTATCCTAGTTTGGAACAGTCTCTATGGCTTTTCGATATGCAACTAGGCCAAATGGTCAAAAGGGTACCTCAGCAAAATTGCCTAATATACCTCTCACACCTAACACTGAGAAGTGAACGAAGGATCAAACGGTACAGTGGTAGTCCAAATCCAAGGGTTGTGTTCCCATCATGGCAAATCCCATGACCGATCTGCCTTTTGGCAAGCCTTTTGGGCGAGCCTCCGACAAACCGTCTAGGAATAGCAAATGGCAAACACAGTGACTTAAACATACCAATGCAAATACAATGCAAAGAAACATATAATTGTAAATAAAATTTAATATCATGAATTTCAAGTCAAGTTCTCTAATTTCTCCAGTAGAGTCGCTAGAAACTGTAGCTCGACTTTTTCGCGCCCCCTTTTAGAAGTTGAAATAAGCCCTACAGTATCGAACTCCCACGGTTTTCAATCTGATTCCATAAGTGCAATGTGAAATAGATAAACACCAAAGAGTCCCAATCCGGTAAATCTTTTTGGAAAATCAATTTTGAAAAAAAAATGCTAAAAATTGACTGCTATGCTAGATACAAAGTCGCCACTTAAATATTTTGTTTTGGAAAAATTTAGGAAACCCAAGGCTCATGCCAAAAGCCACGTGTCTGTCATCACCAAAATTGTCTCAGCTCAGGAACTTAGGTACGAGAGGGGAAGGTCATGAATGAATTTGAGCACCCCCACTTGCCCGATCAAAGATCAGCCTCTACTAATTATGATATGAATCTTATGTACATTATATGTTCTTGTTCCAGTTTATTAGGCTAGCATTACTATGTGATGCGCACACACACAAGTATAAACTAAATTTGCAAGAATTGAAACACTTGATTCATGTTTGTTTTGAAAATTGGTTTGAAATATGTACCACTTGAAAAAGTGATCGCATATAAACATTGCTCAAATTATTCCAATTCAAGCAACAAGCCTTCATCTATAGGATTTCAAGTAGTTATAACACTTAAGCATTTAGCCTTATAGCAAGCATGCTAAACATGGCAACAATCACACACATGCGATACGCTAAAGCAAGTAAAAGGCTCATCTAGTACTCCAAGCCAAAATAAACAAAAGAGTTAGAAAAATGCATGATCCTAACTTATGCAATATGGCTAATGCAACACATGTGATATGCAATCTAAATAGGCTCAGCTACTTAACATGATATGTGAAGCAATTTTGATAACATGCGGTCTAAGCATGTATTCAAAGAAGTATTAAACTAACAATGTAGTTAGAATGATGAACCAAGGCCCGGTGCATGCAATACAAATGGATGCAAACATGAAGTGTGCTAAACAAAACATGATGTCCCTAAACTAACCATCATAAGCTAGTAAATAAAAGGGAGAAAGATGTGGGATTGGAAGGCATACACATTATTACATTGCGCTCTCACGAGGGAGAGTCCGAATGAATAAACTAATTAGCCAACTAATTAAAGCTAAGCTAATTATTACAAAACAAATGAAATTAGCTAAAATACTTAACTAATTATTACAACACTTGAATTAACTATTCTAGCTAACTAAAATAATTACAAAACATAATCGAATAACTAGTTAACTAACTAATTAATTACAACACATATAAAAATTAGCTAGCTACAACTAATTAATAACAACAAATATCAAGGCTAAATATTCAAACTTAAACATGCTCGATACGCGAGGAATGCACATGCACGTGCTCGGTTTCCACCTGAAATTCACTGTTTTGCTTCCAGAAGGCCTCTGTTGCACAATAAAACACTAACACTTTTGTCCATTTCCAAAATAGCTCTACTCTGGTCAAAAAATACACTGTTGAATTTTGCATCAGTGGCCGGCTGGCCAATACTGAGGACCTACCGGCCACTACTGCCTAGTTCATCTTGCTGCAACAGAGAACAAACAGAGCATGCACAGGGTATTCTCAAGGGTTTGTTTGCACAATTCACCCTTCGTTTTCATGAACAAATCAAAGGAGTAGTAAACTTGGTCCGCAAACCATCAACTCAAGCAATCTCATTGCATGATGACTCATGAACCAAAGTGTGTAATTTCAATAAATGCAACAAAATAAGACTCAAACCTCCTCCTTTTCATGAATTGATCAAGGGAAGTGGTGACCTTGGAAACTTGAATCATTTCATCACTAATGAGTATGAAATGCCTTAAGCTTCCATGTGTTCAATTAACGTCCGATTGAACACAACACTTTCTATTATCTTGCACCATTTTAGCCTCAATTTTAGAATACCAACCATTCTTTAGTTCACTGAGTCCAAAGGTGAGTTTAAGTCCTCTAATGGAAAGAGGGCTCAAATCAATTGTTACTTTAGGCATGGAGGAGACAGCATACCGTTGGTGATGAACCCCAAAAAGATTAAACCATTAAGCATGACACCTCAATCTCATGCTTAAACAAACAAATTGTTTGAAACCACTTTCAATGCAAAACAAAAACCAAAAAATGAGGGAGGTTGCAAAGGTGATTAAGAGTGATTACAAGTATGGAAAGCCATAAATAAATGCAATCAACTCAAACAAGATGGTGTCTAAGGCCTAGAACACCAAACTTATGAGGACAATTACACTACAAGCATGCAAAACAAAGCTCAAATGCAACTATCAACCAAAAATAGTGCTAAAACAATCTAAAATAAGTCCTAAAACATGTTGTAATTCAGACAAAAATTGCTAGATTAATATGCTAAAACATAGCACAAACTAGGCTAGTAAGCAAGACATGAGGAGGAAAGGCTAAACCCTCCAAATTTGGACTTCAAAACATGATTTTACCCACTGAAATAACTCTAGAAAATGGTTTAGCTCAAAAAAAATAGTAAAAGGAAGGGAAACACAAGGGTAAAGGCCTCTAAAACAAGGTGCAAAGAAGGGTGAACCACCCCTCAACCTTTAATGGCCTTAGAACCCAAGTTTCAGCCCAAAAACATAGAGCTTTTATAGCCCAAAAATAGTTGGAAAATTACAAGCAAAATAGCAAATAAAACAAAGCAACAAGCAAAGCCTTATACCTCTTGAAGAGAAGACCAATTGTAGGCAACAAATCCAGACAACACACCCTTCAAGAGCTCAAACCAAGCGTAAAAGTATCTTAGCTCAAAGATGAGAAGGTTTGGTTAAGGGTGTATAGGCAAAGGTTAAGGATTTATAGGCTAAAGTATAGAAATTTGGAAGAGAGAGAGGGAAAATTTTGCTCTAAAATTTTTCTAACCCTAAAACATAAGAGGGAGGCCTCCTATATATAGAAAACATGAATTCCCCTTAAGAACATCCAATCCTACATATGGAGGTAGATGCAAGCATCTGTGCAAATAGTTGGCACAGCTAGAACAAAATATCTACAAAAGACACTAGTGGTCGGCCGGCCATCACTGGTGGCCGACAGGCCACATCAGTGGTCGGCAATCAAGAGTAATGGCCGGTAGCCCAAAAAGGTGGCTGGTAAGCCACCAAAGGTTGCAGGCTTGAAGAACCAAAGTTTGGTCCAAGAATGAGGCAACAAGGGTGTAGGGTTTAAAGTGCTCAAAGTTGTGGCATTCCACCATGGACTTCGAGCACTTGACGAGCAAATAAACTCATCACCGGGTGTGCATGCAATGGCATCCAAGTTGTAAAGGCCATCAAAAATGAGGTGTCTACAACCTCTGGTAGGTTGCTGATACATTCTTCAAACCGAAAAGTATCACTCTATAATAATAGAGTCCTTTTGGCACTACAACAAAACTAACTATTTACGGCATCATGTTTACGACATGCATTAAATGCATGTCGTAGTTAGTACATTCTACGGCTTTTTTTTTTTTTGCAAGCCGTTAATATTTTGTCAATAACAGCATACATACCATGTAAGTCGTTAATTCATATATTTATAGCATGCAAAAGTATGCCGTAAAAAATGTATGTTTTTACGACTTACAAAAATATGTCGTAAACTATTTGCATTTAAGACGACATACATTTCATGTTGTAAAATAATATAACTTTACACGGCATACATTAACATGTCGTAAAAACTTCTGCAAAAAAAAAATAAATAAATAATCAGAATTTTTTTATGGCACGCAAAAGCATACCATAAAAAATGTATATTTTCACGGCATACAAAAATATGTCATAAAATATTTGTACTTAAGATGACATACATTCCATGTCGTAAAATATTATAACTTTACACGGCATGCATTAGCATGTTGTGAAAACTTTTATTAAAAAAATTTCAATCTGATTTTTTATTTATTTATTTAAAAAAGCTAACAATTTCCAACCAAGCTTCTCACCTTAAATTTTCCTAATTGAGGACAATATAAAAAATAATTTATACGTTATTTTATAATTTAGTGTCTCTTTTAAGGGATAATCGCACCCAGTGGGATTTTGGGGGAAAAAAATTACACATTCATGACAAAGCTTATAATTTTAATGATTAATATTTATATGGCTTCTCACTAGTTTGTAATTATTATTTTTTTAAATTACCTTGATTTGATATTTTTCTTTCTTTTAATAATTTATTTATTTTTTTCTTTTTAGATGTGTCTAATCTGAATACAACTAAAAAATAAAATATTTGTAAAAAAAATAATAAAAAAATATAATATATATATATATATATATGAAATGTATTAAATTTTATATTTTTTTAAATTTAGTGATTTTTTAAAAAAAAATTAAAAAGTAAAACATTATTAAAATTAAAATAAAATATTTCTTTTAATATATGTAAATTATTTGAATTTAAAAAGTAAAAAAAAAATTATTTAAAATATTACAATTTAAAATATTACAAATATTACAATAACTAAAACAAAAAACTGAAAAACATTTTAGGCCCCTTATTCTCTCACTCACTCTCAGGTGTCAATCTCTCTCTCTCTCTCTCTCTCTCTCTAAACCCTAATCTCTCTCAACCGATCGAATTAGCCTTCTTCAGCCCCGTTTGATCTAATCTCAGAGCGATTGGTGATTCATCTCAGATCCAATCTCAGAGCGATTAGCAATTTCGAAGCTCTATCGCCTCTACCATCTGCATCGGCCAGAGAAGCGAGGACCATCGTCTACTAAGGTAAGAACCACCGTCTCTCTCTCTCTCTCTCTCTCTGTCAGTTTCGTATTCTCTTTCTCTCTCCCTCAAGCACTTCCTTCCCGTCGAGTTTGCGCAATTTGCTGAATAATAATTTGTTGATGGAATCTCAATTAAATTCCACTAGTGCTTTGTAGTGCTCTTTGATTTTGTGTTACCATTGATGACAAATGCCAATTAGGGGTCACAAAATGCTATAAATAACAAATATAGGATATGTCAGTGAATTTGGATGTATGTATTGTGTTCTCTGTTTTTGTTTAGTATGGTGGTTGTTCCATTCCTGTATATCTTAGCATAAACTAGGAAGAACATATGATTGCGACATGTTATGTAGTTTTTAACATGCTTTCTTAGGACTTAATTATCAGTTTTGTGTTTTGTTACGAATTTGACGTTATGTTTTTGTTTAGTTGGTAGTGATATTTGTTTTCAACATATGAGCAGTTTCTGAGTTTGTAGGTTAAAATTCTACTTGGTTTGTTATAAGGTGATATATGCCCAACAAACCAAGTATATTACATGTTCTATTTTTTTCAACATTTGTTAAATTTGGAGTTCCAATTATAGCCTATCAGGATTGCTAAAAGGCTTAATCAAGTTTGCAGAGTAGGACTTGAATGTCATCCCTTGACTGACATAGAAATGTAGTTTACTTAAGGAATGCACAATTTAAATGAATGGGATAAATGAAGATTGTGTTGTGGTTGAGGTGACAATAATGTTGTGATCCACTGAAGATTACACAGTTGAGATTTAGAATTTAAAAGCAAGAGAAATTGCTTGGGTTCAGAAATAGAGAAGATTAAATTTGATTAGTAGAGATGCACAGAAAAGAGAGTCTAATTCCCAAACCTGTATTTGTATTGGGTAGCAAGATGGTTAAGAACCGGAGCTTCATTTGATTTGCCAATTCACAATTTGAATGATATGATAGTTCCGATAGAATAGAAACCCCCAAAAGAAAAAGAAGAAAGGAATAAAAATTCAGTTGGAGTGTGAAAAAGGAAGAAATGAAGACATTATTATTGTGAGAGTGAAGTCAATCCATAGAATAGAATAGAGCGGAGCAGAGCAGAGCATAGCAATGAAACCCAGACAGACAGAAGCGATGATCAGAAGAGAAGAAGCCAATAATAAGTACGCAAATTAAACAAAACCAATAACATGAACAGGGGCGGTCTACTTGAAGGAATCAAATCAATCATGAAAGAAAGAAAGTCCTATTGGTTTGGGTTGGGTTGGGTTGGGTTGGGGTTGCGTAGTTTGGTTAGAAGGGAATATCTAACAAGATATGTCTAACAAGTCTTATAATAGAAACAAAAGATATGTCTAAAGGGGAACTTCTGTTTCTTTTGGTAATTAAAAAATAAATAAAAATAAAAAGTTAGGATGTACTGATTCATCCTCCAATAGATTAGATTCATCTTGGATTTTAACCGAAACTACTTCAGCATCATCTTGCAATCCGTTAGACTTCTTGTCAGTTTCTCCATCAAACTTCTTTACACCATCACTACTATCACCAGATTTATCAAGATGTTTTGCTCTAATTCTAACATGTTTTCCCTTGATGTATCGATATTCCCATTTTGGCAGTGGATATTTCTTCTTCAATTTTTCGTATTTGTCCAACATACCCAGCTTTTGAAACGCATCTCCAACCATTGAAACGATTGACATGTTTGGTTGGACGCCAAGTTCTTCCATGTCAGCAAATACCTACAAGAGAAAACAATAAGATCCCAAGCTAAAATAAAAGCTCTGTCTAAAGTGTGATACCTAGAATTTCTTAAATAACATAAAAACATATTCATTTAAAAAAAGAGAAGAAAGAGCTTTCTACTGAAATCGTTATTTTTTTAACGGGAATCGATAAGAAATAAGCAATATTTGAACCCTATTAGATTTCATTCAAAAGTAGTAATATACCAATAAAAGCAACTATTCGATTTCATTGAGGTTAGAGATTAGGATAACTTGATAAGTTTTGATTGAATTATGATCCAAATAAGAAAATTCGAATAATCATTTTATGATGAAAAAGGAATAGGAATAGCTGTCTGTTTTGTGTGCATAGTAGATATACAATATACAACCAAAATATAAAAACCTTAGATGTTTGTTCTCAATTTCCTGCATTTTAAGCCTTTAATTCCCAAATGATCTATAGAGACCCATTTCTTCACCCCTAACCCTAATTTAAAGCTTAATCCATTGTTCTTTCAACCCTTTAATCACAAGTTATAAAATAAACCAACCCAGCCCCCTAATTACTATTATAGAGTACTATTCACTTTATCCATAATAGCCCCTGAATATTCACCCAAAACCCACCTTTTCATGCCCAAATCTCTACCCTTCTCTTATACAATCCCCAATAATCTACTTAATTTATTGAGCTTTCAACCATCTTTCCAAACACAAAAATTTTAACTTACTAAAATAGTCAACTTCCCAAACGAAGCTAATATTTTTTAGTACTTTATATTCATTTTATCAAAACTCTTCCTGGATCCACCTAAAGAAATGAACTTTGACAAGATTGCAAAACCTATTCCCTGTTACTATTTTTATTTTCAGCTTAAATCAGAGGAATTGCATACTGCAATCAGCATGTTTAACCATCCAAAATGAAGGGGGAGAAGTAGGAAAGAGAACCCCCCCCCCAAAAAAATAATAATAATAATAATAAATGAGAGAGAGAAAGAGAGATGGTTTTCCCTGTATTTTTTTGGCAATTAGGACAGATAAACAATATACATTGAATCGTTGTTACAGAGAGTTGACAGCTTCGTCGAGTAGTTTCGGTTAATAGTTTGACGTCTAATAATTACAAGAGTAGCCAATTAATTATACAATAGAGTGTTAGTCCAAGTGGTCATAATTAGCACTTGAGTTTTAGTATAGAGATGGAGTAACATTAGTTTATTGTAATTCATTTTTCTTGTGAGAAAAGTTCATGTATGAAAACTAAGTTGTGTTATGTGATTTAAAACTTTAAGAGAATCCAAAGTAATTATGTTAAAATTGTGGAATTTTCTATGTTTTCTCAAAACAAGAGGGGAGGTCAATGCAATACCCAGAAAGAGTCTTTGTTTTTTTGTTTTACGATATTTTTGTTTTTTTTTTCTCTCATTAAATTGCTTTAAATTGTTTTTTCCCCTCTTCTTTCTTTGGAAATGGACTTGTTTACTTAGGTTTGGATCCAGAGATTACATGTAGCTCTAAGCACAATCGTATCCAAGAGATTACCTAAGTCTACATTGATAAATCTTGGGTGCATCTTTCAAGGTTTTTTTTTTCTCAAACACAATAACTTTTAAGCTTTTATATGGTCATTTTATTGGAATAATAAAGTTTGATGTAAAATTATCAGAGTGTCGAAGGATTATCTGGATGGAGCACACAAGTTCGTAGATATAGCCAAGGCGAATGTAAGGAATCCCGAAATGATCGTTTGCCCTTGTAGAAATTGTCGAAATCTATATCTCACCAATTTTGCGAGATTGTGTACGAGCACTTGGTCATGGAAGGGATGGATCCTAAATATACTTCTTGGTTCCTTCACGGGGAACAACTAATTGCATCGTCACATCAGGAAGATGTTGAAATTTCAGATACACATAAGATGTTCAGAGACGTGCATTTTAAAGATGATGATTTTGCAGAGTCTACAAGTGAAAGTAGAGAGAGAGAATTAACACAATCATTAGAAGATATTGACACTCCTTTATATCCAGGGTGTACAAAGTACACTAAATTCTCAGCAATTGTTGCTTTATACAAGCATAAAGCTGCACATGATCATTCTGATAAAAGCTTTGATGAACTTCTTCGAATAGTGTCTGATATGCTACCAGAAGATAACATGCTTGTCAAATCTATATATTCAGCAAAAAAGATGCTCAAAGCCTTTGATCTAGGATATGAGAAAATCCATGCTTGTGTGAATGATTGCTGTTTGTTTAGAAAAGATTTAAAGCTTAAGGAGACGTATCCGAAATGCAATTATTCACGTTGGAAAGTAGATAAACGCACTAAGAAGATTAAAAAGGGAGTTCCTGCGAAGGTGTTGCGATATTTTCCAATAATACCAAGATTTAAAAGGATGTTCAAGTCACAAGAGAGGGCAAAGCAATTAACGTGGCACTCCTCTCATAAAAGCCAAGATGGCAAGATGAGACATCCAGTTGACTCATTGGCATGGGAATCAATCAATCAAAAGTGGCCTTCTTTTGCATCAGATCCACGAAATCTTAGACTTGGTCTTTCAACAGATGGATTTAATCCTTTCACCAATCTTAGCTCAAAGTATAGTTGTTGGCCAGTGATGTTAGTTACATATAACCTTCCCCCATGGTTATGCATGGCAAAGGAAAATATCATGTTGAGATTACTAATTCCAGGGCCAAAGCAACCAGGCAACAACATAGATGTTTATCTAGAGCCACTTGTGAAAGACCTAATAGAATTATGGACTAATGGTGTCAGGACTTATGATGCAGCCAATAACTCCATGTTTAATTTGAAGGCTATTTTGATGTGGACAATAAATGATTTTCCAGCTTATGGAAACTTAGTTGGATGCACCATAAAGGGAAAAGTTGCTTGTCCAATATGTAGTGCTTACACATGTTCACAATGGTTGAGTAATAGTAAAAAGACAGTGTACATGGGCCACAGGCGATTTCTTGCACCTGACCATCCATTTTGGATGAAAAGAAGTTGGTTTGATGGAAAGCAAGAACTTCAAGGGAAGCCTAAACCATTAAATGGTTCTGATGTTTTCAGTGTAGTTAAAGACATTGAAAATAATTTGGGAAAAGCAACAAAGGAGAGAAAAAGGAAAAAGTCCCAGACCATCAAAGAAAAAGAGCCAGTTTGTGTTCAACCACGGAAGAAAAAGTCCATATTTTTCAATTTACCATATTGGGATGTAAGTCTAAAGAAAGTAGAATTCCTATTTTCAAAATTAGTTGAATTTGTTATTCTTATTTTTTATAGAATGAATATTTGATTGATGTTACAGGCGTTACTTTTGCGTCATAACTTGGATGTAATGCACATTGAGAATAATGTTTGCGAAAGTATCATTGGCACACTATTGAATGTGAAGGGGAAATCAAAGGATGGCCTTAAAGCTCATAAAGATTTGGAAGAAATGGGCATTAGACAAAAATTGCATGCGGAGAACAGAGGAACTCATTTTTATTTGCCAACGGCATTACATACACTTTCAAAAGTCGAGAAGCAGATCTTTTGTTCTAGGTTACATGATTTAAAGTTGCCTGATGGTTATAGCTCCAATATTGCTAATTGTGTTTCATTAGAAGAGTGCAAGCTGATAGGCCTCAAGTCACATGATTGTCACGTCTTGATGCAACAGTTGTTGTCAATAGCGTTGAGAGGACTTTTACCAGAGGGACCAAGGAATGCAATATTTCGATTGTGCACTTTTTTCAATCAAATATGTCAAAGAGTGATTGATAGGAATAAATTAGAACTACTCGAAGAAGATGTTGCTGAGACTTTATGTATGTTGGAAAGGTTCTTCCCTCCATCATTTTTTGATATTATGGTTCACTTGACAATCCATCTAGGATGAGAAGCTCACATATGTGGACCAGTGCAATTTCGTTGGATGTACTCATTTGAAAGGTGAGGTGTATATCACTTTTTATTATGTATATCTATTGATGTATTTGTCAAAAAAGCTATTAACCTGAATATTAATTATATTATGGTCTAGATATATGAAGATACTTAAGGGATATGTTAGGAATCGTGCAAGACCTAAGGGATGCATAGTGGAATGCTATATAGCTGAAGAGTGCATGCAATTTTGTAGTGGGTACATGAAGCAAGCAACTGAAATAGGTGCTCGACATAACCGCAATGAAGAATTTGAAAATGAAACAATACTAGAAGGACGCCCGATTACGTTGGGGAATTCAATCATGATACCTGATGATATGTTACAAATTGCTCATTGTTGTGTGTTGATAAACAGTTCTGAAGTCCAACCATATTTAGAGTAAGTATGATAACATAAACATCTATTACTAATTGAGTGTTTATATGATATATTTATCTCACAATTTGCCTTCCTTATCAGAATGCATGCAGAGGAGCTTAAGCTTTTGGATAGACGTTTCTTGAGGGATGCTGCTCTACTACATTCTAGACAAATGGACACCTTTTCTCAGTGGTTGAAAGCAAAGATTGAATCATGTAGTAATGAGGTTTCAGATAGATTGAAATGGCTTGCAGCTGGCCCAAGAAAACATGCAACGTCTTATTTGGGCTATGTCATTAATGGGCATCGCTTTCATACAAGTGATGTCCAAAGGTCCACACAAAATAGCAGTGTTTCCATTGAAGCAGAAACTATTTGTCGATCTAGTAAAAAAGACATTGCACAAGGTATTGAAAAAATCTGTTTCTATGGGGTTATCAGAGACATAATTTTGTTGGATTACTACAAATTTCAAGTTCCTCTATTTAAATGTGACTGGGCAACTACTGGAAACGGTGTCAAAGTTGAAGATGGATTTACATTGGTCAACATCCAACAATGATGAAATCCATTTGAGAGAGATCTGTTCATTCTAGCATCACGTGCAAAACAAGTGTTCTATTTGAGGGATAATGATACATCTAGTTGGGAAGTTGTACTTAAAGCACCTTCAAGAGGCTTTCGTGATTTGGATATGTATGATGAAGATGCCTATATGCCATCTGCACCTTTAGATGCATCTAGACTTGGTGCAAATACTAATGATGAAGATGAGCACTACGTGAGGATGGATTGTGAGGGTGTGGAAGTGTTGCATGATTAATGAGAAGTAGGAACATTTGATTTTCATATAACTGAATGCTTATTGGGCTTGACTAGTTCTCCTTTACTTGTCGTTCTTTTTATTTTCTCCTTTCTATATAATTTCACTAGCTATTTTCTTTGAAGTTAATATGAGTGAATATACTTGTAAGGTGAATATTGTGCTGTCTTTGAAATCAATATTATCAAGAATTTATTGTTTAGCTTATAAAGATTTATTGTTTGGCTTGTAAAGTTGTATGTATTGATGTTTGATTTGAAATTTATAGTTTTTTAAATTTTATATTGGCCATACCGTTTGTGACCTGTAGATGGGTTGTCTTGTGCTTATCATTAGGAAATGTGTCTCTTATAATTTCTCGAAATGTTTTAATTTTTAATGTCTGATAAGCTTTCAGTATGCTATTTAGGAAAATGAGAATGAGACACATGAGTATATGATTAGATCTTATATTTTTTATAAATGAAATGGTATTACCATGAGTTAATGCATAATTCTCCAGTCGTTTCAAATGATTACGAACTGTGTGTGTACTGGTGGTTATATTGTTTGATTTGTTATATTTCATTCTTGTTTTTGGGAAGTGGAACTGTCCTCTGGTTCTCTCTCTCTCTCTCTCTCTCTCTCTCTCTCTTTATGTGTGTGTGTGTGTACATATTTAAATGTGTGCGTGTGCGTGTGTGGTAATTCAGTGTTATTTTTGTTAGGTGTTTGATAGGTTCACATACAGTATTCTCTGTCCGTTGAGCAATAGATGGACACATGACATATAATTAGGCTCTTGTTATTATATTGATTATCCCAGATCAACTACTGTCTTTGCTTCTTCACTGTGTCTGTAAGCATATGTGGAAGTCAATTGGTGCACATGCAGCATTCTCTGTTCATCACATCATTGAGGATCGCATGGCATGTATTTACACTGTACTATGGGTGAGGAAGCCCGAACTTAACCAGCCCACTGACCAATATCAATCACACAAATCGACAGTGATGGGAAATCCAGAATAGGCTCTACATTTGTTGCCGCCTTTTTTTTTTTTTTAACCCTTTTATAATTATCCTTTCCCACTGAATTGCTAACTACATAGGCGGTGGCATTTGAACTCAGACAAAATGTAATGATTATGGCTTATAGATTGGAATAGTCTTTTCTTCTATACACCTTTATCATTTATTCTTATACTGATTTCTTATTTACTTCAACTTAGACCAAATTGAATAATATGCTATCATCAGTAAATTAGGGTGAAATTCATATATATACATATATGTATATTTTCCTTCTTGTCATTGTAGATGTAGAATTTTTACTTTTATGTTTTTCAGCAAGTGACAGTTCACATCATAAGCTCGATTTGGGTAAATATTGGTTGAATGTCATATTGTGCAGAATGTTTTGATTGAGGAAGTACTTGAACCTGGAGTAAGAGTTACTGTTGCTATGGGAACCAATCACAATTTGGACGCAAGTAATGATTTTATTTTTCTTTTATTTATTTTTGTGTTGAGAGAGATAGGACTTAGCAGGACAAATGAATGGAATTTCATCGCAAGAGTTTTCCCTCACTTCATTTATAACCTATGTTAATATTCATGATTTAATTTTAACATTTTTGAGCTTTTCATGTACTTGGATTTCAGTTTCATATTTTGCACCTCTATATATATTTTTTCCCATGTAAAAAATCATACGTCAGTTAGGTTACTAGGCTGTCTTTAGGATTGTCTGACACCCCTTTGTTTGTCCCATATTGCATCTATTTCATTCTTTCCCGCTTGAGCAATGGTCACAAGGAAACAGGTTCAACTCAAAGTTGTATGATACATGGTAGCTACTTTGTTTAGTTGAATCCTTTCTTTTAAGCCTGATTATTCATAATTTATTGTTGTTAAATTTTCTTATTAACAGTTGAATCTTAAAATTGTCAACTAGCAAGATGATTGGAGAGGTACTTTATTTCTCATTTAACATAAAATTGAATTTATAACCAATTTTTGTCCACATTATTTCTTATTTTTCCTTATGTATTGCACAGAGTTCAAAAAAAGCAGAGAAAAAAATTAGAAAGGAGCGTGAAGCTATAATTGCTGTGACAATGGATGAAAGAAGAAATGCATCATTCAGAATTTTAGATGAGTGTTCTACTTCTCCACATGTTGAATCACATGATATGGAAGGAGTTGTAGACTCCACTCAAGTACCAAAGAAGAAAACTAAGGGGGCATCAAAGTTAAAGATGCATGACAAAGGAAAACAAAAGTGTGATGAAATTGACTTCAATGAAAGGAATCAGCATGTGAGACTTGAGTCAGTTAAACTATCGACTTTAGAAGGGATCTTGGTGCGAGAGACGGTGCCAATAACCATAGAGAGATGGCCTGATATTCCAGAAGAGGTTAAAGACAAGCTATGGGCCTGTGTGAAGGTAACATATATTTATTTAATTCATTATTATACTATCAACTCAAGTGTTTTTCCTAACCACTAAATTTTTGTTTAAATGCAAATGCAGCTTAGATTCAAAATACATGATTGCCATAGGAAACACATCATGCAAAAGTTTGGTAGATTATGGCGCTCACACAAATCTGAACTATCACGAAAAATAAGACCTCTTGGTAAAAGTGCTAAGCTAGCACACAATATTGTCCTCACCAAACCTGATAATGTAGAAATGGTTGAATGGAAAGCATTTGTGAAACAACGAACTTCCAAAGAATTTAAGGTAAGTTTCCTCATAGAAATTCTCTAGTTTTTATGAACTAATTAGTCCAACAAATTTTCTCATAGTGATTCAATTATGAATTATTAATCATATAAATTATGACATTCTTCTTTTGTATATGTAGGCAAAGAGTAAAAGATTTAGGGCAATGAGAAAAAAGCAAACCCTCTTTCACACCATGAGTCGTAAAGGTTATGCACAATTAGAGGATGAAATGGTAAATGTAAGAGTGATTCAAGTAATTTTGTAAATTGGGTATGAAGTATGGTTACTTTGAGATTGTTTTAATCATGTTGATTTTCATTTTCTATTTTATTTTCTAGAGAAGAGAAAGTCGAGCACCATCATCCATATCAAGAGTTGATGTTTGGATTAAAGGGCATACAAGGAAGGAAGGAAAATCCATGAATGAAGTGCTTGATGAAATTGTGGTACCAATATTACTTCAAAATTTTTTTTTTTTTTGGTATTATAATTTGCAATCACATCAATTTATTAAGACATGCTTTATATTTTTAGAAAAATGTTCAAGAACTTCATAAGGCTTCTACTGATGAGGGTCCAAAATCTATAAAAGATGATGTGATTTTTCATACTTTTGGTCCCGAGCATCGTGGGAGTGTACGAGGGCTGGGATTTAGGGCATTACCATCTAAGGTTGATGCACAAGTACACCAAAATGAGCACATGAGAAAACTTGAAAGCAAGGTGCTGGACTTAGAACAACAACTCGATGAGATAAGAGCCATGCTTATCAAAGAAAAAAGGCAAAATGATGTAAGAGGAAAAGCTAAACATGATAATATAATGTCATGGCACATAATTTGTTTGTCTTTAATTTGTTATTTTACATTTAAATCACTTGCATGCTTATCTTTGATTGTAGGGTACCAATCCCTCCCAAAGAAGCTCCGATCTACTCCAATCTACTCCTCATGACAACCTTTCAACTTCAGTGAGTGAAAATAGTATTTTCAAAACATTTTTATCTACTTTTCATGTCTTTAATTGATGGAATTATGTGGTAGCTATACGCTTAATGAAGTGTTTTTATGGTTTTTTAGGTAAATGAAGTTGGTTCTGTTACTGAAAGCATTGAAGCTATGAAATTATCTAAACGTGGTGGTTCTTCAATTGTAAACCTTCCAACTGGTTTAGATATGGTAAGTTACTGTTTTTAGAAGTGCCTTTTTTTTCTTTTTTCAAAGTCCATTTTCCAGTTTACTACTGGTCTTGTAGTGCAGTCTTTCCTGAACTAATCAAAATTTTCAAAAAATCACTTGCATTACTAAGTCACCACTTGTTGCCAATTTTACAGCCACATATGGTCAGTAGTCAGCCCTGAAAAGCCCTTTTTACCGCTTTGTAACATCAATTGTGGTTGCATAGCTGTGTAATGAGTGTTCTTCACACGTCATATGTAATATATTTATGACTGCATGTATGCTTGTGTTTTTATGTATGTTCATGTAGTATAAATTAGATCTTGTAGAAATGAAATTATAAACTGCATTGTTGATTTGCTGGAGATTGAGCTTCAAGCCAAATAGGCACTGCTGCATATTCTCCACTCATTAGAATAACCAAGTTTTGTGGTCTGGCAGATTTACTAATTTCAAAGCATGACAACTTTTCATTTTTTCTTCTTCTTTTTTTTTGGTCAACATAAAGCATGTTGACTTGATATGGCGTTTTCATTGGATTTAGCTCACTGTTTCTCTCATGTACAGAAAATAATTGTCAATTGACATAATTCTTGGTGATCTTTTGGATTTCAATTAGTAGATATATTACATGTTGCTATTAACCATTCAACCTTCTAATAATATGTCAATTTTGCCACTGAAACCTTTATGTGCACTCATTTTCACTGATAGGCTTTATGGTTTTGGGCTCAATCCCTATTGATTGAGATTATTGAGCTAAAGTGCTCTACCTGAGTGTAAAATAAGCAAGGGAAAAAAAATGCTAGTTAAAGAAGAGCTACACAAATTGACACAATTAAAATTAAAGATCAAAATTGAGTCAGTTAAAAATATAAGGACCAAAATAAGAAGAGGGGCAAAATGTAAACTAGAAGACAAAAAATTGCTGCTGAACTGTTGCTGACATAATTCTAGATGCACAATCCTTGCTTCCAAGGTTTTTACATTACAAGTGGAACAACTTCCATAATGAACAATTGGGAGGAGGGTCTGTGATCTTTTGGACATATACAATGTGTCGTAACACCACATAACAAACAACTTCCAATGTTAAGAGCTATATCAGATGGTTCAACCCAGTCGATCAAATTCATAAACATCATATGTTTTATGCGGCTTGATGATTTCCCTAAGACTGAGTCTGAGACTTGGCAACCCCTTCTTTCTATCCTCTCTAATGAGCCCTTGATTCCCACATCGCAGTCAGTCTCTTTTGTGCCAACAAAACTGCTTCTGCTTTTTCCCTTGCCTCTTTACAAGTTTCCATCCCTGAATTGGACTTGTCTGCCTCCTTTTGATATTGGGATGTAATCTTCTTGGCCTCAAGCAGTGCCATGTCGGCACGCTGCTGACTTTCCAAAGCTTCAGTTTCCCGTAGCTTCAGCTCCTCGGACAAAAGCTCTACAAAGTTCTTTTCTGTGTCTTCACTCAATTCAAGATCATGCTTCTCGCAATCTGTATTAAAATATGGCCAAACATAACAAAGAAATGATGAAATTCTTAAAAGTCAAACACCTGTATTACACTGCGCTTTTGTTTCATACACAGATTCATGATAGTTGGGAGTCCTAGATCTCGGAACAAGCAGGTTGGAAAATTGGACAGAGATGTAACTGAAGAAATTGATATGATCTAGGATTACTCACATCAAATTGTAAAAGCATAACATAATGTAAACCTTGTAAGAGCTAGATATGCATAATGATGAAGAAACCACACTCTTAAATAGGGAAAGCCATGTCCCAAATGTCCCCAACTTTTTGCACATTGTTTGCCAGTAATTCTACGTTTAAAAGAAATGAACTAATTTAAATTCTCACAAAGAAAGTAAATTAATCAATTTTTTAGTTGTCATCTTTACAGTGCAACACATGTACTTATCTAATTTGTTAATAAGCCAATCCTAAAGTGATCCAATTCATATTTTTTCAAACATTCAAATGTGTCTTAATTATACCTCGGATGGTAATGTTTATGTAGTGGTTGAATAGCCTTTGTATGCCCTAAGATCCTTTTTTTGAGCCTTGTCATATTTTTAGGGCTATAATGTGGTCCAGCAGTAACAGTTTAGCTCTAAGCCAACACCTGATGATAGTAACAATTTCAGACATTCAAATGTGTCTTTTTTTGAGCCTTGTCATATTCATCAGGTTAAGTAGACTCATAAGTGTGACCACCTCAAAATATGTATTTATCATGTTGAAATTTTCTTTTCTGACATTGATGACATATGTAAGTGAGTTCTCGTTGAAGCCTTTTGACACTTTCATTTCCTTTGTTGAACTAATACTTCGTAAATGGGATGAATGTTATGCAGTATGCTTATATACTCTTAATTTTTGTAGGATCAAAGTAATGGTGTGTCGAGCTTAGCAAATGTCAAATGCAAGTTGTTGTATTGAGAGGGGTCAAAGTTGGTGGTTGCAGAAGGCCAAATTGCATCAAGGGATCCCAAGTCAAAGGTGCATCATGCAACTCTTGGACCTTTGTGTTAGAAAGTATGGGTGAACCACATAACAGTCAACGTGCCGTTGTTTCGTTCTACTCGTGAGATGTATGATCTTCAAGATGCAATAGGAAGTACAGTTGCATGGCCTAGTCAATTCATTCTTTTGGACTAAATATTGGACTAATTGATTTACGATTTGTAGTTATACTTTTTGGATGTTTAAAGTCGTATTTTAGAGATTAGCGAATCTTATGATTTGGATACTTTTTTTGATTTGTATGTTTAAGGTTGTTATCAGCTTGATATGATAGAAGTTGAGGATAAAAGTTAGTATGCAGGTTGGTTGGTGCATAGATATTAGATTTTTTTGCTTACTTCATAGTTGTTGCTTCTGCTTGGTTTGTAACAGGTTGCATTTTATAAGCTATTGTCTACATACGGTTAGACAAGGTCAAGTTCCTATATATATATATATATATATATATATATTATATTAAAAATTACTTTCTACGGCATGCAAAATTATGCCGTGAAAAGTGTAATAATTTATGGCATGTAAGAAAATGTCGTAGAAGATTATATACGGCATACAAGGCATGTTATAAATATATTAAAAATGACCTTCTACGGCATATAAAATTATGTCATGAAAAGTGTGATGATTTATGACATGCAAGAAAATGTCGTAAAATACTATATACGGCATACAAAGTATGTCATAAATATATTAAAAATAATCTTCTACGGCATGCAAAATTATGTCATGGAAAGTATGATGATTTATGACATGATAAAAATGTTGTAAAAAGTTATATACGACATACAAAGTATGTCATTAATGTTTAATTTATTACTTTTTACAACTTTACCTGCATGCCGTAAATGATGCTACACTTTTCACGGCATGTCATATAACGGCATTTGTGTGCATGTCGTGAAAGAGTTTTTACAGCATGCATCGCAAGCCATAAATATTTAATTTTATTGTAGTATGGGGTGATGAATGTCATCTTCTCTTCATCTGGAAATAAATTGCTATCTGGTGGTAGCCTCTGTATGCATCTAAGAAACTCATTCGTCCATCTAACTGATCAATTTTGGGCAGTGGGAAACTGTCCTTGGGGCAAGCTTTATTCAGGCTGGTGAAGTCTACGCAAACCTTTCACTTGCTGCTCTTCTTTTTCACAACTACTGTGTTGGATAGCTAAGTTGGGTAGTTCACCTCCCGAATGGCCTTGGCTTTCAACAGCTTGTCCACTTCCTCCTCAACTACCTCCACATGCACTAATGTCGGCCTCCTTGGCCGCTGGATGACAGGTTTAGTAGACCTGTCTATGTTGAGCCTATGGCAAATGACCTCGGGATCGATGCCTAGCATCTCATAAGGCGTCTAGGCAAACACTTCTATGTTTTCTCGCAAGAAAGCTTCTAACTCTCTTTCCTCTTCCTTGGCTAAGCCTAAGTCGAGAAGGAAGAAGCACTCTCCATCATCTTCTTGGACTAGAATCTTCTTCAAAGCCTCCTCACTCTTGTCAACTAGTTCTTTGCTGACATCATCTAGAACCTCTATGTCCTCGTCTTCAATTTCAATTGTCTCTATTTCTCACACGTTGCAGGTGGATTTCATTGCAGCCATGGAGTAATTTTTTGCCTGCACCTAATCCCTTCTGACCTCCTCAATCCCATGTTTGGTTGGGAATCGCAACAGTTGGTGCAATATTGAGATAACAGCCCTTATTGCATACAACCACGATCTGCCTAAGATAACATTATAAGAAGAGGGGGTGTCAATTACTGTAAACTCTGTGCTTACCTTCTTGGTGCCTACTTGTACCTCCAAATTTGTGGCACCTATAGGCCATGTCAGCGTTCCATTGAATCTAACCATCGGGCTGTTAGATTATTCCTGATCATCTGGGTAAAGGCTAAGTTCCTTGTAACATCTAACATACATGATGTCATAAGAACTGCCTTGATCAACTAGTGTGCGCCTCACCTCGCACTCTCCGATCTTCAACGTTATCACCAGGGCATTGTTGTGTAGATGCTGCACCATATTTAGGTCTGCCTCAGTAAAAGAAACCACTGGCCCCTGGTACTCATTTGTCCTAAGCTTCTTTTGCTAGACCTGATACACATGTTGTAGGTGCCTTACCCTCTGAGTCTCCCCACGTACATCATTCTCATTGACCTTCGAGTGAATCACATTTATCACCCGAGGTCCATCTGCTTGCTGCGGTGGCGGTGGTAGAGGTGGTGCTGCCGGTGCCTGGGGTAGCCTTGCTTGCTCTTTCCTTGTTCTGGCCTCATCTACTAGGTCTCTCAAGTGACCCTATCTGGCCAAATCCTCCAAGTGTGTCTTCAAAGCCCTACATCCTTGAGTCAAGTGCCCATCCTCATTATGGTAAGCGCAATACTTCTCAAGGCTCCTTCCCATAAACTCGCCTGGGATCTTCTCCAATGCTCTGTAATACGATTGGTTCCTGATCCTTTCCAAGACTTTGTAGAATAGGATTTTGAATACAGTGGTGACTACTTGTGCAGCCCTCAACCCTGTTTCCTGCCTGTTAAAACCAGCATTACCTTGGCCTCACCTAGGCGAGCCGTTTTTCTTCTCTTGCTTTGGTGTCTTTGCTCCTAGCCTATCCTTTTCTGTCCTGGCATATTTCTCGATCCGTGCCATGAGTTCCTCCATACTTTTTGGTAGGGTCTTTGCCAGCAATTTCTGCAGCGGGCATTTATCCTCTAAGCCATTCTTAAAAGACACAACCGCCAGCTCCTGGTTGCAAGCAGGAATTCGATTAAACACCTCGTAATATCTCTTGGCGTAAGCCCTGAGACTCTCACCCTCGCTAATGTTCAAAGCCAGCAGGGAGTCCACCCTGAGTGGCTGTAATTTGTTTGTAACAAACCTGGCCACAAACATTTCGGCCAGGCTTTCCCAATTCTTCACAGTTCCTTTCGGCAACTTGTGGAACTAGTCCAATGCGATTTCTCCAAAGGATGAAGGGAACACCTTGCACACCAACTGCTCATTCCGACTCCACAAAGCTATTAAATTTAAATATAAACCAATATGAAAGTTCGGATTAGACTTACCATCGTAAAGTTGGAACCTTGGCTTGTGGACTCTCTTTGGGGCCTCAAACCTATCCAACTCCACTGAGAACGGTGTCCTTGGCTTGAAGGAAGATGTTACCTCAGTGTTGAGTCGCTTCCTCTAGAGGTAGTCTCTTAGATCCTCCTTCGTTCGGCTGGGAGCTCGGCTATCAACAGATTTCAGCCTTTTTGACGCGCTGCTCACAGCGTCATTGTGCATCGTTTTCGACTTCTCTTCATTCACTGTATCAAAACACGAGCCCTTTCCCTTGACATGCTGAGGTTCTCTGACATAAGTTCCCTTGGTACGAGGCATCTTCTGTGACTCACCTCTCACTAACTCAGCTTACCCGACATCCCGTGAAGGCCGACATGAGCGCTATTTTTCCTTGCCATGCTGTGGGACTATTGGAATTGTTTTTTTCCCCCCTTTCTAGGCATCATTCTTTGTCGCTGGTACTAGCATGTCCTACAATGGGAACGGTGGTTGCATCACGTTGTTCTGCATCATGAAGTTGACAACCGACTGTAGGTCTACTAACTTGTTTGTCATTCCTTTCATTTCATCGTCCCTCCTCAGGCATCTATCCTTCCATACCTGGAGGTTGCTTTCGTTGTAATACTCATCTAGGTATGATTTCTTCAGGGCGTTACCCTTTTTGCCGACGTCCTTCTCCTCTGGATTCGAATCCTATGCTTCTTCATTACGATTTTTCTCTCCGGCGTTAGAATCTGTATTCTCACCACTCTCACTGATAATGTCATCCCCAATCTTTTCTTCCTGTCTGGCCATCTGTTCTTACTGAGTTCCCACAAACAACGCTAAATTGTGGGTGCTGATTTTTAACCTCACAACCAAACGGAGAACTCAGTTGAAGAGCACCGGCAGAATAGATTAAGCCCAACAACATGCAACAAGAAGATAAGAATACTGTGGTGGTTCGCCACCTGGGGGCACTCCAACGAACAAGTCAGTAATCAATATTTCTCAAAAATAGCAAATTGTGCTTAAACTCACAAGAAAGAACTTACCTTAAACCCACGAAGGTGTCCTGCTTTTATACCCAGCAGTGACCTGATTCCCTTAGAAGCCTCACTTCATGGGACTCGGGCTCCATACTCATCATGGACCCTCATCTAGATAGAGATAAGCTTTTCTTGAGCCTTATCTCTATCCAGACTGAGATCCTCCCTTGTTCTAGGACTCTTGTCCCTTATCTGTTTATCTCAGATTCATGTATCTCCACAGATAACCTCGGCCTAGCCAAGATCACCTCGGTAATATGATCAGGGCACGTGGCACCTCGGCTAATACTTTGGCATCACCTTAGCCACATACTGTCATTCACAAAATACTTCCCCACATTATATTGCCATAATATTTTAATTTAGATAACACTTTAATTTTTTTTTTTCCCAATAATTCGTTAGTCATATATACAGAAAAAATATATATATATATGTTGTCATTTATTTTAGTGTTTACACACTATATACATTACTTCTTTTTTTTTATCAATTTAATCTTACTAAATAGGAGATTTATGTAATTATGTCAAATTTATAAAATTTATATTTTTTCACCCTAATAAAAGGAGATTTATGTAATTATGTCAAATTTATATTTTCCCCCCCTAATTCTTAGAAGTAGTCAATGTAATTTATCTTTAAATTTATTTATTTTTTATTTATTTTATAGTATTACCCTAATCAAAATTTTAGTTTACAATGAGGTGAAACTAGAAATATAAACAATTAATTAGCCAAATAATAAAAAAGAAACATGTTTGGTTCTCTCTTGGAATCACAATTCCAATTAAAAATTTTCAAAACTCATAACTAAATACATAACTCAAAACTATTCAAAACTCAATTCAAAAATTATTTTCAAAACTCAAAAACACACAATTCTTCAAAACTCTACTTTAAAAGAGAAAATTTTAAAAAATATTTTTTTATTTCATTTTTTTTAATTATTTTTAGAATCATGATTTGAGTGTGGAGTCGTGTTTTGAATTATGAGTTTTAAATTGAATTTTGAAAAGAGAAAATTTGTTTATTTATAAGTTTTGAAAAGACTTTTAAGTTGTATTTTGAAATTTTTTGGATTTATTTTTTTTTAAATATTTAAAAACTTTCTTAATTTTATTTTTTTTAGGATAAATATTTTATATTTTAAATATTTATTTATGTATTTTAATGTGCATTATATTTCATATATTTATGTGCTGTATTTTTTAAAATATTTTAATTATCATTTTTAAATATTAACAAATGTAAAAAAAATTATTTTTTATTTTAAATATTTTATTTTATAAATATATTTTTAAATATTTAATTTTTTTTGTTATATGTTTGGTTATGATTTGAGTGTAGAATTTTGAAAATAGTGTGGAGTTTCGAGTTATGTGTTTAGTTATGAGTTTTGAAAATAATTTTTAAATTGAGTTTTGAGTTATTTGTTTGGTTATGATTTAAGTGTGGAATTGTATTTTGAGTTTAAAATATTAAAATTTAAACAAATTAAAATATTTACAAAATAAAATAAAATAAAATATTTAAAAATATTTAAAATAAAAATTATATATTTCAAATAAAAAATAAGATTTTCTTAAATATTTTTTAATATTTAAAAAAAAATAAATCCACAAAAGCAAAGTAATAAGGGTAATAAATCCTAAAAGATAATTCATAATTTAATTATGCATGACATAAAGAGGGGCTGACGGAATATATGCAAGGGTAATAAAGTCATTTAATATATTTAATATATATAAGTAACGAGCATCTCCAACCCACTAGGTATATTATGTTTGTTAGTCAAAATGCCTAGTATAATTCCTTTTTTTTAACTCCAAGGCACTAGACATATGATTAAGCATTTTAGCTCAACTTACATTTACTAGCTACATGTAGCCAGCCTTCAAGGTTAGGCAAAATGTATTTAATCATTAGGATCATTTTCCTCTATCTTTGTTGCTGATGTGGCATTTTATAAAATTAATAATATTTAGATGAATAGCTAAAAATAAAGAGTATGGTTGGAGTAAAAACATAAAAAAATTTGATAGGCAAAATAAAATATATACTTTATAGTAATGTTTACATAGGTAAAATGCCTATTACCGTTGGCGATGCTCTACATAAGGGAGAATCTTGACAATGTCAGTTAAAGTAAGAAAAATTTGTGTAATTATTCAAATCATTAAAATAATTTTTGTATTTATCAAAAATCTCAGGGAGATAAGTATAATTTATCCGAGAATATATTATTTGTCATTCTTGTTTCTTTAATGACATACAAAAGATGACAAAAATAGATGAAGTACGACGCCTTGTTTGGTTTGTGTTTCTCAAAAATTTTTGAGAAAAATTCTATACAAATAAGTTTTCAAAAGTAATCAAAACAAACAAATTTTTTTCAAAAAAATTTTCCAAAACTGTTTGGTTTACAAGTTTTCCAAACAAATCTCTCTCTCATGCACATCAAATCAATCACTTTTTCCAAAACTCTCTCTCAAAATAATTTTTCAAAACATCTTTTGAAAAAAATCAAACTAAATAACTTTTCGTATATTTTATCTCTAAAACACATCTCCCAAACTCAAACCAAACATTCTGGTCTCAAATTATACATGTAGAGAGAGAGAGAGAGAATACGCGTATCTAGAGAGAGAGAGAGAGAGCCCACCATTTCACTACATATCAGCATTTCAACGGCGCCAAACACGAGTTCAAGTGATATCTTATTTTTGTGTGGTAAATTTTTTGTTTTTAAATAATTATTAATATTATTGTACGTTGAACTTAATACTTGTAAAACATCCGAATTCTCCAGACACAACCTACGATTGTCCTCATCAACCACAGAACTTTGTCCCACTTGTTCTTTGCCTTATTCAAATTACATCAACACAACACCATCCATTCATTGACATCCCAACCCATATAATATAATCTATATATTCAACAATCACGCACACCACACACAAAAACATAATTTATACAGTCCATAATAGTTAGAAGAGACACAGAAACCAAAGAGCAAAACAAAAGCTATGAAGGAAAGCTTTGGTTCACCCACAACCATATCTCCTTTGCTTCTCAGAAACCTCTTGACATCTTTGTTTATCTATGCAGACAAATCTCTTCAGACTTTAGCCCAAAAGTACAAGCTCCTCCAGCTCCTCCGCTACCTCCTCATCTCCGCCTTCCTCCGCCTCCTCCCCTCTCTCGACCCGTCCTCAGAAACTAACTATGGTTACCGTTTAAAGTCCCCGATCAACGATAATTTCGTTTCCACCAATACTGGAGGTGGCGGCAACGGTGGTGGGGGTGGGGAATCGGGTATTGGGAGAGCTCTTTCGCAGTTGTTGTCGATTGTTAACGGCATACCGGTGAGTTCACGAAAGTATGAAGTTGTTAGATCTTTAGCGGAGAAGCTTATAGATGAAAACCATCAGGAGGGTTCTGCAGCCCTCCGGGAGGTCAACTATAAGATCCTCTCAGCAGCTTTTTCGAGAACGCTTAGTCAGCTTGAAGCCGCGGTGATGGATCGAGAAGGCAATCATGACGGTCCAAGTGGTGATGTGGCGGCGAGTGAGGATTTTGGTAACGTGAACCGGGTTTTGAGGGCGGTTCGGTATTATGGAGATATGGTGTTGGCCCGTTTAGGGAAAAGGGTGGAGCCGAGATGGTCAGGAAGTTCAGCCGAGAAGCTGGCCGCGGAGGTGCTGTGGCTGGCTCAGAAGATGGTGGCTTGTGGATGTGCGGAGGAGGCGGTGTGTAAGTGGGCTTCGTCTACACACTTGGCTTGGCTATCTCTCTCGGCCGAGCCACGGATTCAAGGGTCTCTTGTTAAGGTCTCAGGTATGTTTATGAAATTTATTGGGAACATGATTGTGGAATATTCTTAATCACACAAGTTTATTCATGTTTATGCTTCAACATAATTTTAATCTTAATTCATAATTAATTTTCAATTCTGATACAATCGTATATAATATATAGAGGTTTTTTTTAAGGTCCCTGATATTATGATTTTATAGCATAAATGACACTCAATATTTTTATAATGTCTAAGGGCCCTCAACATCAATCCAGAGAAAATTCAATCCAGAGAAAATTTAACCAGAGAAAATTCAATTCTTTGGTCCAAACCCAGAGAAAATTCAATTTAATCCAGAGAAATTCTCTGGTCCAAACAAGAGAAAATTCAATTTAGTGTTATTCTTTGGTAAAATTGGACTGAGAATTTCAATTCAGTGAATCATAATGAGAATGCTCTGAATCAGAATGAGAATGCTCTAATTCTACATAATATTGTGGATGTCTAATTCAATTTTACTCAATTAAAGGCAGAGAAAATTAAACAAACTAACTTTAAACTAGAGAAATCTAGACCAGGAAAGAATTTCTCTAGACTCACTTCAACCCAGAGAAATTTTCTCAAAATCAGAGAAATTTCCCTTAACAACCCAGAAAAATTTATTCAAATCAGAGAAATTCATCTTTAACCTAGAGAAATTCTCTCAAAATCAATAAAATTCCTAAAGAAACATTTCCAGAGAAATTCTCTTTAACCTAGAGAAAATTTAGTTCAAATCAAAAAAAAATTCAGTCCAAACAAAGAATTTCTCTGGACCAACCCAGAGAAAATTTAGTTCAAATCAGAATTTCTCTAGATTTCTCTGGACCAAAATATACCACCACCGAGATCAAAGATCAACACATTCTTCTCGCCAACACTGGTTGCCTTTTTGTCAAGACCATAAGCAATGGCAGCGGTAGTGGGTTCATTGATGATACGCATCACATTGAGACCAGCAATTACACCAGCATCCTTTGTTGGCTGACGTTGAGAATCATTGAAGTAGGCAGGGACAGTGACCACAGCATTTTTCACAGTGGAACCAAGGAACACCTTTGCAATCTCACGCATTTTGATGAGAACCATGGAAGAAATTTCCTCAACTGCAACCTGCTTGTCCTCACCTTTGTAGTTGACAACAATCCAATTCATCACACCCGCCTTTTCTCAACACCGACCCGATCTGGTCAATGTACTCGTCGACCAATTTTGGCATTTTCGAATCTGGGCATGTCGAAGTACCGTTCTGGGAACGAGGAGGAAGAAAACGACGATAGCCAGCCGTTCATCGTCGTTCTCTTCTGGAGATGAGAGGTGTGTCACCGGTGGCGCCGGAACTGAGTTACGGCAAGAACGGCGGCAATCATTGACGGTGTCGAGATCGTTTAAGAGTTCGAGGAGGCGAGCTCTGTAGAGGCCGTCGAGTTTGGACGCGGATGAGTTCTTAAATTTGCTGCACGAGTCAGATCCGATGCAAGTGAAGCTCAATCGACTAGAGAATGAAGTCAGGGGTGAGGAACAAGAGTTGATCTGGACAAGTCTGAGAATGGAGAAGTTTAGAGAGAGAGAGAGAGATATGAGTTTTGATTTGGTAAGGTCAAATTTCTCTGTGATATATTTAGGAACCTTAGACATCAAAAAATAATTTTGCGAATCTCTTTCATTACGAAAAATGAAAGAGGGACCCTAGACTAATTTTTTCATATATATATATATATATATATAATAATTTTATCAATAAAATTAATTACAAAAAAATATGATGAGAGTAAAATAGCCTCTCAATACCGAGCCTGATATTTTCTATGGTCAATTATTTGCATGGTAGATTTTGAGTTTGGTTGAGTAGAAATTGTAATGCGTAACTTTGTCTGCATATCCCCTCTCTCTCTCTCTCTCTCTCTCTCTCTCTCTCTCTCTCTCTCTCTCTCTCTCTCTCTCTCTCTCTCTCTCTATATATATATATATATATATATATAAAAGATTAAAAACTCTAAATTAAGAGTTTTAACAATTTTAATTGGTGTGTGGGTTTCATATAATGTGATATTTGACCTTAATTTTTTTTTTAATTTTTCACATTATTAATATTCTTTTAAAGTCCTCAAATTAAATAAATATATCATTTCTTATATGTATATATATATATATATAATGTCACCTAGTGAGAATGCTCTAGATTTGACTTGTGATGTATATTTTATGACTTTTGATCATTGTCATGTCTTTTAGTGCCCTTTATGCTTTTTAAAAATTCACATCCATGAATAATTGTCGAATTATAAATGATTTTTATTAAGATTAATATTAGGAATTTAAATATTTTATTAATATTTTTAGTAAAAATTTTGTATGGGTGTAAGAGCTATAAGGTGTATTAATAAAACATTTAGGATTTTTAATATATATATTTTTTTATTAATATGTTGGTGCAAATTTAATATTTTTTTTTTAATTAATAAAAGAGCAGTTATAAATACAAACATAAGAATCAACGCAAGTGAGAGGAATTAAACTTTTAAACCTCAGTAATGTTAAAAGCATGTATGACATTTATTCATTCTTTAATTTGGTGCACTGACACTGGTTAAACCATTAATGGGATTGATGTGGTACCATTGTGCTTGCACACACTAATTCCTTTGTAATTACGCACTCATACAAATTGCATGAGATTATAATGACTTTAATTTTATTTATGCATTTGTAGCAATCTTATTCAAGCAAGCCCGAGACTTGGGAGTAGAGCAGTTTGGTGAAGAAAGCAAGAAAGAGCAACAAAGGCAGACACAAATGAAGATGTTAATGTCATGGCTACCACTGCTATGCCGAGCGAGCAATGGTACCGATGTGCCGGTCCTGAGCACCAGGGAGAGAGCGGAGTTGGAGAGAGTAATGGAGGACACCATAGAGATGTTGGAACAAGAAGAAGAGCAGGAGAAGGTGTTGTCTCTATGGCTCCACCATTTCACCCTCTACCCCACTTCCGACTGGCCCAACCTCCACGCCTGCTACACCCGGTGGTGCAATGCCTGCCGCAAGCGCTTGCTCCTTCAATGAAATCGAGCAAGGATCCTCTAGAGTGATTTTTTCCTAAAGTCTACATTGTGTGGTTGAGATTTACTGGTAAGTCACATTAATTTTTCTGATGTGACTTGCCAGTAAATCTCAACCACACAATATAGCACTCTAGGAAATTTTAAGGAAATTTCACTCTAGAGGATCCTTGGTGAATGAAATCTACCCATCTTAAAATGAATTATCTTAAAATTTTGAGGTGATAAAAGACATTCTTAATATCTAATTTTGAGACATCAGAATTTCAATATAGTAGTATAATTAAAAATGTACTTTATATGACAAATTAAGAAGTAATTTGGTGTGAGTCGGTTTCGATTAAGTTGAAAAAAAAAACAACTCTAATTTATATGTTATGTACACATGCTAATTTTTCCATCTCATCAAATGTCATCTTAGATGTTAATAATGACTAACATTTGGATTAATCACATCATACTAATAAAAAAAATATTTAAAAATTGATAGACACGACTTACTGCATAATTTTACTGACTGACGTAAAAGTTAAATGATAAATTAATCAGTGAAAACATTGCAATAAGTCTTTTCATACTTTCTAACATTTTTTTTTAATATTTTTGTTTCACTTTCAATTAACCGTTAATTTTTCATTTTTAACCACGCATGTTTTTCGATGGAGTGGTTGATTTTTAAATTGCTCCTTGGGTGAGAGGAGAGGACAAGGGTTATGTATTGCACAGGAGGATTGAAAAGTAAGTTGGTAAATTTGCACCAAAAAAAACAAACAAACAAAAAAGAAAAGTAAAAGGGGAAAACATGCTTTGGCATTGAAGCCGCACAAGTCCTGAAGACATCGTTTTCATTATTCAGCTGCAAACCAGTCTGAGATGTTTTTTATGGTACAAAACAATAATTTTTTTAGAGTTATATATAAAATTTAGAATAAATTATTAATAAGTCTTAATAGTTATACTTAATTTTTATCAAGTTTTATTAAAAATAAGCCTTAATAAAATTGTCATTAAAAATAATTTTTGTAACATTTTTTGCATATATTATCAAAAATTGATAATTAGTGACTTTTTTATTACGATTTTTATAAATTATTGCTAAAACTTACCATTAGTAACTTTTTTTGATAAAATTTTCAAAAATTAATGACTTTTTTGTGATAAAATTTTAAAATTGTCGCCAAAAATTAACAATTAATGTCATTTTTAATAGTATTTGATGAAAAATGTCATTAATTATTATAAAACGTATTAGATAATAAGTTCACATATTAAAATCTACCCCTAAAATTTATTGGGTAAACTACCAATAGGTCCTCATAGTTAGATTTAATTCTCATCAAGTCCTATTGAAAATAAATCCTAATAAATTGTCACTAAAAATAATTTTTTATACTTCCTCCGTCCCAAAATAATGGTCCCTTTTGGGGAATCTTACTTTTTTTGGTAGTACAATTATTGCATTTGAAAAAAGTTGATTTTCCAAAATTATCCTTCTGATAGTACATTTTTTGGAAATATCAATGCATAATTGTACTTTTTATGTTGTTTATTAATTTAAAAGAAGGGTAAAATAGGAAATTTATATTATTTTTGTACTTGATTTTTGAAGAGGGACTAATATTTTGGGACAATGAAAAATGAAATAAGGGACTAATATTTTGGGACGGAGGGAGTAACATTTTTTGCATGTCACCAAAAATTGATAATTAGTAATTTTTTGTTAATTTTTTTATAAATTGTCAATAAAACTTATAATAAGTGATATTTTTCTGTGATAAATTTTTCAAACTCTTGCTGAAAGTTAAAAATTAATGATATTTTTTTGTGACAATATTTTTAAACTGTCGCTAAAATTTATAATTAGTGACATTTTTTAAACCATTGTTAAAAATTAATAATTAGTGTCATTTTTTAATAGTATTTGATGAAAAATATTATTCATACGACCTATTAGATAATAAATCTATTTATTATGAGTTATACTAAGTTTTTCAAATTTATTTAGTTATAAAAAAAGGAGAAATTATTTTGATGAAATCTGGGAGCTTAAGCTTCTAAACCAAAAACTCATAGAGCCTTCTCCTTATTTTATGGTTTTTTTTTTAAAAAAAAAATTAGAAAATAGATTGACAAAAATAAATAATAAAAAATATATTTAATTTTTTTTTTAAATATATATATATATATATATATATCTTTCTATCCCAAAAAAAGAGAAATCTATATCAGAAAAAATATGTTTGGTTTAACTCAACTTTTAAAAAAAATAATTTTTTATTTTTCATATTTTTTAATTTTTAAAAAAATTTTAAATATTTTATACAAAATTTTTAGTTTTTATATATATCTAATTTTGATACACTTAAAAAATATAATACTTAAAAAAAAATTTAAAAATTCACCAAATACAAAAATATAAAAATATATTAAATTTTCGTATTTGTTATATTTAATAAATTTAAAAAAAAATTACAAAATTTTTATTTTTTAAATATATCAAAATTAAGTGAATTTAAAAAAAATTAATTACTATAATATTTTAAAAATTATTAAAAATATAGAAATAAAAAACTCATAAAATTATTTTAAAAAACTCAAGACTAAAGGGTGATTGGTATATTTTATAAAGGGTGATTGGTATATTTTATTTTTCTACTTTATTCACTAAACTAGTTTTTAAAAATTTAAAAGAAAAAAAAAATCTGAAAATTCGACCTAACAGGACGTTCTGCACCAGATCCTTCTCCTCTTTCTCTATACGAAACCCTTGAAATCGTCTTTCTGATGGAGAAAAGGAAGATGAAGACGAAGTACAAACAAACCCTAAGACGAAGCAAGCAGATGAACAAGACGAGATTGCTGAAATCGTCTGAAATCCATCACGCATCCTGAAATCCAGGTATTTATTTTTCTGAAATCATCTTTCTGATGATCGAGAATTGCTTAAAATTTGCTTCAAATTGCTTGTGATTAGTTGAGTTTGCTTGAAATTTGTTTTAACATGTTTGATTATTGTTGTTGTTGTTGTTGTTGTTGTTTTTAGTCTGTTTTTTTGTTAAAAAATATTATTTTTCTGTTTGGGGGAGTTTTTGCTGGGAAAAGATGAGTAAGGGAGGGAGGGAAGGAAGGAAAGTAGTTGGGGGATGATGACCTGTTTTTGCCAACTGGTAGCTCCTTTGGCAGCCCACTGTGGATGCTTTTAGAAGCACAAGATGGGATTTCCCGTGTGGGTTTTTTTGTTCCCCCTGGGAAAACCCGTGTAGTTTGTTGTTTCACTGAGATTGATTTGGGTGTGTGTGGTTTGTGAATGAAATCATGCAAGTTTAATTTATTAATTCAAAATGTTTAAATTTATGGAAAAACCAATTAGAGGTTTTTTTTTTAGGCTTTAAACAATGCAGATTTTGTACAAGTAAAGCTTATTGAGAAAAACATCAAAAAGGGACGCAGCCCATGTACATCAAGTAGAAAACTACAGTTGTTGAAAAGGAGCATGTTAATTTAGGAAAGGGAAACTTGAATACTTAACCAGGAACCCTAGCCACATATTTGGTCCCACCCTTGATAATGTTCTATTTTCTCAACTAATTATGCGTTTTTGTCTTCATAATAATCTTCTCTTTTGGGCCTAAGGTGTAGTTTTCTAGTAAATCTTACACATGTATTGAATTCTTTACTCAAGTTTTTTGTTTTTAATTTCTGTTGGAGATAATATTTAGAATGGAAAAAAGTGCAACATTTCACACCAACAGAGTTCTGTGTAATCTGCATGCTTGTGTCATTTCAGAGACTTGGTAATGGTACCCTCACAGCGGGTAAACATTGAAGTAGTGACAATTGAAATGGGTAATTACGTACAACTACTTAACATGGTAATTACATGAGCAGACCATATATACATATTCCTGCAAGTGATGGAGGAAAATATAGCAAAAATGCATATTTAGAAGCCTAATCAATATATATATATACATATATATATATATATATGTATGTATGGAGGTACACTTCTCACTTCATCTCTCTCAAAATCGAATTTTTATTTTGTTTCAAGCTTCTATTATGTGGAGATGGTACTTTGTTTATTCATAAACAGTCTGATTCATCTAATTACATTTATTACTTTGATTGCAGCAACTAATTTCGCTTGAACAGTATACTCTTATAGCACAAATGGTTTTGAGCGAATGTCAAACATCTCTGTAGAGGACAGTTGAGGCACCTACAAAAACACCAAACAAAGCGTAGTATTAGATTTCGCTTAAAAAAATCTATGAATAAACATGATTATATGAGGATTTAAGTGTCTTAAAAAAACTGATTTTCAAGACGTAAATTCTCACGAGAGGTTGGGGATTCAATTCTCCCTAGGTGCTAATGTTTGTGTACACGTAACTGGGGGGGAAGCAAAGAAATTTGATTGATTTAGAAGGTATCGGTTGCTGAAATTGCAACACAATTTCCTGCAGTGATTTTTGAGCTTTTGTTTTAGGGTTTCTAGTGATAAATAAATGGCCATAGGAAAGAAAGAGAGAGTTGATTAGGACATAATAGACTAGGGTTTTCATGAGGCTATTATACTGTGAGTAGGAAATATCATATTTTTGTGGAAGAGAAAAAATAAAAGAAGATGAGGAATAGAAAGGGGAAAAATATTCTAGGAACCCTAGCTAGAATTTTGTTGGAATGACCTCCTTAAGCTTGGGTTACATGACAAATAACACAAATTCAAATCTTTAAAACAGGAAGGTTAGAATTTCCTATTGCGGGTGATGTTTTCCCTCTTAAAACTGTGATTCCGCTGGTTTAGAGAAAGAATTTTGTTAGAACCATGTACTTGTCGAGATTGAATCACGTTACGATTCAAACATACAAATCCCAAACAAATAAAAAGAAAAGCACCCTAGGCATAAGAAAATTTGTAGAGAAGATATATTTTACCTAGATTTCAGCTCTCCTATTAGAAATTAAAGGATGAGAATTTGATTGATCTTTCCATTTGGGTTGTATAAGGATTGAGGAGAAAAGATATATGCTATTATTGGTAATGAATTATTACTTCTATAATGAAAACTTACCATTCTTATGTTTAACAGTAGTGTAATAATGTTGACTTTTAATATATATATTACTACTAAGCAACAAAATTATTTTTGTACAGTATATTTATATATTTGCATATAAATGCTCCCTTAGGTGCTCTCAACTTTAGACTCTTCTATGTGCCCCTGCCCCTGCCTGAACCTTGCCCTTGGTTCATGCAACTAAGATAGGAAGCTTTAGAATTTTTTGATTGTTGAAAATATTGTGGACCTAATTACCATAAAATGTAAACAACCTGAAACCCATGAACTACTACAGTTTATGTCTAGCAATTCCAAAAATTATCTAAATGCTTCGGACTCCTGTATTAAAATCAAATTAGCTGCATAGTAACCTAAAACTAGTGCAAAATGAGGGCCAAATTAGACTTATGGTTCATTAGATAATGTCCACAAGCGCAATATGAAATTGTAGTTTGGCCACTACTATTGCTAGCACATTCTTGATCGATGGGATGGGACACTTGGAAGACGATTTTTGAATTGTTATAGCTCAAATTCCATTCTTTTTAGGAGTTTCTTTTAATTTAATGTTTATATATAGAAGATTTTAACTTTGAAAAATCAACTTCATTTTGCCCACTAGGTGTTCCAAAAAATTCTTGCGAAAGTTGATTTACATCGTGTGGTGACAGTGGTCTTGATTGCCTTGAACTTTGCCAAAGAGATGGCTTTACACACCAACAGATCCATGTACTGGCCCTAATTGGTTGGGATTAAGGCTTATTAGCTCATGTTGAGTACCAGTTTCTAGCATCTTTGATGTTAAATTAGGTGTAATAATCTATTAGATTTAAGTTTTTTTTCCCCCTCAAATAACACTTGTAAATCAATATATTATTTTGTTACTCCATCAAATTTAAATTTACTTATATGCATCGAATGCACTTCCACTCATACATATGAACTAGTTTTAACACAACCACCTTAGAGAAACATACCTGTGATGTAGGAGGTGCACAAGGACCATAGAGACGTTTATGAGCCTCACAAATTTTATTGCGTATGCTAGGAAGTAAGCGGCCATATGTCAATCCACATTCATTTTCCATAGCTTGGATGAAGCTATAAGTCATTGCACCAGTTGCAGTGTCGCCTGTGAAAGCCTGTAGAATTGATGTGGGATCCTTAACAAGTGTTATCCATGGAAGTAGGGAATATTTGCTAATATTTTTTGAAGTTAATAACATAACATGTAGCCGGCCTCAAAGAAGAAAAAGATCACCATGGTGTGAAGGCATCCTTGAATTTACATGGAAAATTTAGCAGTATTCATGATATATTTTGATTCATCAACCACTTTAGGTAAAACGTCCTGCTTGAAATCCTCCTTTTTCAATGAATTTACTTTCAAAATGATTTGACAATGACATTAAAAAGTACGCTCAGGTACATTGAAAGCATGAAGAGAGACAAGAGTGAGACCACTAACCATAGTATCTCCAGAGTTTTGATCATCATCACAAGCGCTAAAGCAGATTGCTGTACCACCACTTGTGCCTTTATAAGCAGTGGAGACACGGTGATCTTCCCATGCATAATATCCTTGCCTGCTTGAGAAGAACAATGGTAAAGATTTTCTTGTTTAGAATGTTAGTGTGAAAGAAGTGCCTATTTTTCAGATTCATTCTTCAAATAATGAAAGCAAATCACTAACTGGTTCATCCTGCATATGAATGGCAGATCAAGAATTGTTCCGCTGAAGGAACTATCAATGATGGCATGAAGTTTGGCTCCGTGGGGTAGTGGCCTTACAATGGTGGCATTGATCTCATCGTCCAATATATTTCCCTCGGTCTGATAATCAACGGGGCAGAGTGCTTCATCATACCCATCAACCTCATCTCCGTCGAGGTCAGGCACTTGTGAGGCATGGCCAGAGAAATGAAACACCAATGAGTCCCCAGACTGGCAACCCTGGACAAGCCACTTCATGGCCATCCTGATGTTGCGCTTCGTTGGTATCCGGTATGGGTCATTCTCTTCTTCTGCAAATTTATTGTTAGTTACTGAATAAGAAATGGAAATATGGATATCATGTGAAACAACCTATGTTCCAGGACGTGATACACCACATTCTTTGAAATGTAGTATGATTGGGATAGATTTGTTTAGATTACACTATTAGAATTTAATGTACTTTTAGAGAAATTTTTTTTTAACAATTATATATCTAATAGACAGATTCCCCCCCCCCCCCCCCCCGGCGGCGTTCAAATTAATCATGTTACAACACACAGATCATTATGACTTTTTTTTTTGTGTGTTTTGTTATACCAAAACTTCACTCCCCTTAGATTTTAGTTTATTATATTTAATTTGTTTTTCCAACTAAGGTAACTTATAAGGTTTATATTAAAAAATATTTTGGGGATTGCTAGAATCGCTAAATTCACCATCTTGGAACAAAAGTGTGTTATGTTTCGGAATGTGTGTTCCAAAACGTAAATCAATAGGGTATTAGGGCTTCTTTGATTGATCTCTTTTGAACAGCTTCAAGGCTTCCTTCGATCGACCTCTCCCTTGATCTCGCTCTCTCTCTCTCCCCAACAGGTTAGGGCTTCTTCAATCCACCTCGCACGTGTCCGAAACGTGTCATCCCCAAAAATTGAGAAAAAAAAAAAAACAAGGGACCCGTTAGGGAGAGTGTCAGACACGTGTCCACAGCGTGTCTGACACTCGTACACAGGCCCTGGGGAGGTGTCTGTGCTTCATACGGTATTAGTGTTTTCTAGAAACGACTATCTGTTTATGCTTGAGTTTCAATGTAAATTTTACTTATTATTTTTAATTCAGTGTGAGAAGTTCAGATGAGATCATGGAATGGAGTTCTCTTATTGCTTTTCTGAATCATCAGTTATCTGTGCACTCAAATAATTGGGCGTGTGTGTATGTTTATTATGTGTGTGCATGCTTGAGAGAGAGAGAGAGAGAGAGAGAGAGAGAGATACCTGTAAGGACTAAGACAGATTCATTTGGAAAACCCAACCTATTAACCAGAAAATTTTTCATTGACCTTGCATCATTAATGCTACCCTTTAGGCTTTTTTTCTGGCCATGGTAGCATATTCCGATTAACACTGCCCGTCTCCTTCCATGCACTGAAAGAGGTAATAGCTGAGGCAATTGCCACAACGGTTGTTGGTTATTGTGACCATAGTCTGTACGATTGTAATTAGGATAATAATTGTTGGGAATACCATTGTAATTGTTCGCTGCCGGGACCATGTAGCCATTATTGTTGGAGGCTACCGGGACATTGTAGCCGTTGTTGGAGGCTGCTGGTGGAACGTAGCCATAGTTATTGGAGCAAACGACAATGGCATAGCACACCGGACAGCAAAAAGTTTGAGCACCGTTTGGCACTGCTAGTAGCACCCCACAATTGCATCTCTGTCTTGCCATTTTTTTGTAGATGTAGTAGTGTGTGTAATTATGGAGAGAGTGGTCAGTTATATTTATAGTATGTTTGAGGAAGGAGACAGGTTGGTATGGTGTATGAGGTGCTTTTTTACTGGCCGTGATGTCCAAGTTCGAATCTCACTATGCAACTTTCTCTCATCCTATCCCCTTTCTACTGATTGAAAGTATGATTGAGAGGGAATTTTGCACTGTTTTACCAAGCATGATGTCCGGATTCAATTCTCACCGTTGCGCAATGCAACTTTCTCTACTCTTATTCCATTTCTACTGGTTGGAAGTACAATTGAGGGGGGATTTCGTGCTTCTTTACCGAGCATGATGCTTGGATTCGAATCTCACTGTTGCACAATGCAACTCTCTCTCCTCGTTTCCCCTCACTACCAATTGGAAGTATGAGTTTTGGGGGGGGGGGGGGGGGGGGGGGGTGTGCGCGCTTGTTTACTGAGCATGATGCTCAGATTTGAGTGTCACCGCCTTGCAACACAACTTTTCCTTTCCCTATCCTCTTTCTCCCGATTGGAAGTATGATTGAGGGGAGATTTAGGTGAATATCAACTTTTGTGCTTGCCCATATTTGTAGTTTTATTCCCAACTGGTGGAGAACCAGATTCACTCTTTTTAATAAAGCTTCTTTTCTGTAATCCCTCTCCTTTCAATGTCTCTTTTTTTTTCCCCTTGGAGTTAATAAAATTCTCTTCGCTGATCCACCCAAAAAAAAAAAAGACCTTGGTAATCTGTAATTTGTTGCGGATAAATTCCAACTATCAGATGCGTGGATATTATGCATTAATATTATACAAACTAAGCATAATTTGATAGGGTTAAGTACTTGAGATATTAGAATTTTGTGTGTATTTGTTTTAATTCTTAACCTCTTAATAAAATATAGAAATTTTGAAAAGCACATATTCCTTGGCTAGTGTTTCTTTTACTTCACAAGTCCTATCAAAGATAAGCCTCTAATATATGCCTCTCCACAAGAATCTATATCCTATTTGAGGATATTATTAGAAGTTTTAAAACTTGATGGACACCATATAATAAAAAGCCCCACAATATTTTGATTTAGTAGTGTGCTTGCAATTTGACTGTGGGAGATAATTAGGTTGAATTTTCTTTGGCTCTAAAAAGGCATTTATAAGAAGATATTCCAAAGAATTAAATAGACACAATGATAATATAGAATAATCTTCAAGAAAGTTGTGATCACAAATTGAGGAATCATGAACATTGAAACCCAATCCTCCATTCTTTTCGACCCATTGGAGAATTTCAATAAAAAAAAAGTTGCAAGTTTTTGTGAGATTTTGTAGCTTTTCTTTTCTTTTTTTGGTTCAATTGTTATGAGAATATTTACAAAATTTACCAATTACGTTAAATTGTACAATCAACTATTTAAAAAAGGTCTAACACCAACAATCAAGAGTCTCGTAATGAAAAATAAATAAATGATCAAAAAAGTAACACTCGCTGATAGGAATGAGAAAATCAGTCACTGCCTTGGCCTCTCATTAACTGAACTAACCCAATTGATTATGAGGTATTCTGGTTCACAAACCAATAAATTAAGTAGATATAGCTAATTTTCTCTTTATTCTCAATACAAGGTTTAAATCTTTCAAAGTAATCATATTGTTAGGAAATAAAAATGATACAAAGGGCCCTCATGCCTTATTCAAGTTAGTATTTTTTATTTTTTTTTTTAAATTTATTTAGGAGAGTACTTTCCAGTTACATCATCTCTACAGATTCAATTCCACTTCATCAACATTAAAGATTTTTGAAGATGACATCTGAGGTTCCTGCAAAACCCAAAATGTTTAAAAGACATTAAAATGTTGGGAAATGTAAACATGCTGAAGTAGGGATAAAAAATAGGGAAATTCTCCAAAGAGAGTGAGAAATGAAGGGGGGGTTTACCTGTATTGGCTTGTTGCGGAACACATTCCATAGAACATTGAGGTTGAGGCATCCTGTTGTGTTAACATGCTTAGTAATATTGTTATGCATCTCATCGAGTAGTTCACCATAGGTTATTCGCTTCTTTGCCTTAATTGCATTCACAAAATTGTATGTCATCGCCCCGCTCATTTCCTTTCCTGTGAATGCCTGCCCAATAAAGTCATCAAAAATAGAATTGAAAAAAATTTATCTGCTAAGTCTGACCTATCTGTGTACCCATCTTATAATAAGGTATAAATAATCATTTTGTTTTTAAAAACTTTTAAAAAAATTACAAAAACTAACATTTAATAACGTTGCCAATTTCTTGTTTTTGAAACATGAAAATATATTTTTTTTTTTTCTAAAAAGTAAATACATTTTTTTCAAACATATAAAAACAAAAAATTATGTTTAATAAGTTGTCAAAAGTGACCAGCAGCTGGAGGTGGTCGTCAGTGGTTTGAAGGGTGGTCCGGAGAATAAAACTTGTTTGGAAACAAGTGAAATCACTTCAATTTTTTTTAATCCCGTAAATTTTAGCAATTATTGCCACTTTTTTTTTTTTTTTTTTAACAAAAAACAAAAACAAAAACAATTTGTTTGTTTATTTATTTATTTTTCAATTTTAATGCAGATAAGTAGAAGGGTTGTGAAGGGGGCAGTGATGCCTTTACATTAGTATCAGTAGCCAGTTGATTGTCAGCACAGGCACTAAGACAGATGGCCAGTGCATCATTTGTACTTTCACAACCACCTGATGAAGATTTGTTGCCTCCCCACTGTTTGCTGGTAAAATCCAAATATGGAAAAACAACCGTAAAAGAGAAGATGTTATTACCCCCCGTTTGCTCGAGTAAACTGATTATAACTTATGTTATTTTGAGAGTATATGTGAAATTATTTTATACATTTTTTTGAAAAAAAATTGATAATTTGAAAGCTGCGAAAAATATGTTTTTAGCTTTATTAAAGGTAGAGAGACGAAAGAATGAAATAGAACTTGATTTTTAGTGTGGGGATTAACTGTTACAATTGAAAAGAAAAAAAGGTCAAAGTGAGATTTTGATGAAAGTACAGTAATTTCAAGTGTGGAAACAAAGAATACTCACGATTTGGGTTTGTAAACATGGGGTAGATCAAGAATGGTTCCACTATGACAAGCATCAATAATGGCATGAAGCTTGACACCATGCTTGAGTGGCTTGACAATGGTGGAGTTGATGTAATTGTCTAGAATCATCCCAGCAGTGGCAAAATCAGAAGGACAGATAGTCTCATCAAACTCATCACTCTCGTCCCCAGCAAAGTCTGGCTGTCTCAAGCCATGTCCTGAGAAGTAAAAGACCAAAGAGTCCCCACCCATGTTGTCCTGCACTAGCCATTGAAGTGCGTTTTGTATGTTCTTCTTTGTTGGACTCAGCTCTGGGTCATTCTCCTCTTCTGCAAAATTTTTATTTTTATTTTCACAGTAAAAGTTTAATATGTTGGAGGAGTAAAATTAAGGGTTAATCTCATTTTTAATTGGTTTCCTTTTTTTCTCAAAAAATGTGAGAGGAATTGTGCAGCTCACAAGCACTGAATTGTCTAACCCAAAAATTATTTGAGGATTGTTATTGGAGATAAGTCCAACTCTTTCACTTTATTCTTATGATTTGTGTGTGTGTGTGTGTGTGTGTGTAACACGCACATTTAAAATACAATCATTTCTTTCTTTCTTGCTTTCTTTTTTTTCCCTCACCTAAATGAGAGGCTATATTCATTTATTTACTTTTTTCACCTAATACACCAAATGAATTATAAAACTCAATTTATACGACAATAATCTTGAAATAAGGGAAAATGTGATTTCAAATTGTTAATGTGTTAAGATTCTATTATTTAAAATGACTTAAAATAGAAAGGTAATAATTTATTATCATCCAATCTTATACCAAAAATGCTTTGGAACCCCATTTTTGAAGGATTCCCAGTGACCCCCAGTGATGTGGCAGCATGTGATTGGTTGAAATTATTTATTTATTTATTTTTTTTTACTTTCCCTTGGTCCACAGCCCCAGGTGGGGGTGCTGGGAGTGCCTCCCTACTGGGGGTGCCAATCACTGCTCATCTTATACTTTAATCCCACCAAACAAACCCCCTTAAGTTAGAGGAATCTAATCTTTACATTCCTCCTGATAATATTATATTGCAGCCCAATTCAAAACAAAGAAAAAGTTAGATTCTAATAAATTTTCTATTATACCCTTATTTTTACACCACCTAATATATTAGATACTTGTATTGTCGTCTCTCTCTCTTCTCTCTATTTCAGCCATCTAAACATTGTCCCCAAAAAAAAATTTCTTCTTTAATCTCCTCTCTCACTTTCTAAGAAAATATCTTCTCTCTTTCTCTCTGTAAGAGGAGCTAATTTAAGCCCACTAAATTATTTAGGCCCAATAACCCAAGATTAGTGGGCCCGAATTTATCGCAAGTCCAAGATTGGTGGGCTTGGATTTATCGCCGTCAAACGGGCTAAATGGCTCTAAGCCTCGAAAGGGTTCGGATCCACGAACCTAGAGACTTACTCAGGCCCGGACTCGAAAGGGTATTAGGCAAGCCTAGAGATCCGAGGCATTCGGACTCGAAAGGGTATTAAGCAAGCCTAGAGATCCGAGGCACTCGGACTCGAAAGGATTCGGATCTACGAATCTAGAGATCCGAAGTACTTGGCTTCGAACGGATTCAGACGCAATCTAGAAGTCGCTCCGTTAATGAGTCCCAGAACACTTGCGGGCTCGGAGCTTTCCGGGATCTACGCACCAGAACCATGGGCGTAATGGAGTTCGAACAAAGGACCCGATCCCGAGGACGGTGAGTGGAGATAAATTCACTCTTCGGTTAAACTAGCCTATACCCGGGTCGAGGTGGCACGACCCCGGGGGGTCCATGAGACTCGGCAATATTTTGCGGCAGGACGTCCTCTGGGACTACCCCTGACCCTTTGGGATGATTGGGGATCATTGGTTAGGTGTGGCTAAGAAGAAGGGTTCGCCGAGGGATTAATCTCCTCTTCGGGGTTTTCTCATCCTCGGAGAAGTCACCTCCTCGGAGAGGTCACCTCCTCGGACAAGGTGGTTAGAGAGAATATCCCCCATGTGCCTTGCACATGGGCTCCATCCTACATCATGAGGTGCCTATAAATAACACCCACCCATAGCTTTACAAGGGATGGATTTTGGAGATTTTTTAACTCTTGGGAAAGAACTAATTTCCCTTCTCCATTATCAACCTTGAGAGCGAAAGTGGGAGATCCCTGGGAGAGCCTTGCCATTATTCTATTCTCTAGCCATTTTGCCTTCTTCTTCACCCAATCTCTTATCTCCATCATCTCCTTTGTTGTCGTGTTCCTAAGTTGAGATTATTGAAGAATCTAAGCCTCTCATCATATTCTAGAGAATTCGAAGCTGTTCTTCAAGGATCTTCGAAGATCTTCGAATTTTCTAACTCTTTTCTTGAACCCTCTCCTACATTTTGGCGACTCCACTGGGGAGGCGGATTGGTTAATGGTCTCAACGAGATCTGGAATCCACACAACTCCAACAAGGATGGCGGGAGAAGATGAAGTTCACCAACAAGGATCCTCTAATGGTGGTGATGACAGAACCATGGCTCCAGATCAACCACTTTTACTTGAAGCCATTCAAGGACTTCAAAATACTCAGCAAGAGATTCTTACCACTCTTCAGAATCTCACTCACACCATGTTGGTGGTGAGTTCTAACTTTGCACCGGCGCCAAACGGAAATCAAACTGGTGGTGGAGTTATTCCCGCCGGAGCGCAAAATCAAATCCAAGGAGAAGTAGGCCCCAATCAGCCTATGGCTCATGGCAACACGGCCACAGTAACACATGCTCAAACCACAGTAGGCGGCAGCAGTTTGCCCATGCCCGGGCTCTATGGCGTGCCGAGCCAAGATCCAATGGTGACTAGGGGAGTTTCTGGTGTAATGAATGGCGCTCCGACGACTGTTGGTGTCCAGGAAAACATAAGGAGCATGATGGCGCAAAAGGGAGCTCTGCCCGTACCTAATCTTGTTACGCCATCAATAAATGTTACCCAAGCACCAAGCGGGCCTCCTTTGGTGCCGACAACAAATCTGCAAGCACAACCCGGTATAGCGGCGCCGTGCGGTGGACTCTATGGGCCTCAATTCAATATCCCATCACCAACTGGCTTGTCTATAGGCGCTGATGGCCAGTATCGTCAAATGTCCTCACCAATGATGAATTCGCAGCACCAGAATGGCCAAGACGCCCCTAGCTCAGTCTTCGGGTACATAAGCCAAGTCCCGGGAATACAACCATCAAACTCTCTCCCTCAACAGTTTCTCACTCTCGCCGATGTGCAGGCCATGTTCGATCTCGAACGGGGCAAGAGGACCTTACCCTCTTTGCCTGATCCAGACGTCAAGCCGCCTTACCCCATTGAGATGCTGAGCTATCCATACCCTGAGGGGTATACAGTGCCGAAGTTCATCAAGTTCGACGGCAAACAAGGAAATGCCCGAGAACATGTTGTGCGATTCATCGAGACTCTAGGTATTCATGGTTCAAACCACGTCCTCCGACTGAGAGAATTCTCTAAGTCCCTCACCGACCGAGCATATAGTTGGTATGTTAATTTGGCCCCAAACTCTGTCCGAAGTTGGGAGGAAATGGTTAACAAATTCCACTCCAAGTTCTTTCAAGTGGCGGAGAAGGTGACCACACTTACATTGTGTAAAGAGAAGCAACAGGAAAGTGAAGACATCCTTGACTACGTCAAAAGGTTTCAGGACAAGGCCGTGGATTGTCATGAAGCTGTTGAGGAGAGTTATCTGGTTCAAATTTGTCTAGAAGGGGCATTGAGCAGGTACAAAATGTTTCTAGTTAACCACAAGCTACCCACCTTCTCGGCATTAATAGAAGCAGCTCGGAACATTAGCATTCCTCAGGCTTAGGAGTCCGGATTTAAAGCCAGTTACAAGACTAGTTTCAAGTCATCTCGTGGACCTATCGTTGCTGCTGCCTCTGCCCCGGATACCCGAAATTCACAAGGAGGAGGTCATAGAGGCCAGAAAAGAAAGCAATATAATGGTGAAAAGGGGAATGTTTCTTATCCATGTGGAATCGAGGAAGTGAAAGCTCTAGTTAAGGAATGGGTGGCTGACGGAGAGCTAAAATTGCCTTATGTTGAAGAAATGCCATCAAAAAAGGACCGTGAGAGCCCTGAATTTTGTGTCTACCATCGTACATTGAAACATCCGACAGAGAAGTGTTGGACTCTCAGGAAAATCTTCAGAGATAAAGTCGAGGCAGACGAATTGAGGTTCAAAAAGCGAGGGACTCAAGACATCCGAGAACAACCGTATCCTCAACACCGAGACAAGGGCAAGAATGTTGCTATGATAGCTTATGAAGGCCCAATGATCGAGGCTATCGCTAATCTTGATGACGATGACTGTTATCTGGACGACATCCTCGAGCCAGAGGGTGAGCAAGTTTACTATGGAAGTGCTCTCGATCCAGAGGGCAGAACATTTATGACTCATGGCGAAGATCCCTTTGATCCAGAAGGAGGAGAAGAATACTATGGAAGAGGAGGACACCATGTTTATGTGGCATCTTATTTTGAGGAGACCGAGGAGATGGTTAACTACGAGCCTCCAAGAGTGGAAAAAGATCCGGATCACTATGCCAAAACCCTGCAAGACTGTGTAAAGTTCAAACAGTTCTTTGACCAGCTTGGACTTTCCAGGGAGGCAAGAACGGAAATCACCAAGTCTATCATTAATATAGCCGAGGCACACCATGAGGAATGCATGTCGACTGAGGGGTCTATTCCGAGGAAGGCAAAAGAGCAATCTAGTGCCATTACTTTCTCCGAGGCTGATCGAAAGTATCCTTTTTCTCACAATCGCCCGCTTTATGTGACTGTTTTTATTAACGGGGTTGAGTTCAAAAGGGCCTTTCTAGATAGTGGAGCCTCTATCAACATTATGACTCGCGCTACTCTAGAAAAAGCCGGAATCTCTGAAGAACGCATTGTGAAGCAGCCGATAGTCATCACTGGCTTCGGTGGAGAAAGGAGAGTTACTATCGGATGCGTAACAGTTGATTTAGCCGTTGGAGAGATTCGCTCGGCCACCAAGTTCCATATTATCGATTCTGAAGCAAATTATCACATCATTCTAGGGAGGACCTGGATGCATAGATATGGGGCTGTACCATCAAGTTATCATCAGTGTGTTAAGGCTAAATGGGGAAAGAAGACGGTGACAATTCAGGCTACAGAAAGGCCGTTCGAGATCCATGAAGCTCATTATTCTGATGCCATCTACTTCACCGAACTGGCTGTCGAAGAAGTTCCCACCACCTCTAAGCCTCGAGGGGTCAAAATTCCTCGTTGGGAGGATATCAAAGATGACAAGGAGCCGATGACAGAATCAAGTAAGCGGGCGATGTCTAGACCAGAAAGTCCGCCTATTCCTCGGAAGGTGATGAAAGTTCGAGAATGAGGCAAGATGGTGTATTATTTATGAAGGTGCGGGGAGTCGGTTTCTTCAGTCACCGACTCCGAGTCAAAAGAAGAGCCTCCTGACAATGATACAGTAATAAAGCCTGAAGTGGCTCCAGAATGTATGCAAGATGGGCCGAAGCCTCAGCCCGAACAACTTATCGAAATAGATCTGAGTGATGGACAAGATGCACCGAGGCCGGTATTCGTAAGTTCGAGCCTTAGCCCAGAAAAGCGGGAACAGTTGTTAAAGTTGATAAGCCGATACTCAGATGTGTTTGCTTGGTCATATAAGGAAATGCCCGGACTAGATCCTGACCTAGTCTCCCACTATCTTGATGTGTTCCCAAACTCCAAGCCAATTAAGCAAGCTGCTCGAAAATATCATCCAGATCTCGAAGAGAAGATTAAGGAGGAGATTGAAAAACTTCAACAGGCTGGTTTCATCCGGCCAATACAGTACCCCACGTGGTTAGCAAACATCGTGCCAGTAAAGAAGAAGAATGGCCAAATCAGAGTATGTGTAGACTTTCGAGATTTGAACAAATCTTGCCCGAAGGATGAATTCCCTCTTCCTCACATCGACACCCTCGTGGATACTACCTCGGGACACCAGATGTTCTCATTCATGGATGGATTCAGTGGATACAATCAGATTAAGATGGCTGAAGAGGACGCAGAAAAGACCGCTTTTAGAACACCTCTCGGAAACTTCTTCTATACAGTCATGCCTTTCGGACTCAAGAATGCCGGTGCAACTTACCAAAGGGCTATGACTGCAATCTTTCATGACATGATCCATCATGAGATGGAAGATTATGTTGATGATCTAGTGGTGAAATCCAAGAAAGAAGAAGACCATCTCCGAGACCTTGAGAAGGTATTCAAGAGGTGCCAGAAATTCAAAATGAGGATGAATCCTCTCAAATGTGCTTTCGGGGTGACGGCCGGGAAGTTCCTCGGGTTTCTTGTACATAGGCATGGTATCGAGGCAGATGAAGACAAGGTCAAATCTATCAGAGCAATGCCTCCCCCGCATTCTCAGAAGGAGTTAAAGAAGTTCCTCGGGAAGGTGTCTTATATTCGGAGGTTTATCCCAGCACTGGCAGAGATCTCTGCGCCTTTCGGCTCTTTGTTAAAAGGAGATGCCAAGTTCGAGTGGAACCAAGAGCACCAAAAGGCCTTTGAGAGAATCAAGGCGGCCTTGACCTCGCCTCAGACCATGATAGCCCCGCAGCCCGGGGTGCCTCTAATGTTGTACCTAACTTCAACCCCCAAGTCCATAGGGGCATTATTGGTCCAAGATGTAGATGGAGTAGAACGCCCGGTGTATTACATCAGTCGGAAGATTCGAGGAGCAGAAGTCCGATATACTCCAGTAGAGAGACATTGTTTAGCTTTGGTATTCACTGCCCAAAAGCTCAGACATTACTTCCTAGCACATCAGATTCAGATTGTTACTAGAAGTGATCCAATCCGATACCTCCTCAGCAAGCCTGCTCTAACCGGGAAGGTGGCAAGATGGTTGTTAGCATTGGGTGAATTCGAGATCACATGTGTAGCCCCCAAGGCGATCAAAAGCCAAGCCTTAGCTGATCTCCTTGCCCAATTTCCAAGTGGTGACTATGAACCAGTGAATGAAGAATTAAGAGGAGAGGTGCACGCAGCTATGGCTTCCGAGGAAAGCTTCTGGACATTGAGCTTTGACGGAGCAGCAGCCGGAGGGAAGGGAGGAACCGGGATAGTCCTTACAAGCAAAAGTGGGGAAAAGTTATATTTGTCTTATAAACTGGATTTCCATTGTTCGAATAACGAAGCCGAGTATGAGGCTCTTATTTTAGGCTTGATAGCAGCTGAGAAGCACAGTATCAAGAAGATTCGGATCCGGGGGGACTCAAAGTTGATAGTGAAGCAAGTTTCAGGACAGTTCGTCTTAAAGGAGCCTGCCTTGGCCACATATCGAACAACAGTCCAAAGGCTTCTTGACAAATTTCAGAAGGTCGAAATAGAGCATGTGCCTCGCTCCGACAACAAGTTTTCAGATGCCCTCGCAACATTAGGGGCAAGAGTTGACATTCCAGAGGAAGAGGCAACAATTGTTATCAAGAAGAGAACAGAACCTTCAATAATACCCGAAGACAAAGGCCTTCCGGAGGACTGGAGAGGAGAAGTCCTCGAGCAACTCAGAAGCAAAGTTGGAAAACTGACTATGGCCAAGCTTGCCCAATTCACAATTATTCAAGGTGAACTTTACTTCCGAGGAGGTACCGGATTCCTAGCCCGGTGTATTGGCCAACAAGAAGCAAGCTTCCGACTACAACAGATCCATGAAAAGTCTTGCGGGGATGGGGATATCAGTCTGTATAGAAGGATCCAAAGACAAGGTTATTATTGGCCCGAGATGGAGAAGGACTCAAATCAATTACAGAGGGAATGCCCCAAGTGTCAGTCATACATCCGGGAGGATGAGAGTTGCTTTGAAATTGATACCCCTGACTGGAGGCAAGTCTACATTGACTATCTCAAAGAGGGAACACTACCTGAGAGCCCGAGGGACATTGCACACCTCAAGAGGAGAGCGAGGCGGTACTTTCTTGATCAGGACAAGCTGTATAGAAGAAGTATTGAGGGCACTCCCCTGAGATGTCTCTCCAAGGAGGAGTCAGGTCTAGTCCTCGGAAGAGCCCACGAGATTGAACATCAAGGAGGGGCTCGGCTGTTCGAGCAACTTATATACCTTGGGTATTACTGGCCGACCATGGAGTCAGATGCATCCCATCACGTGAAGAGGTGCCAGACTTGTCAGAAACACGGAAATTTGATCCATGCTCCAGCTGTAGACCTGCATAGTATCCGAACGCCATGGCCGTTCCATACCTGGGCTTTTGATCTGATAGGGCCCATCTCCACATCTTCTAAGGGGTACAAGTGGATTCTTGCAGTCACAGAATTGAGTACAAAGTGGGTCGAAGCAATTCCTCTGAAGAACGCTACGGGGCCTGCAGTTGCGAACTTCATCAAGGAGAATATCATTTGCCGATTTGGAGTACCAAACACCATCCTCTCGGATAACGGCACTCCCTTCATAAACAAATATGTGAAGAGCCTCCTAGAGACTTACCAAGTGAAGCATCACAAATCCACACCCTACTATCCAAAAGGGAACGGGCAAGCGGAAGCCACAAACAAGACACTGATAAGGATTCTGAGCAAGATGATGGATGAGTTTGGGGGGACTTGGTCCGAACAGTTGATAGTAGCCCTGTGGGCGTATCGCACTTCGAAGAGAAAGCCAACTCAAGCAGCTCCTTACTCCCTTGTGTATGGGTCCGAGGCAGTGTTACCTATAGAGTTGGAAACGCCATCTGCTCGAATGGCTCTCGCCTCGGGGATGGTATTGGAGCCTCGAACCACCAGATTGGAAGCATTAGAGGAAAAGCATGACAGAGCTGTAAAAGTCATGGAAAGGTATCATGAGTCCATCGCCCGAGCCTATAACCAGACTGTGATACCAAGGAAGTTCGAAGAATGTGATCTAGTATGGAAGATTGTAGACCCAATCATGCGAGGACAGCCTTTGCCCAAGTTTTCTCCAAAATGGGAAGGGCCCTACAAGGTGGTTCGGGCGAGCTCAAGCGGGTACTACAAACTTGTAAGGGTTGAAGACGGCTTCCGAACTGGCCCGCTCAATGCAAAGTTTATCAAGCATTACTACCCATAGTTGGACTCATCTATGTTGAAATTCATTTTTACTTTCTTACTTTGTCTAAAAGTTGTATTTCCCTTACGTTATGAAGAAGCTGGTTTTCTCTATGGTGCATGTTTTATCCCATCACTTACAGTGAATCTATTATACTTTCGTCAAGAAAGTTGAAGAACTAATGAGAATATTTCAGCTTTTATATGTGCATATGATTGTTCTTTCCATTGTATCATTCGAAATAAATATTTTATCAAGTAGAATGAGAAAACAATGCGAAAATATCCAAACAACAAAAATTTTGTCGTTTCATTGCATTGTCCTAGATAAAACATTTTTATCGAAAGAGGCAAGAAAGTAATGATAAAAAAAAAAAAACTCAATCTTTCCTAAAGACACCCTCGAAGAAGCTGCCCGTCATATCTACATCTGGAGGACAAACAGTAGAGTGTGCCTCTAAAGCCTCCAAGGCCCGAGCATAACCCGACTCAAGTTCACGAAGAGTTTCCTTTATCTCATCTATAGAGGTGCGATAAGAGGCAAGCACAGACATAAGTTCCAGCTGATGACTGGCGTTCGAAGCTATATCCAGGCGCTTCCGAAGCCATGATAAGTCCACTTGGTGACGCTCCATGTCAGAGATCCCCTGATACGCCGTCTCGACTACTTTCCCATTAAGGTCACACAACCGTTGCCTGTCCAAGCTATATAAGATAGTGGCAAAAGACTCGAGAAGAGCAGTCTGAATGAGTGGACACTGGCAAGCAAATGAAGCAAAGGTCTCCGGGTAACTTGAATGCACAAGCTGTAGAACTGAAGCAAACTCAGGAGCTACCCAATAATGGAGAAATGATACTTTGCCAGAAGCTGAAGGAGGAATTGGGGCCGGAAAGCTGCTAGTCTCAGGAATCTCCCCAATGTCTATCGGGTTAGATGAACCACCCGGAGGGGTAACTCCCGGCAGAGGTCCCGAGCCTGAGAATGCCGAACGATAAGGGGAAAGACCAAAAGCATCACTATCAATGTGGAAATCACTAAGATTCAGATCCAAAATATTCGAAGGCACTGGCGATGAAGAACCTCTGGCAGTCGTCTCAAAGGCAGGTGTCCTCCCTTGAGAAGGAGAACCGTGAGGAGTTACAAAGAGAGTCGGAGTAGAACCCGAGGCAGGTGAAGGCAGGACCCCGGTAGCAGCTAACACTGGAGCAGAGTCCGAGGCAGGTGAAGGCAAGACCCCGGTAGCAGCTAACACTGGAGCAGAGTCCGAGGCAGGTGAAGGCAGGACCCCGGTAGCAGCTAACACTGGAGCAGAGTCTGAGGTAGGTGAAGGCAAGACCCCGTTAGCAGCTAACACTGAAGAAAAGATAAGAAGGCCTTATTAGAGGTAGGGGACAGGAAAGTCATTTAAGTAAAGATTTCTTACAGATATAAGTAAATGACAAACTTCAGAAAGAAAGATTACCAGAGGGAGAATCAATATGCAAAGCAGGGGCAACTGAAGGACTCCTAGCATCAACAAAGTCACTTGGTCGTGTAGAGACCACTTGATCGATCTCAATGTCTGATGAAGCCTGAACAGTAGCAGTCATCCCTAAAGAAGGAAGGAGGGCCGGAGGATGAGAATCACCATAAGTGCCAGAGCGAGTCTCAGAGATTTCTAGCACATCCACCTCCACACCATTCCCAGAGGCGCACCTCGCCTCTACATTGCTTCTAGAAGCATGGCCTACGGCATCAATTTCTGAGGCATCAGTCCCTCCAGTAATCTCAACATCAGAACGGTGAGCCCCAATAACCTCGTCACCAAGATAGCGCTCCTCCTCAGCTACGGTAGGGCGGTGACGACGCATACGTGGAATAAGGTCACAAAAATGGTCGGAGGACTCAGCCTCATCATCGTCATCATCTATAACTGCTATACGAGAGGTGCGTATCTTCACAAGTCTTGCAGACAAAGGGAGGGTGTCGTCCAAGTCTGAGTCCGGCCTGGGGGAGGCAGCATGGCCAGGAGCCACGGTACTGAGAACGTCAACAACCGTAGGATCCTACACAACATGGGCAAATAAAAGTTTTCATTTTTAGAAGGTATAGTCGCAAAAAGGAAAGTAGCTTCAAATCAAAAATTTCGGGTACCTCATGAAGCCTTTTGGAAAGGCGAGGAGCGGAAGGACTGGCATCAGAAGTCCTCTTGTGAGCCATCTTTTTAAGGCGGGTCGTCCGAGGACCAGAGGCCTTATTCAAAGGGACTGGCTCCGGAGAAGTAATTGCCAAGCTAGAAGCAGATGCCCGAGCAGAAGGGTCAGTTGGAGCAGATGAAGTGAAGAAACTCTCGTACATGTGGTCAGATTTTCGGCTCTCGGGTAGCCGAAGAGAAGAATCCTTCTTATAAATCGGCGGAGGCAAACATACGGTCGGTCTGCTCTGGACAAATGCAATAAACGCATCGATATTCTTCTGCCAATACCGCCTGAAAGATGGGGTGAAACCCCCTACTCGGCTCAAGCCTGGCATCGTCAAAGAGCCGGATATGGGAAGCACGGTGTGTACAAGCCCGCGACTGAAGCGCCCGTAGCTCGCTGAAAATGATAATAAAGGAGGTGCTGGCCCCGGGGTACATTGATCAAACCCGAATTGACATGCTACGCGGTCAGGCCTATAAACGGCACTATCAACGCCTTCCTCATGCCACACCGGTAATGAACTCGGACGAATCATAATCAGCATATCAACAAAAGGTGCAGGGATGTTCTTCGGCAAAGGAAAGGACACCGAGCGGGAGGAACCATGATAGATAAGCGGTGTGGCCACACCCACAGGTGGGCATACATACGGCTGTGCCACAAAGCGTTGGGGATCATCCACCAGAGTATTCAAGGATAAGGTGGAAATGGTACGTGACCACCGTGTAATCAATGGCTGGCAAGACTTCGCTTTCTCAAATGTCCGAGATCCATCAGTATCGAGCACGGGGATGCCATCTTTATCCACTATCTCCCGAAGAACTTCCGCCTCAAATACAGTCGGAGTAGGGGCAAATTTTGGGAACCTCTCGAAGAAGAAACATAGCAGGAACTGGCTGTGAATAAAGGAGACAGGCTCATATCGACCCACGGAGCGAACCATATCTCGATGTAGTAGATCCAGCCGATAGTAGAGATTCCCAAGAAATAGTGGAGCCAAAGGGATCCGATCTCCTCTGAAGAGCCTGACTGCCAAGGGGAAGACGAAAGGATTGAGGGAATCCGGAGGCGTGCTCGGAAGAATGAAGAATGAAAGGAAGCAAGCCAGAAATCCCAAGAAATAGAGCCTGGAGTCATACATCGGACCGACCTCATACTCCCGAGAGTTAGGGTCAGCATCTCTGGCCAAGGGCTGAAGATCTTTGAAGAAGTGGCGGATCCATGCAGTATAGGAGGCACGGTCCGTCCTTACTCGACTAGTCCTCCTCGCTGAACCATCAAAAACGGAACTCCACCGACCACAAGTTTGAAGATTTAGCTTCAGAGATTGGATCAAAGAATCATTTTCGGGGGGTGTCTGCTCAGGGTCGAAGGCATCAGGGCCGGTTACTTCCAGACGCAGCAACATGAACACATCCTCAAGGGTGGGCCCCATCTCGTGCTGGCCAAGTATAAAGGTGTGTGTCTCGGTGCTCCACCGAAGAGCCATGGCTTCCAGGCTAGCATTGTTGCGACGGATGGATAGGGATCGAGATATTTTCACTGGGATCAATAGTCGGGCCTCTTGAAGCCGCTGACAGAAGCTCTTGTCCGAGAGGACATCATCGACCCACTCCCGCCAACCAAAAGGAGGGTTTGAGAAGGCCTTGAATTGAGGATAACAGTATGGAAAGTCCCCCCGCTCAATCCGAAAGCGTAGCACCGAGGAAGGAGAAATGAGGGCCTCATGTCCAGAGTCAGTGTCCTCAGTGAGACATAATGGAGCCGCCTTCGGAGATAGAAGAGAAGTGGTGGAGGTAGCCGCCCGCCAAAAGGGATCCTTCCGACCAAAATAAGGAGATTTCCTCCACTCAGATGCCGGAGGTACATCCCTTTCTTTCATGAGAGCCGGTTCCGATGACCCCGAGACAACGGGTTTCTTTTGAGAAGACATATGGCTGAAATAACCAGTATAAATATTAAAGAGTTGACCGTATTAAAATTCAGAATATTGTTACATGCAATATGATGGGTTTATCAACAAATTCAACTTCGGACGTCATCAACAATTCATTTTCTCGGATATTCTTCAAGCTCAACAAATTTTAATACCAATGGGTGCATCATCAACATATAGATTTTTGTCTTCTATCATCAATAAGAGGTGCAATGTCATGGGTCGCTTCATGATGAAGTTCAATCGGGTCAATTTCTTAAAGTCACTATGTTCCATATTAAAGGTCCAATTTATACGGGGCTCAAAATTTGGACAGAGTGAAGTTCAATAATAAATTTCAGGCCCGAGATCCGAAGTATATTACATTGCTTATCAGTAGCAAGATTCAATGGATCATTATGCAAATTACAAGAATGTCCTTTCCAAAGTCCATATTCATAAGTCCAGGGTTTTCTCTCTCCATGTCAAAAATGGATCTCAAATACTAGTCAACAAGTTATATTCGGCCTTTCCTCGGTGATAAAGTTCAACAAATTATGTTCAAGCCAAACACCTCAATAAGGTTTCAAGTGCTAGTGCATGTTTCCATATGGCCAAAATCACGGTGTTTGAGCTAAAAAAATATCATTGGGATTGCCACAAAAATTGAGTCCATATTCAGATTCAGTTTTTATTTATTTATTTTATTTCTATTTTCATCAGATTGCTCGAGCCCTCTACATTGCCACAAAAATATATTTATATATATTTAAATATATTTATATTCGAAAGAGGGGGTCGAATGTCATACTTACAAATTTGGGCAATTAGAGAGGTGAAGTCCGAAGCCGATACTGGAAATTTAAGCTGAAATCAGAGAGGCTTTACAGACTGTAATCAACAAGACTGGGCTAGGCTTGGGCAAGACCACAAACGTTGCGTTGAGAGGGCGAACGTGCGTGGTCAACGTCGGATAAGCTGAAGCCGGAAGCAGCGATGTGGAGCTAGGTTGGGCAAGACCACACACGTTGCGTTGAGAGGGCGAACGTGCGTGGTCAACGTCGGATAAGCTGAAGCCGGAAGCAGCGATTGATTGTGCACAAGCCAAGGCTAATGTGGGTAATCCGAGCTCTAAACAAAAAAAAAAAAATATATATATATATATATATATGATAATCAATATATATATATATATATATATTTGCCCAAAGTTTGTCAAGCAGCAAAAAAAAAAAAAAAAAAAACGAAGCACCAGCAGATTCGAAGCAAAAAAATAAAAAAAAATAAAATAAAATAAAATAACATATTTATATAATAAAATAAAATATTATATATATATATATACATCATAAGCCATCTATATATATATATATATATTCGAAATGCACCTCTTGGTGGTTTAGACCACCCCTTCTGACCTTTGACACTAGAATGTCTCTGATGACTGCAAATTGGAACTTGAAGATTTAACCTTCATCTATTTCTGCATGACTCCACCATGGCACCCCAAACCTGACTAGTATTGATTCTCTTTCCCTCAAAAGCGTCTAGCACAATGGTATTTCCACATCCCTCATAAAATAGTAGTCGCAAGAGCTAAGCACCAATTTGTGTCTGTCACACCCTTCCAGTGGCCTGTCTCATCATGGTCTACCGCTCTTAAAAGGAATCTAAATGATAACCAGATGTATCTAGCCGCAGAGGAAACAAATATCACACCTGAAACACGAAAGAACACTGAATAAGCTGAAGCAAACTGGTTTCATGGTGACTAGAGCATTAGGAACACACTGGATGGACATCAATTCACCTTTTAAAATTGAAATTTTGACTGGCACCATGTTCCATGCACACTTACGTTGTACTTTCAAGTGCTATAGTAAACTTTACCTCTGATATTTGGATGAAGATTAGTGTGCAAATGGCAGAGCCTTCTTGAAGAAGAAGAACAGCTGGGTTGATCTCTGTGTAAAGGGGGGGAGTCGAAGTGGCTGTGCAACAAAGAAAAAGGAAGAGGGCTTTGAGCAAAGATTCAACTAGATCTTGAAGTCCAAAGATCAATAAATCTGAAACAGTGAAGGGAATGAAATTAGTTGAGTAAAAAAAAATCAAAACCCATTTAAAGAACTCACTCACAGATCTGAAGCAGTGTAGAAGAAATAAAAGAAATGGGCAGAGTAAGCACTGTGGAAGGAAGAATTAGACCAAAGCTCATCAAAATGAAGAGCTGGCTTGGGTCCAAGAACAACTAGGACAGGTTGGCAGCAGCGTGAGCACTGGTATTCCGAGAGCCAAATCAGTCCGAGAAATTTCTAGCTAGACCGACTAACGACGCGTTGAGAGGGCGGCGTGGTCGGCGTCAACAGTGACCTCACGAAGGCCGACGACAATGGCTTGTGTGGCCTTTGGTCCAGCAACTACGGAGCTCCAATTGAAGAAGAGGACATCTGGGTTTGTCTTGGAGAGAGAGAGTCAGCCGCATGGATTTAAAAAAAAAAAAAAAAAAAAAAAAGAAAAGAAAGCTGGTGGTGTCGGCAGCAAGAGAGCGCCGCTGTGCAACAAAGAAGAAAAGAGAAGGTGTGCAGAATAGGGTTTTCGAGCCTTTCTTTAAATAGAATAATAGGGGAGCATTATCCTTGAATATACTGATTAGAGTATTCTAAATATATGTATACCGTGTTTGCCAAACAACGAAGAAAAAAAACGTCCGTGAATCTTGAGCAAAAAAAAAAAAAGAGTACAAAAAAATAAAATTTTTGCTTGTCAATTTTTTTTGTAAATCGAAGTGCGTCATCAACTTTATCCATAGGCTCTGTCGTGACAACATGTTTTTTTTTTTTGGGAAACGTGATGCGAAGCAGGATCGAAGAAATGACAGTATGCATGTCCGAGAAAATTACAATTTCTCGCACACGCAAGGGGCAAATGTAAGAGGAGCTAATTTAAGCCCACTAAATTATTTAGGCCCAATAACCCAAGATTAGTGGGCCCGAATTTATCGCAAGTCCAAGATTGGTGGGCTTGGATTTATCACCGTCAAACGGGCTAAATGGCTCTAAGCCTCGAAAGGGTTCGGATCCACGAACCTAGAGACTTACTCAGGCCCGGACTCGAAAGGGTATTAGGCAAGCCTAGAGATCCGAGGCATTCGGACTCGAAAGGGTATTAAGCAAGCCTAGAGATCCGAGGCACTCGGACTCGAAAGGATTCGGATCTACGAATCTAGAGATCCGAAGTACTTGGCTTCGAACGGATTCAGACGCAATCTAGAAGTCGCTCCGTTAATGAGTCCCAGAACACTTGCGGGCTCGGAGCTTTCCGGGATCTACGCACCAGAACCATGGGCGTAATGGAGTTCGAACAAAGGACCCGATCCCGAGGACGGTGAGTGGAGATAAATTCACTCTTCGGTTAAACTAGCCTATACCCGGGTCGAGGTGGCACGACCCCGGGGGGTCCATGAGACTCGGCAATATTTTGCGGCAGGACGTCCTCTGGGACTACCCCTGACCCTTTGGGATGATTGGGGATCATTGGTTAGGTGTGGCTAAGAAGAAGGGTTCGCCGAGGGATTGATCTCCTCTTCGGGGTTTTCTCATCCTCGGAGAAGTCACCTCCTCGGAGAGGTCACCTCCTCGGACAAGGTGGTTAGAGAGAATATCCCCCATGTGCCTTGCACATGGGCTCCATCCTACATCATGAGGTGCCTATAAATAACACCCACCCATAGCTTTACAAGGGATGGATTTTGGAGATTTTTTAACTCTTGGGAAAGAACTAATTTCCCTTCTCCATTATCAACCTTGAGAGCGAAAGTGGGAGATCCCTGGGAGAGCCTTGCCATTATTCTATTCTCTAGCCATTTTGCCTTCTTCTTCACCCAATCTCTTATCTCCATCATCTCCTTTGTTGTCGTGTTCCTAAGTTGAGATTATTGAAGAATCTAAGCCTCTCATCATATTCTAGAGAATTCGAAGCTGTTCTTCAAGGATCTTCAAAGATTTTCGAATTTTCTAACTCTTTTCTTGAACCCTCTCCTACACTCTCTATCTCTCGATTCCAGTCATCCACATAGCTTAAGTCGAATTCTAAATAGAATAACATACCCGATAAGAAAGCGACTAAAACAACAAATTGAATAAAACAAAAAACAAGAACAAGAATCAAAATGCAATCATAAAATACCTGTAAGAACACAAATAGCATTTTCAGGAAATTGAAAATGATCAACCAAAAGAGACTTCATCCTTTTTACATCATTGATTGTCCCCTTGAGCTTGTGTTTCTTCTTCTGGTAACTCACTCCACAAAGAACAGCCCTCTTTTTTTGATGTTCACCATGATAACTCATAGGATTTGGCTTCGGCAATGTTGGCACCGCACTCGCTGTTGCTGCCGGCTGGCCACCGCTGCTGCCGGACATTTTCAACATCAAACCCAAGAAGGAACTACGTAGATTGTTTTTCCTGTCCATTGTTATGGGTTTTTATTTGCAGAGGCAAAGAGGTAGAGAAATGAGAGAATTTGATTCGGACACATAGATATATTGCTCCAAGAATACACAAAGAAACTAAAATGAGTGATTGCGTGTATCTGATGAGAGTAGTCTCGCTTTTGAAATCCTGTAATGGGAGTATGGGCGATGGACACTCGCCGTCAATTAATTTTTTTTAGAAAAAGAGAATAATTTGCAATGAAGATCAAGAAAAACAAAACTAAAGTGAAACTAAAATAATATTTTCCAAAGAAAAGAGTCAAAATTAGGAAAATCCCACTCAAGGAATCTGATCAAGTTTCTTTTGATTAAGTTTTCCTTTTTCCCTCATGAATCTAAAATAGTTTATGTGACTTGTTTTTCACACTTGCCTTCACCAACTTAAGTTTTTTACTTTTATTTTTATGATATTTTGTGTATTTGATCCAATTTTGTAGTAGAATAATGTTATGGTGATCACATGTACCAGCCATGTTCTGTTATGACCTCGGCATATGTTAGGTGTATCACAATTATTCAACTCGAATTATGCTTATTACCCCATTAACAATCTGCATGACCCGTTTCATAAGCAAATGGCATGGTGTCCTATTTGATTTTTGTGTTTGGCTATGTTTCGACCACTCTTCTTGGTATAGATTGAATTATTTTAAAATTTCAAATATTTGACAGTTTTTATTTATTTATTTATTTATTTTTTTTTTTAGAGATCTTGTATAATAAGTTTAGTTAAAAGAGTCAGCTTATTATAATCTTTTCATTGATAATAAATTTTTTTTTTTTTTACTGTCCTTCAAATATGAACGTAAATTTATAGTGAAACTTTTCGCCGTAATTTGTAACTCATTCTTTCATGAAAATATTCTCGTTCCTCCATTAAATCTGTTTTCTCTCTATCTCTCTCTCTGTTCCAGTGAGGGAATGACAAAAAAGTTTTTAAAGGCAGTGAAATTGCAGTGAAGGACTTGAATTTAAATATATTTTGGGGACTAGCTTTTTTTTGAGAAGCCAAGCACATATACCTTCTGTCAGAACTGCAGTAAGAGCCACTCAAAGAATAATAACTAGGAGAGAGAAACAGAGGTTACAAAAACTTTCATGTCAGCCAAACAGTCATACTTCTTCAAATGAAAGTCCAATGGTGGTGCGGTGCCTTTTGTTATGGTGAGGTTATTTGATGGTTTTGGATACAGAATCAGATACACAAAATAAATTAACAGATAGAAGTTTTTAGAAATAGATGTCACATAAAAATCTTATCCATTCCTTGATTTTGTGTTTCTATGTTTGGTTTCACTGTTCTTAACATTTATTATTTGGAGCTATGTTTTATATCATTCACTTTGTGACACGGGTTCTTTTTTTAAAAAAAAAAAAAAAAAAAGCATAAAATACTGAATTTCACTCCTTTAACCAATAAGACCATCTCAGATTCAAATTTTGATGAAAAAGACACTTTTTTATGCTCCAACCGTTGCACCAGATTGATATCAAAATGAGCTTTCAGCAAAAAAAGCATCAAACTGAGAACGAGACACAGATTTTACCAAATCACTGTTACTGACCGTTGAAAGAGGTACACCGGTCAACCAGCCGGTTGCCCGGCCGGTTGACCAACCGGTCAACCAGTAAAAGATTGAAACAGTTCAGGAAAAAAAGTTCAAACCGTTAAAAAAAAAAAAAAAAAAAAAAATTGCCTAACCGGTCAACCGGCCGGTCGACCATCCGGTCATCCCGAAAAAAGTTCAGAAAGTTCAAAAAAAAGTTCAGACAATTCGCGGGAAAAAAAAAAAAAAAAATTTTGCCTACCCGGTTGTCCCAGGGTAGATTTGGTGAAAGGTGAACCGTTGGAGTAAGTGGTATCAAATTTAATGAAATGGGTCATTTTTTACTCAAATTTGGTGAAAAATTTGAATCACCGTTGGAGATACTCTAAAAAATAGTTTAATTAATCTAAGACCGCTACATAATTTTTCCTTATTATGTCTAAGGCGAAGGTTATATCTTATAGAGATATTACTTTAAAAAAAATATTTAAAAGGTGATTAAAATTTAAAATATGAATAGGATTTATTCTAAAAATAACATACGTCACACCAAGTTTAAATCTACCATTTATGTATATAAATGTAATAAGCCTTCGTTTGGAATGTGAGTTGGCTTTTGACTTTTCAGCATTTTGACTATTTTAACCTGAAGTTAAAAAGTTTCGTTTGGAATAGCCTTTTTGACTTTTGTAAATAAAATGATTATAGATTGGATGTGATGCTTTGTCTTATTAGCTTTTTAGCCTATTTTATTTTTTTGTGACTATTTTAACCTAGGCTTTTTATGCCAAACAAAGCCTAAATGGCTTATTTAGTTAAACCATTTTTAGCTATACCATCGTAAAAAAAAATAAAAATAAAAATAATAAAATTTCAAAAATCCCTTCAAATGGTGTGTCATATCTTGTGTAAGCTTTATCAAATTTGTTACATAATTTTTTGAGAAATAATTCTAATGGTCAAAAATTAATATAAGAGTTTGCTGTATTAAAATAGCATCAGAATCACAGAAATGATATAGTTAAAAAATGACTTTTTATACTGTAGGAAGACAAAAAAGTGATTTTGACAAAGCCACTTACCCCCTTATCATTGAGTCAAAACGTACAAGTTTTTGGCAAATAAAGTTAAATTGATATTAATGTAATTAACCTTTTTTCCAAACTAGTCAAATAAAAAATCAAAAAAATATTTCAGGACAGTAACATAAGACGATTTGATAATGGCACTCAGATTGTGAGTTTTAATGGAATAAACAGACCCTTATATTGGAGCAGCTGAAAATCATAGACACTGCTGTTAACTTGTTCAGGACACTACTGTAGTTGAGAAATCAATATTCAGTGATTCAAACAAAAATAAATAAAGGATCACTTACTGTTTAAAGCTGTAAACATACTCTAGATCAAGAATTGTTCCACTATGAGAGGCATCAAATAATAGCAAGAAGTTTGATGCCTTCTTTGAGTGGCTTGACAATGGTGTTATTAATATCATTATCAAGGATCGTGCCAGCAGTCATAAAATCAGGACAGAGAGCTTCATCGTACCATCAATCTCGTCTCCATTAAAATCAGGTTGTCATAAGCCATGTCCAGAAAAGTAAAAGACCAAGGAGTCCCCTGACCTACAGTCATCCACAAGCCATCTCACAGCCTTTGCATGTTTTCTTTTGTTGGAAGGTTTGGATTATCCTCCTCTTCTGCAATTTGGTTTTGATTGTCACAACTAAAAACAAGCACTGTTAAGTAATTCCAAGTCTTGTATTGGTTACAGAGACTGCCCACAAAAAAAATTTCTGTACAACCATTCAATAAGGTCACATCTTGAGCTACAAAAGTTCAGAAAGTAGCAAAAATGCATTATTATTAGCTCCAATAGGCCACTTGTTCCTTTTTAAAGTCTTACTGGTGGAGCTAGCATTTACGTGGAAGCTTCTACCTGACAATCAATAGAAACCATTCAAGTTTCTCTCAAAGTTGATATAGTCTTCTGACAAAAGACCAAAAAAAACTCAAATTTAGGAATCAAAGAGTTTAGGGTTTCTTTTATTTTTATGTATTAGGGTTGTTCATTCAGACTATGATATTGAATTAAATTGAGTTCTGATATTGAGATGAGAGAGTTCAGGGTTTCTTTTATTTTATTGTTTTTGATGTGGTACTTCTTTTCTTTACTTTCACTTTTATTTTCTTTTGCCGGCTGTCTGGGTTCACTATATATAGCCCTATAGTATAGAGATAGGAAGAAGAAAAAATCAAAGATTCCACACAATACAAATGATGAAGAGAATAATGGTGATTTATCATATACTCCACAAAGATAAATGTACAACAATGTGGGCAAAGAAAATAAACTACATTGAGATAAATCTCAGCGTTCCTGTCACCAAGTTGTAGGCATTTTAAAATGGAACCAATTATGCATCTCTTTTGAACCCAATAATAATGTAAACTCTAAAATGCACCACTACTGTACAGACAAAGCAGGCTTTTAGTTCAACAAGAGTCATATATCCTGAAGATAAACCAAATCATCCAAGAGCTCTCTGCAAGTCAATCACATTTGAACAGAAAGAAACTCCAAGTGAGTTTACCACTGCTACCTATTGCTTAAAGCCATTAGGAAAACTTCTGCAAACTTGTCATCGTATTTGAATTCTCAATTTAAGCTGGATCGAGCTGATTTGCCGCATGCGATAAGAGATTCCGCAGCGCTACACAGACTTTGTCTCCCGACCAACCTCACCCGAAACTCACAATTCAACAACTTCATCCTGCTAACATCTCCATTCACCTTGCTCAGTTCAATAGCCTGCTTTCTTTGGATCAAGCCATAAAGATGTAGACAACCAGAATCCAATTTCTCACCTTTTAATGCAACTTGTAATAAAGACACAGATTCAAGATCATTTGACCTGGGATCAAACAAAACAGAAAAGCTACCAAATTTAAGGTCAGGGATTTCAAACAATTTCACAACATCATCACTTTCAGCATTGAGATTATTTGATTTTTCTGCTGTAACCAAAGACTTCCTCTTAGCAACTCTCAATATGTTAGCAGCCTCTCTCATCCCACTGAGAAAAGCTCCGTGCATTGTTGCTGGATACTGCTTGTTAGTTGCCTCTCCAGCAAAGAACACTCTCCCATCTCCAATACTCTCTGATAGAATATCATAATCATCACCTGAAGCACCGATTGCAACATATGAGTAAGATCCATGTGCAAACTGATCTTGCCCCCAACGGGTACAAACCGCCTGAAGTGGATTGGGAACAGAAATCCCTTTTGGGTTAAATATACCCCTTAATATGTCCAAAACCCTTCCCACGGCGTCCACTGGGGACATCTTTTCAAATTTAATCGCAGCCTCTCCGGCAACAAGAGCTACAAGAAGTGGCCCTCCCGATACAGAAGAATAGCTGTAAAACAAAAAGAATTCACCCCTCATACTTGAGTCCTCTGTCAAATGCCCGAAAGTATCAATCTCCCCACCCCAAAAATCATATGGAAACAACATTGCAACCTTATTTAGCAACCCAAATCCTAATCTCTCGATAGCATCTTTTTTTCGTTGTGGGAGATCAGGGACAAACTCAATAGATCCCTTCTTGAGCACACCCAATGGCACGGTACAAAGTACCATGTCCCCCCTATATTCTTGCCCACCAGCATACACCAAAACCCCATCAACTCCATACCTAACACTGTCCACTGTCCGGTCATAAAAAATGGGTAAATCCTCTGCCAAAGCCCGGATAAACCTCTCATTCCCTCCAGGAATGAAACAATGATCGCCACCCATCTCATAGGGATCATCCTGATCCCAAAATGCCATTGACAAATTGGACATCAACGTAGCGTTAGCATACTCTAAATTTGCAAGATGCCAATTTAAGAGCATTCGCTCTTGGGGATCATCAGCAACCTTATAAACGCACCGAAAAGCTTCGAGCACGGTCCCTAAGGAAACATCTGCTGATTTAACTTCCTCCATCATTGCTTGCCTAAGTTTGCAGACCCTATCTAACAATTTATTGAATGAAACTTCAACACGAGAATCAATTTCTGAATTCACAGTTTTTCCATCAGGTAAGTAAAGTGGGCATATATCTCTCACCTTATGAAGTGGAAAACCCAATTGCCTAGCAAGAACTCCAAGTGGGTTGCCATTGATTCCGGTGAGAACACTCCCACCAAGGTCAGCAGCAGCCACTAGTCCTTTTCCGCCGCTCATCTTCTTCGTTCGGACTCGGCCACCGGGACGAATTCGACCTTCCAAAACCACAACCTTAAACCCTAAATAGATCAATTGCCTCGCGGCGACCAATCCGGCGAGTCCAGCCCCAACAACGATCACATTCTTCTTCGTGAAACCCTCCGGGGGCTTCAATTTGGCTTCTTTAATGGCCGAAGCGAGGCCAAAATTGATGTAACCATGCTGGAGCAAGAAAGAGTAAGCAGAGCTCACAAGCCCTCGATGCTCAGCTCGAATCGACTCCAAGGCATGATCTTTAGTCATCCAAACCGACACATTCGATCGCCACCGCGCGAGAATGTGGTTCCGAACGACGATATAGTTCGATTGCTCAATTCCACCGATCTGCGAAACGACATTGGCTTCGATTTCCTCTTCCGTGAGGGAATCGACTGGGAATCCGACGGAGATCGCGATTAGGGCTTCAATGTCGACTTCTTTGGAAAGATCGGAGGTTCTCCGGCGGCGGCGATTCTTAGACGGAGCGTCGTCGATCTCGACGGCGGAGTCGTTCGATTTTTCTCGGGCGCGGAGGACTCGGAGGCCGTTGACTGCGGCGGCGGAGGAGATCATCTCCGGGAACTGTTTTTTCCGACGGCGGCGCTTCTTGGGAGGTGGGAGGGCGTTGGCGGTGGGAGGTGTTGGGTCGGGTTGGTAGGGTTCGGGCTGAGAGTCGAGAGTGTCGTCGAGCTGGGAGTCGGAGAATGGAGGTTCCGGCGGCGGAGATTGGTGGCTATCCGGCGAATAGTCGGAGGAGGTGACATTGTTGGGATCGGAGAGTTCTGGTGGGGGAGAGTCCATCGTTTTTTTCCGCGGGGGTGACAGTGAGTGAAGTGATAATAAGCACACTGTTACGGGGAGGGCTAGGGCTCCTTAAGATGAAATTTTGAGTATTTGATAAGAAAAATGCTTGGGAGCACTAATTAGTGCTCCCACTAATTAGGTGGCAGTGGGTTTCGTCATTAATGATGTGATGTTTTGATCTTGGAGTTGTATTTTTTTTTTTTTTTTTACTTTTTTAATGCATTAGTGATATTAGTGGTGATATTTTTAGTGGGATGAATCATTGTTGATTTGATAATCAAATAACCAAAGTTAGACTTAGGGGGATTTTGCAAATAAATGGAAATACTTGCCAATTAAATGAGGTATCAAAAATGTTTGCCAACAACGTGAAAAATATTTACAAACGAATGGAACAAAAGGCATCTTATTTACATCTTCTTTCATTATTTTTCTTTTGCAACTCTAGTAACCCATCATCACACTATCATTGTCACGAGTTCGGATCATTGGTCGCACTACCCTGCAGCCCACCTTGCGGCGCTTCAAAACGACATCGTTTTGAATAATTTTTTTTTTGTTCCTCTCTCTTCCTTCTTATTCAGCGCCTTTTCGTTTTTAAACCCTACCAAGAAAATAGAGTGGTAGTGACGTCGAAAGAGAGAAACGACAGAAAGAGTAAATCGGCGAATCGGCGAGAAAACGACAGCGAGCAAGTCTGACGAGTGACCTATTGATGTGTAAGATCTTCGCCGGAGGAAGATGGAGGAAGAATCTTGGCGGTAAGGTCGATTGGGCATTGTTGACACGTGAGATCAAATTGAAACTGTAATCTAGAAAATATAAAGAGATTTGAAGACTTCGTGCCTTGTTCCATTGATATTTTTTTCCTTCTCTCTAAATTTCTATGTTTCTCTCTCTTCCTGTACATATGATTTAGAAAATATAAAGAAATTTGAAGACTTAATGCCTTGTTCCATTGATATTTTTTTCCTTCTCTCTAGATTTTTATGTTTCTCTCTCTTCCTGTACATGCAATACATATCCACAACCATGGATTTGTGTTTTTTTTTTGGATTTGTGTTTTTTTTTTTTTGGTGATTTTGTGAGGTGGATTTATGAAATTTTGGGCATTTAAAGTGTTAAAATTGAAATTGTAAACATGAAGAAAACACATTTCCAAATCTCACTTTGCTATTGAAGTTGTTCAGTGAGAGGTTGATGATTTTGATACCAAACAAATGAGGGAAATTAGATGGGAAGGAAGGAAGTCGGTGCTGGCAGTTCTGTTTTTTTTTTTCATTTTCCTTTTTTTGGTCTGAATGTTCAATGGAGGTTGAGAACAACACCCACAAAGTTTGCAGAGAGAGAAAAGGAGATGAACAAAATGACGTGGTTCTGATCAAAACAACGTCGTTTTGACGAGTGCGGCAAGAAGGGCCACGGGGAAGTGCGGTCGAGGATCCGGACTCCATTGTCACACCTCCCACTATCACCCTAATCTCTCATTTGTAGTTCCAACTATTATTATTATCCTATTTCACCATCTTTTGACCTCTATATATTATTGTTGTTTCTTTTTTTATCACATTCATTGTGTTTTTTTTTATTATTTCTAAGCTTTTTATTTCTATTCAAAAATTACATTCACTCAAAACCTAGATACTATAACTCTCAAATCATTACCATTGCAACCTGAAACCTTTGCCTTAGAAATTGAATGGATGAAATTGTTTAGAGAGTGTAAAAGATGGTAAGAAGACATAAGAATAGGAAAAATGAAAAATAACTATGATCATCGACGATAAGTTGTTAAAGATTCAAGAGATAATCGAAAATAAGAAAAGGGGTGTTTGGGAAGAGGGTTGGCTAAAATAGCCCACTAAAAGATAAAATAGATTAAAATAGTTAATAAGATAAAATATTACATCTAATCATTAATCATTTTAATTTTTCTCCCGCAACCACCAAATCAATTACAAAAAAAAATAATCAACTTCTCAAACACAACTATTAAAATAGTCAAAAAAAAATTAGATGATCAACTAAACTAGTCAACTTCCCAAACAAAGCTAACAATGAGAGAATGACACCTCCTTACAATTAATATTTAACATTATTTCTTTTGCAATGCAGGAGCATACAACAAAATTGCAAGCATTGTATCTGTTTATTTATATTGTAATTTTTCTCTATAATTACCTTTAATTTTTTTATAATGAATTTTTTTAAAAAAAATTATTTGATAAATTGCGACTAAAAATTCTTTAAAAACAAATAAGTAAAAATTTGCGACAAACGTACATGCGGCCTTGTTAATATTTATTTACCTAACGTATCAAAAAAGGGGTTAAACGAGAATTTGATAATAAGTTAGGTAGCAAAATATAAATAACATGAATAGTTCTAGTCTAGAAAGACCTCAATTTCTCTCTCTAATTCGTTAGAGCCTCATCTTCGACCCAAGAAGAAGAAGAAGAAGAAGAAGACCACACCAAACACACACACAACTCTCCTCTCCTCCGCTTTGCTCCGCCACCACCAACCACCGCAATCGCACCGCTCGAATTCCACCAGTAAACGACTTCTCAGCTTATTACAATCCCCAGGTTCGTCTTCGATTTCAACCCTCTCTCTCTCTCTCTCTCTCTGTATATATATATATGCTAGTGTATATATGTATATGGTCTTCCACAAACCCTAAAACAAGAGGTTCTGTGAAAAAAGAGTTACTGAGAATGGTAATGTTTTTGAGTGTATATATTTATATATATATATATACACCCTCTGGTCATGTTTGGCTCTAGTGTGAAGGCTTTTTCTCCGGAAAATTGTTCTGTGTAAGTGCATCTGATTTATATGTTTTCCTAGAAAACGGTAGACGAGTTTTCTTTCTCAAGTTGCCATTTTGGGATTCAGAATTTGGTGTGCTGGGTGGCTCTAGTACTTAATAATGTTTTGATGCTACTAACTTCACTAAATGATTTTTTATTGTATTTTTTTAATGTTAGGCATTGGATGTGTTCTAAAAACAATTTGCATACTAGTTTTTGGTTTATAGTTTGAGAGCTTCTGTAGAAATTTTCTACCATTTCTCATATTGCAAAATGTCACAAAGATGCTGACCTTTTCTTTTCTTTTTCTTCTTTATTTATTTATTTATTTTTATAGTGTATTAAATGGCAATATTACCTTGTGGAAGTACATGGGTAGCTCGGTGGGGACAACCTCAATTTGTATTAAGATTTTCTGTTACAAACAAGAAGTTATCTACATCTTCGCAGTGGTGAGTATTTAGTTACTTTTTGTTTGTAGTAATATATGCTTATCAATTGTGGATATTTTTGGTGTTACCCATTTGATGTTATTTTTCTGCCATGTGATGGTGGTGTGCTAGCAAGTAGAGATGTTCCACACAAAAAATAATAATAATAAAAGTGAGTAGATGAATGGGGGAACTATGATTGAAAAAATGCTTTCAGTGGGAGTTACTTAGAAGTTGAACGATAACAAAAAGATGGTCCTTTGAGTGTTCAAATCAGACAGGCGATTTAGGTTCCTTTCACACTAAACCAAAAGCATCAGTTTGCTCTTCTTTTTTATTTTTTATTTTTTTTTAATGAATGGTTAATGTAGCTATGGTGAATTTACCCTTGTTTCTTGTGTATGCCCATTGATAAAGGGCTTTTTGCTGTATTTCTTTGAAACTCTAAGCTAGTGTTGTGGTAATTTTTTGAGAAACATAGAAGACTAACCTCTTGAAAAGCAAATGTATCAACTTCTAATAGCTGTTTTCTCAACTTGTGCTTGTAATGGGCATTATCACTTTTCACAGTTAACATGTTTTTAAAATATGTAGATGAATATTGCTTTGCCTTGTTATGAATATTATAAGTGTACTTCTCCTTGTGTAGTGAGCAAAAATACTCTTAAGTTGTTTGTTTGGATGGAGGAATGTGTCTATTTGATAACTGTGATCTTAAATATGTTGTAGGAACAATTGAAATTCCTACTGAAGTTTGAAAATGTTTGGGTGATGAAGGACAGTCTGGTTGACTAATATAAACCAAACCAAACCAAACGAAGCCTTAAGTCCCATCAAATGGGGTCGGCTACATGAATCCTTCTTCTCCACACGGCCCTATCAAAGGCCATTTCATTGGTCAAATTAAGTAGATTCATATCTCTATTTATAACGCTAGTCAACGTTAATCTAGGCCTACCTCGTCCCCTAACACTTCCATCTACCGTTACAGCATCGCATCTCTTCACTACTGCCTCTGTTGGTCTCCGTTGAATATGACCAAACCATCTCAAACGATTCTCTCTCAACTTATCTTCTATCGGTGCTACTCCTACCCATTCCCGAATACACTCATTCCTAATCCTGTCCTGTCTAGTCTTACCACACATCCACCTTAGCATCCTCATCTCAGCCACACTCATCTTATCTACATGTTGTTTCTTAGTTGCCCAACACTCCGTCCCATACAACATAGCTGGTCTAATAGCCGTTCTATAAAACTTACCTTTGAGTCTAGTAGGTATTCGTTTATCGCACAATACCCCAGACGCACTTCTCCACTTACACCATCCCGCCTTAATCCTATGGGCCACATCTGCATCAATCTCTCCCGCTGTTGTGATAATTGACCCTAAATAACGAAAATGTTCACTCTTAGGCAGTTCTTGGTTCTCAATCTTCACTTCTCCTCTGCTTTCATTGTTACTGTTACTAAATTTACACTCCATGTACTCTGTCTTAGTTCTGCTTATCCGAAATCCTTTAGATTCAAGAGCTTGTCTCCAGATCTCCAACTTTGTGTTAACTCCTTCTCTAGTCTCATCCACTAACACAATATCGTCTGCAAAAAGCATACACCATGGCACGTCATCCTGAATATTTATCGTCAACTCGTCCATAACTAAAGCAAAAAGATAAGGACTTAAGGTAGATCCTTGGTGTAACCCTACAGTGATAGGAAATTCATTTGTTTCTCCAGCTGGCGATCTAATAGTGGTCACCACCCCTTCATACATGTCCCTAATCACGTCAATGTAGCCTTTTGTCAACCCTTTCTTCTCTAACGCCCACCATATTATATCTCGGGACACTCTGTCATATGCTTTCTCAAGGTCGATAAACACCATATGAATGTCTCTTTTCTTTTCTTTATACTTTTCTATTACTCTCCTCAAAAGATAGATCGCTTCCATTGTTGACCTACCAGGCATAAACCCAAATTGATTCTCTGACACCTCTGTTATGTCTCGCAATCGACGTTCCATCACCCTCTCCCACATTTTCATTATATGACACATTAGCTTAATTCCTCTATAGTTGTTACAATTCTGAACATCACCTTTATTCTTATAGATTGGCACTAAAATACTCTTCCTCCACTCATCTGGCATGTTCCTAGTCAACAAAATTTTACTAAACAACCTAGTCAATCAAGCAACTCCCTTTTTACCCAAACACTTCCAAGCTTCAATAGGGATATCATCAGGTCCTAAAGCCTTATTTGATTTCATCTTCTTAAGTGCAATCTCCACTTCAAAATTTCTAATCCTGCGATAGAACCTATAGTCTTGGTTTATCGTATTACTGATTATTTCTTCCCCTATTGTCGTACTTCCATGTTCCTCATTTAATAGTTTCTCAAAATAATTCTTCCATCTTTCCTTAATCTCATCGTCCTTCACTAATACCTTAGAATCCTCACTCTTGATGCACTTTACTTGATTAAAATCTCTTGTTTTCCTCTCCCGCATCTTAGCAAGTTTGTATACCATCTTCTCTCCCTCCTTACTATCTAGTCTAGTGTATAGGTCATCATAAACTTTCAACTTAATCTCTCTCACTACTTTCTTGACCTCCTTATTAGCCAATCTATAGCTCTTAAGGTTTTCCTCAGTTCTATCCTTCTGCCACTTTTTAAAGCACTCTTTTTTTGCCTTAACTACCGCTTGGACCTCTTCCCTCCACCACCAAGTTTCCCTAGAGCTGGATCCCGTTCCTTTCGACTCTCCAAGCACTTCCCTTGAGATTCTCCTCATACAATTGGCCATCGAATTCCATATAGTGTTAGCCCCACCTTCTAAGTCCCAAGTACCTTCCTTATCCATTCGATTCTTAAATATTTCTAGTTTATCCCTTTTTAAGTCCCACCATCTCGTCCTACGATGCCCACCATCCTTCCTAGCTTGGTATTGCCCTCTAAAACATAAATCTAGTATCAAAATCCTATGTTGAGAGACCAGACTCTCTCCAGGAATCACCTTACAATCATTGCATTTTAGGCAGTCTACTTTTCTCACTAAGAAATAATCTATTTGGCTCTTAACTAATCCACTCTTAAAGGTTATCAAATGCTCATCCCTCTTCTTATACATAGTATTAGCCACCACCAAGTCAGAAGCCAACGCAAAATCTAAGATTCTCTCTCCAGCCTCATTTCTGTCACCAAAACCGTATCCACCATGCACCTTTTCATAACCTACTTTATCTATGCCCACATGGCCATTAAAATCTCCACCTATAACCAGGTTCTCTCCTACGGGTATCTCCTGTAAGATCTCATCCATTTGCTCCCAAAAATCCCTCTTAGTCTGATCATCTAACCCTACTTGAGGGGCGTAAGCGCTAATAATGTTCACTATATTCCCTCCAATAACTAATTTAACTAGCATAATCCTATCTCCTTTCCTAATGACCGCCACCACACTTTCCACAAGACCCTTGGCAATTATGATTCATACCCCATTCCTGCGTCTATCCTTACCATTATAATAAAGTTTAAAACCAGTATCCTCAATTTCCCTAGCTTTCTCTCCCGTCCACTTAGTTTCTTGTATGCAAGCTATACTAACTCTCCTCCTAATCATAACATCTACTAATTCTATCGTCCTACCAGTTAAGGTTCCTATGTTCCAAGTGGCTATCCTAAACCTATAGTCTTGGACTAGCTTCTTTACCCGCGCTCGTCCAGAAAAGCGCGGAAACCTTTGCCCATTTTTCACCGCACCCAGGCGTCGATGCGGCGCCCCTTGCTCACTTTTCGAAACACCCGGAGGCAGGCGCAACGCGTCACTTGAGGGGAACGACCTAGCATTTAAACGATTCAAAGTAGGATTCATTTTCATAAGGGATCCGAGCGGCTTTTTTACGTGTTGTAAGAAGTATTACTTATTTTGTGGTATTAAAATTATGAATAAAATCTTTAGAGAGAGAGTAATTGAGCAGAAATAAAGTTGGTTTTATGCTTGCCAGATCTTCTATGTGGAAGGTAATTTCTACTTAGACGACTAATGGAAAAATATATGTATAAAAACACCTACTCATCATTGTTTGAAGTTCATACCAGATTATTGTGTTGACCAGCCTACTCATCATTGTTGTAGCCTTTTCAAAATTGAAGCTTTCAGCTACAGCCTTGCAACACTGGTGATCGCAAAACACCATCGCTTCTTGCTCATCTCACCAAAGCCTGTTTGTTTGTTTTTGTTTATCATAACTTAGTAAAGTTGTATGAGTGATGGTTGTAGTTTTCATTTTGGACTGAGCTAGTTTTTATTATAGCCTTAGATTTCTAAGGCTATATACGACTGACAGACGGTAACTTATTGATCATCTAATGGTTTCATGTCCTTCCAGGCTTCATAATGCATTTTGTTGCTTTGGATGTTTCTTGGTTTGCATTTTCCTGATGCATGGAAAGATAACACATTCTTTAGATTAACATTTTGTATGCATTATCATCTTGTGTGTAGTGTCTCAAGCGAGATAAGAGCGTTGGCATCATCAAGTTCAGCCATGTTTTCTCAAAATTCCTTGCATGCAATGTTCAATTTGGTGCAATCTAGGAATCCATGTCGCTGCAGGGGAGTTCGCCTGATTGTTAGAGCTGATAGTGTAAGTTTTTTTTTTTTTTTTAAAAAAAATTTCTTTTGGGAGTTCTCTTCTAGGTTTTGCTGCTTTGTTGAAAATTTATTGTTATATGTACTTCTAGTATTAACGTTGTGTACATGCAGGATTACTATGCTGTCCTTGGGGTGTCAAAAAATGCTAGCAAATCAGAAATCAAAAGTGGTGAGGACACTGTCATGACTATTTCCTGTCCTAATTTACCTTCCCCCTTCCTTTGGTCATTGCTTATAATGCATCTTTAATGGGATGTACTATATGCTTGTTTGTGCATGCTATTGTTACTTGTGTAAATGCTTCTTTCCTATGTTTTACCCTTTCTTTCTTGGAGTTTCTTTTATTTTCTTTATATAAACATCACTTGCTCTCATCCTAACAGCATTTAGGGTATCTGGATTATAAAATTGGAAACTTTATTTTCCAAACCTAGCATACAATAAATTCCAAATTCCCAAAACTTGTTTTGAATGAGAATGAAATTTGGGCAATTTGTAACTAAGTATTTTATTTAGGAACTTTATTAAATATTGAGTCCAAATGTTTTGTACTTATTTGAAAATTTGTATATCTCAGAGTACCATATGATTCTTTTGTTATTATGAATGATAACTGTGGTGTTGAGTGGCAGACCAATTTTTTTGACAGTTCCTTGGATTTGTGACCATTCAAAGGCTATTCTAATTTACAGTGTTATCCACACTTTTCTGGGAACCCCTCAGAAAATGGAACCGCTGAGTTTCAATGGGGAAACTATGTTATTGACTATTTATTGAGTTACTGTTGAGAGCTACTTAAGTTATTTTGATGGCTCTATAAGGATCCCATTATTTGGCTTTCTTTGGCCTAGCTTTGTATTAAAACCTACCATCACCTACTCCACCTACTACACCTACCACCACCTACTACCACCTACTACACCTACTACCACCTACTACACACCTACCACTACCACCTACTACCACCTACTCCACTACATCTCCTATATAAGGAGTGTAAAAATTTATGTATTATTGATTGATGTTTATTGATATCTATTACAATGATTCATGATTCCTATATATAGAAGAGGGTGAGTGTGTAGTAGGTAAGGAGTAGGTGAAGTGGAGGTGGTAGTGGTGTAGTGGGTTAGGTTTAGTGGAGTAGGTTTAAGTGGGTGAAGTAGGTGGAGAGTAGGTGAATTTTAACAGCCCCCCGCAAACTCAAGGGGGATAGGAACTAACCAACTTGAGTTTGGAGAGAGTAACAAAACAAGAAAATACATAAAAATAAAAGAGGATAAGAGACATTGTATGGTCGTGTCAGACCATTGGTAAAGACACTGGATGGTGGTGTCATAACGTTGTAGAGGACACTGTATGGGGGTGTCATAACCATGTAGAGGACACTGTATGGTGGTGTCATAACGGTGTAGAGGACACTGGATGGCGGTGTCAGACCGATGTAGAAGACAGTTTATGGGGTCATGTCGGACCGTTGTAGCAGACACTGTTGTGACAGTTGTTGTGACAGTTTACGGTGTCTTGCTGGACCCTTGTAGAAACTAACCGGAATCAATGTCGGGACAGTTTACAGAGTCTTGTCGGACCCATAAAGGAGCTAACCGGAATCAATGTCGGGACAGTTTACAGAGTCTTGTCGGACCCATAAAGGAGCTAACCGGAATCAATGTCAGGACAGTTTACAGAGTCTTGTCGGACCCCTAAAAAGTCACACCCTCAAAAGGTGTGCCCAATCTTTCAAAAGGCGTGCCACCAAAAGGCGTGCCCAATCCATAAAAAGACGTGCCATCAAAATGCGTGCCCAATCCATAAAAAGACGTGCCATCAAAAGTTGCGCCCTCAAAAGGCGCGCCCACTTCATCAAAAGTCGTGCCCGACAGAAAGCGTCGAGCCATCAAAAGGTGAGCCGGAGACGCGGCGAGGCACGTGAGCGACAGAGTGGCGTGTCGGCCGCGTCGTCAGTGTCGATATAAACCAATGTGGAGACTGTGCTTGAGGCAGAAGCGAAGACAAAAAAACCTGGGAAAAAACTTCTGAAAAACTCTTCATTTTCTGAGAGAGATCTTCGTTTTTCTGAGAGATTGCCTCTAAGAGCTGCAAATCTTGAAACACTCCCCTTCCGAACATTATCAGTCTGAAATTGCTATTTCGCTGAAACACTCAGCAACCCAAAAAACATGGCCTCTTCTTCCCGTTCAGCTACCCAGAATATGGCCTCTTCATCCCGTGGTCTACTCACTCTCTTTCCCGACCTCAACGAGTCAACAAGAGAGATAACTGGTGCGGAGGCCCGTGAACCTCAACCAAACACCTCTGGTTTTGCTCCGTTGAACTTTCCGATGCGGTCGGTGGAGCAAAGAATGGCAGTGCAGTCGGATGTGGAGGCCAATCAGTATACATTGAAGTCATGTGTGGAAACCATGACTGCGGTTACAAATTTGTCGAACCGGCTGCAGAGTAGGACAAATGAGGTGCAGCAGTTAAACGCCCAACTGGCTCTGCTCCAACGCATGTATAAGGATGCGCGAGCAGAGTTAAGTGTGCTAAAGGCGGAAAATAAGGAGCTGAAGCGGAAGGCCACCGTGATGTTCCGATTTGGAGGTCCACCGTATGCTGTAGTGGAGGAGCAGGGAGGAGGCAACTTGCTTGGTGGTCTAGGAAGCACGGAGGCAACACCGGCAAGGACCACCCAGGACGGAGGCAAGAAGAAAAGACCGGCGGCTGAGTAGAGAAGAAAAATCCCATTGTGGGTGTGGTAGTTTTGTTTTTGTTTGTGTGGATTTTTTTTTTTTTTTTTTTTTTTGATGTAAAAGTGTGATCGGGGTTGATCCCCTGATATGAATAAAATGACAAGGTTGTGGAATGTTGTTGGTGTTATTTTGTGGTGTTGTTTTGTTTAATAAGAAAAATAAAAGAAAAGAAAATAATGGATAAAGAAAATAGAGAAAAATATTTGTGGATGGGTGATAAGAAAAACAGCAGTGTGATTTTTTTTTTTTGGTGGAATATAAAATAAATAATAATAAGAGAATGGAAAACGGGTGATGCTTACTAACAAGGGATAGGGAAAATATATTATAATAAAATATATATATATATTAAAATAAAAGAAAAGGGTGAAAGAACGTGAATGAAATAAATTAAGAGAAATGAGAGATATGATTAAAGTGGGTTTGAAAGTGGGAAAAGATGAGAGAGAGGGAGATAGAGTGGGTGCATGATGATGATGTTGGGTCCATGGAGAGAGAGAGAGAGAGAGGGATGTCCAAGAAGCTTGTGCTGTATGTGAAGATGCATGTTACTGTCTTACACTTCTGCAGGCTTGGTATTCTTTGTGGGGCACTTGCAACACGTGACATTGAAAATTGTATTCGAAAATGATGACATCTCCAACATGAAACGTCTTGGAAGCAGCCCAGGCCTTGTAATCAATATTCCCAATGATGGTTCAACCAGCGGAGTCCCCAACCTTGTACACTGCTGCCATTGAAACCTTCAAGCCAGCAAACATGGCTACCAACAACAGAGCCACAGCTCTACACCCCACACCCAAATCCATGGCTAAGAGAGAGAGAGCAAATCGGGAAAAAAAAAACAGCAGTGACGAGCAGAAAAGCAGCGCCAGAAACGCCAACGACGACGACGAGTAAGAGTACAACCACGGATATGTGAGAGGCGAGGTGAACGGCGATAGAGGCTAGACGATGATGCGGGTGCCGCCGCCGACATAGCGGAGGAGGGGTGTAAGAAAATGTTGAAGAAGTCAAGGTATGTGTAGAAAATAAGCGGAATAGGTTGAGGACCGGCGGGCGGCCAAGGCGAGGTTGCCGCCCGCCGGTGAAGCGAGAAATACTAAGGTCTTAACCTTGCTCTGATACCATGTAAAAATTTATGTATTATTGATTGATGTTTATTGATATCTATTACAATGATTCATGATTCCTATATATAGAAGAGGGTGAGTGTGTAGTAGGTAAGGAGTAGGTGAAGTGGAGGTGGTAGTGGTGTAGTGGGTTAGGTTTAGTGGAGTAGGTGAGGTGGTAGTGGTGTAGTGGGTTAGGTTTAGTGGAGTAGGTTTAAGTGGGTGAAGTAGGTGGAGAGTAGGTGAATTTTAACAAGGAGCCCCTCACCATTTGTAATATAAAAATATTACATCAATCAATAATACATCAATTCTAACATGGTATCAGAGCAGGTTTAGAATCTAATAATTCTGCTTCACCGGCCGGCGGCAGCCTCGCCTTGGCCGCCCGCCGGACCTCTACACATACCTTCACTCCGCTGTCACATTTCTTGCTGCCATGGACCATCACTTTCACCTTTGAGATTGGAAGTGTGTTGTGTGTTACCTAGATCAATGCCCTCTTCACAGATTCTTTCTTTTACAGCATCACCACCCTGCTTTTTCTTTTCACATTTTTGTGCCTTAGACAAATCCAGATCTGCGCCGGCAAGTTGGGAAACCATCACTATCTGGCATCTGTTTGCTATCATCATGCTCTTCAACTGAAGACTCTCTTGGCAGGCCACTGATAAGGGGAGTGCTTGCAAATGTTGGGTCATCATCCCCAGGCTCAATTTCCAAATCAGTTTCTTCTCCAAGCTCCCTAACAACCAGGTGATGTCTCTGTGCCTGCTGAATTAAGCTCATATCATCCATTGTAGAATTCATCCGCACCCTTGCTTCCGTCCTCGGCAGCGAGGACGCAGCGAAAGAGACACTTGCTTCCCTTGCTTCCGTCCACTGTATGCTCAACAACAAGACCCACTTCGCATCCTTCAAGAAAACTAGTTGATCGAGTTCTCACTTCAAATCTCGCATTCGGATTCGAGATGGAAGTTGGAGGCGTTGCTCTGCTCTGCACAAAGTTTCTTTTCTGTAAGTGCACACGGCAGAAATCTCTCTCCATTTTTAAACAATTCGATCTTCCAAACCCAAACCGACCAGGCACATGCATCTCCTCCTGGTTATTTTGTTCGTCTGCAGCAAAGAAAAGGTCCAAAGGCAGCTCCTGTCAAAGCTGATGCTCAGAAGGCTGTACCACCTCTTGAAGTGCCAGCACTATCCTTGCACATGGGGGGCACCCACTCATTTCTTTATTTTTTTTTTCTTTTACTCACCCATGTGACCCACGATGCAACCTATACTTTTTCTTTTCATTACACTCTTGTTCCCCACTTTCTTTATTATATATATATATATATATATATATCTCTTTTTATTATATTATATTAAAAAAAAAAAAAAAACAATTTTTACCAAACCGTGGGCCAAGAAACCCACGTGCACCAATCTCTCCTTCTTTTTTTTTTTTTTCACTCTTTCGTTTTGATTTCCAATATCTTCATCTTATTATTATTATTATTATTATTATTATTATTTTTATTTCTTTTTCTTTCACCTTAATTTTCATCTTTTTTCTATTATTATTTCTGCTCCCTATTGTGTCATTCTTGCCATCCGATTTGCACAAAAACAAAAACAAAAAAAAAAAAAAAAACAAAAAAAAAAACAAAACACAGCCGAAGACGACTTGCACACCAAACTCCTTTTATTCATGTCGGGGCTCACCCCGTTCACCATTTTACATCAAAAAAAAACACAAACAAACCACCACACCCACAGTGAGATTTTTCTTCTCTACTCTGCTACGGGTCTCTTCTTCTTACTTTTATCTTGGGTGTCCCGTGCCAGTCCGGCCTCCGTGCTTCCTAGGCCACCAAGCACGTTGCCTCCCCCCTGCTCCTCCATTACAGCATATGGCGGACCTCCAAATCGGAACATCACGGTGGCCTTCCGCTTCAGCTCCTTATTTTCCGTCTTTAGCACACTTATCTCTGCTCGCGCATCCTTATACATGCATTGGAGCAGAGCCAGTTGGGCGTTTAACTGCTGCACCTCATTTGTCCTACTCTGCAGCCGGTGCGACAGGTTTGTGACCGCCGTCATGGTCTCCACACATGACTTCAAAGTATACTGATTGGCCTCAATATCAGTTTGCACCGCCATTTTTTGCTCCACCGACCGCATCGGAAAGTTCAACGGAGCAAAACCAGAGGCGCTTGGTTGAGGTTCACTGGCCACCGCACCAGTTATCTCTCTTGTTGACTCGTTGAGGTCGGGAAAGAGAGTGAGCAGACCACGGGACGAAGAGGCCATATTCTGGGTAGCTGAACGGGAAGACGAGGCCATGTTATGGGTTGCTGAGTGTTTCAGAGAAGGGTTGGTTACAGAGTGTTTACAGAGTGTTTCAAGATTTGCCGCTCTTAGCGACAAGCTCTTAGAGAACGAAGAGGTTTCAACTGGTTTGTTATGCTTCCAAGCCTCAGCCTCCGCTTCGGTTTATAAAGACCATGATGAAGAGGCAGACACGCGCATCATGCGCCGCTCGGCACTCAACGACAACATGGGCGCGCCTTTTGATGGCACGCTTTTTGATGGCACGCCTTTTTATGGATTGGGTACGCCTTTTGATGGCACGTCTTTTTATGGATTGGGCACGCCTTTTGATGGCACGCCTTTTGAAAAATTGGGCACACCTTTTGAGGGTGCGACTTTTTAAGGGTCCGACAAGACTCTGTAAACTGTCCCGACATTGATTCCGGTTAGCTCCTTCATGGGTCCGACAAGACTCTGTAAACTGTCCCGACATTGATTCCGGTTAGCTCCTTCATGGGTCCGACAAGACTCTGTAAACTGGGTCCGACAAGACTCTGTAAACTGTCCCGACATTGATTCCGGTTAGCTCCTTCATGGGTCCGACAAGACTCTGTAAACTGTCCCGACATTGATTCCGGTTAGTTTCTACAAGGGTCCAGCAAGACTCCGTAAACTATCACAACAACTGTCACAACATTGTCTGCTACAACGGTCCGACATGACCCCATAAACTGTCTTCTACATCGGTCTAACACAAGCCAGTGTCTTCTACATCAGTCTGCCATAACCATACAGTCTTCTACAACGGTCTGACACGACCATACAGTGTCTCCTATCCATTTTTTATTTTTCAGATTATTTTCTTGTTTTGTTACTCTCTCCAAACTCAAGTTGGTTAGTTCCTATCCCCCTTGAGTTTGCGGGGGGCTATTAAAACCTACCATCACCTACTCCACCTACTACACCTACCACTACCTACTACCACCTACTACACCTACTACCACCTACTACACACCTACCACTACCACCTACTACCACCTACTCCACTACATCTCCTATATAAGGAGCCCCTCACCATTTGTAATATAAAAATATTACATCAATCAATAATACATCAATTCTAACACTTTGGTTGTTTTGTTTCCTTTCTGGTACTCCTTGCTTGTTTTGTAGAGCTTTCCAGCGTATTTCATAAAAAAAGTATTTCTATTTTATATGAAAAGGATCATTCTGCCCCTGTTCATTTTTATTTGTTGTTGATCTCAATTATAACCATTCGTATTATTATCTTTTGCTTACATCATATGGCTAACTATTTTTTCTTTCTTGTTTAGCTTATCGAAAGCTTGCCAGGAGTTATCATCCTGATGTAAACAAGTAAGTTGAACTGCCGTGTTTTTATTTTATTTTACAGGTTACACTTTTGTTCCAGTGTCATACTTTGGATTTTTATTTTGATAATTTCTTTTTGATTTTCTGATTGATGATTTGCTGTGTTATATTGATTCTGCATGCCAAGCTCCCTTGTTTTTCACCGACAATTTTCCAAGTTATTTTCATAATTACTGCTTGTTGTGTTACCTGTTCTTAGTTAGATAAGACATTATTTGGAAGCTCAACCCAAGGCTTTGAGTTCCATGCAAATTAAGATGTGGTTTGCTTGAAGAAAATAATGTCCATGGTGTAGGACTTGTTGTTTATCAATTAATGCTAAAATTTGAAAATATTTTGTGCTACCACAATTAGGGAATAAAATTTCAAATAAGAAAGATATATCACATGTCCAATAATGGGGATATATCGATAAATTTATCACAAGTATATATATCAATATCTCTAATTTTGAAAAAAAGAGAAATTGTGGATATTTATATCAAATAATGGAAGTATTGGATGAAAAACTGTGAAGTGTTAGTAATCATAGTGATGCATAATTTAGAGTTAAATAACCAAACCAAATTAACCTTTGTGCCCCATTTAGGTGGGTTGCCTACATGCTACATATTTATGTGAGCGTCCTCATCTCAGTTACACTCATTTTGTGAATGTGTTGTTTCTAAGTTGCCAAATATTTCGTCTTGTAAAGTTTCGGTGTTATAGCTATTCTATAAATTTTACTTTTAATTTTCTTAGTATTCATCAATCACGTAATATGTTAGACACACTTTTCTACTTGAGTCAACTTACTTTGATTTTATATCTTATGATTAATTTTATTTTTTCAGTTGCTCCATGTATAGTATGTTTTTTCTTAGTAGGGCACAAAAGGTTGGCATATAATCTATGGCTCTGGAATTTGTTCATGCATACCAATATTATTTTTTCTAGATTGTATCATGCCTTTGCTTTATGTGGAAGGTCAATCGTTTGAACCCTACACCATGTGAATTCTTGTTGCTCTAGAGAAGAAGTTCCGCCAATACTACAGCCTTGTGTTCTGTTTTTCAATTCTAGAATTAAAATGCTCTGTTTTAACAACTCCTTCTTCCTTTCCTGCAGAGAACCTGGAGCTGAACAGAAATTTAAGGAGATCAGCAATGCCTACGAGGTAAACTTATGGAACCTTATACGTATCATCCTGCTTGACGATTCTTGATTGGGCAGTGGACTATTTGAGCATACGATTCATTAGCAAAAGACATGTACTACAGGTTTTGTCAGATGATGATAAACGTTCTATATATGACAAATATGGAGAGGCTGGGCTTAAAGGTGCTGGCGTGGGCACGGGGGTGAGTTCTATTCCACTATAAAGACTAAGTGATGAAATCACTCGTTTCAATTTCCAACATTTTTTTGTCTTAATTTTACTGCACTATTTTTCACATTGGGAGCTCTCCATAATGACAGGATTTCAGCAACCCCTTTGATTTGTTTGAATCCTTATTTGAGGGCATGGGTGGTATGGGCGGTATGGGTGGAAGAGGCTCTCGAAATAGAGCCACAGAGGGTGAGGACCAAATTTACAATTTGGTTTTGAATTTTAAAGAAGCGGTATTTGGGGTAGAAAAGGAGATTGAAATAACCCGTCTTGAGACATGTAGCACCTGTGATGGGTCAGGTGCCAAACCGGGGACCACACCATCCAAATGTAGCACGTGTGGTGGACAAGGGCAAGTCGTCACATCGGCAAGGACCCCACTAGGTGTCTTCCAACAGGTAATGACCTGCTCCGCTTGTGGTGGTGTTGGGGAGACTTCTACTCCTTGCAACACGTGTGGCGGTGACGGGCGAGTGAGGAAGTCAAAGAGGATTAGCCTAAAAGTCCCTGCCGGGGTTGACGCCGGTAGCCGGTTACGGGTCCGGGGTGAAGGTAATTCAGGAAGGAGAGGTGGGCCCCCCGGAGACCTCTTTGTGATGATCGACGTTCTTCCCGATCCAGTATTGAAACGTGACGACACCAATATTCTCTACTCTTGCAAGGTTTCTTATATCGATGCTATCTTAGGAACAACAATGAAGGTTCCTACGGTTGATGGCATGGTTGACTTGAAGATTCCGCCCGGTACCCAGCCAGGAACAACACTGGTGATGGCGAAAAAGGGCGTACCGCTTCTAAACAAAAGCAACATGAGGGGAGATCAGTTGGTGAAGGTTCAAGTTGAGATCCCGAAACGGCTGAGCAGTGAAGAGAGGAAGCTTATTGAAGAACTTGCTAACCTAAACAGTGCAAAAGCAACCAGCAGTAGGAGATAGTAGAAATTTGGAGATGGCCATCTTTGGCTTTTTATTCCGTGTGTCTTGAGTGATTGTATAGACAGCAGTGAATTTCACACCGATTTCTCAATCGGTCAAGTTGTGGCTGCTTTTTGTATTAGGAAATTTTTCGGTGTTAGTTTTGTACTGTGCATTATACATTATACTTGAGGATGGAAGAGAAAACAGTTTAGGGATGTACCTTTTATACTATTTCTGGAAATTGGACTTGTATTTCTGTTCCCACGTTCTTGACTACATGTTTATGGGAAATTACAGTGTTCATTTTGATTCCAACTCACAGTTTTGTTATTTATCATTCTATATTAGTCTTGCAGTTTTCTTCACGCCGTGTTTGGTTGGGGAGTTTGAAAAGAAATTTGAAAGGGAAAGAAAAAAAGATGTGTGAAACAAGTTGAAATGTAAGTATATTTTGTTCATATTTTATCTATTTTTTTCCTTCTAAATCTCTTTTTAAATTTTCTAACCAAACATACTGTCAAGGTTTAGATAGACACCCCTATCTTGCATAAAGGGTATTATTGACATTCTCCATAGAGTTTTGGCTAATAATTCTAGTATCTTTCCTAACTCATAAAATATAAAAAGTAATTTGAGGGAAATCATTTTGAATTTTTTTTTAATTTATTGTAGTCTCACTATTTGATCTGTAATGGTCTATGTGGTTGGTTTTGTGATTAATTTTAAAATATGGGGTGTTGTGTAATTTTTAAAACTGAGACGTGTAGTATGTATATATATATATATATTTTGTGAAACTTAAAGGCAATCTTAAATTCAGCTATTGCATATCCCATCAAAAAATAAATAAGCTATTGCAACTAAAAAATACAGAAATGGAGTTATATTATGAGAGAAATTTTTGTATACATGCTTATTTTTATAGTTTATTGAACACCCCCCCAAAAAAAAAAGAAAAAAAGAAAAAAAAGAGAGTTGTTAGTAATATTTATTTATTATTTAACTAATCCAACAAAAAATATTTTCTTAATATTTGATTTTATTTTCTTTTAAATTTAAAAGAATTTATTGCATCAAATAAAAAATCCAATCAACCAAAGCAAAAAATATTTTTTTCATATTTGATTTTATTTTCTTTTAAATTTAAAAGGATTTATTGCATCAAAAAAATATAATCCTATCAACGAAAAGAAATGGGGTGAGAGAGGCTCGAACTCTCGACCTCAGGATAACTCAGAGAAGCTATGAGACCTACGCGCTAGCCAACTGCGCCACCACCCCGTCGAGCTTTGGGTTCTGTTTTTAGTTTAATAATCTTTATTCTTTTTAAGCAACTATGCATCCAAAATTTTTATTGACAAATTGTAAAAAAAATTCAAATATGTGACTTAAATTATTGGAGTTTGTCTTCATTTTTTTTCAGTAATTTTTTGATTATTTTTTAGTAGAAAAACAAGATCTATGTGTTTGAAAATGATTTTTTTTTTTCAGTTGTGTGAAAAAATGTGAAAGTTTAGTTTGTATGATTTAATTTTTTTAATAGCATTTTTTGTTTTTTAATTTTAATTTTCACTTTTTAACTTGTCTAGTCAAAAAAAAAAAAGAAAAAATCAAATTTCTAAACGGAAACTCATGAGAGAGAGGAGGGAAAAAGTGAGACAATTTTCATCATCACAACCCATCCAAAATCATGATTTTATTTTATTTAAAAAAAAAAATTAATTTGGGTCATTGAGGCATGACATCAAATAAAATATGCCTGTGATAAGCTTTTACAAAATAAAAAAATGAGACCCACCCTACCCCTATAATTGACCCAAAGTATGGTCTTGCTCAGAAAGTTAGTTATTTAATTGATTATTTAGTTTTTTTTAGTTATTTTAACTTTGTAAAAAAGTTGCGCTTGAAAAGTTCGTTGGTTTTTTCATAATTGATTTGATGATTGTGAGAAAAAAAAAATTATGAATTAGATGTAACATTTTATCTTATTGACTATTTTAATCTATTTTATCTTTTAGTGAGTTATTTTAATTCAATCCTCTTCCTAAATAAGGCCTATATGTAATAACTTTAAAATAACCATCCAAAACAACAAAAATTAAAAACATAAATGAGTCTTGATCCAATTGTACTATTACTAGGGAAATTGTATTTTAATTGGATAGTAAAAAATAATTTCATTTTATAGTAGTGTAAGTTTTTTATGAGTATATAAGTTTTTTTTTTTTTTTTTTTTTTTTTTTTTGTATTTAGTATAAGTCTTTTTTTGTATATCAGAGACTTGCATAAATTGTTTTTTGAAAAATTACAAAAAATAACTTTAGACTTGGATTCTTATAACAAAATAAATCTTAGATTTTTAATTTTATTAATTTAAATTCTAATTTTTTTTTTATTTTCAATACAAACTATTTGTCTATTTTCTTTAAATAAAATTGACTAGCAAAATGATATTTTAGTAATTAAACTCAACGAAAAATAGTATTTTAGATCTTTTATGTACACCTAAATTTAATAACTAAAATATTTTTTTATTGATTTTATTTAACAAAAATTGACTGGTAATTCAGATTGAAACAATTCAAAATATTAAAATTTAAATTGATAAAATTAAAAACTTAAAATTTATTTTGCTACAAATATCAAAATTTTCTCATTTGATGAGACTTGAGACTTAGTATGGTTTCGTTTGATTTGGTTACAAATATCAAATTTTGAATTTTTTTTTATAAATTTTATAAATTGTTTTTGTTTGTGTTATAATTATTTTAAAACAGTTTAATTTATTTACGATTTTCGCTAATATCTATGCAGTTCTACCCTTGCACTCTCTGCCAAAATTGCATTTATGAATGGAGGAATTACGTTAAAGTGGACATTAAAAAAAATTATAAAAATATATGAGATATAAATGAATTTGTGAGGGAGTAAAGTAAAAAAAATTGAAAGGTGATTGAGACCCTTTCAATCACTACTCACCCTCCACACGTAGCGGATGGTAATTGGAGGAGAAGAAAAAATAATAATAAAAATAAAAATAAAAATAAAAAACTAATCAATCAAAAAGAGAGGGGGTCAAAGGGAAAGGGGAAGGTGTCTTGATCATTTTTCAAAAAATTATATAATGTGTTTGGTTAGAGTTTTTTGAATTAAATTTTTTAACAATTGAGTTTTTTGATTTTCGTATTTTTTTCTTTTTAGTGAATATTTTTAAAATTTTAAACATTTTTTTAAATTTTTTTAGATGCACCTTACTTAGATGTATCTAAAAAGTAAAAAATTTGTAAAAAAATATTTTTAAAAATTAATAAATACATAAAAATATAAAAAATGTACTGAATTCTCGTATATTTTTTATATTTTTTGTATTTAGTGAATTTTTAAAAGGTTTTTTTTTTAATTTTTTTTACTTTTTAGGTATATGTATGTTAGGTATGTTTAAAAATTAAAAAAATGGGAAATTTTTTTTAAGGTCCCTAATAATAATAATTTAGAGGATAAAGGACACTCAAAAAAATAGTGATGCATTAGGTCCCTGAACAACTTGGCGCGCGTTTTTAATTATTTTGTGGACCAAAATACCCTTGCCAAAATCAACACAGAAACGAAGCTCATTCCGATGTCTGAGTTCCATTCCAAACATCCAGCATCTTCACGAACAGGAGAACAGTAGAATTAAGGTTTCAACATCATCTTCACCATCGACATTAGAGCTTCGTTATCTTCTGCAAAAATCATTCACATTCCCTCCTCACAAATTTCTCTGACTTACGTTAAAGCTTCGTTTTCACTGCTCATCATCATCTCAGTCCATCTTCGTCACGTCCTATCTTCATCTCAGGCCATATCAGCTCGTCATTCAAGTTTCATCCTAACTCTGGTCAGTTTTTCTACAATACAACTAGATTTTCTCTGGAAACACAGTTAATAGCATTTTATATTAACCTTCCATAAATTAGGGTTTCAATTTCGTAATAAAAAGCTACCTGAATTAGGAAAAAGTTATTTCTGTGTGTTTTAAACTTATTCTTGAACATGTTTGTGTGATTTTATCTGTAAATTTCTCTGGCATTTGAATTTCTCTGATTTTTGCTTGATGTATGTTTCTTCTTTCAATTTTCTCTGGCATGTTTATTTTCAAAAAAATAATTTTCTGTGTTTTTATCTTATTCTTGAACATGCTTCTGTAATTTTGTCTATAAATTTCCGTGCTCTGTAAATTTCTCTGTAATATATATTTTTAATTGGAATGTCTATCTTTCTCTGGAATGTCTATTACTCTCTTGCCTCTATCTAAGTTTCTCTGGTATTTATAATTTTCTCTGACCACATCACATCACTTTCCTCCCTTGTGTCTCTCTATCATTTTTAATTTTCTCTGGAATTTTAATATTATGGACTGGAATGAATGTTTCTTCTTTGAATTTTCTCTGACATGTGTATTTTTAGAAAAAGTTATTTCTCTGAATTTTGATCTTATTCTTGAACATGTTTTTATGATTTTGTCTATGAATTTCTCTGCTTTGTAAATTTCTCTGGAATATGTATTTTTCTCTACAATGTCTATTACTCTCTTGCCCCTGTCTAAGTTTCTCTGGTATTTATAATTTTCTCTGACCGCATCACACCACTTTCCTCCCTTGTGTGTCTCTATCATGGTTAATTTTCTCTGGTTGTGTATGTAAATTTCTCTTGCATTTTAATATTATGAATTGAAATTTTCTCTGGAATGGAAATTTCCTCAAGAATGTGTAATTTTCTTCGGAATGTGTATTTTTCTCTGGTATGTTTATTTTGTTCAATTCTTGGTTTCAATATGGTGTAATTCTCAGTGGCATGTTTACATTACTTTGTTTATTTTATCTTGCTAATTGTGGAATGAAAATTTTCTTTGGCTTGCCATGTTTACTTTTTTCTATCATTCATTTTCTCTGGTATGTTTACTTCTATATGTAATTTTAACAATTATTGAAAATTTCTCTCCCACGTTTATGATGTTGTGTTGATTTTCTCTGACATTTAATTTTTAATGTCCAATTTTCTCTGGCATGTCAAATTTTCTCTGGTATGTCCAATTTTCTGTAATTTTTCCTTATCTGTAATTTTCTCTGGCATCTCCAATTTTCTCTTTTCTGTAATTTTCTCCCTTATCTGCAGTTTTCTCTGACATGTCCAATTTTCTCTGGGATTTAATGTTGACATCTTTATGTTTTAATCATTGTCTAGAAATGGCAAAACGTAAAAGCAGCGAAACACCGGAAACACCAAGCAAAAAATAAAAACTCTCTCAGTCTTCTTATGGGCTAAGATCAAAAACCCGCAGCAAAACACTAGAAACACCAAGCAAGAAATAACAACTCTCTTAGTCTTCTTATCATCTAAGATCAAAAATCAGCAGCAAAACACCACAAACTCCTCACCAAAACACACAAGTCCAAGGTGATGCAGCAACTAGCATCCAGATGAGTACCCCAACTTCAAAAGACTCAAGCTCAAGGAGGAAAAAATCCTGTTAAACTCCACAGAAAGAGAGCTCACTACAGCATTCAATTCCGATCCAACCTCTCATCTGTCGTCTCCTTTTTTCAAACACTTAAATTCAATTCAAAACAACTTCTAGAGCTTCAAAAGACCCCATTCTAGTATTTGATCCAAGCTCTAACCACTGGAAGGATGGATCCAAAGAAATCTAGGAAATCCGATGATGATGTAATTGCCATAATCCAATGTTACAATGAAAAAACAAAAGCATTCACAGTTGGTAAGAAGAACCTGACCTTTACAACAAATGACGTGACCTTGATTTTTGGTTTGAAATGAGGTAAAGGAGCCATGTCATTAAGATACCCTAAAAAGCCAAATTCTGCATTCCTCAGGAGAAGATTCCAAAAGGACACAAGGCTCACTAGTCCTGTTCTTAAAAATGTCTTGGTCAAAGCAATGAAAGGCAAACAACCAACTGACTTCAAAGTTGTAGCAATCATTGTTACATTGTACTTGTGTCTCACCCTATTTTTTGCAACAAGTGAGAATTCAATAGGTTGGGTTTTTATAAAATATGTGGAACCTCTTGAATCAATGAAACAGTATGGTTGGCCGGAAGTAATCACATTAACATTGATTGATTCTATCATGGCATTGCACAAAACTCCAGAAAAAGTTACGGGGTGTGTCATTGCATTGCTGGTAAGTATAATATCCATTCAAATTTGCAGTTATCATACTTACAAATTTGTGCGTTTAGAAAATTTTATTTACTTTAATTTTCATCACAGTATTGGCTATGTGAACATGCAACTATCATTGACTCGAAAGACAGTAACACAGCTGACTTCCCAAGATGTGCCAAGTGGAACCTACAAACCTTGACGAAACAGCTGCAGAAGACACCAGTCCACTCTCTTGCACCTCGACAGGTTAGATTCCTATTGCTACTGAAATCTCAGTGAAATTCTAAAATTTCTCTGACCACTGCTTTGTTTCCCTCCTTGTGCATTGATTGATTAAGATCAATTTTCTCTGAACTATCAATTTATGTTTTCTTCTTTGGTTACCACTAGTCTATTTCTGCCATTGTAATCAATTTTCTCTGCCATCCAAATTTCTTTGACCACAATTGTAACACATTAACTTATATGCTCTGATTGATTTTCTCTAATATCTGAATTATGTTGGTTGTTTCATAATTTTCTCTAGCCCATAAAATTTTATCTCCTTGTGTGTAATTTTCTCTGCCCATAACTTATGTGCCTTACATCTTTGATAAACACTGTTTATTTCTACTCTTCTAATGAATTTTCTCTGGAATCCAAACTTCTCTGACACAATTATAGTAAAACATTAACTTATATGCCTTGATTGATTTTCTCTGATATCTAAATTATGTTGCTTGTTTCATAATTTTCTCTGCCTCGTAAAATTAACTCCTTGTCTCTAATTTTCTCTGGCCCATACGATTTTCTCTGAAGTTTGTTTCCCATTAGTATCATCTAGATGAATTTTATTTTCCTTATTTGAATTGTTTCTCTCAGTGAATTTTGTAACATTTCTCTAATAAAAGAGTCTCCTGTTACAGATAGATAACAAGCAGCTAGTCAAAAACCCATCAGAGGAGTTCTGTCTTAGCAAAAAGACGAAGAAAGAATCAAAAAAGGCAATTGTCAAATTCAAGGAGACATTACAAGATCCATTTGAAGATGGAGGGAATGAACAAGCAGAAGGCAATATAGAAGAATACGAAGCCAGCAATGGACAAGAACATCAAGCAAGCAGTGGAGAAGAGGAAACCAGAGAAAAAAGTGAAGAAATAGAAGAAGAAGACAAAGAACAAAATGAACAGAAAGAAGAAGACAGTGAACAAGAAGATGAAGAATAAGATGAACAACAAGAAGAAAACAAGGAGGAAAGTGATGAAGAAGAACATAATGAGCCGATGGACCAATAACGTGATAGCATTTGTGGCTCAATAATGCATCAGCCTGAAGAATTTGAGGAATCAAAGGATGCCCAAATTGCTGATCTACGTCAAAGACTGAAGGCACTTTCTCAATCTAAAAAAGAAGAAGAGAGAAATTGGATTGAATTACTTGCTGAAAAGGATATTTCAATAAAAATTCTGATATCACTTAACTCAGAACTTCAAGAAAAAGAAAGCACAATCCAAATGAAACTAAGGATGTTGGAGGTTAAAAAAGCATACGATACAAAAACAATTCAACAGTTAAGGTGTTCAAATTCGAAGCTTGAAACTGAAAATGCTAAATAAACAAGTTCAAGAACTATCCATCCAACTAGCAACACAACCATACCGAACTCTAACACAACTTCAACCACAAGGTCAGTGAAAATCTTGAGCCACAAAAAGTTATGTCCTTGTGTCAACATAACTCAGAGAAATTTCTATTTATTATAATTTTCTCTGTCATTGGTAATTTTCTCTGGAAGTTATATTTCTCTGAATACATTAGTTATATTTCTACTGCTCATTTCATTTTCTCTGTATATTTTCTTATTCCATTTTTGGGGCTTGTTTGATTTTCACTGTATATAGTTGGAATACAAGTGGAACAACATCCAACAACCCAACAAGAACAAATAGCACACAAAGAACAACCGAAACAAAAGACAAAAGTCTATGGTAACTGCAAAATATTGAATCAAATAAATTTACATATTGAAATATCATCTGTTACTTTAGAAAAATTTCACTTTTATTAATATTTTCACTGTCTACAGTCAAAAAAGATCCAACGTCAATGATAAAAAATTTAAAGGCAAAAGAAAGGAAGGAAAAGTAGCACGATCTAGAATTCCAATATCTCAAAGTTGCGAAAGTGACTAGAGCTTCAAAACAAGCTGCAAAGCAAGCTGAGCAAAGCACGAAGGACAAAGAAGTGCTTGATGCTGATGCGTTCGTCTTGCCTCAACCTATGAACATCATAAAATCTTGGGTCTTTCCACAAACTCTTCCGATTTCAAGATTGATAAAAGATCATGTAAAAGACATCTTGCAGCACATATCAAATGTGTCTGGACTTGAGTAAGTACAACAAACAAAATAGAAGATAACAAATAACAAATTACAACTTATATTGCATTAACAACAATTCAATCCCTTTTTTGTCATCTTGTAGGGCTTTAATTTGGACAAGTGAGTTGAATCTCATTACCTTTGAAGACATTGGAAACCTAATAAAGCAAAAAGAAATTGCCAACAATGTAAGTCTTTCCCTTTCATCAAAATTTCTCTGCAATGTTCCATCAGCCTTTATAAACCAATATCACAATTATAAATCATATTTTTCAGGTCATTGGTGGCTATGGAGAGATCCTTTTGGCTGACCAAATAAGAGAAAGACAACAACCAACCTCATTTTTTTTCACATCTATGAGCTTAGTATGTTACTACTATTTTATTTGATTTTCTCTGAAATTTACTTACTACTTTCTCTTCTTAAGATACTTTTTGAAGCCAGTTGTGTCACTAGTCATAACAAAACCATATTTTGATTTTCTCTGAACACAGAATTTCATCAAGATGACAGAAAATCAATCTTTTTGAGTGTCCTTATTTGACAAGCATATTGAAATAGCATGGAGGAACTACAGGTTCCTCAATTTCCCAATAAATACTAGAGGTAATGAGAAGTCCACACATGGAAATCACTGGACCTTGCTTGTCCTGGACAAACAAGACAATTTATGGAGGTTCTACAACTCACTGAGGCCAAGAAGGGATGATGCAAAAGACAAATATGTCAAAGATGCAAAACAATTGGTAACGAGTGCAAATTTCTCTGATCCATCATCATCTTTATGTGATGATAATTTTCATAGAATCCCATTGATTTGTCCGTAAATTTCTCTGTTATTTAAAAATTATTTTTTTGCAGCAAGATTACGTGGAGAATTTTTTGAAGGCTTGCCTTGAAAGAGATGCTCAATCACAACCCTCTTTCAAATTAATAAATTCACAAAACACAAGTTACGGCTTTGAGTATGTCAACAATGCTCCACAACAAGAAAGTGATTCGTAAGTTTCATACATCTATAAATAAGATAATCTGATTTTCATGTTTCTTAAAACTAACCATACCTATAATTTGTATGCAGTCTGGATTGTGGCCTCTTTGTCTGCTATATAATAAAACAATATAGCAAGCATGAACCTATCATCTCCAAATTGTCCACACAAGAAATAAGGTTGATGAGGGCAGAACTCATAGAGAGATTTGTGACCGAAGTTGGCCGGTCATGGACTGAACCAATTGAAATACCTCCAGAAGAACCACAAATGTAATAGTGAAACTAGTGAAAGGAAGACAATGTACATATCCACACAGAGAAAATTGTCTCACATATATGTATTATCCATACAGTATTAACCATTCAGTTTTTTGTTGATACATTGAAGGAATGATGATCCTTGACATATATGTATATATCCTTTCTTGACTAATCTAAATTTCATTTTTTTTTTATTTCGACTAATGTAAATTTCATACCTATCGATGGTTAAATATATATATATATTTTTATTGTGATTGTCAACACAATCCACACAGAGAAAATTGTATGCAAAAATTTCTCTGGTATGAACTACCAGAAATTCACAGAGAAATTTAACTTGTATCGTCCCAAGGGGATGCCTATATGATCATGTAATCTGTAATACTTTGTGTTGGTACAAAACAATCATCAAACTCAACAAAACACAAAGCGCACAGTAATTTTATCTGCCACTGGAAAATTTCACTGCATGAATTTCAAATTTCAAAACACAATGCCCAGATAGTTTTCTCTGATAGTGGAAAATTTTTCTGGATGAAATTGACGGATTCGAATGGTGACAGAAAATAGAATTTCTGAGTTATGAATTTCTCTAGGTTGAATGATTTGGAGAGGAGGAATTTCTCCGAGTTGGTGAGGAAAATTTCTCTGGCTTTGACAAAAAATTTTGAGTTGAAGTGAGTCCAGAGAAATTCTTCCCTGGTTCAGAGAAATTCTCAACTCAGAGAAATTTCAAAAGAGCTTAATTTTGTTTCTTGGTTGTACAATAATTTTTTGTATGCTCTGTCTGGTGTGCAGATTTCTTGAAATGACTGATATGAAGTTACCAGAAATTTACAGAGAAATTTAACTCATATCTCGCCAAAGAAGGTGCCTATATGATCATTCAATCTCTAATGCACTGTGTTAATACAAAACAATTATCAAATTCAAAAAACACAATCCACACAGTACTTTTCTCTGCCATTGTCAAATTTATATGGATGAATATGAAGCTTCAAAACACAATACACAGAATTTTCTCCACCATAGTCAAATTTCTCTGGATAAATTTGACAGGTATTGCAAACCCACTGCCTATAGTATATATCAACAAACACAATGCACACTTTAACTGATATTGAAAAATTTCTCTGGATAAATTTGATTGATATTATTATATACACTGTCTAAAAAATACGTTTCACAAAACAAAATACACAAAGTAATCATCAAATGTATTATTCAATCAATAAAATGTATAATTCTCAACTATTTAACACAGGTTCCTTGCATGTCCTCTTATTATGGTGACCAATACTCTCACAACGACTACACTTAATCACTCTTTTAAACTCTCCAATAGAAGCAATTCTGTTCTTCTTCGGCCTCCCAGCTGGTCTCTTGCTCAATGGAGGTAAAATCATAGCATCTTCAATGCTACACACAGGTTTTTCAACAATTGGAACTGGGCCAATCGAAAACGAGTATGCTTGATGATACATATCATCATGAAAAAATGGTTCAACAAATGAATTCAAATTCTTTCCACTCCTAAAAATTGCAGCAACAGCATGTTGACATGGATACCCATTTATTTCCCATTTTCGACATGAACAAGTTCTCAACCCAAGATCAACCATAACCGAAGGAAAACAATGCACTTCAAAGACATTGTCAGATGATAAACTCACATTCCATGTCCTTCCATCCAAAAAAGACTTCTCTAACACACTATCCATACGAGGACACATAATTTTATTCTATTTACTAGAGAGCAGCCTCCTATCAGACCTCATATTCATGATTTGCAACCGTATCATGTCCAACAAATTTGTTATTGGCAAGTGCCGAGCTTCTCGTATCCATGAATTGAATGACTCAGCAACATTTGAATACATCTCACCATAACGTTTCCCTGCAAAATATGCATCACTCCAATTTTCATATAGTAAACTTCTCAAGAAAACACTCACAATGTCTCCTCCCTCACTTTTTAATTCATTTAACTTGAAATGAAATGATGCCTTTGTTGGAGCATATGCACATTCTGAAAACTTGGACACAATCGTCTCCCTAACCAAATTTGTGTTTCCACATGACAACTTATCCCTCAAATTTCTCTTTAGATGTTCAAGACAAAATCCATGAAAGCAGTTAGGGAAAAACCTAACAATTCCCTCCACAATACCACAATGTCGATCTGATATGAAACTTATCACCCTTTCTGATCCCAATACTCCACATAAATGTTTAAGAAACCAACACCAATTGTCTTTATTCTCAGCATCAACAATAGCAAAAACTATAAGAAAAAAACCTACAAAACAAATAGGAACAAACATATTAGATATACACATGCAGAGAAAAATAGAACAATAAACAACCAGAGAAGTTTGACACTGCCAACATCCAGAGAAAATTCACTTAGTGCCCAACTCCAGAGAAAATTCACACATTGGCAACATCCAGAGAAAATTGACTTAGTGACCAACTACAGAGAAAATTTACACAATCATAATATCCAAAGAAAATTCACTTAGTGACCACCTACAAATACAATTCACACAATGACAACATCCAGAGAAAATTCACTTAGTGCCCAACTCCAGAGAAAATTCACACATTGGCAACATCCAGAGAAAATTGACTTAGTGACCAACTACAGAGAAAATTCACACAATCGTAATATCCAGAGAAAATTCACTTAGTGACCACCTACAGATACAATTCACACAATGACAATATCCATAGAAAATTCACACACTGACCAAAATCCAGTGAAAATTCTCACAGTGGCCACAACCATAGAAAATCTACACAGTGGCCAAAACCAAAGAAAATTCACATTCACTCAATTCCTACATGTATAGAAAATTCACATACTTAGATAAAATTAGATATATTTACAATTACTTTCATTCCCATCTTTCCCCGTTGCAGCAAGCATAACTCCTTTGTATCGTCCTTTTAAAAATGTTCCATCAAGAAAAAGCAATGACCGACAATATTTGAAACCAGCAATGCATGCATGAAAAGCCACAAACACTCTTTTAAAACGCTTGTTTTCTTCAAAATCTAACTCAAAACGATTATATGGATTGTTCTTCAATGCCTCATCAAAATACCACTGTAATTGATCAAATGGCAAACAAGAATCCCCATAAGTACTACATTTTGCTTTTTCAACACCCAACCAACCACAGTTATAACTGATTGAGACCCCATACTTGTCTTTCATTTCTTTGACAACATCCATTGGACGAATTAAAAGTTTTGCACTTACCTCTTCAAGTATCAGCCCAGAAACTAAGCTGGAAGTCATCCTAGCATGTTTACTCGTACGAACCGCCACACCACACGTATGTTCATTGTTCAAAGTCCTTATGTAGAAAAACCCGTTTGTTTTTTCAACTGAAGCATGTACACGCCACATACATCCCCTTGATTCCTTATATGCACATTCTGTCATAACCCTCAGCTTGTCATTTTTAACATACGTAAACTGAAAACCAACCTCAATAGCGTACTTGCATAAAAAAGTACGGAACTCAACCACACCACCCTCAAACTTTTGTCTAACACTCGTAATATTATTTCGCCAACCAGTTGACAATAACACCTTTTCTTAGTGAGAACAAAACTTAGAGAGTGAATTCCTTTTAATATCCACCAGCCTATCACACTCACCATCCATAACATCTACCCAATTAGACCCCACTTCATCCTCTTCATCAGAAGTACTACATCTAGTAACTGAAACATCAACTATATCAACACCGCGTGCACAAACAGCCCTTAACATATTCAGAAAATCAATATTATTTCGAACCATACAATTCGGATGGCCCACAATAGAATATGAAATACACATAATCTCAGGTTTCAAATTCTCTCATGTTTTACACAAAAATGCCAACCAATTTCTCAAAATTCAATTTGCATGAAACATTAATGACAATAGTATCATTCCCATATTTGCACAGCAACAACACTGCACTGTCCATTGAAACTAAAAGAAAAAACAAAAATAATAATTTGTTTAACATAAAAACACTTCACAAGAACAACATAAAAGTCCAGAAAAATTTCTAAAAATTATAATTTTCTCTGGACTTAAAATAAAAGTCCAAAGACATCTACAACTTATATTCACCTTCAATATAACAAAAAACAAAATCACAGAAACTTAATGAATCCAGAGAGAATCACAGAGAAATTCACTGCTAACTATTAAACACAATCATAGAAAAAAAATCACACAGAATATCTGTTATGAAATTATAGGCTTCTATGTGATTTTCACCTCACTACAAGCTAACAATTTTCTATGCGTCATTCTGCAATATTGCACTAATAGAAAAATCCAGAGAAATTTACAAACTTATATACACCTTCAAGATAACAAAAAGCACTGCATTGTCCATCTAAACTGAAAGAAAAAATACAAAAAATAACTTTTCCTTAGAGAAACAAAAACTTCTATTCATCTTCTACAAACATATAATTTTCTCTGAACTACAAACTCAAAGTGAGTAACAAACTTATAATTTTCTTTGAACTACAAATAAAAGTCCAGAGAAATTTATGAACTTACATTCACTTTCTCAGATTCTATCTGCATTAGAAACTTTTAATAATATGTCCATATACACTTATAATTTTCTCTGTGATTTTCGTTGGATTATAATAACAAACTTACAATTTTCTTTTGAACTATACTAACAAAAGTGCAGAAAATGAAATTTCTCTGGTTTGAAAAAATATAGAACAAAACTTATCATTGATCGGCATGTTAATAAAAAACAGAGCTCGAAAAATGAACTCTAAACATCAAAATCAACTACACTGTCAACACTCTTTGAAATTGATCAAAAAACAAAGAATGAAAAATTATTTCCAAAAATAAAAATCAACTCTATCAAGCTGGCCTCTCTCTAAACAAAAATTCAAAACAAAAATCAACATCCATGTGGAATCTAAATCAAAAACAAACCTGATTCAACTCCACTAAAAAACCTTCGCGATCAACACACTATCAACACTCTTTGAAATTGATAAAAAAAAAACAGAGAATCAAAAATTAATTCCAAAAATAAAAATCAACTCCATCAAGCTGGCCTCTCTCTAAACAAAAATTCAAAACAAAAATAAAAAATGCATGTGGAATCTCCATCGAAAACAAACCTGATTCAACTCCACTGAAAATCTACGCGATCAACACACTGTAACACCACTGAAATCTCCGACGAAATCTCCGTTGAAATCTACACGATCATAGCAATCTTTCTCGTCAACTCCACTGAAATCTCCAACGAAATCTCCACCGTGAAGTCAACAATATAATAGTCAAACAAATTTCTCATCAACTCTACTGCAATCTCCGACAAAATCTCCACTGCAAATTCGGTTTCCAAAATATCACCGTGAAGTCAACAATATAATATTCAAACAAATTTATGTTATAAAAGAAAGGGTAATTTAGGTACTTTACAACCTAAAATAAATCTGAGGGATCTTAGCCATCAAAACATATTATTTTGGACCTCTTCTCCTATCAAAAGTAAAAGAGGGACCTTAGGCCAATTTCCCCTAAAAAAATTGCTCAAAATATTAAAAAAAATTCAATAAAAACAAAAAAATATGAAAAATAAAAAAAATAATAATTTTTAAAAAATATTTTTAAAAAATAATAACCAAACATAGCGATAAGGATGCAAGTTACATCTCTATATTGCTCTATTGTGGCTAATTCCCCCTTTATGAATGTTCTGAGTGAGTGTGGATTGCACTGTCCTTAATTCTTGTTTGGCACGGCAAGCCTACTATCCAGAATTGCTCTGATTGACTTCTTCTTTTGTACCAGTGTGAAATAATTGGTCCATGTTGGGTCCTTTTCACAATTTATGGTGATTGGTTACTAGGTCATGGTATACACCAGCTTGGATATGCAACTCCATTAATTTAGAGGGTTCCATTGTCCTTACATCTTGAAATGACTGAGGGTGCTTGCTATAATTTATATGAATTGTTTATAATTTTTTTTATTGTTTTTATTGGATAAATTATATTAACACCCCCTAAGTTTTATATTTATTATAATTCTTTCCTCATCTTTTGAAAATTACATTAAAATTTCATTATAGATTGTCCCCTGAGGTTTAAAGTTTCATAACAGTTCCCCTCTCAGCATAATGATCATCATACATAAAATTAAATTAACAGGGGGGTCAGTGTAATTTTCCAAATGTGAAGAAGGGAACTGTAATAAATATAAATCTCAGAGGGTATCAATGTAATTTATCCTTTTTTATTTTTAGAGTTTTTGTGTACTGTATTCTAATCTAAATTATGCTTCAAAATATGCTTTTAATACAACCAGTTTTTACATTAAATCAAACTTTGTTAATGTAAAGTTGAAAACACACTGTGGGCAAACACTCCACAAAAGTTTGACTGAAAGCTAATTTTTAAGCATAATAGTGACACTTGTGTTGTTAAAACTTAAATAAAGAGGAATTTGAGGACTTGCAAGTTGATATTGTAAATTGTAGGTTGTAAGGTTTAATAGGATTTGGTCATAATAATACTAATACTCTGTGGTTTTGATTTGAGTAAATTTTCCTTGGAAAGTAGCTCCTTGTGAAATTTAGATGAACTTCTAGTTGTTGCCCTTTTCATCATATAGTATATTTCTTGTCTAGTAAATGGCAGTAATTAAAATTGAATATGCATTTCAAAAGTTTATGCTTTACAAAAAGGTGATGTTATTGATATGCAGGGATCATTCAAATTTTGTCAATTGTGTACAATTTTCTACAGATGGTAGCAAGTTCATTACGGTAAGCTCTGATAAGAAGGATATACTATATGATGCGAAAACTGGAGAGAAAATTGGAGAGCTGTCAGGTAGCATTTACGCTGTTAGCTGGAGCCCTGATGGTAAACAGGTAATCAGTGTTGTGTGGATTCTCTCTCGAGCTGCTTCTAGTTGATTTTCTGTTCAAAATTTGGTTATTAAATTTTCAGATTTGATTTTTTGGATTTTTTTTTTGAAACGTTCAAACATAGTGGACATTTATGTATTAAATAGGGGTCCAAATCATTTTTCTATTAAATAATTGTTTTTCCCAGAAATTTTGCTTCCCAAATTTTCCAAATTTTTAGCTTCCCAAATAATACTCAGTTGGGTTGAAGCACCATAGGAAATCACAGAAACACCAAAGAAGCCTAATTCCTATAGTCATAGATGACTGCAACACCATTTTTCCCGCAACTGCAACACCTTATATTTTGAGAAAAGTTTTGGCGACAAAATAATTGGTCGCCAAATTTTACACTTTTGCGACTAAAATCATTGGTTGGCAATTCCTTATCTTTTGGCGACTAAATTATTAGTTAGCTATTCTTCAACTTTTGGCGACGAAAATAGTTGGCTGCCGATTTTTTGCTTTTGGCGACAAACATATTTGGTCGGGAAAATATCACTTTTCGTGACCAAAGTGTTTTAGCGACTAAATGAATTAGTCACGGTAATGATATATTTAGCGACCAAAAATTTAGTTGGCAAATCTAACTTTTTCCTGACTAACAAAAGTTTTGGTCGCCAATTACTTTTGCCGACCCTCAATTGGTGACCAAAGTGGCAACCAAAAAAATTGGTTGCGAATGACTTTTGCCGACCAAATTTTTAGTTGGCAAAAGTGTAATTTCTTGAATATTAATATTGCCGACCAATCTTTTGGTCGTGGAATGTATTGCCCACCAAATTTTTTGGTCGCGGAATGTGACAATTAGCGACCAAATTAGTTGGTCATGGAAATGGGTGACAATTGCCGACCAAACTATTTGGTCGTTGAATGTGCGAATTGGCGACTAACATGTTTGGTCGGGAAAATATGACTTGCCGCAACTAAAGTGTTTTAACTACTAAATGGATTAGTCGCAGTAATTATATATTTAGCGACCAAAAATTTAGTCGGCAAACATAACTTTTTCGCGACTAAAAAATTTTTTAGTCGCTAATTACTTTCTGCGACCCTCAATTGGCGACTAAAGTGGCGATCAAAAAAATTAGTCGCGGATAACTTTTGCCGACTAAAAATGGACTTTTACCGACCAAATTTTTAGTCGGCAAAAGTGCGAATTCTTGTAGTGTTATCAGATGATGGACATCTCTAATATAATCGTGTGGTGGAGAGAAACTTCACACAAAGAAAACATGGGAGATTCAAATATAGAGAAACACAGTTACACTAGGTGGGATTTCTCATTTGTTTAGAAATGGAGTACTCAAACCAAAATAAACAAATATATTAGTGACACATTAAATAATATTTAAGTTTTGCTATCCGAATTGAGATACTATATATATATATAGCATTATTATTTTGATATGAAATCCATTGGATCTGTCTAATTCATGTATGTGATGTGAGAGACGAAATTGCACTAAATTGGTTTGAGATAAACAATTCTTCTTTAGGTGATATAGAATTTGACTATGATAAATAATGTCAGGTGCAAGGAGAGAAAGTTTAAGGCTGAAAACGAAAAATATAGTGAAACTTAAGGAGAGCAAAATATAATTTATTCAAAATTAGATAATAAGAATAATGAAATATTATGTCACTCGCAGAACATTTTTTGTATAAAATTGAATGAAAGTTAACTATTGAATTGAATTGGAAAAAACAAAACCAAAAAAAAAAAATTAAGAGGGTAAAGTATAATTTGCCCACACAAAAATTGAGCAATGACATTAAAATAATAATAATAATAATAATAATAATAATAAATTAATTACACTTTTTACTCATGTCATTTGACTCTAATTTTATTTCAGTTCTTATAGTTTTAATTTGAACATTTTGTTTACACACTTTAAGTTTAGTTTCAATTTAGTCACTCCATTTAAATTGGATATTAAAATTAGGGCAAATTACAAACGCCCCCTTCGAGCTTTGGTGAAAATACAGATTTTCTCCTGAGATTTGAGAAATTACATTCCGCCCCCTGAGGTTTATATTTTCATAACAAATTGCCCCCTGAGGTTTTTATTTTCATACAGATTCCCCCCTAATTTTCCCTAATTTGTTATGAAAATTTGACCCTCAGGGAACAATTTGTAATTTCTCAAATCTCAGGAGGGAATCTGTGTTTTTACCAAATCTCGAGGGGATGTTTGTAATTTGCCCTTAAAATCAATAATTTTGAGACACTTGTCAATTTTTTAAAATGTATACATAGACAAAATTAACAAAAATTTAGATGAAATGACCAAATTAAAACTATACTTAAAAGTGTTAGGACCAAATTGTTCAAATTGAAAATTTATTGACTATATTGAAATTTGAACTAAAACATAGGAATGAAAAGTGTAATTAACTATTTAAAATATGTGCGATTATATATAGTCCCAACCTGAGGTTTGGCCAAACACCTTGGGAGTCCAACGCGTCCTTGCGCAGTTCAAGAGGATACCTGAGATGGAGCAAAGCAAGAAGATGGTGAACCAAGAAAGTTTCATTAGGCAAAGGATATTGAAAGCAAACGAACATCTCAAGAAAAAACACAAGGACAACCAGGAGAAGGAGATGACAGAAGTCATGTACCAATGTTTGACTAGGAAAGGGCTTCAGAACTTGGTGATAGCGGACTAGAAAGAAGGTAAAGTTTGCATTCATCACTAATGATTCAGCGAGAAAAGCAACATACAAGAAAAGGAAGAAGGGTCTGATGAAGAAGGCTAGTCATGGCTAAAGCTAAGACCAAAGTGGCAAACAATTGGAACAATATGGTAGTTTGCAAAACAAATCTTGTGTGGTTTCTCTTAGTCCAAATGACCAATGGTATATATACACTTAATGGAGATGCGAAAATTAATATGGCAAGATTTTCGGTTTTTGTGTCCACTCCAAAATTAATACTGCAGGATTTTCAATATCGGGATTTTTTTTTAAGGTCCCTAATAATAACAATTTAGAGGATAGAGGACACACAAAAAGATAGTGATGCCTCACGTCCCTGAAACAACTTGGCGCGCGTTTTTAATTATTTTGTGGACCAAAATACCCTCGCCAAAATCAACACAGAACCAAACTCATTCCGACGTCTCAGTTACATTCCAAACATCCAGCATCTTCACGAACAGGAGAACAGCAGAATTAGGGTTTCAACATCATCTGCACCATCGACATTACAGCTTCGTTATCTTCTCCAAAAATCATTCCCATTCCTTCCTCACAAATTTCTCTGACCTAGGTTAAAGCTTCGTTTTCACTGCTCATCATCATCTCAGTCCATCTTCGTCACGTCGCATCTTCATCGCGGGCCATATCAGCTCATCATTCAAGTTTCATCCTAACTCTGGTCAGTTTTTCTACAATACAACTAGATTTTCTCTGGAAACACAGTTAATAGCATTTTATAATAACCTTTCATAAATTAGGGTTTCAATTTCGTAATAAAAAGCTACCTGAATTTGAAAAAATTTATTCCTGTGTATTTTGAACTTATTCTTCAACATGTTTGTGTGATTTTATCTATAAATTTCTCTGGCATTTGAATTTCTCTGATTTTTTATTAATGTAATTTTCTTCTTTCAATTTTGCTCTGGCATGTTTATTTTCACAACAATTTTTTGTGTTTTTATCTTATTCTTGAACATGTTTCTGTAATTCTGTCTATAAATTTTCCTGCTCCGTAAATTTCTCTGTAATATGTATTTTTAATTGCAATGTCTATCTTAATCTAGAATGTCTATTGCTTTCTTGTCTCTGTCTTAAGTTTCTCTGGTATTTATAATTTTCTCTGACCACATCACATCACTTTCCTCCCTTGTGTCTTTGTCATTTTAAATTTTCTCTGGAATTTTAATATTGTGGACTGGAATGAATGTTTCTTCTTGGAATTTTCTCTGCCATATGTACTTTGAGAAAAAGTTATTTCTCTGAATTTTGATCTTATTCTTGAATATGTTTCTGTCATTTTGTCTCTGAATTTCTCTGCTTTGTAAATTTCTCTGGAATATGTATCATTCTCTGCAATGTCAATTACACTCTTGCCTCTGTCTTAAGTTTCTCTGGTATTTATAATTTTCTCTGACCACATCACATCACTTTCCTCCCTTGTGTCTTTGTCATTTTAAATTTTCTCTGGAATTTTAATATTGTGAACTGGAATGAATGTTTCTTCTTGGAATTTTCTCTGCCATATGTACTTTGAGAAAAAGTTATTTCTCTGAATTTTGATCTTATTCTTGAATATGTTTCTGTCATTTTGTCTCTGAATTTCTCTGCTTTGTAAATTTCTCTGGAATATGTATCCTTCTCTGCAATGTCAATTACACTCTTGCCCCTGTCTAAGTTTCTCTGGTATTTATAATTTTCTCTGACCACATCGCACCACTTTCCTCCATTGAGTGTCTCTATCATGGTTAATTTTCTCTGCTTGTGTATGTAAATTTTTCTTGCATTTTAATATTATGAATTGAAATTTTCTCTGGAATGGAAATTTCCTCAAGAATGTGTAATTTTCTCCAGAATGTGCATTTTTCTCTGGTATGTTTATTTTGTTCAATTCTTGATTTCAATATGGTGTACTTCTCAGTGCCATGTTTACATTACTTTGTTTATTTTATCTTTGCTAATTGTGGAATGCAAATTTTCTTTCACTTGCCATGTTTACTTTTTTCTATCATTCATTTTCTCTGGTATGTTTACTTCTATCTGTAATTTAAACAATTATTGAAAATTTCTCTCCCATGTTTATGATGCTGTGTTGATTTTCTCTGACATGTCAAATTTTCTGTAATTTTCCCTTATCTGTAATTTTCTCTAGCATCTCCAATTTTCTCCCTTATCTGTAATTTTCTCTGACATTTCCATTTTTCTCTGGGATTTAATGTTGACATCTCTATGCTTTAATCATTGTCTAGAAATGGCAAAACGTAAAGGCAGCGAAACACCGGAAACACCAAGCAAAAAACAGAAACTGTCTCAGTCTTCTTATGGACTAGGATCAAAAACCAGCAGCAAAACACTAGAAACACCAAGGAAGCAAGAACAACTCTCTCAGTCCTCTTATCATCTAAGATCAAAAACCAGCACTAAAACACCACAAACTCCTTCCCAAAACACACAAGTCCAAGCTGATGAAGCAACTAGCATCCAGATGAGTACCCCAACTTCAAAAGACTCAAGCTCAAGGGGGAAAAAACCTGTTAAACTCCACAGAAAGAGAGCTCACTACAGCATTCAATTCCGATCCAACCTCTCATCTGTCGTCTCCTTCTTTCAAACACTTAAATTCAGTTCAAAACATCTTCTAGAGCTTCAAAAGACCCCATTCTGGTATTTGATCCAAGCTCTAACCACTGGAAGGATGGATCCAAAGAAATCTAGGAAATCCGATGATGATGTAGTTGCCATAATCCAATGTTACAATGAAAAAACAAAAGCATTCACAGTTGGGAAGAAGAACCTGACCTTTACAACAAATGGCATGACCTTGATTTTTGGTTTGGAAGGAGGTAAAGGAGCCATGTCATTAAGATACTCTAAAAAGCCAAAATCTGCATTCCTTAGGAGAAGATTCCAAAAGGACACAAGGCTCACTGGTCCTGTTCTTAAAAATGCCTTGGTCAAAGCAATGAAAGGCAAGCAACCAACTGACTTCAAAGATGTAGCAATCATTGTTACATTGTACTTGTGTCTCACCCTATTTTTTGCAACAAGTGGGAATTCAATAGGTTGGGTTTTTATAAAGTATGTGGAACCTCTTGAATAAATGAAACAGTATGATTGGCCGGAAGCAATCACATCAACATTGATTGATTCTATCATGGCATTGCACAGAACTCCAGAAAAAGTTACGGGGTGTGTCATTGCATTGCTGGTAAGTATAATATCCATTCAAATTTGCAGTTATCATACTTACAAATTTGTGCGTTTACAAAATTTTATTTACTTTCATTTTCATCACAGTATTGGCTATGTGAACATGCAACTATCATTGACTCAGAAGACAGTAACACAACAGACTTCCCAAGATGTGCCAAGTGGAACCTTCAAACCTTAACGAAACAGCTGCAGAAGACACCAGTCCACTCTCTTGCACCTCGACAGGTTAGATTCCTATTGCTACCGAAATCTCAGTGAAATTTCAAAATTTCTCTGACCACTGCTTTGTTTCCCTCCTTGTGCATTGATTGATTAAGATTAATTTTCTTTGAAATATCAATTTCTGTTTTCTTCTTTGTTAACCACTGGTCTATTTCTGCCATTGTAATCAATTTTCTCTGCCATCCAAATTTCTCTAACCACAATTGTAACACATTAACTTATATGCCCTGATTCATTTTCTCTAATATCTGAATTATGTTCTTTGTTACATAATTTTCTCTGGCCCATCAAATTTTATCTCCTTGTGTGTAATTTTCTCTGCCCATAACTTGTGTGCCTTGCATCTTTGATAAACACTGTTTATTTCTACCCTTCTAATGAATTTTCACTGGAATTCAAATTTCTCTGACACAAATATAGTAAAACATTAACTTATAAACACTGTTTATTTCACTGTTTCATAATTTTCTCTGCCCCATAAAATTAACTCCATGTCTCTAATTTTCTTTGGCCCAATACAATTTTCTCTGAAGTTTGTTTCCAATTAGTATCATTTAGATGAATTTTATTTTCCTTATTTGAATTTTTTCTCTCAGTGAATTTTGTAACATTTCTCTAATAAAAGAGTCTCCTGTTACAGATTGATAACAAGCAGCTAGTCAAAAACCCATCTGAGGAGTTCTGTCTTGGCAAAAAGACGAAGAAAGAATTAAAAAAGGCAATTGTCATATTCAAGGAGACATTACAAGATCCATCTGAAGATGGAGGGAATGAACAAAAAGAAGGCAACAACGAAGAATACGAAGCCAGCAATGGACAAGAACATCAAGCAAGCAGCACAGAAGAAGAAACCACCAAAGAAAGTGAAGAAATAGAACCAGAAGACAAAGAACAAAATGAACAGAAAGAAGAAGACAGTGAACAAGAAGATGAAGATGAAGATGAACAAGAAGAAGAGAACAAGGATGAAAGTGATGAAGAAGAAAATAATGAGCAGATGGACCAACAACATGATGGCATTTGTGGCTCAACAATGCATCAGCCTGAAGAATTTGAGGAATCAAAGGATGCCCAAATTGCTGATCTACGTCAAAGACTGAAGGCACTGTCTCAATCTAAAAAAGAAGAAGACAGAAATTGGATGGAATTACTTGCTGAAAAGGATATTTCAATAAGAATCCTGACATCACATAACTCAGAACTTCAAGAAAAAGAAAGCACAATCCGAATGAAACTAAGGATGTTGGAGGTTGAAAAAGCAGACGATGCAAAAACAATTCAACAGTTGAGGTGTTCAAATTCGGAGCTTGAAACTGAAAATGCCAAATTGCATGAACAAGTTCAAGAACTATCTGTCCAACTAGCAACACAACCATACCGAACACCAACACAACTTCAACCACAAGGTCAGTGAAAATCTTGAGCCACAAAAAGTTATGTCCTTGTGCCATCATAACTCAGAGAAATTTCTATTTATTATAATTTTCTCTGTCATTGGTAATTTTCTCTGGAAGTTATATCTCTCTCAACACATTAGTTATATTTCTACTGCTCATTTCATTTCTCTGTATATTTTCTTATTCCATTTTTGGGGCTTGTTTGATTTTCACTGTGTATAGTTGAAATGCAACTGGAACAACAACCAACAACCCAACAAGAGCAAATCCCACACAAACAACAACCGAAACAAAAGAAGAAACTCTATGGTAACTGCAAAATATTGAATTAAACAAATTTACATATTGAAATATCATCTGTTGCTTCAGAGAAATTTCACTTTTCCTAATAATTTCACTGCCTACAGTAAAAAAAAGATCCAACCTCAATGATAAAAAATTTAAAGGCAAAAGAAAGGAAGGAAAAGCAGCATGATCCAGAATTCCAATATCCGAAAGTTGCGAAAGTGACTAGAGTTTCAAAACAAGCTGCAAAACAAGTTGAGCAAAGCACGAAGGACAAAGAAGTGCTTGATGCTGATGCATACGCCTTGCCTCAACCTATAAACATCACAAAATCTTGGGTCTTTCCACAAACTCTTCCCATTTCAAGATTGATAAAAGATCATATAAAAGACATCTTGCAGCACATATCAAATGTGTCTGGGCTTGAGTAAGTACAACAAACAAAATAGAACATAACAAACAACAAATTACAAACTTATGTTGCATTAACAACAATTCAATCCCTTCTTTGTCATCTTGTAGAGCTTTAATTTGGACAAGTGAGTTGAATCTCATTACCTTTGAAGACATTGGAAACCTAATAAAGCAAAAAGAAATTGCCAACAATGTAAGTCTTTCCCTTTCATCAACATTTCTCTGCAATGTTCCATCAGCCTTTATAAAACAATATTACAATTATAAATCATATTTTTCAGGTCATTGATGGCTATGGAGAGATCCTTTTGGCTGACCAAATCAGAGAGAAACAACAACCAACCTCATTTTTTTTCACATCCATGTGCTTAGTATGTTACTACTATTTTATTTGATTTTCTCTGGAATTTATTTTCTACTTTCTCTTCTTAATATACTTCTTGAAGTCAGTTGTGTCACTAACAAAACCATTTTTTGATTTTCTCTGAGCACAGAATTTCATCAACATGACAGAAAATCAAAGTTTTCGAGTGTCCTTATTTGACAAGCATATTGAAACAGCATGGAGGAACTATAAGTTCCTCCATTTCCCAATAAATACTGGAGGTAATGAGAAGTCCACAAATGGAAATCACTGGACCTTGCTTGTCCTGGACAAACAAGACAATTTATGGAGGTTCTACAACTCACTGAGGCCAAGGAGGGATGATGCAGAAGACAAATATGTCAAAGATGAAAAACAATTGGTAACGAGTGCAAATTTCTCTGATCCATCATCATCTTTATGTGATGATAATTTTCATAGAATCCCATTGACTTGTCCGTAAATTTCTCTGTTATATAAAAATTATTTTTTTGCAGCAAGATTACGTGGAGAATTTTTTGAAAGCTTGTCTTGAAAGAGACGCTCAATCACAACCCTCTTTCAAATTAATTAACTCACAAAACACAAGTTATGACTTTGAGTATGTCAACAATGCTCCACAACAAGAAAGCGATTCGTAAGTTTCATACATCTATAAATAAGATAATTTCAGTTGCATGTTTCTTAAAACTAACCATACCTATAATTTGTATGCAGTCTGGATTGTGGTCTCTTTGTCTGCTATATAATGAAACAATATAGCAAGCATGAACCTATCAAATCCAAATTGTCCACACAAGAGATAAGGTTGATGAGGGCAGAACTCATAGAGAGATTTGTGACCTGTAACGCCCTCAAAATAACAACATTAAACCCATCAGATAAGACATGCATTTACATATAAACTAACCACATTCCTTTATTCCTTAGAGTTCCATTACATAAGTATTACATGTTAACATCATAACAAAATGCCCTACGGGCTTACAGTTTTCCAAGTAAACACTTGGTTACAACAAAGAGTACTAACTCAAACACATTAAGCCCTAGGCTTGAAGTTACATGTAATACATCAAAAGTTAAGCGACAAAAGTATGTCCGCCACTAGCCTCCCAGCTATGTCCTTGGAGGTGGCATGCTTCCTGCACCTGAAAATGATATTCCCATATAGGGTGAGCCGCAGCCTAGTAGAAATACACTAAACCAACCATGGACAATGACTAAAATATTAGCAATTGATAGATGGTCAACACTGATACATTCACATAAATCACATATTTATGTCTTACAACTTATGAGTCTAAGTTACCTTTCATTTTCCCTTTTTCAACAGATAAGCATGCTAGCTCTATCATCATTTCCACAGATATGTATAAAAACTATATCTCACATTCAGATAAGCATAAAAGCTACATCCACATTCTCAACAGATATGTATAACAACAATATCCCACATTCACAGATAAGCATATAAGCTGTATCCACACTTCACAAAGATAAGCATATAAGCTCTATCTTCACTTCTTTAGACAAGCATATGAGCTGTATATACGGAGTTCATCCCCTATCTCCTCCCAATACCTATCCGGTTTAGAGGTACATCCCCTATCTTCCCCTAAACCGCGGAGTACATCCCCTATCTCCTCCTCTACACATAACGTATATAAACACATTGGTTCTATATACAATCACCCAATACATACAATTAATGTATTCTATCAATCGTCAAGTCCCATGACACATTTCATTGATTAGTTTCAGTTTACCTAATCATCATGCATTGTCTACAACAATCACGACTATCCTCCACCGATAGCCCAAAGCAGTTATTTCTAAACAGAAAATAAATGCACAATGGATATTCAATCAACATTTCATTTCTTCATTCTTCTCAATTAATTATCCCAATTAATCAATCAATGTAATTAGGCTATTTTCCATAATTACCATTTCAACCCTTAGGTCCCATTTTCATCAATGATTCAACAATCATTCCATTTTTCTATGCCAAACATGCATCTAGGTCTATTATGAATAAAACCCCAACTTTTGTAAAATTACACAAAAGCCCCAAACTTTCACAAAATTACCAAACCAAGCCCAACATCTCGAAATACCAAAATTTAAAGACAAAACCCATGGAGAGGAGTAGGATATCCCTACCTCGAAGTTTAAGCCCAAAAGGAGATGAAGACTCCAAGATCAACTTGCTCCAAATCCAAACTTTTTCAGATTAAATCGAAGCTCTCAACACCCTCTATCTTTTTAACAAAGGCCCTAGGCTAGATTCACACCCTAGGGAGATCAAATCTTAGAGAGAGTGTAAGTGTAGGGAGAGAGAGGCTCGGATTAAGGGTTTTGGATAAAAAAGAAAGTGAAAAAGTGATGTTTTAGACGCTGCTGTCCGCTGATATAAAACACGCTCGCTCGAGCGAAGGCTTGGTCGCTCGAGCGACCAGACACAGAAAACTCTCGCTCGAGCCAAGAAGTTCTCGATCGAGCGAAGAAAAATCCAAACCGCTCGAGCGAAGGAAGCTCGCTCGAGCCAAGAAAGACAGCTCTCAGGTCCAGAACCAGGTGCAACCGCTCGCTCGAGCGAGCCACTCTGGCTCGACCCACCAAACAAACTCAACTCTCGCTCGAGCGACAACTCCTCACTCGAGCGAAGGACCAAAAATCTGGGCAGCAACACTAGGCTCCCAAACACAACCAACCTATAACAAACCTGCCCAACACATCCCATAACTCAATATACAAAGTACAAAGGATGCAAACACGATAATGAACAATAACCAACATCCACGGACACATGTCCGGATCACTGTACAACAAGGGTAAACCCGGGATCGCTATATGACCGAAGTTGGCCGGTCATGGACTGAACCAATTGAAATACCCCCAGAAGAACCACAAATGTAATAGTGAAACTAGTGAAAGGAAGACAATGTACATATCCACACAGAGAAAATTGTCTCACATATATGTATATATCCTTTCTTGTTGATACATTGAAGGAATGATGATCCTTGACGTATATGTATATATCCTTTCTTGACTAATCTAAATTTCATTTTTTTTTTATTTCGACTAATGTAAATTTCAACAATTGTCTGCCAGAGAAAATTGTCTGCCAGAGAAAATTGTCTGCAGAAATTTCTCTGGTATAAACTACCAGAAATTCACAGAGAAATTTAACTTGTATCGTCCCAAGGGGATGCCTATATGATCATGTAATCTGTAAAACTTTGTGTTGGTACAAAACAATCATCAAACTCAACAAAACACAAAGCACACAGTAATTTTATCTGCCACTGAAAAATTTCGTTGCATGAATTTCAAATTTCAGAACACAATGCCCGTATAGTTTTCTCTGATGGTGAAAAATTTCTCTGGATGAAAATTTCTCTGGCTTTGACACAAATTTCTGAGTTCAAGTGAGTCCAGAGAAATTCTTCCCTGGTCCAGAGAAATTCTCAACTCAGAGAAATTCTCAACTCAGAGAAATTCCAAAAGAGCTTGATTTTGTTTCTTGGTTGTAGAATAATTTTTTGAATGCTCTGTCTGCTGTGCACATTTCTTGAAATGACTGATATGAAGCTACCAGAAATTTACAGATAAATTTAATTCATATCTCACCAAAGAAGGTGCCTATATGATCATTCAATCTCTAATGCACTGTGTTAGTACAAAACAATTATCAAATTGAAAAAACACAATCCACACAGTACTTTAGTCTGCCATTGTCAAATTTATGTGGATGAATATGAAGCTTCAAAACACAACACACAGAATTTTCTCTGCCATAGGAAAATTTCTCTGGATGAATTTGACAGGTACTACAAACCCACTGCCTATATTATATATCAACAAACACACTTTAACTGATATTGAAAAATTTCTCTGGATGAATTTGATTGATATTATTATATACACTGTCTAAAAAATAAATTTCACAAAACAAAATACACAAAGTAATCATCAAATGTATTATTCCATCAATAAAATGTATAATCCTCAACTATTTAACAAAGGTTCTTTGCATGTCCTCTTATTATGGTGACCAATACTCTCACAACGACTACACTTAATCACCCTTTTAAACTCTCCAATAGAAGCAATTCTGTTCTTCTTCGGCCTCCCAGCAGGTCTCTTGCTCAATGGAGGTAAAATCATAGCATCTTCAATGCTACACACAGGTTTTTCAACAGTTGGAACTGGGCCAATCGAAAAGGAGTATGCTTGACGATACATATCAGCATGAAAAAATGGTTCAACAAATGAATTCAAATTCTTTCCACTCCTAAAAATTGCAGCAACAGCATGTTGACATGGATACCCATTTATTTCCCATTTTCGACATGAACAAGTTCTCAACCCAAGATCAACCATAACCGAAGGAAAACAATGCACTTCAAAGACATTATCAGATGATAAACTCACATTCCATGTCCTCCCGTCCAAAAAAGACTTCTCCAACACACTATCCATACGAGGACACAAAATTTTATTCCATTTACTAGAGAGCAGCCTCCTATCAGACCTCATATTCATGATTTGCAACCGTATCATGTCCACCAAATTTGTTATTGGCAAGTGCCGAGCTTCTCGTATCCATGAATTGAATGACTTAGCAACATTTGAATACATCTCACCATAACGTTTCCCTGCAAAATATGCATCACTCCAATTTTCATATGGTAAACTTCTCAAGAAAACACTCACAATGTCTCCTCCCTCACTTTTTAACTCATTTAACTTGAAATGAAATGATGCCTTTGTTGGAGCATATGCACATTCTGAAAACTTGGACACAATCGTCTCCCTAACCAAATTTGTGTTTCCACATGACAACTTATCCCTCAAATTTCTCTTTAGATATTCCAGACAAAATCCATGAAAGTAGTTAGGGAAAAACCTAGCAATTCCCTCCACAATTCCACAATGTCGATCTGATATGAAACTTATCACCCTTTCTGATCCTAATACTCCATATAAATGTTCAAGAAACCAACACCAATTGTCTTTATTCTCAGCATCAACAACAGCAAAAGCTACAGGAAAAAAACCTACAAAACAAATAGGAACAAGCATATTAGGTACACACATGCAGAGAAAAATAGAACAATAAACAACCAGAGAAGTTTGACACTGCCAACATCTAGAGAAAATTCACACATTGGCAACATCCAGAGAAAATTGAATAAGTGACCAGCTACAGAGAAAATTCACACAATCATAATATACAGAGAAAATTCACTTAGTGACCACCTACAAAACAACAGAGAAAAATAGAACAATAAAACAACCAGAGAAGTTTGACACTGCCAACATCCAGAGAAAATTCACACATTGGCAACATCCAGAGAAAATTGACTTAGTGACCAGCTACAGAGAAAATTCACACAATCATAATATACAGAGAAAATTCACTTAGTGACCACCTACAGATACAATTCACACAATGACAACATCCAGAGAAAATTCATACACTGACAAAAATCCATTGAAAATTCTCACAGTGGCCACAACAATAGAAAATCCACACAGTGGCCAAAACCAGAGAAAATTCACATTCACTCAATTCCTACATGTATAGAAAATTCACATACTTAGATAAAAATAGATATATTTACAATTACCTTCATTCCCATCTTTCCCCGTTGCAGCAAGCATAACTCCTTTGTATCGTCCTTTCAAAAATGTTCCATCAAGAAAAAGCAATGACCGACAATATTTGAAACCAGCAATGCATGCATGAAAAGCCACAAACACTCTTTTGAAACGCTTGTTATCTTCAAAATCTAACTCAAAACGACTCCCTGGATTGTTCTTCAATGCCTCATCAAAATACCACCGTAATTGATCAAATGACAAACAAGAATCCCCATATGTACTACATTTTGCTTTTTCAACACTCAACCAACCACAGTTATAACTAATTGAGACCCCATACTTGTCTTTCATTTCTTTCACAACATCCACTGGACGAGTTAAAGGTTTTGCACTTACCTCTTCAAGTATCAGCCCAGAAACCAAGCTGGAAGTCATCCTCGAATGTTTACTCGTACGAACCGCCACACCACACGTATGTTCATTGTTCAAAGTCCTTATGTAGAAGAACCCATTTGTTTTTTCAACAGAAGCATGTACACGCCACATACATCCCCTTGATTCCTTATATGCACATTCTGCCGTAACCCTCAGCTTGTCATTTTTAACATACGTAAACTGAAAACCAACCTCAATAGCATACTTGCATAAAAAAGTACGGAACTCAACCACACCACCCTCAAACTTTTGTCCAACACTCGTAATATTATTCCGCCAACTAGCCGACAATAACACCTTTTCTTGGTGAGAACAAAACTTAGAGAGTGAATTCCTTTCAACATCCACCAGCCTATCACACTCACCATCCACAACATCTACCCAATTAGACCCCACTTCATCCTCTTCATCAGAAGTACTACATCTACTAACTGAAACATCAACTATATCAACACCGCGTGCACAAACAACCCTCAACATATTCAGAAAATCAATATTATTTTGAACCATACAATTCGGATGGCCCAAAATAGAATATGAAATACACATAGTCTCAGGTTTCAAATTCTCCCATGTTTTACACAAAATGCCAACCAATTCCTCAAAATTCAATTCGCATGAAACATTAATGACAATAGTATCATTCCCATATTTGCACAGCAACAACACTGCACTGTCCATTGAAACTGAAACAAAAAACAACAAAAAAAATCACAGAAACACTTCACAATAACAACATAAATGTCCAGAGAAATTTCTAAAAATTATAATTTTCTCTGAACTTAAAATAAAACTCCAAAGACATCTACAAACTGATATTCACCTTCAAGATGATAAAAAACAAAATCACAGAAACTTAATGAATCACAGAGAAATTTACTGCTAACAATTAAACACAATTATAGAAAAAAAAATCACATAGAATACAAGTCCAGAGAAATACTTTTCTCTGAACTACAAACTGAAAGTGAGTAACAAACTTACAATTTTCTCTGAACTACAAATACAAGTATAGAGAAATTTATGAACTTACATTCACTTTCTCATATTCTATCTCATTACAAACTTCTAATAATATGTCCATATGCACTTATAATTTCCTCTGGACTACACAAACAATAGTGCAGAAAATGAAATTTCTCTGGTTTGAAAAAACATAGAACACAACTATAATTCATCAGCATGTTGATAAAAAACAGAGCACCAAAAATGAACTCTAAGCATCAAAATCACCTACACTGTCAACACTATCTGAAATTGATCAAAAAAACAAAGAATGAAAAATTAATTCCAAAAATAAAAATCAACTCTATCAAGCTGGCCTCTCTCTAAACAAAAATCAAAATACATTTGGAATCTAAATCGAAAACAAACCTAATTCAACTCAACTCAAAAACCTACGCGATCAACACACTGTCAACACTCTTTCAAATTGATTAAAAAACAAATAATAAAAAATTAATTCCAAAAATAAAAATCAACTCTATCAAGCTGGCCTCTCTCTACACAAAAATTCAAAACAAATATCAAAATGCATGTGCTATCTCCATCGAAAACAAACCTGATTCAACTCCACTGAAAATCTACGCGATCAATACACTATCACACCACTGAAATCTCCGACGAAATCTCCAACAAAATCTACACGATCGTAGCAATCTTTCTCGTCAACTCCACTGAAATCTCCGACGAAATCTCCACCATAAAATCTCCACTGAAATCTCCGACGAAAACTCCGACAAAATCTCCCCTTCAAATTCGGTTTCCAAAATGTATCAGTTAAGTCAACCATATAATATTCAAACAAATTTATGTTATAAAAGAAGGGTAATTTAGGTACTTTATAACCTAAAATAAATTTGAGGGACCTTAGCCATCAAAACATATTATAAAGGACCTCTCCTCATATCAAAAGTAGAGGAGGGACCTTAGGCCAATTTTCCCTTTCAATTTTTGTGGCCTTTTTGGTTATCATAATCTTAATGCCAAAGGGAGCACTATAATTTTTATTTTCATTGCAAATTTTTATTTTGTAACGGTCCTGTAAGAAGTTATGACCAATCATAATATTAATGCCAATAGGAGCACTATAAATTTTTATTTTCATTGCAAATTTTTATTTTGTAACCATCCATTAATGTTTTGATTATAGCATGTAGGCCTCTGTGGCACCTAATAATTATTTACAGTAAAGTAATAGTAGTAATAGAATCAGCTTGCTTTATCATGCGAGGATTATAAAAAGAGGAATTACAAATACCTTTTTTGAGATTTATTTAAAATATTAAAAAATTATAAATATTTTTTTGTTAAAATTTTTATTTAATAGAATTAATTAAAAAAATAAAATTTATAATTGCTCTCATATATAATAATAAAATTATTTAAATTATTAATTGAAATATATTTCTAATATTATTAAAAATTATTAATTGATTTTATGATTTATTAATAAAATAGACGATTTATTATAAAATTAAAAATCTCAAGAATAAAATGTAATTTTTAAAATTACAAGGGCAATTCGTATTTTAATTAAATCTTAAAAAATGTATTTATAATTTATCCTAAAAAAAATTACTGATTGACCAGAGTATCAGATGTCATATCTAATCAATCATAAATTATCTTATATTCTTAATTATTTAATATAAAATTATAAATTTTATTACTTTTACTAATCATCACACAAATGAGACATCAAATAACTCAGCCCCGGATCATCAAATAACTTCTTGCGACTATAATATTAAGGAAAATGTTTGAGAGCTTTAAATTGTGAGCTCTAAAATGTTTGTAACAGTCCCAAACATGTAGGCCTTGGTGGCACCTAATAATTATTACCAGTAAAGTAATAGTAGTTATAGAATCAGCTTGCTTTATCATGCGAGGATTATAAAAAGAGGAATTACAAATATCTTTTTTGAGATTTATTTAAAATATTAAAAAATTATAAATATTTTTTTGTTAAAATTTTTATTTAATAGAATTAATTAGAAAAATAAAATTTATAATTGCCCTCATATATAATAATAAAATTATTTAAATTATTAATTGAAATATATTTCTAACATTATTAAAAATTATTAATTGATTTGATGATTTATTAATAAAATAGGCGATTTATTATAAAATTAAAAATCTCAAAAATAAAATGTAATTTTTAAAATTACAAGGGCGATTCGTATTTTAATTAAATCTCAGAAAATATATTTATAATTTATCCTAAAAAAAATTACTGATTGCCCAGAGTATCAGATGTCATATCTAATCAATCATAAATTATTCTTATATTCTTAATTATTTAATATAAAATTATAAATTTTATTACTTTTACTAATCATCACACAAATGAGACATCACATAACTCAGCCCCGGATCATCAAATAACTTCTTGCAACTACAATATTAAGGAAAATGTTTGAGAGCTTTAAATTGTGAGCTCTGATACCATGATAGGTGCTCACTAAAGGTTGAGGCTAGCACGTCTGTCAACGACTTACAGGTATAAACGGTCTTCACGCAATCTCTGCAACACGACCTAACCTAACGCGACTTGGGTGACGTCCCACTAACCCTAACGATTTAATTAACCTTACAAAGGCACAAACCCAGGAATAATCATTCACATAATACATGTATAAAGAAAACAAATTACAACATATATGATCCCATAAATTTACTATTGAGGAGGTGGAGGCCTACTGGCCGCCACGCCACAATCTGTTCGTTAATCAGAACCTGAAGATCGGCTATACGCCTATCACACTCTGATATACGATCAGATATATACTGTTGTGTATATCTATTTACTGGTGTATTAAGATAATAATTTTTCTGATTTTGCCAAAATTCTAATAAAGCAACATACTGTTCTAGAGCATTAACAGAAGGCATGTATACTTACAACCATAGGAGTGCACACGAAACTTCAAACTTTTATTGAGGAAGTACAACTATTTTACAAGAGGGGGTTGGAGAGATATTATAATGAGGAAGAGAAGAGAGAATAATGAAAAATTCAACCTGCTTCAACAAGGGTGAAGCCTTCCCTTTTATAATACAAAAACGGATAAAGTAAAGGACAAGTGTTACATTTCTAATGGACCGACGGATTACACCTTATCCTTATCTTCAAACTTTTTCGGGTGTGGAGACAGCATCTCTTCTTTTCTAATAGTGGATATCTGCTTTAACTAAAGTTGCGGATAGTGAGCATCTTCTTTTCCAAAGTTGCTTGTCCTGTTGTACCGACACTCAGTCGTGTCCCTTTCCTTTACCGCTTTTGTCCTTGGATATCTTTTCTACTATGACAGCTGTCAAGGAATCCCAAAAATCTGCAAGATTGGGCTCCTCATCTTCTGGCAGTTGTGATTCTCCAGCTAACACATGTTCGGCTGGATCAGAGTCTGGTTCGGATGAAGGCTGACTGGTACCTGACCTTATTGAAGCGTCATCATCTGCAGGAACAGTTTGGAGAAATTGTTCTTTCAGAAAGTCCATTCTTTTGATAATTAATTCATTATCAGAAAGATGTGGGTACTGTTGTTTCAATTCCTTCTGAATTTGAATGAACGGATTATTGGATAATGCTGGTGGTGTTGGAAGAGCTGGCTGCTTAACTGAATCCCAACAGGCTTGAGTGTGCTGTTGTATTTTCTGGACTGTCTTGGTTACAATAGGATTCATTCCCTTATCCCACCATTTAACAAAGAAAATTCTTTTTAAACGAGGGACTTTGTTCTGGTAATCACATGCAAAATCCCATTTCCAAATCCATGGGATACTGAAACGGATAGTAAAATGGACAAGGGATTTACTGATAGAAAGATCACGGTTTTTGTTTAGATAGGCATAAGCCCGGGAATAGGCTACATGTCATTCATTGTAAGCAGTTCGGATTGGTTCTGGTAAAATGTCAAGGGAAAGCCCAAACTTATCCCACCAAACGAGGAACCAGTTAGGGACATCGTTTTTGAGAAGATCAGGGCTGACACGGATAAACCAAGAGTGATTCTTGATCGGATTCTGGAAATAAAAGACCTGGGTAAAAGCATCGACATAATCCCAGTAACTGTATTTGGTCTGTTTATTGCGGAAATCAATATCACGAGTAGTATGCGGATGAATGCCCCAAGTAGAAATAGGCATGATAGAACGGATGACAATTTTGCTGAAAGAAATAGGACTGGTGGATTTATTCATGTCATGGAGTTTATGAGAAAACTCGCAAGCTCCGGTTTCGGTTAATATCTGGTCATAGATACATCGATACTGGTCAAAGTGGGGAGGTGACTGTTGAGTGGTGAGATAACGACATTTGATCTCCCACGGATCAGTCATCCATTGTTCATCAGCGGTTTCAATCCAGAGGACAGGTTCCTCAGTGATACTGTTAGGGGTATACGGATCTTCAGTCTTAAGGAGGATATCCTTAGCTGAGGGATTACTGGTCTGTCCTCACGGTGGCCTCTGCTGGTCATTCCTCTTCAGGAGTAGATTTCTGCAAATATTCACGGGTTAAAAAGTCAGGCAAAGAATTATTTTCTTCTTTAATATGTTCAATATCAAAATCAAAATTAGATAAATATCTGTTTAGAGGCAAGATTTTTAACATCCTTTTTAAATACCTGTTTTGCAGCAGAGCAATCTACTCTGATGAGAAAATGTTGGTTTAATAAGTCATCCTGGAATTTATCAACACATTTTACAATGGCTAAACATTCCTGTTTTATGGTAGGATAATTTAAAGCGGCTTTATTCCAATGACCAGAATGAAATCGTAATAATTCTTCTTTCTGAGTCTTGGGATTAAGTTGCTTTAATATTCCACCAAAGCCTTCATTAGAAGCATCAGTTTCAACTATCCTTTTCCATTCAGGATTAGGTAACTGTAAACAAGGTATCTGTTGGACTTTAGTTTTAATTAGGCGAACGGCTTGGGTGTGTTCTGGTCCCCACGGTGGAGGATTTTTCCTTAGCCTGGTATACAAGATACTAGCATCTGTGGATAACTGATAATAATAGTCTCGGATATAATTAAGACTTCCTAGAAATCTTTGTAATTGAGTTTTATCTTTTATTTCATCAGGAAATTTGGAAGCAAACTCAATGTTACGGTTGATTGGAATAATACTTCCATTAGAGATATTATGTCCTAGATATCTAACTGTTGTTTGGAATAATTGCATTTTGGGTGCAGATATGACTAAACCAGTACGGATAATAACATGCTTAAATATGTGCAGATGTTTAATATGCTGTTCAATTGATGAAGAAAATATTAAAACATCATCAATATAAGATAAGGTAAATTCTGTATACGGATTAAATATATCATTCATGATATGTTGAAATTCGAATGGCGCATTTTTTAGTCCAAAAGGCATGACGTTCCATTCATAGTGCCCAAAGGGTACTGTAAAAGCTGTTTTGTAGTGATCCTGTTCAGCAATCTGGATTTGCCAATATCCTGATTTTAAATCAAATTTTGAAAATATGATTGCATCCTGTAAACGATCTAAATGATCCTTCTTGTTTGGAATGGGATACCTGATCCATTTTAATTTATCATTTAACGGCTTATAATTAATAACAAGGCGAGGAACTCCACGCTCAATTTCGGCATTTTTGTTTACATAAAAAGCGGTACAACTCCATGGAGATTGACTTGGTCGGATAAGTCCTTTTTCTAGGAGGCTTTGGATTTCGGCTTTACATAATTCCATATATTCCTTTTTCATTTGGCTAGGGCGAGCTCTGGTTGGAATATATTTTTCATCAAAATCGGGTTCATATGGTAAAGTTACTGTATGTTTTTTGCGATCCCAAAAAGCATTGGGAACATTACCACAAACTTCTGTTTGAAATTCCTTTTCTATTATTTTAATTTTCTGTTGTAAAGAAGGTTGTTGTAGTCTTTGTTCTGTTGTTAAAAATTGAATTCCTTGTTGTAATAAATTTATTTGATTTTGTTTAACGGAAACTAAATCTCTGATTTGATCTAATTCTTTTGTATACGGTTGGGTAATAAATTCAAAAATAACAGTTTTTCCTTGCAATTGGGAATAAATTCCTGTTTGATCAATTTTCTGGATAGGCATAAGAACACATAGGAAAGGGGTGCCTATGATGATATTTGTAGCAAGATTTCGGACTAAAACAAATGATGTTGGAAGACACAAATCTTGGTTACAAATATATGCTTCTGGAATTTTATACCTGATCTGGAGAGAGTTTCCACTAGCACTGATTAGACTCTGGGTAGTCTTTTCAAAATACCTGGTTGGAACTATTCCTTCTTGGATACAGTTCATATCGGCTCCACTATCTACCAAAGCGATAGCGTCTTTGATTATAAAATCGGGTTTTATCATAAAAAAGATTTTAATATACCATTTCTGGAAAGTGACTTGATTAACAAGTAACAAATATGGAGTAGAAGAGGATTCAGATTCATTCTTTGTTTCAAGTTTTTGTTCAGTTTCTTTTTTTCTATCGGTTTGTTTAGGTAACTGCGTATGAAGATATTTTATGTCTTTAATAGCAGTTTCACTAGCTGTTTGCAAATGTTTAACTTCTGTTTTTAGAACATTTATTTCCATTTTTAAATCCTGGAGTGTTGTCGGTTGTTCTAGAATGGGTTTTGTTTGGATTCTGTTAATTACATTTTGTAGATTATAAGAATAATCAGGTATAGGAGGAGTTTCCTGTACTGTTTGTTGGTGTTCATAACACATTTTTAAATATTTTATCTTAATTTCCGGATCTTGGATCTGTTCTTCTACAGCAAGCATGTCCTTTTGAGTATCTGTTAAAACATTTATACTACTGGGTTCACCTAAATGTAAACCATTCATTTTAACAATGGATTTCCAATAATTAATTTCTGATATTTGTTCCTGATTAGTATTACAAGGGCAAGATTCTTCTGGTTCTTCTTCACTGGTTGAAGTGGAATATAACTGATTAATTTCATCTTCTGAGGGTGATTCGGTATTGGAAGCTTTTAACTTAAAGTTAGTAACCTCTAATGGCGGTTTAATGGATACTGGATGAAGAGTAGAAGATCCTGTTACTGGTAGAGCTAAGCTTCTATCTTTGAAGGTGAAAATAGCTTCTTCAATTCTGGTTAATTGTTTACTCATAGTTTGACAGATTAGATTTGTATAATTATGCTGTTTGACAGTTAAACCTAAGTCAACTAATTTGATATAGTCGGTTTTGGAAAATTTTCCTGATTGAGCATCTATATGTGCTGTGGCTAATAACGGTTGTCTTGTTGTTTCTCCATTGGGAGCTAATTCTAAGGCCTGTGGTGGTAGATGGATAGCATTGATAGCCTGTCCTTCGGTTGTGGTCCAAGTCTTATACTGGTCTTCAATAGCATTTAGCTGAGGTTGATTAACTGTTTGATACCATTCGACAAAAGGTATTAACTTCTGATGTAGCTCAAGGTGGTGGTAAAATTGAGTTTTATATTCTTCTAACTGGTCAGGGGTATGATTCTCAAAATATTAAAAAATTATAAATATTTTTTTGTTAAAATTTTTATTTAATAGAATTAATTAGAAAAATAAAATTTATAATTGCCCACATATATAATAATAAAATTATTTAAATTATTAATTGAAATATATTTCTAACATTATTAAAAATTATTAATTGATTTGATGATTTATTAATAAAATAGGCGATTTATTATAAAATTAAAAATCTCAAGAATAAAATGTAATTTTTAAAATTACAAGGGCGATTCGTATTTTAATTAAATCTCAGAAAATATATTTATAATTTATCCTAAAAAAAATTACTGATTGCCCAGAGTATCAGATGTCATATCTAATCAATCATAAATTATTCTTATATTCTTAATTATTTAATATAAAATTATAAATTTTATTACTTTTGCTAATCATCACACAAATGAGACATCACATAACTCAGCCCCGGATCATCAAATAACTTCTTGCAACTACAATATTAAGGAAAATGTTTGAGAGTTTTAAATTGTGAGCTCTAAAATGTTTGAGAGCTTTAAATTGTGAGCTCTAAAATGTTTGTAACAGTCCCAAACATGTAGGCCTTGGTGGCACCTAATAATTATTACCAGTAAAGTAATAGTAGTTATAGAATCAGCTTGCTTTATCATGCGAGGATTATAAAAAGAGAAATTACAAATATCTTTTTTGAGATTTATTTAAAATATTAAAAAATTATAAATATTTTTTTGTTAAAATTTTTATTTAATAGAATTAATTAAAAAAAATAAAATTTATAATTGCTCTCATATACAATAATAAAATTATTTAAATTATTAATTAAAATATATTTCTAATATTATTAAAAATTATTAATTGATTTGATGATTTATTAATAAAATAGACGATTTATTATAAAATTAAAAATCTCAAGAATAAAATGTAATTTTTAAAATTACAAGGGCGATTCATATTTTAATTAAATCTCAAAAAATGTATTTATAATTTATCCTAAAAAAAATTACTGATTGACCAGAGTATCAGATGTCATATCTAATCAATCATAAATTATTCTTATATTCTTAATTATTTAATATAAAATTATAAATTTTATTACTTTTACTAATCATCACACAAATGAGACATCAAATAACTCAGCCCCGGATCATCAAATAACTTCTTGCAACTATAATATTAAGGAAAATGTTTGAGAGCTTTAAATTGTGAGCTCTAAAATGTTTGTAACAGTCCCAAACATGTAGGCCTTGGTGGCACCTAATAATTATTACCAGTAAAGTAATAGTAGTTATAGAATCAGCTTGCTTTATCATGCGAGGATTATAAAAAGAGAAATTACAAATATCTTTTTTGAGATTTATTTAAAATATTAAAAAATTATAAATATTTTTTTATTAAAATTTTTATTTAATAGAATTAGTTAGAAAAATAAAATTTATAATTGATCTCATATATAATAATAAAATTATTTAAATTATTAATTGAAATATATTTCTAACATTATTAAAAATTATTAATTGATTTGATGATTTATTAATAAAATAGGCGATTTATTATAAAATTGAAAATCTCAAGAATAAAATGTAATTTTTAAAATTACACGGGCGATTCATATTTTAATTAAATCTCAAAAAATATATTTATAATTTATCCTAAAAAAAATTATTGATTGGCCAGAGTATCAGATGTCATATCTAATCAATCATAAATTATTCTTATATTCTTAATTATTTAATATAAAATTATAAATTTTATTACTTTTACTAATCATCACACAAATGAGACATCACATAACTCAGCCCCGGATCATCAAATAACTTCTTGCGATTATAATATTAAGAAAAATGTTTGGGAGCTCTAAACTGTGAGCTCTAAAGGAGCTCTAGAGAGTGGGTCTTATTTATTGGTGTAATGTTTTGGCCTTAAATTTTTTTTTTCTTTTTTTTTTTTTTGAATTTTTACCTTATTAGTGATCAATTAGTGCTTTCCAAATTAGTTGGATGAATCATTGTAATATTAAAGTATTGAAGCACTTCCCCCCGAAGTCTGCAACTTTCCCGCTCCAATGGCCCCACCCCTTCACTGGAGAAGTTATTTACTGATCTGAGGGCACGGACATGTAGCATCCAAGAGGTGTTATGATTAATGAAAAAAGTGAAACTCACGATGTGTACTAAGTGGGTGGTTGAGAAGTGGTTATTTTACAGACTTTTTAGTTTTTTTTGACTATTTTAATAGGTTATTTTAGTTTTTGTGTTTGAGAACATAAGATGAATTTTTATTTGAATTGGTGTATTGAAAAATGTGTTGAAATGATATTTGAAGTTAAAATGACAAATTTGTCCATAACCTCATATTTTCCAAAATTAATTTAAAGGGGTAAAATTGTAATTTACCTACCTACCAGCCTATACATATATATATATATATATATATATAACACTATGCTACCTCTCACTGGCACAAACCCAGGAATAACATAACAAATAGTTTCATTTTATTTAGAATTAATTATATCATATATAGTCCATGAATTAAGATTCTGGAGGAGGAAGAGGCCGATTGGCCCTTGCTAAAAAGCAAATTTGTTCGTTAATTAAAGTCTGGACTTGTTGAATTTTATTATTACACTCTTCTAATTGTCCTTTGGCCCAATTATCATTAGGACTAATAGCAATATAATATTCAATATTACGTTTTCAATTTTCCCAGATATTCAAAATATCATTATATATAACAAGTTGATATATGGACATTCGTGAAAGATAAGAAATAAGAAAAGAAATACTTACAACCAAAACGGCAAACTTTATTATAATACTTCAAACTTTTACAAAAGGAAACAACCTGAAACTGAAAGAGGGAGAGAGAGAGAATATCAAACTTAGAAAATAAAATTTCGTGGTGCCTTCCACAAACCAGAGGCTACCAATTTATACTACAAAAGAAAATGATAATGAAGACAGGTGGCGTGTGCTGGATGGTTGTGCAGTCGAGCATCCTTATCTTCTTATCTTTAATTGTCGGCAAAGGGGGACAGCTGGAAAGGCAGCAGATAATGGGAATCTGCTTTTTCAAAAGTTGGTGCGTTTGTAATCATCGAAAGTTGTTTGGCCTGTTGTGGAGCTGGAAAGTTGATGGCAGACAAAAGCTGGCTTAAATCATGTTGCTTTGTTTTTACCTTTACTTTTGTCGTGAAGTAATTTGTCGGCAATCATTTCTGTAACCGAATCCTAAATATCTCCATAATTGGGTTCGTTCGGGTCTTCATCCGGATCCTGGGATTCGTCCGCAAGAACTGTAAAAGTATTATCTTCTTCATATGGATCTACTGTAGTTCTGTCGTCTTCGCTCTGGGTACTGGATGTGGATTTCATACTGGAGTCTTTGCTAGCAATGGATTGAATAAATTGTTGTTTCATATAATCCATGCTTTTGATGACAAGCTCTGTCTCAGATAAATCTGGAAATTTTTCCCTGAGCTCTTGCTGGATTTGGACAAAAGGATTGACTGGAGGAGCTGGGATGGACTTAGGAGAAGCGTCCCAACAAGCTTGTGTATGTTCCTTAATTTTCTGTAGTAATTCTTGCTTAGGTTTAGGATCATCCATTTTTATCCACCATTTATACAGGAAAACACGTTTTAATCTGGGAACCTTATTCTGGAAGTCGCATCTGAAATCCCATTTCCATATCCACGGGATGCTAAAACGAATAGTAAAATGAATAAGACAATTGGACATGGAAATTTCTTTATTTACGGGAAGTTGGCTGAAAGCTACTTGCCATTCATTGAATGCAAGTTGAATATGTTCTGGAAAGGCGTCAAGTTGAATACCAAATTTATCCCACCAAATGAGAAACCAGTTTGGAAGATCATTTTTAAGAACATCGGGAAGAACACGAAAGAACCAAGAATGATTGCGTGGGGGATTCATATAATAGAATGCTTGAGAAAAAGCATCAATATAATCCCAATAGCTATATCTGGATTCCTTGGAACGGATGTCAAGAGTTCTGGTAACATGGGGATGCATGCCCCAAGCCAGGATAGGCACAATATTCTGGATAGTAGCCTTACTGTAATTAATAGGACTAACAGTCCTATTAGGATCGGCTAAATGATGCTGGAATTGTACCGAAGCAAGTTTTAGAAGAATTTGCTCGTACACATATCCGTATTGATCAAAACGCGGGGGTGCGTTTTGAGTGGCGAGATAACGGCGTTTTATCTCCCATGGGTCAACCATCCATTGAACATCGGAAGAATCAATATAGAGGACAATTTCCTCTCTGATGGTATTCTGGAGATAAGCAGTTTCTGGAGTAAGAAGGACATCTTTAGCAGACTTGCTAGAAGATTCCCCTGAATTACTGGAATGGCCAAATAATGGCGGAAATTCTGTATGATAGGGGTTAGAACCCCGTCCACGGCCCCGTCGGGCGGAGCCTCGACTTCTACCCTGCATGTGATTGCTGCAAATATTCACGAGTTAGAAAATCTGGAAGGGAATTAGTTTCTCCTTTGATATAGTCAATGTCAAAATCAAAGACGGAAAGAGTAGCTTGCCAAGTAGCAAAAATTTGTCTTTGAGCCAAATTGGCAACATCTTTTTTAAATATTTGTTTGGCAGCAGAACAATCAACTCGAATTAAAAAATGTTGATTTAATAAATCATCCTGGAATTTTAGAACACATTTAATGATGGCTAAACACTCCTTTTTAATGGTCGGATATCGTTTAGCAGCATCATGCCAAATACCTGAATGAAAACGTAAAAGTTCTTCTTTATTAGTATTTGGATTGAATTATTTTAATATGCCACCAAATCCTAAATCTGAGGCATCAGTTTCAACGATCTTTTTCCATTCGGGATGAGGTAAGCATAAACAAGGTAGAGTTTGGACTCTAGCTTTGATTTTCTTAACAGCAGCAGTATGTTCTGGACCCCAAACAGGAGGGTTTTTTCTAAGACGGCTGTATAGAAGGGCTGCATCAGTAGCAAGATTAGGATAGTAGTCATGAATATAATTTAAACTACCTAAAAATCTCTGTAATTGTGTTTTATCTTTTATTTCATCTGGGAACTTGGAAGCAAATTCCATACTGCGATTAATAGGAATAATTGTTCCATTATGAATATTATGTCCTAAAAATCTAACAGTTGTCTGGAAAAGTTGCATTTTAGGGGCAGAAACAACAAGACCATTTCTGGAAATAACATGCTTAAAAATATTAAGATGTTTCACATGTTGATCAATAAAGGATGAAAAAATTAGAACATCATCTATATAACATATGGCAAATTCTGTATAAGGATTAAAAATATCATTCATAATATGCTGGAATTCTGATGGTGCATTCTTTAATCCAAATGGCATTACATTCCATTCAAAATGCCCAAAGGGTACTGTAAAAGCAGTTTTATAACGATCATTTTCTACAATTTGAACCTGTCAATATCCTGATTTCATATCAAATTTAGAAAATATCATAGCATCCTGTAATCTATCTAACAAATCCTTTTTATTTGGTACTGGATATCTAATCCACTGTAAGGCTTCATTCAAAGGTTTGTAATTAATTACTAACCTAGGAACACCACGTTCAATTTCTGCATTTTTATTTACATAGAAAGCAGTACAACTCCAAGGAGATCTACTGGGTCTAATCAATTTTTTCTGGAGAAGAGTATTAATTTCATTTTTACAAAGTTCCATATACTCTTTTTTCATTTGACTGGGACGAGCCTTTGTAGGAATTTTCTTTTCATTAAAAGTAGGCTCATAAGGCAACGAAACCATGTGTTTCTTGCGATCCCAAAAAGCATTAGGAACATCACTGCAAATTTCGTCCTGAAATTCTTTTTCAAGTAATTTAATTTTTTGCTGAAAAGATGATTGCTGTAATCTTTGTTCTGTAGTTAAAAAGCTAACTTCCTTTTGGAGAAAATTTATCTGGTTTTGCTTTGAAGAAACTAAATCAGTAATTTGATCTAATTCTTTTGTACAAGGAGAAGTGATAAATTCAAAAACAATGTTTTGATTATCAAGAGTTGTATGAATTCTTATTGTATCAATTTTAGTAATAGGCATTAAAAGGGTCAGGAATGGAGTACCAAGAATTATGTTTTGCGCCATATTTTTAATTAAAACAAAAGAGGTTTTTAAACATAATCCTTGATTGCAAATTAAGACTTTTGGAAGTTTGTAATCAATATATAAATTGTTACCACTGGCACTGGTAAGTGACTGGCTTGTTTTCTGGAAATATTTGGTAGGTACCAAGCCTTCTTGTATGCAATTCATATCTGCACCACTATCAACCAAAGCAATTGCATCTCTAATAATATAATATGGCTGAATCATAAATGTGATGCGGATATACCATTTCTGAAATGTTATTCTATTTAATAATATTAAATAATCTGGATCTGTTTCAGACATGTCCGGTTTATTGCTTTTTTCATTCTGTAATTGGTTATTAATTTTCTTAATTTGTGAATTAATAACAAGATTAGAATTCTGTAAATGTTTAATTTCTACTTTTAAAGCATTAATTTCCATTTTTAGTTCTTGAACTGTAATGGGTTTTTCTGAACTAGATGTCATTGTCTGGCTACGGTTAAAAACTTCTTTCATGCTATAATGTTTAGGGGGAAGTACCTCTTCCTTCTTCTAATTATAGCACATTTCAAGAAATTTTAATTTAGTGGCTGGATCTTTGATTCCATCAGCAATTTCTAAAAGATTTTGCTGAGAATCAGTGAGGACATTAATACTGGGACCAATATTAAGTCCATTCATTTCGACTATAGACTTCCAATAATTAATTTCATCGGAAACTTGGTTGACTGAAGTTTTACATGGGCAAAGTTCATTTTCTGGATTATCATCAGTTTCTGGATCTGAACTATCTGAATAAATTGCTGCTAACTCGTTATCAGAAGGTCCTGATGATGAGCTGGAATCAGAGATTAACTGTAATATTTTTTGCTGTAAATCTTCATCTAATGCTAATTCATTAAGCTTAGATTGAATTTTAACTCTGCATTTATTAGCATAGTGTCCTATTTGTCCACATTTGTAGCATTTTATACTGGATTTATTTTTCTGAAAAGACTTTCCTTTAGATTTGGATTTATACCCAGGTTTCGAAGTCTGGGGTTGTGTCTGGACCTTAGATTTGGAATATTTCCTATGTTTTTTTATAGGATTTTGAATAATTTTTGTGTTTTCTTTGCTTATGGGGATACTGGACTGGAGGATCATAGGCAAATTGTTCACAAAACTCACCTAACTCTTTTCTTCCTGTAATATGCTGTTGTTTAAGTTGTTGCTGGAGTTTAAGGTCGTTACAAAGTGCAAGACCTTCGGAAGTGACGAAACTAATAAGTTGGCCGTAAGTATACTGGTAGTAAGGTATGTCTATCGAGCAATGGACATCTCGTAATTTCTTACGGACTCGCTCAGCAAAGAGTGTCGGAAGTCCATCTATGAACTTAGCTTTCCAGTGGTCAGAACTACCATCACCACGTTGCATGACTTTCATCACGAAGACATCTTTATACCATCTAAAATGGGATAAAGAAGGACATCGTAATTTCATCAGTAGTTCCCTATTACGGTCTGATATTCCTGTAGCATGGCCAATAAAATGGGTTATTATAGTGTTGATTAGTGTGTAGACAGTATCTTCTTCTTTAATTTGTGCAGCAGCTTCACCACTAGCACCAACAGCTTCTGTATCAATAACAGGATGGGTGGAGGAAAAGATTTCGGTACACTGATGAGAGGTAAGTATGTTATCCCACCATCCTTTCAGAACACCGGTAAAACCACTAACAATATAGCGGGCAACTTGATGATCAGAATTATTATTTTGTTTGCAAATAGTGGCAAACATGAGCATCTGATGGAGAAGTTCATAAATCTCGTATTCAGAAAGACCATTGATATTCCATTCATAAATGGTATTACTATGGTAAGAGTGTTGGATCTGGAAAAAATCTTCTTCATAGAGAAGATCCATAGGACTAGGTCGAGGATAATAATGTCGATGAGGAGCAGATAAAGATAGATGTGGGGTACTTTGTCCATAAGTGACCCGGTTAACCGAGGAAGGCTGCTCCGTGGGTTGGAAGTTTTGCTGGATCTCAAGAATTACTTGAGGAGACAGGGTATCAAAAGAGTCTGAAGTAGGAGGATCGCTGGAAAGTACATTGACCTGAGATGTAGTTGTCGGTGGTGGTTCACTGTTATCGGCTGTGGTGGAAAGTACATTGTCTCGATGTATATGACTATATAAGAATAATTAATGATGAATAAAACAAACTATTCAAAATGTTAAACATGGCTCTTATAGATGTTGAATAATTTTTCCTAACAACATTGAATATAAAAACTTTTCCTTCACTTGTTGTACAAGTTTCACTTCACTTGTTGAATAATTCTTGAGATCCAGCAAAACTTCCAACCCACGGAGCAGCCTTCCTTGGTTAACCGGGTCACTTATGGACAAAGTACCCCACGTCTATCTTTATCTGCTCCTCACCGGCATTATTATCCTCGACCTAGTCCTATGGATCTTCTCTATGAAGAAGATTTTTTCCAGACCCAACACTCTTACCATAGTAATACCATTTATGAATGGAATATCAATGGTCTTTCTGAATACGAGATTTATGAACTTCTCCATCAGATGCTCATGTTTGCCACTATTTGCAAACAAAATAATAATTCTGATCATCAAGTTGCCCGCTATATTATTAGTGGTTTTACCGGTGTTCTGAAAGGATGGTGGGATAACATACTTACCTCTCATCAGTGTACCGAAATCCTTTCCTCCACCCATCCTGTTATTGATACAGAAGTTGTTGGTGCTAGTGGTGAAGCTGCTGCACAAATTGAAGAAGAAGATGCTATCTACACACTAATCAACACTATAATAACCCATTTTATTGGCCATGCTACAGGAATATCAGACCGTAATAGGGAACTACTGATGAAATTACGATGTCCTTCTTTATCCCATTTTAGATGGTATAAAGATGTCTTCCTGATGAAAGTCATGCAACGTGGTGATGGTAGTTCTGACCACTAGAAAGCTAAGTTCATAGATGGACTTCCGACACTCTTTGCTGAGCGAGTCCGTAAGAAATTATGAGATGTCCATCGCTCGATAGACATACCTTACTACCAGTATACTTACGGCCAACTTATTAGTTTCGTCACTTCCGAAGGTCTTGCACTTTGTAAAGACCTTAAACTCCAGCAACAACTTAAACAACAGCATATTACAGGAAGAAAAGAGTTAGGTGAGTTTTGTGAACAATTTGCCTATGATGCTCCAGTCCAGTATCCCCATAACCAAAGAAAACACAAAAATTATTCAAAATCCTATAAAAAACATAGGAAATATTCCAAATCTAAGGTCCAGACACAACTCCAGACTTCAAAACCTAGGTATAAATCCAAATCTAAAGGAAAGTCTTTTCAGAAAAATAAATCCAGTATAAAATGCTACAAATGTGGACAAATAGGACACTATGCTAATAAATGCAGAGTTAAAATTCAATCTAAGCTTAATGAATTAGCATTAGATGAAGACTTACAGCAAAAAATATTACAGTTAATCTCTGATTCTAGCTCATCACCAGGACCTTCTGATAATGAGCTAGCAGCAATTTATTCAGATAGTTCAGATCCAGAAACTGATGATAATCCAGAAAATGAACTTTGCCCATGTAAAACTTCAGTCAACCAAGTTTCCGATGAAATTAATTATTGGAAGTCTATAGTCGAAATGAATGGACTTAATATTGGTCCCAGTATTAATGTCCTCACTGATTCTTAGCAAAATCTTTTAGAAATTGCTGATGGAATCAAAGATCCAGCCACTAAATTAAAATTTCTTGAAATGTGCTATAATCAGAAGAAGGAAGAGGTACTTCCCCCTAAACATTATAGCATGAAAGAAGTTTTTAACCGTAGCTAGACAATGACATCTAGTTCAGAAAAACCCATTACAGTTCAAGAACTAAAAATGGAAATTAATGCTTTAAAAGTAGAAATTAAACATTTACAGAATTCTAATCTTGTTATTAATTCACAAATTAAGAAAATTAATAACCAATTACAGAATGAAAAAAGCAATAAACCGGACATGTCTGAAACAGATCCAGATTATTTAATATTATTAAATAGAATAACATTTCAGAAATGGTATATCTGCATCACATTTATGATTCAGCCAGATTATATTATTAGAGATGCAATTGCTTTGGTTGATAGTGGTGCAGATATGAATTGCATACAAGAAGGCTTGGTACCTACCAAATATTTCCAGAAAACAAGCCAGTCACTTACCAGTGCCAGTGGTAACAGTTTATATATTGATTACAAACTTCCAGAAGTCTTAATTTGCAATCAAGGATTATGTTTAAAAACCTCTTTTGTTTTAATTAAAAATATGGCGCAAAACATAATTCTTGGTACTCCATTCCTGAACCTTTTAATGCCTATTACTAAAATTGATACAATAAGAATTCATACAACTCTTGATAATCAAAACATTGTTTTTGAATTTATCACTTCTCCTTGTACAAAAGAATTAGATCAAATTACTGATTTAGTTTCTTCAAAACAAAACCAGATAAATTTTCTCCAAAAGGAAGTTAGCTTTTTAACTACAGAACAAAGATTATAGCAATCATCTTTTCAGCAAAAAATTAAATTACTTGAAAAAGAATTTCAGGACGAAATTTGCAGTGATGTTCCTAATGCTTTTTGGGATCGCAAGAAACACATGGTTTCGTTGCCTTATGAACCTACTTTTAATGAAAAGAAAATTCCTACAAAGGCTCGTCCCAGTCAAATGAAAAAAGAGTATATGGAACTTTGTAAAAATGAAATTAATACTCTTCTCCAGAAAAAATTGATTAGACCCAGTAGATCTCCTTGGAGTTGTACTGCTTTCTATGTAAATAAAAATGCAGAAATTGAACGTGGTGTTCCTAGGTTAGTAATTAATTACAAACCTTTGAATGAAGCCTTACAGTGGATTAGATATCCAGTACCAAATAAAAAGGATTTGTTAGATAGATTACAGGATGCTGTGATATTTTCTAAATTTGATATGAAGTCAGGATATTGGCAGGTTCAAATTGTAGAAAATGATCGCTATAAAACTGCTTTTACAGTACCCTTTGGGCATTTTGAATGGAATGTAATGCCATTTGGATTAAAGAATGCACCATCAGAATTCCAGCATATTATGAATGATATTTTTAATCCTTATACAGAATTTGCCATATGTTATATAGATGATGTTCTAATTTTTTCATCCTCTATTGATCAACATATGAAACATCTTAATATTTTTAAGCATGTTATTTCCAGAAATGGTCTTGTTGTTTCTGCCCCTAAAATGCAACTTTTCCAGACAACTGTTAGATTTTTAGGACATAATATTCATAATGGAACAGTTATTCCTATTAATCGCAGTATGGAATTTGCTTCCAAGTTCCCAGATGCAATAAAAGATAAAACACAATTACAGAGATTTTTAGGTAGTTTAAATTATATTCATGACTACTATCCTAATCTTGCTACTGATGCAGCCATTCTATACAGCCGTCTTAGAAAAAACCCTCCTGTTTGGGGTCCAGAACATACTGCTGCTGTTAAGAAAATCAAAGCTAGAGTCCAAACTCTACCTTGTTTATGCTTACCTCATCCCGAATGAAAAAAGATCGTTGAAACTGATGCCTCAGATTTAGGATTCGGTGGCATATTAAAACAATTCAATCCAAATACAAATAAAGAAGAACTTTTACGTTTTCATTCAGGTATTTGGCATGATGCTTCTAAACGATATCCGACCATTAAAAAGGAGTGTTTAGCCATCATTAAATGTGTTTTAAAATTCTAGGATGATTTATTAAATCAATATTTTTTAATTCGAGTTGATTGTTCTGCTGCCAAACAAATATTTAAAAAAGATGTTGCCAATTTAGCTCAAAGACAAATTTTTGCTACTTGGCAAGCTACTCTTTCCGTCTTTGATTTTGATATTGACTATATCAAAGGAGAAACTAATTCCCTTCCAGATTTTCTAACTCGTGAATATTTGCAGCAATCACATGCAGGGTAAAAGTCGAGGCTCCGCCCGACGGGGCCGTGGACGGGGTTCTAACCCCTATCATACAGAATTTCCGCCATTATTTGGCCATTCCAGTAATCCAGGGGAATCTTCTAGCAAGTCTGCTAAAGATGTCCTTCTTACTCTAGAAACTGCTTATCTCCAGAATACCATCAGAGAGGAAACTGTCCTCTATATTGATTCTTCCGATGTTCAGTGGATAGTTGACCCATGGGAGATAAAACACCGTTATCTCGCCACTCAAAACGCACCCCCGCGTTTTGATCAATACAGATATGTGTACGAGCAAATTCTTACAGAACTTGCTTCGGTACAATTCCAGCACCATTTAGCCGATCCTAATAGGACTGCTAGTCCTATTAATTACAGTAAGGCTACTATCCAGAATATTGTGCCTATCCAGGCTTGGGGCATGCATCCCCATGTTACCAGAACTCTTGACATCTGTTCCAAGGAATCCAGATATAGCTATTGGGATTATATTGATGCTTTTTCTCAAGCATTCTATTATATGAATCCCCCATGCAGTCATTCTTGGTTCTTTCGTGTTCTTCCCGATGTTCTAAAAAATGATCTCCCAAATTGGTTTCTCATTTGGTGGGATCAATTTGGTATTCAGCTTGACGCCTTTCCAGAACATATTCGACTTGCATTCAATGAATGGCAAGTAGCTTTCAGCCAACTTCCAGTAAATAAAGAAATTTCCATGTCCAAATGTCTTATTCATTTTGCTATTCGTTTTAGCATCCCGTGGATATGGAAATGGGATTTCAGATGCGACTTCGAGAATAAGGTTCCCAGATTAAAACGTGTTTTCCTGTATAAATGGTGGATAAAAATGGATGATCCTAAACCTAAGCAGGAATTACTACAGAAAATTAAGGAACATACACAAGCTTGCTGGGACGCTTCTCCTAAGTCCATCCCAGCTCCTCCAGTCAATCCTTTTGTCCAAATCCAGCAAGAGCTCAGGGAAAAATTTTCAGATTTATCTGAGACAGAGCTTGTCATCAAAAGCATGGATTGTATGAAACAACAATTTATTCAATCCATTGCTAGCAAAGACTCCAGTATGAAATCCACATCCAGTACCCAGAGCGAAGACGACAGAACTACAGTAGATCCATATGAAGAAGATAATACTTTTACAGTTCTTGCGGGCGAATCCCAGGATCCGGATGAAGATCCGAACGAACCCAATTATGGAGATATTTGGGATTCGGTTACAGAAATGATTGCTGACAAATTACTTCACGACAAAAGTAAAGGTAAAAACAAAGCAACATGATTTAAGCCAGCTTTTGTCTGCCATCAACTTTCCAGCTCCACAACAGGCCAAACAACTTTCGATGATTACAGACGCACCAACTTTTGAAAAAGCAGATTCCCATTATCTGCTGCCTTTCCAGCTGTCCCCCCTTTGCCGACAATTAAAGATAAGAAGATAAGGATGCTCGACTACACAACCATCCAGCACACGCCACCTGTCTTCGTTATCATTTTCTTTTGTAGTATAAATTGGTAGCCTCTGGTCTGTGGAAGGCACCACGAAATTTTATTTTCTAAGTTTGATATTCTCTCTCTCTCCCTCTTTCAGTTTCAGGTTGTTTCCTTTTGTAAAAGTTTGAAGTATTATAATAAAGTTTGTCGTTTTGGTTGTAAGTATTTCTTTTCTTATTTCTTATCTTTCATGAATGTCCATATATCAACTTGTTATATATAATGATATTTTGAATATCTGGGAAAATCGAAAACGTAATATTGAATATTATATTGCTATTAGTCCTAATGATAATTGGGCCAAAGGACAATTAGAAGAGTGTAATAATAAAATTCAACAAGTCCAGACTTTAATTAACGAACAAATTTGCTTTTTAGCAAGGGCCAATCGGCCTCTTCCTCCTCCAGAATCTTAATTCATGGACTATATATGATATAATTAATTCTAAATAAAATGAAACTATTTGTTATGTTATTCCTGGGTTTGTGCCAGTGAGAGGTGGCATAGTGTGAGACTGAGTGGGACGTCACCCAAGTCGCGTAGCTCCAGTGTCCGTCAAGTGGTTAACGGTAAGGACCTTGTGGTAGCATAAGTCGTTGACAGACGTGCTCCGTCTACCCAAAGGCCATCTATAAGAGCCATGTTTAACATTTTGAATAGTTTGTTTTATTCATCATTAATTATTCATATATAGTCATATACATCGAAATGAGTACTGTTCCTACAGAGGAGAATACAGTAGCCCCTACAGTAGCTGAAACAGAAGCCTCTACTTCAGAAGCCAGAGAGCTCGTAGCATACCAGGAAGTTAAAGAAGCCCTTGATAAGTGGACAATCCTGAAGGTAGACCCAAAGGCCATCTATAAGATAGGCACTTTAAATTTTTTCAGTAAAAAGATAATTAAGACTTTTGAACATGCAGCTCCAGTAAATAATAATGATACACTAATGTATTTACTAAGTGTCCAGGATCTAATGCCCTTTTTTAAAGATTATAAATATATTCATATTGGACTTGTCCAGATTGCCTTAAAACCCTTGACACCTTTAGGTCAAAATACCAGTATGCAGTGTACTCTACGAGATGGAAGGTGTACCAATTGGCGAGCATCACTTATGGGTGCTATGGAAACCAGTTTAGCCCATGGTCCAGTATATTTTGATATATATCCCAATTTCAGTATTGCCCTTTCTGACCAAAACTTATCAAAAGTTTTAGAATTCAGAATCCTTACTCATGGTTATGAGTATCTTCCAGGATCTCCGCCTTTTTCTGTTATTTCCCGAATTTATTTAAAAGTGTTATCTACTTTGAATCCTTATGTAAGGAAGAAAAGTATTGATGGACAAACCATGTTAATTGATACTAACCTTTACAGTAGCCAAGTTGCAGTACCAAAGATAATTGAATGGGAAAAAATTTCTTTTCCAGAAAGATGGAAGATAACTATTGCTGTTCCAACTCGACCAATTGTTCGACACAATTTGGATGATATAATCCAGACCCATCAAGGTAATGTATACCTTCAATTCCAGAGACCTCCGATTCACTTATCCAGAAGTATGTCATCTGCTAGTTTTAGAACTGCCCCTTCCCATCAACCTTACAAAATTGATTATCCGGAATCTTCGAGACAATCTTATTCTGAACCTCCAGATGCCATATTTCATGGTCAACCCTCTAGATCTTACTCCCAACCTAATTCTGATGAACCTCAGGAATCCGATCAAGACCTCATAGTTCGAGGTGTCCAGTATTCCAATCAGCAAATACCTCATGGAGTTTATGATCCACCAATACCTCCAAATATATATCATACTCCAAAAGGATCCAGTAAAGGCCAGTATAGTCCTACAGCCAGTGATATGGATTTCAGACTTTAGATGGATTTTATGCCAGAGAGTGAAAACCGCAAGATTCTCAATCAGAATCTTTTACAGGATAAGTATACAGACTTCCGAAAATGTTATTTTGCTGTTCATTCTAAAGAACAAACACAGGAGTATAAAATTCAGTATTATTCTTACCTTGAGGAAATCCAAGTTTTATTTCCTTTTCCATTATGGTATGTACAGAATGTTTATCCTCCAAATTCTCAACTTAATGTTTTAGAAGGCATCCAGCAAAAATGGGTTACTACTGATGGACGAGAAATTGTTACTATCCATCCTCCTACCCAAACTTTAGAACTTCAACCTACAGGACCAAATACCAAACCTATGACAATAGCCGCCTATACAGATATGCCTCACAGGAGCCAATACAAAGATCCCGTCCATATTCAAGATATCATTCCTGTTTTTAAACAAAATAATTATACGAATCTTTTCTGTCAAACAGCAGGAAAGCAGCTTACATGCATTGAAGGAATGGTATCTCATGTTAAGAAAAGCTGCAACGTCGAACCTAAACCACCTGCTAACATTGAACCAGTCTTGATTAAACCAACTCCAGTCCTTCGTGATTTTAAATTTAAATATGAGTAACCGTTGAAGCCACGTCATTTTGCATCTCTTTGTTGATCCAGTGCTATGTAGATCCACAATAACCAATACTAACTGCCACGTGTGTGACTACGATTGAAGATTTGAATTGTCTTCCCGTATTGCCCTCACCCTGCCACGTGTCGAACTGTGATTAACTTATACAACATATGTAGCCAACATTACCCCCCGCACTAATATATCCAATACTTGGTGATATTAGTGGATTAAGGTATTTTACCCACGTCTTAAAACGTGCATGGGCTTTGCATTTTTCAGAAATGCAACCGTCATTGATCAATGAAACATTTGCATTAAATTCTCTTCTAATCCTTGAACATCCACACTCTCTCAGTATTCGAAAAGACTGATACTCTTTTATGGCCAAGCCAATCTTCTCTTACATTGATCAAGCATACGAAGAATTATTTGATGATGTTGTTCGTCCTCGAAAGAACCTTCATGCATTGATTAGCCACATTTATCCACCTCCATTTATACAAGGTATGGAAGCTTTTGCAAATCACCGACCTTCGAACCAAGAACCTACTGCTTATGATTCTTTGGAACACAAATTTGCAATCATGGATATTGGAAGCTATTCTTTTGCAACAAAGCCTTCCGCATAGGATGAAGGTACTGCTTCTTCTTCTTCTTCTACAACCTCTGGTTAGGGAACTTGGCCTACCCCTACTCAACCTCAGACGAGGGAACGCATTCATCACCGATTCCCAGAATTCGATGACCCTCTTGAAATCCCTCATTCCAAATGCAATTCCGTAGTATATCCATATGTTCCTATTGACAGTATACGCAATCTTGAGGACAATCTGCTTTTATCATGGTATACTTTTACCTTGCCATCTCGGATGGTTCGAAGTGTCCAACGTCCTGATGAAGCTTTAGGGATCAGTTCGATTGGCTAGAATGTGTGGCCAGACCTGAATTCCTAGATTCGATCAGGGAGCCTCCGACTGCTCCTCCTCTGCCTTCCAATCCAAATTGGATTAATGAATTGAGACTCACTCTCTCTGAGGACCAATACTTCACTCCCTACCTGTCACGACCCAAACCCGCCCCTAAAAGTTTGGTCCATGACCGGCCTGTACATAGGCCTCAAAACAAATTTCCAAAAATATTTATTCAAATACGAGGCCTTAGTGGAAGCAAATATCAATATAAGATAACATCCATTGAGCTTGTGCATACATGCTGGCTTAAATAGATTTAAGCATTTAAATACGCTTTTATATTTACATATACAATCACAGAATTATATAGATCTCGCACACACACTTATATAAGACTCCATAAGTTACATGATTCCCAGTAATCAAAATTAAGGCCTCAACACGAAGGTGTACCCCAGGCGGCTTGACAAAGAGGCGGACCTCGATACAATTCTAGTGTTGGTCCCCAAAGGCTCACCTACATGAAAATTTACATAAAAACGGAGTGAGCAAGGCTCAATGAATAATAGCAATGTAAGGAGGTTAATTAAACGAGCATAGTCTTAGAGAATATAAATATGCATCTCAAACCATACACAGATCTTAATCATATTCATATTTTAGAACAGCCTCAGGCCCACATATTATACAGAACGGCCTCAGGCCCACATATGATACAAAACGGCCTTAGGCCCAATATATGTACAAAACGGCCTCAGGCCCAACATATTATACAGAATGACCTCAGGCCCAACATATTGTACAGAACGGCCTCAGGCCCAACATATTATATAGAATAGCCTTAGGCCTACATATTATACAGAACGGCCTCAAGCCCAACATATTATACAGAACGACCTTAGGCCCAACATATTGTCCAGAACGACCTCAGGCCCAACATATTATACAGAACAGCCTTAGGTCCACATATTATACAGAACGGCCTCAAGCCCAACATATTATACAGAACGACCTTAGGCCCACATCTCGACAGCATTGGAGGGTAGGTAGAACATTGACATGTACACTACCTCCATTGGCCTCTGGCCATGAATCATAGTCGATTCAAATCATATTAGGGTCAGTGAGACATCGGCATGTCATCACCTCTTTCAGTCTTAGAGTTGTCCACACTCCGTGGCTTATAACTGAACGGCCTCGGGCCCATCACTAGCATAGCAGAACGACCTCCGGTCCTTAAGGATATCATTGCTCAATAACACACATAAGTTTTCCGGTTATTCACCATAAGGAAACATAGCTTACTTATGCATAACAGAACGCCATCGATAACTATTAGTAGTAAATGAAACAGAACATTACACTACTATTACTCACAGTGAGGGACTTCCGATAGCCATGGGACGATGTCCTCGTCTCAACCTACAACACAATGCACATAGCATAATATGAGAATAAAACCAATCTCTTTCTTATTCTTTAATCAATTAGCCATGGTGGTTCTAAATTCATTAGTCTACAGGTCATAATCCATGTCTCAGAAAATAGGAGAAATCGATAGAAAAATGGTTTAGACGAAGAAATGGTATAAAACCAATAGACAAAAAGTGAACAACCATCACTAAATTGGGCATATATATTTGTGTACTAATAATTTGGGAGTGATGCCACCACCATTGGAAACTAGACTTTTGAGCCTTGAATTTAGGCTTAAGAATCACCCAAAACGGAGTCTGAATGTAAAAGATATGCTTATTTAAAGTTGGTTGAACAGAGCTGTCCCCGCACGTGCGGGAAACAGGGCTGCATGTGCGGGAATTGGGCCGTACGTGCCAGACCACGTGCTTTTTTAGCAGAATCTGGAAATGGATTACCGCACTTGCGGGAAGACCCGCCGCACGTGCGGCTCTGGGTCAGTTTGCTGTCCGAAAATGTTGTTTGCTCTAATTCTTGCTCTTTCCATTTCTAAGCTTGGTTTCCAACTCAAATCACCCAAAAACATGTAAAATTACACCACAATATGATAAATTAACATCAATCAAATGTAATTTCATTTCAAACAAATCAATTTTTGCCTCAATGTTCATGATCAATGCTTTATCTTTCATAAGCTTCAAGGTTCTCAAAACACAACCCACAAATTTACTTGATTCTTACATGATCTTGTTCTTTGAACAATCTAAAGTTCATTTCATGGTATCCATAAGGTTGAGCTTCAATGATAAACAAAATTATAGAACTGAAATTCTAATTCCTCAAATTTAGCTCAAGCAAATACGTACATAAAACCCTAACCCAAATGGGTTCAAATCTTCCAATATCTTTATGATTTCACCAAATTGATGCTTTAAACATAAGGTTTCAAGATAGATTTTTATACCTAGTTCAATCTTTGTCCTTCTTCTTAGTTCTCTTCAATTTCCCCAAGCCTCCAGGGTTGATCTCCTTCTTCTCTCTTCAATCTCTTCAAGTTTATCCTCAAGCTTCCTATGGATGGTGAGCTCTCTCTCTCTCACATAGAGAAGCTTCCTTTCTTCTTTGGTCTCTTTTTCTCACGGTTCTCTCCCTCAGATATTTTGTTTTTGACACCAAAATGATGAGTCACTCCACTCATATGGCATATCTAAATATATATATATATATATATATATATACACAGACATAAGCTTATCACAATAGGGAGAACCAAACGCGCCCTTACAAATCGTACGAAATCAAATTTCAATTAAACTTTCCGGATGACTCTAAAAATTATGCTGATCATAAATATAACCCCTGTTCTAGTTTCTGAAGCCTCTAAGGCCCTCAATTTGCAGTACAAGGTTAACCACCCAAACATGCATTAACGAATTAGACGAATTAAATTTCCAATTAATTTTCCCAAGTTGCTCTAAAAATTCCCATTAACATATGCAAGTACTCAATTTTGATTTCTGAACCCATAAAGGTCGGTAATTTCAAATTTTAAAGTTGTAACTCAACAGATTATGTTTCAATTCAAAAGATATAATCACATTAAAGCACATTAACTCATAGGTAAATAAAGATAATTTCTTATACGCATTTTAGGGTCGTTACACTACCAGGCCCCAGTGCCTCCAACACCTTATCAGCAGTTTAGGACTCAGACCTTACTTGCTGCCTTCTCCCATTTATCTTTTGAAGTCCTTCGAGATGACATTTCCCACAAAAACTTTCTATGGGCTTGTGACATTATGTCTCGAAGTCATCTTCTCAATCCTGTGACTGAACTCATAATTGACCCAAAAGCAAAAAAAGACTCAAGGTAACTGATCATTCATAGTGCCCCTAGTTTTACTTATGTTTCCTTTTAGAAATCAATTTCGCAAAACTCGAGTTTTGATTCTTTTTTGCTCAATATAGAGATTCTACTGATGAGTTCAAGTATTGAAAATTGCATCATTTGTTAATTGAAGCTAGTTTCTTCTTACCCAACACAAGTATATGGTATGCACAATAATCGATGTAGCTCATGGATTGATGCGAAGCTGACGATGTGAATCAAGCAAGATGATTGGGTTGAGATGAATAAGATAGATATGGTTGAGACCGAACTTCATGATGAAGTCGCCTACGTATCCTAAGAATGGGAATCAGGTCAACGTAGTTCATGGCTGAGGTTCGCTCGGGTGTTAACACTTTCCTTTTGCGCTCTAACTTTTGCCAAAGTCGCCCCTTCGGGGTTTTCAACCTTGCAATCTCTATTTATTTGATTTCTTATTTTTTTCATACTTTAACTTTTGCCTAGGTAGCCCTTTCGGGTTTTCAGCATAGCGAGCCTCTCAAGGATAGCGTTACAACACTTGTGGTGAATTTGATCAATAGTCATCCTTGCCTTAACACTTGAGCTTGCTTCACCTTGATTTGAGCTTGGTTCTCCATTCCTTACGCATGTCTTCTTCCTTTCCTTTGCTCCATTTTTAGAGTAGATTCTTTTTGCACTGTGGTACCTTCTTACATTGGCTTCCCTGAATTCAGGCAGAAGTTTCATTCCTCACAGTTGATTGGATTTCATTCCAATGAATGCCCCTAGCTTAATGATTGGCTTCTTTTCCCTTTTTTTTTTCTTTTCTTTTTCTTTTTTTTTTCTTTTTCTTCTTTCTTTTCTTCCTTTCTTTCTCTTTGAAATAATGGAAACACCAAGGGAGAAATTCTATGATTTGTGAGGTCTGAAATCTGCCTTGTACTTGCAGGTTTGAAAGCCGCCTTGTGCTTGCCAAAATGATCGCCTAATGGCTAAGAGAATCCCCAGGACAATGTAAAATACCATGCACAATTCTGAACCTATCTTCGCAAGTTTTGCAAAATAAATAGCTTAAAATTTTTGAAATCGTGAATAACTTTGCACCGATAAGTCAGAATTCACTCAAACCATTCAGGGGATCCTTCTCAATACTCGAGCTTATTAACAGAATCTCATTCAAAAAACAAATTCAAAGTCTTTTTCTATTTGCAAAAGGTCACACATGCATCGTTATAGGCACAATAAAATGATCAAAAACTTGACTCCCACTTCCTTATAAAGATGAAGACCTGAGGGTACATGAGGGCGACTCAAAGGAAAAGACTCAATTGACGCAACAACGCAAGAAAAGACAAAGAAAATAAAACTCACAATATATATTTACAAGACAAAACGCAAAACAAAATAAGCATTTCTGAGACAAAAAGGGGTTTCCCTTCTCCAAGTCCATCTGTAGAATTTCAAAAACAACTTCAGGTAGCCCACGAGAAGGTCCACCAATGCAAATGCAATGCAAAGAAACATATAAGTGTAGATAAAATTTCACATCATGAATTTCAAGTCAAGTTCTCTATATTCCCCAGTAGAGTCGCCAGAAACTGTAGCTCGACTTTTCTGCGCCCCCTTTCGGAAGTTCTAAATATAAGCCCTACAGTATCGGACTCCCGCGGCTCTGAATCTAATCTCACAAGTGCAATGTGAAATTGATAAACACCAAAGAGTCAAAATCCGGCAAATCTTTTAGAAAATCAATTTTGAATCAAGTTGCCAAAAATGGACTACTTTACCATATACTGAGTCACCACCTAAATATTTTTGGAAAATTTAGGAAACCCATGACTCGTGCCAAAGGCCACATGTCCACCATCACCAAGATTATCTCGGCTTGGAAACTTAGGTACGAGAGGGGAAGGTCATGAATACATTTGAGCACCCCCGCTCGTCCAATCAAAGATCGGCCTCTACTAATCATGATATGATTTTTATCAACATTATATGCTCTCGTTCCGGTTATTAGGCTACATTACTTTGTGATGCGCACACACGAGTATAGACTAACTCGTAAGAATTTGAACACTTGAGTCATGTTTGTTTTGAAAATTGTTTCGAAATATGTACCACTTGAAAAAGTGATCGTATATGAGCATTACTCAAATTATTCCAATTCAAGCAATAAGCCTTCATCCACAAGCATACAAGCAGTTTATCAATTAAGCATTTAGCCTCATGGCAAGCATGCTGGTGTAGACCACCCGAAACTCCGCTCCACGCGTGAGGGCGCGAATCGTTGTTCTAGCTACTACAGTTCGGACTCATGTCACGGTTTTGAATCTAATCTCACAAAGTGAAATGTGAGACTGATAAATCACCAAAGAGTCCAAATCCGGCAAATTGTTTTGGAAAATCGATTTTAATCAAAAAGCGCCAAATATGGACTGCTTTGCCAGATTTCAGAGTTACCACCTAAATGTTTTGTTTTGGGAAATTTAGGAAACCCTGACTTATGCCTAAGGCCACATGTCCGTCATCACCAAAGTTGCCTCGGCTCGGGAACTTGGGTGCGAGAGGGGAAGGTCATGCAATGAGCACCCCCGCTCGCCCGATCAAAGGATCGGCCTCTACTAACATGATATGTTGTTTTTGAAAACACATGCGTTCTTATTCCGGTTTATTAGCTAACATTACTATTTGATGCGCACAACATACAATTATAGACTCAATCACGCGGATTGGAACAAAACAACTCATGTTTGTTTTTTTGAAAGTGGTTTGAAGGTGCTACTCGCAAGTAGGCTAAAACGCGGATTTGCCACCCTCAAGTGGGCTTAGAAAAACATGATTTTGCTACTTCAAGTGGGCTTAAAACTCGCATTTGATGAATTGTCCCAATTTAGGCAATCAAGCCTCCACCTACAAGCATTCAAGCAATTATAGCAGTTAAGCACATAGCCTCATGACAAGCTTGGTATCATGGCAGTCACTTATACACATGCAAGGATGCTAAAGCGTAAAAGCTTACCTAGTACTCCGAGCCAAAAAAGAAGCTAGTTAGCAATCAATGCATGATCCTAGCTATGTTATCAATGCCTAATGCAACACATCCAAAAATGCAACTTAAGATAGGCTCGGCTATTCTAAGATGTCATGTGAATGCAACTAGATAAAATGTATTCAAATTGGTATTGAAATACAATGCAGTTAGTATGATGCACCGAGCCCAGTGTATGCAAGACAAATGAATGGATGCAAACATGCGAAGCATAAGGATGCTAATTGAAAATGACCTTAAACTAACCATCGAAAGCAGTTAAGTAAAAGGGAGAAAGAAATGGGGGTTGGAAGACATGCATCACACACACGCACACTTATTACAACAGTTGTGCCCTCTCGACGGAGGGTCCGAATAAAAGCTACACTAAGATATGCTACTTAGTTACAAACCGAAACTAATTAACCAACAAGCTAATTAATTATTACAATCTAAATTAAAACAAATAGTTATGCTAAGCTAATTAGAATATTACAAAACAAATCAAATGACTAATTTACACGAACTAATCATAAGTAATGAAATGGCCTCACGAGCAAGGAAGTGATGCATGCTCGGTCGGCTTCGCTTGAAAATCCACTACTGTGCCTCATGTTGCCTCTGTTTGCACACTTCTGTACCTTTGAAAATTGTGCCAACTTCCAAGATGATTCTAATCCACCTTAGGACCATGTTGAGAGGTGGTCGACCAAGAGGAATGGCCATCGACCAAAGATAATGGTCATCAGCCAATTTTGATAGCCGATCGGCAGATTAGATGGTCGACCGGCCACTACTTCCTGCAATTTCCCCTTTTGCTGCAACAGAGAACTAATAGAGGCATCACAGTGTATTTGCAAGAAAATGTGTGTGCAACCACACTCCTTATCATGTCTAAAACTCAAAGGAGTGTAGTGCTCGGCTCTCGAGCCACCAATCACGCATCTCGATGTATGATGGCCAAAGAGACCAAGTTGCACAATCAATGTGAATGAATGCACAAATAACACTTAAGTGCCTTAACCTCTATCATGTATGATCAAGAAGGTCAGCGACCGAGAAATGAGGCACGTTTCGTCACTTCAAGTACGAAACGTCCCTCGTTTCTCGTGTTTGGATTAACACCCTAATCCAAACACAATGCAATGCCATATACATGCAACCAACATGCTATCTAACAAAATGCTAAACATCATGAACATGCAACAACATGCAAATAACAATATCATGCAACAACATGCAAACAACAATGCAACATGCAACATGCAAACAACATGAGCATGCAACAACATGCTAACAACATGCAAAAGTGACAACATGCAAACATAATACAATGCGACAACATGCAAACAATATAAGCATGGCAAGTGAAAGACAATACACAAGGACTAAGTAATGCAACACTTAATGGATTTAAACCACACATGGACATACGTAAGAGGGTCCCAAAACAGTGGCCAACACACCAAAACTTAGGCACAAAAGGGCCAAGAACACATGCTCATGTGATGGCTCATCAATTAGGCATAAGAGCACAACTCTCAAACATGATGAAGAAGTGACAAATGTGAGAGTGTAGCAATGAAGTAAACTCTGAAATTACATTCCAAGTGAGGTTAAATCATGCACATATGACAAATAAAGCATGCTAGTAGACTCAGAGCTTAAAGCTAGCAAAGGGACTTACACCATGGCCATATCAAGCAAGCCCCGAAGAGCTAAGGTGACTCAAAATAGTCCCAAGGCAGGCCAAAACAATGCTAGAAACATGCTTAAACATAGCCAACACATGCTAGAATTAGAGGCACAAAACATGACGCATACAAGGCCAATGAGGAGGATTACACTACACCTACCAAAACCAAGTATGAGATGACTTTACCAACAAAAATCAGAGTTATGGCATGTCAAAATAACACCAAAAAATGCACTGATATGGCAGCCCAAAAGCTTAGGCAAATCATGGTGAAAATGAGGCCAAAGCATGCAAACAACTCAAGTAAGCCATGCTAGAGACCATGAAACTCAAAGCTATTGAGCAAGAATGCACTACGGCTATACAAAGCATGGCATGCATGGCCAAAACAACATAAACAGAGCTTGAGCATGCTAAAACATGATTAAAATCTTGCTGGAGTGGAGCCAAAAACATGTTAGAATGATGGTCAAAAGCATGATGCATATTAGGCTAGTGAGAGGATTTGCACTACAAGTGCAAGAAGCATGTATGATGTGATCAAACCAAGCCAAAACAGTGTTATATCATTGCAAAACAAGGCCTAAGACATGCTGAAATGAAGCCACAAAGAGGTATAAACACATGTTAACTTGGTGAGCCATCAACACAAGCATACAAGAGAAGAGAATGGGGGACAACACCCTCCTATTTAAGACCTCAAAACCACATTTCTACCACTGAAATTCCTTTGGAATTCAGTGGTGAAGAGGCCAAATAAAGGTGATCTCGAAGGCCTAAAGAGATGGTTCAAAACAAAGCCAAACAAGGCTCTAGGGGGGGTAGATCACCCCCAACATCAAAGAGGTCTCAAACCAACATGTTAAGCACTTCAAAACAAGACTTTTTTCAGTTGAAAGCTAAGCTAAAAACAATATGCAAAAGGGGCCAAACACTTAAGCAAAACAACGCTAAAAAGGGATAACAACTCACCCTTGAAGAACCTCTTTAGAACAGCAACTTCAGAGGCAAAAACCAAGCTTAAACCACCCAAATGCAACCTCTAAGAACCTCAGCTCAGTAGTGAGGGTGCTTCACTGGGTGCTTTAGTGAAAAAGTGTGAAGAAAAGACACTTTTGAGCACAAACAGGTGCAAATATAGAGAGAGAGGAAGAAATATAGAGAGAGATAGATATGTATATCTCTAAACCAATTTTCAGAACCTCTGGAAAGGGAGAGGGGTCTCCCTTCTTATAGAAATCCAAGTCCTAAACTTGTTGGACAAGCTAAGGGCTTGGTTCAATCCCTCCATACACGTGTATGGAGGATGAAATCTGTGCTCACCAGCTGTCATAGCTGGCACAAAAATATCTGCAAAAACAAACAAAAAGGCTTCGGCCAAATGATATGGCCGATCGTCCAAAAATGGTGCCGACCGGCCACCACTTATGGCCGATGGAAAGAAGGAAAGGCCGATAAGCACAGGGCCTTGCCGATGGGTTGTAGGGCTGGCCAACAAGCCACCATCTTCCCTCAGAAACAAAACCACAAGTTCTTTGTCCACAACCAAGCACAAGACAAGCAAGTTGAGAGGTTCCAAGGCAAGGCGCGCAGCCGAGACCTTCAGGAACTCAAAACGAACACGAGCATGGATGATCATCGAGTGTTCAAACGATGACGTCCAAGTCTTGAGGACGGTCAAAAATGGGGCGTCTACAGCTGGACATGGCAAAAATGGCAATCACACTCATGCAAGTATGCTAAAGCACTAAAAACTCACCTAGTACTCCAAGCTAAGATAAAACAAAAGAGTTAGAAAAATATGCATGATACCTAAGTATACAAGATGGCTAATGCAACTAAAATAAGCTCAGCTACTTAACATGTTATTTACAAGAATTTCATAGTATGCGTTTAAACACGTATTCAACGAGGTAATAAATGACAACACAAGTTTGAATGATGAACCGAGCCTCGATATATGTAAGACAAATGAATGAATGCAAACATGCGATATACTAATTGAAATGTGATGCCCCTAATCTAACCATCAAAAGCAGATAAATAAAAAGGAAAAAGACGTGGTGGAAGACATACACATTATTACAACATTGATGCCCTCGCGCAGGAGAGTCCGAATGAATAAACGCTAAGCTACACTACATAACTAATTACTACAAACCGAATGAAATAAAGTAACTAACTATTCTAAGCTAATTAATTAATTATTACAACAAATTAATTAACTATTCTAGCTAATTACAAAAAAACAACTAATTAACTAATCTAGTTAGCTAATTAAACAATTACAACAACCAACTAACTAATTAATTACATACAAGAAATTAACTAATTACAACAATGAAATACTATGAAAAACTAGCTATTCCACCTCGGGAAATGAGGAATACACAAGGATGCAAGGTTTTCACCCGAGAACAGCCACTGTCTTTCTGCTGTATGCCTCTGTTCACAACACTTACACTGTTTTCCTTCTCCAGATCAACTCTGCTCTACTTCAGAAGCACACTGTTGAATTTTTCACTGGTGGCTGGCAGGCTAGAAGTGAGAGGTTGTCAGCTAACACTGAGGGGTTGCTGGCCATTAGAGGTAGCCTGCTGGCCAGTGCTAAGGGGTTGCCGGCCACTGAAACCAAGTACTTCCTTGATGCTGCAATAGAGGACAAACAAAGCAAGATTAAGGTATTCTCAAGGGTTGTCTGAACACTTTGCCTCTCCTTATCAGCAAACAGGTCAAAGGAGGGACAAAATTTAGTTCACAAACCATCAATCAAGCAATTTCATTGCATGATGGCTTATGGACCAAAGTGCAAGTTCAATAAATGTAACAACACAAGACTTCAAAAATAGCTCCCTATCATGAATGATCAACGGAAGTAGTTAACAATGAATCTTGAGTTGTTTTCATCACTAGTGAGTATGAAACAACTCAAGACTCAAGGGTTCAATTAACGTCTGATTGAACCCTACCAAATTGATTATCTTACACCATTTTAGTCCATTTAACTCCATTTTAATTACCAACCATCATTTAATTCATTAAGTCCAAGAATGAGTTAAAGTCCTCTAAGGGAGTGAAGTACCAAACCAAGAGTTAACTTAAGACATGAAAGAGATGTCATGTCGTTGATAATGAACCCCTAAAAGGGATTAAACCATTAAGCAAGACAACCTCAATCTCATGCTTAAAAGAGCAAGAGGTTTGAAACAACTCTCAAAGGAAAACAAAAGCCAAGAAATAGGGTAGATTGCAGAGATTTATAGTGCAGAAAATAAGTGAGAAAAGCACTAAAACATGCAATCAACTCAAACAAGTGGTGTCTAGAGACCTAAAACACCAAGCTTGTGAGGACAATTACACTAGAAGCATGCTATACAAAGCTCAAATGCAACTAACAACCAAAAATAGTACTAAAATAGTCTTAAAAAAAGTCTTAAAACATGCTGGAATTAAGACAAAAATATTTAGAATAATAAGCTAACACATAAAGCAAACTAGGCTAGCAAGCAAGACACAAGGTGGGGAGGCTAACCCCTCCAATTTTGAACTTCAAAACATGATTTTAGCCACTGAAATGACTCTGAGAAACAGTGTTTAAAAGCTCAAAAAAAAGATAATGCAAAGGTGGGAAACACAAGGGTAAAGGCCTTGAGAGCAAGATATAAAGAAAGGTGAACCACCCCTCAACCTTATTGTCCTTAAAACCACAAGTTTCTGCCCAAAAATACAAGTTTTATATAGCCCAAAAATCAGTAGAAAAGATGGAAAACAAGTGGTGCAAAGATGGTACAAAAGGAAGAGAAGGTATACCTCTTGAAGAGGAATGAACCCTTAAGTTACAAACCACCAATTTCACACTCTCAATTTCGTCAAGAGCTTAAATAACCTCAGCAAGAAGCTCTCTAGGTTTGGTTTAGAGTGTTTGGGCTAAGGCTATGCAAGTTGCAAAAGAGAGAGAGAATTGTAGAGAGAGGGAAATTGTAGAGAGAGAGAGAGAGAGAGAGAGAGAGAGAATTTTAACTCCCAAACTTTTCTAACCTTCAAAACAAGAAGAGCGGTCCTCTATATATAGAAAACAAGAGCCTTAGGTCGAAATATCTATATAGGGACAGGTAGAGCAATCTAGAAATAGCTGGCAACAATTGGCACGAAAATATTTGTTTTTTTTTTTTTGCACCACTATTGATGGCCGGCAAACCACATATGTAGCCAGCAGGCCACTAATTGTGGTCGGCCGTCCACTAGTTGTATCCGACACACCACTAGTGGCCGGCACATCACTAGGGAGGGCAAGGGGGTCAAACCACTCAAAAGACCAGAATTACCAATGGCCAGCAGGCTAGAAGTGGTGGCCTGCCGTCCACAAAAGGGGGCTTGCCGTCCACAAAAATATGCTCTCCAGGCCCAACTTCAAACAAACATATCTCCCTCATTCAGACTCAGTTTTAGGTCACACTTGAGTCTAAATTGAAGCCCCGAAAGTCAAATTTTCAATTGAGGTGGCCTCATATCTAAATTCGAAACGTGGAAAGAGATATACCTATTTTAGTGAAGGTTGCTCATTTCTCTCAACGGTTTCATGCCTAACTTCTTCCCCAATTAGTTTTATTCCCTCCACTCTTATTTTCTTCAACTCCAAACCTCTAAATAAGAAGTTTAAAAGATTTTTCAAAGAGTTCAGCTCCCTTCCATTTATTTCCACTTTGTCCTTACTTAGTTTACCAAAAAGCATAACTTTTTAAACGAAATGCGAGTCTCGGAACATCGTAGAAACATTTTTAAAATTATTTTGAAAGAGAGGGTTTTAAGGTCTAAAATAATTTTGGTCAAAAATAATTTTGGTCCAAATGGGGTGTAAGGTTGGGATTTAAAAATTCTTCTTATTGAAGAAATCAAACATTTGCATAGCACAACTTTCATCATCGTGTGTTCAATGAGTGGTGCCCAAGTCTTAAGGGTGGTCAAAAATGGGGTGTCTACAGAGTCCTAAGTAGGGGTGTGCATAATACCGCCGAAACCGCCAAAACCGCACCGAACCGCACCGTCAAGGCAAATTCGTTATTATTTGTCAATTGAACCGCCGGTTTTTGGTAAGAAAAATGGCAAATTCTAGTGACACTTTTATCAATCCGCCGGTTTCTATTTTTCTTCCAAACCGCACCGACCCGCGCCGCTATTAAATCATGTTTTATAGGATTCTAAAAATTCTTTTTTACTTAAGTTTGCTTGTTGTTCTATACCTTAGAATATAGTATTACATTACTGCTCGAGGGGAATTTTATGTATTGTATTTGATCATTGTAGCTTCCACAGATGCTTGTAATAAACTGATGGTATAGTCGTTGATATTATCATGTTGTTGCTACACTTGCTGCATCAGAAGAAAGCTTCACAAGATGCTTAACATTACGATATCTCTCGTCTTTTTTTTACTCTTTGATTTAAGTTTTGTAATTTGAATTATATTTTTTATAAACCGCCAATCCGCCCGAACTGCCAAGGCAAATCCGCCATTATTTGCCAACCGAACCGCCGGTTTTCGATAAGGAAAATGGCAAATTCTAGTGACACTTTTATCAATTCGCCACCCGCCATACGGTTTCTATTTTTCTCTCAAACCGCACCGACCCGCACCGCGCACATCCCTAGTCCTAAGCTTCGAAAGGAAACTTGTAATTCTGAAATAGTGGTGACACCAATTCGACGCCTGTGGCTCGTAAGGCCCTAACCCAATAAAGCTGTGGTTCTCGCATCGACAGACGTCTTCTGCCAATTTTTCCTTAGTCTTTTCAATGTCGATTTTTCGGCCATAAAAAAAGCCTTCTTCATAGGCCTGATTCCTTATAGCCTCTTTGGCAAACATGTTTGCCGTCCCTCTATCGGCCATAGCATGATCCAACAGGCGCTGGTTAACTCTGTCCGTGACAACTGGGTTTGCGGCACATGCCGACTGCGTCTCAGTCGCCTTCACCTTTTTTAGCTCATTCTCGGCTTTTTCTACACGGCGCTCCAAATCTCGAATGCGCCCTCCTTTTGCTCAAGCTCTCTTTTCGCCCCACGCAAGTGTATGTCAATTTCATACGCGCTGTAAAGTCCTTGGATCGACCCATGTATACATTCCCTAAAAATTTCGTAATCACCACACCCGACAAGAGACTGTTGCACCTCTGGCAGAAATACTTGCCGCGCAAATTACTCCGCCACATTGGGGTCACGGACTGTTGAGTCCGCTTTGGTCATTGGTTTGTTCCCAATAAAGACCGAAAAGCTCAACGGGTGCGATGGTCTTCTCGACTCACTTCGCGCAGTGGTATGACCAGCGGTTTGACCCTTTGAGCCCCCTCGTTGCTACACCGCATCCCGGGGGGACATCGCTACTTCATCTCTTCTGGGGGACCTACTCCGACATCTGGGCGACCAACGTCTCTCTCTCTCTCCTCTGCTGTCACGTTCCATGTTCTTTGAGCTTCGTCTCCAGCAGCGTGATGCATTTCAGCGTCCAGCTCCACCAAAGTTCTTCCTTCTCTTTTGCTATTGAAGAATAATCTCTGAGACATCTATGGCCCAACTCATGACCACCGTTGACACTCAAGTTTCTACTTGTCCTCAAATTATTAACTGTCATTTTCATCGTCTATGCCAGATCTATTCCACAATGCCTGGGACCTCTTAAATACTAGATACCTCGTTCATTAATTACGAATGCAACATTTCTGATGCGCCCCGCAGCTAACCTCGTGTCTATAGTAAGGTTTGAAACATGTCCAAATTGGCACAAGCCATATGTTTTATTCGGCTTTGGAACGACATGCCTAAATGGGGTAAGGGAAAATATACGATTCTACTCGACATCTGATGTTATAACCAAATTACAATACATTACCCCACTTGGCCAGACGAGTTTAGCATTGAGCCATATATTTATTCAGCAAATAATGTTACACGTTTCAAACCATATGTTTTATTCGGCTCTAGAACGACATCCAAATTGGCACAAGCCATATGTTTTATTCGGCTTTGGAACAACATGTCCAAATGGGGCAAGGGAAAATATACGATTCTACTCGGCATCTAATGATATAGCCGAATTACAATACATTACCCCAGTTGGCCAGACGAGTTTAGCATTGAGCCATATATTTTATTCAGCCGATTATGTTACACGTTGCAAGCCGTATGTTCTATTCGGCTCTAGAATGACTTATCCAACTAGGGCAAGGGCAAATGTATGATTGTACTCATTAGACGAGCTTAGCACTGAGCCGTATATTTAATTCGACAGATTATGTTATAGCCAAATGTTGTATGGGCTGGCCACTAATTTAATGCCAAATTGTGCTACATTGTCTTATATTGTCTTGCCATTAATTTAAATTATTTATCGCCGAATTACATTGCATTGTCCTACTTAGCTATGAATTAGCACATGCAGAAGAGAGACAAAAAGGCGATTTTCATTAATAAATTAAGTATAAACAATTGTCATGTTACACATGAAAACTACCTAATAAATGACTTCTAAACAAAATAAGCAAGAAAACCTACAAAAACTACATACAGAAAATACCAAACATAAAGCAAAATTACATTAACACTACTTATTCTTCAGGGTCAGACTCCAACAGCTCAACCTCTAGTTGCTCGTATGGAATTGGCTGCTCCAATGTCACATTTACGGCCGCCAGGGCTTTAAGTCAGCCGTGTTTGAAGCCCCGATTTTCAAACTTGGGTGCTTCCTCCACATACTTTTCCAAGGCCGCGTTCTCTCCAGCATTGAACACCTTGGAAATCTCAGAGTTGATGATTTCTTTCGCTTTCTTTGATTCTTCAAAATCGGTCTTTAGCTTCGCAATCACCTCCTTGGCCAACTCGAGCACATCGTCACTCGCATTTGCCCTCTCCTCAACAGCCATCCTGAGTAGATTGGAGCGTCTGGTCTTCTCTTCCTAAGTATTGGCCCTCGCTCGCTCGTTCTTCCTCTACTTTCCTCGCTTCAGATTCGGCTTTAAGAGACACCACCACCAATTCGGCCAACGCCTCTTCAGCCTTCCCCTTTTCAGTTTCAATCTCGACTTTAAGTAAGTCGATTTGCTCGATGGCGTCATAATGACGACGGCCGATTTCTTCCATTCTGCCTGCCGCCTGAAACAAAACATGGGTAAGTTAGTCTGCATAAAAAGAAACAAAATATTTTAAGTTTGTCAATTATGTACCAATATCGACGACTCAGCAGCTAGTGCTATCAAAACCATGTTCGATTCTACATGGAATGTAGCCTTGTCCATCGGCAAGGAAATCGACAAGGCCACGCTTAGGGCCACGGCGGGGTCCTTCACAGCCAACGTATCAGCAGAAATTCGCGCGTTCTTCATTCTAGGTTGGATAATAAACAGCGTCGCAAAGTCTTACGATTTTTCTATGCATGGCCGTTTATCGGTTAAGTCTTCAGAAGAGTCGGCCTCGATATCGACAGGGCGTTTTTCCGCCTTTTGTTCGGTAACTAGGTTGTCTGATTGTTCAATGACCGATTCGACAACAACAATTTGTTCCATTTCCTCAACAGGAGCAGGTGGAGAAGATTCAACCTTAATAGGAGCAGGTGGTGGAGGATCAAATTTGGCGGCTTTGGCCCTTTTTTAGGCTGCCATCTTCTCAGCATTTTTTCTTCTGGCCTTCTATGCGAGCAATTCCCCAGCCATGTTTTCAGAATCTGTGCTAGGAAGGTCTCCTAGGTCAGTGAAAATATCATCTTCTAACGATGTGTCAACTCGGCCTGAAGTGGATAAGAGGTTGAAGCCGACTTCCTCAAAAGCCAAATGAAGAGCCACGTTAACTTCCTCCCCTAAACGACCCTCAGAACCGTCCAAGTTGGATTGGTTTGGCTTTTTAGCGATCTGATCGCCGACTTCACCACCTGGCTCTGAAGCCGAACCTTCAAGACCAATGTCCCTAAGGCTCTTGAAGTTTGGGAAAATAAGTGTCATAAGCTACTGTTCGCCCCTTGGAATCGGGATGTGATCAGCAACCGAAAAAGTAGCGTACGTTGGTTCGTATCGTAATAGCACATGGGAGGCCCGCCCTTACTTTTGGAGGTTTGGACGGCCAAAGAATTGTTGCGCGGTTTTGACTTGCTCAAGCATAGCATTGTCGGCCGAAGTAAGTACTTTCTTCAAATCGTTACTTGCATAAATGAAACGATAAGTACATGGAATCTAAGCCGAATAAAAGTATAAGAAATGTGCAAAGAAATGGGACTGTACGGCCACCTGGTTCACCTTTTTGTCTAGGCATAGGATCTAGGCGATTTTCGCCCTCGCCAAATTCCCAGTTGCCTCGGACAATGACCATGACGTCATCAACACGCTTACTAGAGCTGGCAAGCATAGTCACCAAATGGTGATCAATGTCCTTGGCCCTGAGAAAGTAGCGTCCCTGCCAAATAGAAGATTTCGCCAAGGCATAACAATGCCGAATAACAGGGATTCCTAGATTAATCCTAACTCAGCGATTTAATTCTACTATTTCCATTATGATTCAGTAAAAGTTTATGTTCGGCTATGAAGGGAGTAGACCCCAATAGCGAAGAACGACCCTCAAAAACGGGTGAAAGGGGAAATGGACTCCACCCTCAGCGATTGACAAAAGAGGAAAGATGATCGTACTTGTATCAATCCTCTCCATGTCAACTACGTTGTCCGCCACAAGTGATAGATGGACGTCATCTAGAATCGAAAAATGACGTCAAAAGGCGAAAACACAGTCTATAGAAAAAAGAGCTTCAAATGTTTCGCCATTCGAATTGGAATAGAAAATATGCTAAACTAAAAATAAACAAGAAAATGGGAGCTGGAATGAGGAGGAAATGCAAAGAAGAAAAGGACTTACAGGTTAGAGAGAGAGAAGGACAGTGGGGAGCAGATGGAAATTCTGATGCTTCAATATTGGAAGGAGTGCGAGCGCCGTATTTTTGACTTCCCATACATAAAACCAAACATGCCGACTAATTGGAGTTAGTTGGATGTTCGGGGGGCAATTATCGAAGTCGAATAAAATTAATTAAGGAAGGCCAAGACATTTGATCGACATCAGGCCAAAGACAATTTGGCCCTAACCAGGGGCCTATGAAGCTGAATATATGAATTGGCCATGTAAGGAGCCGAGTAGGAACCAACACACAACTGGAAGGCCGAGTAAACAACCATGTGTGAGATTAAGAGTGGGCCCGACCCTTGGGCCCAGATGTAGTATAAAAAGAGGAACGTCAACCAAAAAGAGATATGTGAGAATAGAATAAATAACTTGACATAGAAGTAAACTTGAGAAAATACTAACTTGTCCGTCGGAGTGCTAATTTCGGCACCCCCGACCGGAGTGTTCATCCCTTTTTTAGGAAGCAATCAAAGGATCAAGGACGTTTGGCTGGATCCTGGAATATTTTCAAACCACTTCACCATAGTTAAATTAGTTAATCTATTCTTGTGGTATGTAATAGCTAGTTTAATTCGGCCATTTATTCGTACCCTCTTGTGCAAAAGCAAATATGTAATAATCGTGTATGTCTTCTAACCCCACTTCTTTCTCCCTTTTATTTACCTGCTTATAATGGTAGCATAGAACATCATATTTACTTAGTACTTCCATGTTTGCAGTTATACAACACATGTACATTTGGGTTCAGCTCATCGTACTAACCAATGCCAATGTTCTACTTCATTGTTCGAAAACATGATTTATCCCACGTCTTGAATTGGAACATATACCATGCTCATAAACGAGCCTATTAAAAATTCCATAAATGTGTGTGTTGCATTAGTATATCATAAATGTTTGTCCACCATAGTATTCCAAGGTGAACAAACATCCCCTGAAAATTCTCTGTTTGTACTCTATCTCTTTTCTGTTGTAGCAGGGTAGACCTTTCAAACAATGGCCAGCCGGCCATCACTCAGTCGGCCGACCATCTTCTCTTGGCTGGCTGACCACATATTTTTGACCAACAGTGTCCTTGTTTTGGTAGAACAGAGCAGAGGTTTGGGTCTAAAATAGACCTTTTCTTTTGACTGTAAAATAGAATGGTTCTAGCAGCAAAACAGAGACGTTCTCGGGCAAAAATTCAAATTCGTGCACAGGCATTTCTTTGTCTCTCATCCCTTTTAATAATATGTTGCAGTAATTAGTTCATAGCTTGTTCATACTAATTAGTTAAATTAGTTAATCTATTCCTTTGGTTTGTAATAGCTACTTTAATTCGGCCATTTATTCGGACCCAATTGTGTAAAGGCAAATATGTAATAATCGTGTATGTCTTCTAACCCCACTTCTTTCTCCCTTTGATTTACCTGGTTATAATGGTAGCATAGAGCATTATATTTACTTAGCACTCCCATCTTTGCATACACCCGTCTCATGTACATTTGGGTTCGGCTCATCAAACTAACAAATGTCAATGTTCAACTTCATTGTTTGAAAACTTGATTTATCCCATGTCTTGAATTGGATCATATACCATGCTCATAGTCGAGCTTATTAAAAATTCCATAAATGTGTGCGTTGCATTAGTATATCATAAATGTTTGCCCACCTTAGTACTCCAGGGAGGACAAGCATCCCTTGAAAATACTCTATTTGTACTCTTTCTCTTTTCTGTTGTAGTAGGGCAGACCTTCAAACAGTGGCTGGCCGACATCACTCCGTCGGCTGACTATCTGATCTTGGCTGGCCGACCACTTATTTAAGACCAGCAATGTCCTTGTTTTTGTAGAACAAAGCAGAGATTGGGGGCTAAAGCAGACCTTATTTTTACTGCAAAACAGAATGGATCCAGCAGCAAAACAGAGGCCTTTTCGGGTAAAAAATTGGATTCATGCACATACATTTCTTTGTCTCTCATCACTTTTAAGAATATCTTGTAATAATTTGTTCATAGCTTGTTTGTACTAATTAGTTAAATGAGTTAATCTATTCCTTTGGTTTGTATTAGCCAGTGTAATTCGGCCATTTATTTGGACCCTCTTGTGCAAGGGCAAATATATAATAATGGTGTATGTCTTCCGACCCCAATTATATATCCCTTTTATTTACCCGCTTATAATGGTAGCATAGGGGATCATATTTACTTAGCACTCCCATGTTTGCTTACACTTGTCTCATGTATATTTGGGTACGACTCATCATACTAACCAATGTCAATGTTCAAATTCATTGTTTGAAAACGTGATTTATCCCTTGTCTTGAATTGGATCATATACCATGGTCATTGCTGAGCCGATTAAAAATTCCATAAATGTGAGTGTTGCATTAGTATATCAAAAATGTTTGTCCAGTCTAGTACACCAGGGTGGACAAACATCTCTTGAAAATACTCTGTTTGTACTTTGTCTCTTTTCTATTGTAGTAGGGCAGACCCTTCAAACGGTGGCCGGCCAGCCATCACTCAGTCGGCCGACCATCTTCTCTTGGCCGCTGACCACTTATTTTAGACCAGTAGTGTCTTTATTTTGGTAGAAAAGAGCAGAAGTTGTGGGATAAAATAGACCTTTTCTTTTGAATGCAAAATAGAAATGGTTCTCGCAGCAAAACAGAGGCATTTTCGGGCAAAAATTTGGATTCATGCACATACAATTCTTTGTCTCTCATCCCATTTAATAATATGTTTTAATAGTTAGTTCATAGCTTGTTTATACTAACTAGTTAAATTAGTTAATCTATTCCATTGGTTTGTAATAGCTTGTTTAATTCGGCCATTTATTCAGACCCTCCCGTGCAAGGGAAAATATGTAATAATCGTGTATGTCTTCTAACCCCACTTCTTTCTCCCTTTTATTTACCCGCTTATAATGATAGCATAGAGCATCATATTTACTTAGTACTTCCATGTTGGCGTGCACTCATCTCATGTACATTTGGGTTCGGCTCATCATACTAACCAATGTCAATGTTCAACTTCATTATTTCAAAACGTGATTTATCCCACGTCTTGAAATGGATCATATACCAAGCTCATAGCCAAGCCTATTAAAAATTCCAAAAATGTGTGTGTTGCATTAGTATATCATAAATGCTTGTCCATCCTAGTATTCTAGGGTGGACAAACATCCCTTGAAAATACTCTGTTTGTACACTGTCTCTTTTTTCTTGTAGAGGGGCAGACCCTGCAAACTGTGGCCGGCCGGCCATCACTCTGTCGGCCAACAATCTTCTCTTGGACGGCCGACCACTTATTTAAGAACAGCAGCGTCCTTGTTTTGGCAGAACAGAGCAGAGGTTAGGGCTAAAACAGTCCTTTTCTTTTGACTGCATAACAGAATGGTTGAAGGAGCAAAAGGGAGGCGTTTTTGGGTGAAAATTCGGTTTCATGCACATGCATTTCTTTGTCTCTTATCCTTTTTAATAATATGTTGTAATAGTTAGTTCAAAGCTTGTTTGGACTAATTAGTTAAATTAGTTAATCTATTCCTTTGGTTTGTAATAGCTAGTTTAATTCGGCCATTTATTCGGACCCTATTGTGCAAGGGAAAATATGTAACAATCGTGTATATCTTCCAACTCACTTCTATCTCCCTTTTATTTACCCGCTTATAATGGTAGCATAGAGTTTATATTTTCTTAGCACTCCTATGTTTACATTCACTCGTCTCATGTACATTTGGGTTTAGCTCACCATACTAACAAATGTCAATGTTTAACTTCATTGTTTGAAAACGTGATTTATCCAATGTCTTGAATTGGATCATATACCATGCTCCTGGCCGAGCCTATTAAAAATTCCATAAATGTGTGTGTTGCATTAGTATATCATAAATGTTTGTCCACCCTAGTACTCCAAGGTGGACAAACATCTCCTAAAAATACTCTGTTTATACTCTGTCTCTTTTCTATTGCAGCAGTGCAGATCCTTCAAAAAGTGGTCGGCTGGTTATCACTCCGTCAGCCAACCATCTTTTCTTGGCCGGCCGACCACTTATTTCAACATTGTCTTTGTTTTGGTAGAACAGAGCAGAGGTTGGGGGGCTAAAACAGTCCTTTTCCTTTGACTACAAAACAGAATGGTTCCAGCAGAAAAACAGAGGGGTTTTCGGGGCGAAAATTCGAATTCATGCACATGTATTTTTTTGTCTCTCATCCCTTTTAAGAATATGTTGTAATATTTAGTTCATTGCTTGTTTTTACTAATTAGATAAATTAGTTAATCTATTCCATTGTGTTGTATTAGCTAGTGTAATTCGGCCATTTATTCAGACCCTCTTATGCAAGGGAAAATATATAATAATCGTGTATGTCTTCCGACCCAACTTCTTTCTCGCTTTTATTTACTTGCTTATAATGGTAACATAAAGCATTATATTTACTTAGCACTCCCATGTTTGCATACACTCATCTCATGTACATTTGGGTTCAGCTTATCGTATTAAGAAATGTCAATATTCAACTTTATTGTTTGATAACGTGATTTATCCCTTGTCTTGAATTGGATCATGTACCATGGTTGTATCCGACCCTATTAAAAATTCCATAAATGTGTGCGTTGCATTAGAATATCATAAATGTTTGTCCACCCTAGTACTCCAAGGTAGACAAACAACCCCTGAAAATACTCTGTTTGTCATCTGTCTCTTTTCTATTACAGCTAGGCAGAACCTTCAAACAATGGCCGGCCGGCCATCACTCAGTCGGCCAACCATCTTCTCTTGGTTGACCGACCACTTATTTAAGAGCAGCTGTGCCGTTGTTTTGGAAAAATAAAGCAGAGGTTGGGGGCTAAAACAGAAAGTTTCTTTTGACAGTAAAAGTGAATGGTACTAGCAGCAAAACAGAGGCGTTTTCGAGCAAAAATTCAGATTCATGCACATGTGTTTCTTTGTCTCTCATCCCTTTTAATAATATGTTGTAATAATTAGTTCAGAGCATGTTTGTACTAATTAGTTAAATTAGTTAATCTATTCCTTTGGTTTGTAACAGCTAGTTTAATTCGGCCATTTATTCAAACCCTCTTATGCAAGGGCAAATTTGTAATAATCGTGTATATCTTCGAACTCCACTTCTTTCTCTATTTTATTTACCCGTTTATAATGGTAGAATAGAGTATCACTCTTGCTTAGCACTCCTAAGTTTGCATACACTCATCTCATTTACATTTGGGTTCGGCTGATCATACTAACCAATGTCAGTGTTCAACTTCATTGTTTGAAAACATGATTTATCCCATGTCTTGAATTGGATCATATACCATGCTCATAGCCGAGCTTATTAAAAATTCCATAAATTTGTGCATTGCATTAGTATATCATAAATGTTTGTCCACCCTAGTTGTCCAGGGTGGACAAATATCTCCTGAAAATATTCTGTTTGTACTCTGTCTCTTGTCTGTTGCAGTAAGGCAGACCTTTCAAACTGTGGCTGGCCGGCCATCACCCAATCGGTCGAACATCTTCTCTTGGCTGGCCGACCAATTATTATAGACATGTTGTGTCCTTATTTTGGCAGAACAGAGCAGAGGTTGGTGGCTAAAACAGATCTTTTCTTTTGACTAGAAAATAGAATGGTTCCAGCAACAAAAGAGAGGCATTCTCTGCTAAAAATTTGGGTTCGTGCACATGCAGTTCATTGTCTCTCATCCCTTTTAATAATATGTTGTATAATTAGTTCATAGCTTGTTTGTACTAATTAGTTAAATTAGTTAATCTATTCCTTTGGTTCGCAATAGCTTGTTTAATTTGGCCATATATTCACACCCTCTTTTCTATGGCAGCAGGGAGACACTTTAACAGTGGCCAGTCGGCCGACCATCTTCTGTTGGACGGCCAACCACTTATTTTAGACAAGTAGTGTCCTTATTTTAGCAGAATAGAGCCGAGATTGGGGGCTAAAACAGACCTTTTCTTTTGACTACAAAACATAATGGTTCCAGCAGCGAAACAGAGGCATTTTCGGGTGAAAGTTCGAATTCACACACATGCATTTCTTTGCCTCTCATCCCTTTGAATAATATGTTGTGATAATTAGTTCAAAGCCTGTTTGTACTAATTAGTTAAATTAGTTAATCTATTCCTTTGGTTTGTAATAGCTAGTTTTATTTGGCCATTTATTCGGACCCTCTTGTACAAGGGAAAATATGTAATAATCGTGTATGTCTTCCAACCCCACTTCTTTCTCTCATTTATTTACCTGCTTGCAATGGTAGCATAGAGCATCATATTTACTTAGGACTCCCATGTTTGCATACACTCGTCTCATGTACATTTGGGTTCGGCTCATCAAGCTAACCAATGCCTATGTTCAACTTTATTGTTTGAAAATTCCATAAATGTGTGCGTTGCTTTAGTATATCATAAAATGTTTGTCCACCCTAGTACTCCAGGGTGGACAAACATTTCCTGAAAATACTCTGTTTGCACTCTGTCTCTTTTCTGTTGTAGCAGGGCAGACTATTCAAACATTGGCTAGCCGACCATCACTCAGTCGGCCGACCTTCTTCTCTTGGCCGGCCGGCCACTTAATTTAGATCAACAGTGTGCTTCTTTTGGCAGAACAGAGCAGAGGTTGGATATTAAAACATTTCTTTTCATTTTACTGCAGAACAGAATGGTACAAGCAGCAAAACATAGGTGTTTTCGGGCGAAAATTCGGATTCATGCACGTGCATTTCTCTATCTCTCATCAGTTTTAATAACATATTGCAATAATTAGTTCATAGCTTGTTTGTACAAATTAGTTAAATTTGTTAATCTATTCCTTTGGTTTGTAATAGCTAGTTAAATTTGGCCATTTATGCTGACCATCTTGTGCAAGGGCAAATATGTAATAATGCTCCCTTTTATCTACACGCTTATAATGGTAGCATAGATCATCATATTTACTTAGCACTCCCATGTTAGCATCCACACGTCTCATGTACATTTGGGTCCGGCTCATCATACTAACTAATGTCAATGTTCAACTTCATTGTTTGAAAATGTGATTTATCCCATGTCATGAATTGGATCATATACCATGCTTATACCCGAGCCAATTAAAAATTCCACAAATGTGTGCGTTGCATTAGTATATCATAAATGTTTGTCCACCCTAGTACTCCAGGGTGGAGAAACATCTCCAGAAAATACTCTGTTTGTACATTGTCTCTTGTCTATTGCAGCAGGTAGACCCTTCAAATAGTGGCCCGTCGGCTATCACCCAGTCAGCTGTCCATCTTCTCCTGGCCGGCCGACCACTTATTTTAGACCAGCAGTGGCCTTGTTATAGCAGAACAGAGCAGTGGTTGGGGACTAAAACTGACCTTTTCTTTTGACTACAAAACAGAATGGTTCCAGTAGCAAAACAGAGGCGTTCTTATGCGGAAATTCGGATTCGTGCACATGCATTTCTTCGTCTCTCATCCCTTTTAATAACATGTTGTAATAATTAGTTCATAGTTAGTTTGTGCTAATTAGATAAGTTAGTTAATCAATTCCTTTGGTTTATAATAGCTTGTTTAATTCGGACATTTTTTCGGACCCTCTTGTGCAACGGCAAATATGTAATAATCATGTATGTCTTTCAACCCCACTTCTTTCTCCCATTTATTTACCCGCTTATAATGGTGGCATAGAGAATCATATTTACTTAGCACTCCCATTTTTGTATACACTCATCTCATGTACATTTGGGTTCGGCTCATCAAGCTAACCAATGCCAATGTTCAACTACATTCTTTGAAAACGTGATTTACCCCATGTCTTGAATTAGATCATATATCATGCTCTTAGCTGTGCCTACTAAAAATTCCATAAATGTGTGCGTTGCATTAGTATATCATAAATGTTTGTCCACCCTAATACTCCAGGGTGGACAAACATTCCCAGAAAATACTCCGTTTGTACTTTGTCTCATGTCTGTTGCAGCAAGGCAGACCTTTCAAACAGTGGCCGGTCGGTTATCACCCAGCTGACCGTCCATCTTCTCCTGGCCGGCCGGCTGACCACTTATTTTAGACCAGCAGTGACCTTGTTATAGCAGAACAGAGCAGAGGTTGGAGGCTAAAACTGACATTTTCTTTTGACTGCAAAACAAAATGGCAGCAGCAAAACAGAGGCGTTCTTAGGCGAAAATTTGGATTCGTGCACATGTATTTCTTTTCTCTCATCCCCTTTAATAAGATGTTGTAATAATTAGTTCATAGTTAGTTTGTGCTAATTAGTTAAATTAGTTAATCAATTCCTTTGGTTTGTAATAGCTAGTTTAATTCTGATATTTATTCGGACCATCTTGTGCAACGGCAAATATGTAATAATCATGTATGTCTTCCAACCCCACTTCTTTCTCCCTTTTTTTTATTCACTTATAATGGTAGCATAGAGAATCATATTTACTTAGCACTCCTATTTTTGTATACACTCATCTCGTGTACATTTGGGTTCGGCTCATCAAACTAACCAATGACAATGTTCAACTACATTGTTTAAAAACGTGATTTACCCCATGTCTTGAATTAGATCATATATCATGCTCATAGCTGAGCCTACTAAAAATTCCATAAATTTGTGCATTGCATTAGTATATCATAAATGTTTGTCCACCCAAATACTCTAGGGTGGACAAACAGCCTCTAAAAATACTCTGTTTGTAATATGTATCTTTTCTGTTACAGCAGGGAAGAACCTTTAAACAGTGGCCAGCCAGCCATCACTTAGTCGGCCGACCAACTTCTCTTGGCTGGCCGACCGCTTATTTTAGACGAGTAGTGTCCTTGTTTTGGCAGAACATAGATGAGCTTGGATGCTAAAACAGACCTTTTCTTTTGACTGCAAAACAGAATGGTTCCAGCAGCAAAACAGCGGTGTTTTCAGGCGAAAAATCGAATTCAAGCACATGCATTTCTTTGTCTCTCATCCCTTTTAATAATATGTTGTAATAATTAGTTCATAGCTTGTTTGTACTAGTTAGTGAAATTAGTTAATCTATTCCTTTGGTTTGTAATAGCTAGTTTAATTCGATCATTTATTCGGACCCTCTTGTGTGAGGGCAAATATGTAACAATCGTGTATGTCTTCGAACCACACTACTTTATAATGGTAGCATAGAGCATCATATTCACTTAGCACTCCAATGTTTGCATAGACTCATCTTTTGTACATTTGGTTTTGGCTCATCATACTAACTAATGTCAATGTTCAACTTCATTGTTTGAAAATGTGATTTATCCCCTGTCATGAATTGGATCATAAACCATTCTCATAGTTGAGCATATTAAAAATTCCATAAATGTGTGTGTTGCATTAGAATATCATAAGTGTTTGTCCACCCTAGTACTCTAGGGTGGACAAACATCCCCTGAAAATACTCTGTTTGTACTCTCTCTATTTTTTGTTGCAGTAGGGCAGACCCTTCAAACAGTGGCAAGCCGCTCATCACTCAATCGGCTGACCATCTTCTCTCGGATGGCTGACCACTTATTTTAGACCAGCAGAGTCCTTATTTTCGAAGAATAGAGCAGAGGTTGGGGGCTAAAACAGACCTTTTCTTTGGACTACAAAATAGAATGGTTCCAGCAGCAAAACAGAGGCGTTCTCGGGCAAAAATTCTTATTTGTGCACATACAGTTCTTTGTCTCCCATCCCTTTAATAATATTTTGTAATAAATAGTTCATAGATTGTTTGTACTAATTAGTTAAGTTAGTTAATCTATTCCTTTGGTTTGTAATAGCTAGTTTAATTCGGCAATTGATTCAGACCCTCTTGTGCAATGAGAAATATGTAATAATCGTGTATGTTTTCCAACCCCACTTCTTTCTCCCTTTTATTTACCCACTTACAATGGTAGCATAGAGTATCATATTTACTTAGCACTCCCATGTTTGCATACCCTTGTCTCATGTACATTTGGGTTCCGCTCATCATACTAACCAATGTCAATGTTCAACTTCAATATTTTAAAATGTGATTTATCCCATGTCTTGAATTGGATAATATACCATGCTCATAGCCGAGCCTATTATAATTTCCATAAATGTGTGTGATGCATTAGGATATCATAAATGTGTTCCACCGTAGTGCTCCAGGGTGAAAAAACATCCCCTGAAAATACTTTGTTTGTACTCTGTCTCTTTTCTGTTGCAGCAGGGTAGACGCTTCAAATAGTGGTCGGCCAGCCATCACTCAGTCGGCCGGCCAGGGTCTCTTAGTTGGCCAACGACTTAATTTAGACCAGCAGGGTCCTTGTTTTGGCAGAATAGAGCAGAGGTTGGGGGCTAAAATAGACATTTTCTTCCGACTGCAAAACAGAATGGTTCTAGCAGCAAAACAGAGGCGTTCTCAGGTGAAAATTCGTATTCATGCACATGCATTTCTTTGTCTCTCATCTTTTTTAATAATTTGTTGTAATAATTAGTTCATAGGTTGCTTGTACTAATTAGTTAAATTAGTTGTCTATTCCTTTGGTTTGTAATAGCTAGTTTAATTCGGTCATTTATTCGGACCATCTTGTGCAAGTGCAAATATGTAATAATCGTGCATGCCTGCCAATCCCACTTCTTTCTCGCTTTTATTTACCCGCTTATAATGGTCGTATAGTGCATCAAATCTACTTAGCACTCCCATGTTTTCATACACTTGTCTCATGTACATTTGGATTCGGTTAATCAAACTATCCAATGTCAATGTTCAACTTCGTTGTTTGAAAACGTGGTTTATCCCATGTCTTGGATTGGATCATATACCATGCACATAGCCAAGCCTATTAAAAATTCCTTAAATGTGTGTGTGGCATTAGTATATCATAAATGTTTGTCCGCCCTTGTACCCCAGGGTGGACAAACTTTCCCTGAAAAATACTCTGTTTGTACTCTGTCTCTATTCTGTTGTAGTAGGGTAGACCCTTCAAACAGTGGCTGACCGACCAACACACAGTCGGCCGGCCATCTTCTCTAGGCCAGCCGACCACTTATTTTAGACAAGCAGTGTCCTTGTTTTGCTAGAACAGAGTCGAGGCTAGTGGCTAGAACAGACCTTTTCTTTTGACTACAAAACAAAATGGTTCCAATAACAAAACAGAGGCTTTCTTAGGTGAAAATTCGGATTCCGGCGCATGCATTTCTTTGTCACTCATCCTTTTTAATAATATGCTATAATAATTAGTTTATAGCTTGTGTGTACTAATTAGTTAAATTAGTTAATCTATTCCATTGGTTTGTAATAGCTAGTTTAATTCGGCCATTTATTCAGACTCTCTTGTGCAAGGGCACATATGTAATAATCGTGTATGTCTTCCAACCCCACTTCTTTCTCCCTTTTATTTACCCGTTTATAATGGTAGCATAGAGAGCATGATATTTACTTAGCACTCCCATGTTTGCATACACTCGTCTCATAAACATTTGGGTTCGGCTCATCATACTGACCAATGCTAATGTTCAACATCCTTGTTTGAAAACCGGATTTATCGCATGCCTTGAATTGGATCATATACCATGCTCATAGCTGAGCCTATTGAAAATTCGATAAATAAGTGCATTGCATTACTATATCATAAATGTTTGCCCACCCTTGTTCTCATAGGTGGACAAACATCCCCTGAAAATACTCTGTTTGTACTCTATCTCATTTCTGTTACAGCAGGGCAGACCCTTCAACCAGTAGCTGGCCGACCATCACTCAGTCGGCCGACCATCTTCTCTTGGCCGACCGACCACTTATTTTTGACTACCAGTGTCCTTGTTTTGGGAGAACAGAGCCGAGGTAGAGGGCTAAAACAGACCTTTTCTTCTTACTGCAAGACATAATGGTTCTAGTAGCAAAATAAAGGCGTTTTCTGGCCAAAGTTTGAATTCATGCACATGCATTTCTTTGTCTCTCATTCCTTTTAATAATATGTCGTAATAATTAGTTCATTTCTTGTTTGTACTAATTAGTTAAATTAGTTAATCTATTCCTTTGGTTTGTAATTCTAGTTTAATTCGGCCATTTATTCGGACCCTCTTGTGCAAGGGCAAATATGTAATAGTCGTGTATGTCTTCTAACCCCACTTCTTTCTCCTTTTTATTTACCCGTTTACAATGGTAGCATAGAGCATCATATTTACTTAGCACTCCCATGTTTGCATACACTCGTCTCATGTACACTTGGGTTCGGCTCTTCATGCTAACCAAGGTCAATGTTCAACTTCATTGTTTGAAAACATGATTTATCCCTTGTTTTGAATTGGATCATATACCATGCTTATAGCTGTGCCTATTAAAAATTCCATAAATATGTGCGTTGCATTAGTATATCCTAAATGTTCGTCCACCCAAGTACACCAGAGTAGACAAACATCTCTTGAAAATACTCTGTTTGTACTCTGTCTCTTTTCTATTGTAGCAGGGCAGATTTTTAAACGATGGCCGGTCGACCATCACTCAGTAGACCGATCATCTTCTCTTGGCTGGCAGACCACTTATTTTAGACCAGCGTTGTCCTTGTTTTGGCAGAACATAGCAGAGGTTGGGGGGTGAAATAGACCTTTTCTTTTGACTGCAAAACACAATGGTTCCAGCAGCAAAACAGATACATTTTTGGGCGAAAATTCAGATTCATGCACACACGTTTCTTTGTCTCTCATCCCTTGGAATAATATGTGGTAATAATTAGTTCATAGCATGTTTGTACTTATTAGTTAACTTAGTTAATCTATTTCTTTGGTTTGTAATAGCTAGTTTAATTCAGCCATTTATTCGGATCCTCTTGTGCAAGAGTAAATATGTAATAATTGTGTATATCATTGAACCTCACTTCTTTCTCCCTTTTATTTAGCTGCTTGTAATGGTAGATTAGAGCATCATACTTACTTAGCACTCTCATGTTTTCTTATACTCATCTCATGTACATTTGTGTTCGGCTCATCATACTAACCAATGTCAATGTTCAACTTCATTGTTTTAAAACATGATTTATCCCCTGGCTTGAATTAGATCATATACCATGCTCATAGCCGAGCCTATTAAAAATTCCATAAATGTGTGCATTGCATTAGTATATCATAAATGTTTGCCCACCGTGGTACACCAGGGTGGACAAACATCTCTTGAAAATATTCTGTTTGTTCTCTGTCTCTTATCTGTTGCAGCAGGGTAGACCCTTCAAACTGTGGTCAACCGACCATCACCCAGTCAGTCGACCATCTTCTCTTGCCTGGCCGACCACTTATTATAGACCAGCTGTGTCCTTGTTTCGGTAGAACAGAGCAAATGTTGTGGGCAAAAAAAAAATTTTCTTTTGAGTACAAAACAGAATGGTTCCAGTAACAAAACAAAGGCGTTATCGACTGAATATTCGGATTCGTGCACATGCATTTCATTGTCTCTCATCCCTTTTAATAATATGTTGTAATAATTAGTTCATAGCTTGTTTGTACTAATTAATTAAATTAGTTAGTCTATTCCTTTGGTTTCTAATAGCTAGTTTAATTCGGCCATTTATTCGCACCTTCTTGTGCAAAGGCAAATATTTAATAATTGTGTATGTCTTTGAACCCTACTTCTTTCTCCATTTCATTTATCCGCTTATAATGGTAGCATAGAGCATCATATTTACTTAGCACTCCCATGTTTGCGTACACTCGTCTCATGTACATTTGGGTTTGGCAAACCATACTAACCAATGTCAATGTTCAACTTCATTGTTTGAAAACGTGATTTATCCCATGTCTTGAATTGGATCATATATCATGCTCATAGCCGAGCTAATTAAAAATTCTATAAATGTGTGCGTTGCATTAGTATATCATAAATGTTTGTCCAACCTAGTACTCCAGGGTGGACAAACATCCCCGGAAAATACTTTGTTTGTACTCTGTCTCTTTTCTGTTGTAGCAGGACAGATTTTCAAACAGTGGCCGACCGGCCATCACTCAATCGGCCGACCATATTCTTTTGTACGGCCGACTACTTATTTTAGACCAGTAGTGTCCTTGTTTTGGTAGAACAGAGCCGAGGTTGTGCCTAAAATAGACCTTTTCTTTTGACTGCAAAACAGAATGGTTCTAGCAACAAAACAGTGGCATTTTTGGGTGAAAGTTCTTATTCATGCACATGCATTTCTTTGTCTCGCATCCCTTTTAATAATATGTTATAATAATTAGTTCATTGCTTGTTTGTACTAATTAGTTAAATTAGTTAATCTATTCCTTTGGTTCGTAATAGCTAGTTTAATTCGGCCATTTATTCAGACCCTCTTCTGCATGGGCAAATATGTAATAATCGTGTATGTCTTCCATCCCACTTCTTTCTCCCTTTCATTTACCCATTTACAATGGAACCATAGAGCATCATATTTACTTAGCACTCCCATGTTTGCATACAATCGCCTCATGTACATTTGGGTTCGGCTTATCCTGCTAACCAATGTCAATGTTCAACTTTGTTTTTTGAAAACGTGATTTATCCCATGTTTTGAATTGGAACATATATCACACTCATAGCCGATCCTATTAAAAATTCCAAAAATGTATGCGTTGCATTTGTATATCATAAATGTTTTCCCACCCTAGTACTCCAGGGTGGACAAACACCTTTTGAAAATACTCTGTTTTTACTCTGTTTCTTTTCTATTACAGTAAGGCAGATTTTCAAACAGTGGCCAGCTGGCCATCACTCAGTCGGCCGACCATCTTCTCTTGGCCAGCAGACCATTTGTTTTAGACCAGTAGTGTCCTTGTTTTGGCAGAACAGAGTAGAGGTTGGGGAATAAAACAGACCTTTTCTTTTGACTTCAAAGCAAAATAGTTCCAGCAGCAAAACAGAGGCGTTATCGGGCGAAAATTCAGATTCGTGCAAATCCATTTCTTTGCCTTTCATCCCTTTTAATAGTATGTTATAGTAATTAGTTCATAAGTTGTTTGTGCTAATTAGTTGAAATAGTTAATGTATTCCATTGGTTTGTAATAGCTAGCTTAATTCGGCCATTTATTCAAACCCTCTTGTGCAAGGGCAAATATGTAATAATCATGTATGTCTTCCAACCCCCACATCTTTCTCCCTTTTATTTACCCGCTTATAATGGTAGCATAGAGCATCATATTTACTTAGCACTCCTATGTTTGCATACACTCATCTCATGTACATTTGGGCTCCGCTCATTATATTAACCGATGTCAATGTTCAACTTCATTGTTTGAAAACGTGATTTGTCTGATGTCTTGAATTGGATCACATACCATGCTCATAGCCGAGCATATTAAAAATTACATAAATGTGTGTGTTGCATTAGTAAATCACAAACGTTTGTCCACCCTAGTACTTCAGGGTGTACAAACATCTCCTGAAAAATACTCTGTTTGTACTCTGTCTCTTTTCTGCTATAGCAGGGCAGACACTTCAAACAGTGGCCGACCGGCCATCACTCACTTTGCTGACCATCTTCTCCTGGATGGCCGACCAGCTATTTTAGACCAGCAGTGTCCATGTTTTCGAAGAGCAAAGTAGAGGTTGTCGGCAAACCTTTTCTTTTGCCTGTAAAACAGAATGGTTCCAGTAGCAAAACAGAGGTGTTTTCGTGCGAGCATTCAGATTCATGCACATGCATTTCTTTGTCTCTTATCCCTATGAATAATATGTTGTAATAATTAGTTCATTGCTTGTTTGTACCAATTCATTAATCTATTCATTTGGTTTGTAATAGCTAGTTTAATTCGGTCATTTATTTAGACCCACTTGCGCAAAGGCAAATATGTAATAATCGTGTATGTCTTCTAACCCTACTTCTTTCTCCCTTTTATTTACCCGTTTATAATCGTAGCATGGAACATCATATTTACATAGCACTCTTATTTTTGCCTACACACATCTCATGTACATTTGGGTTCGGCTCATCATTCTAGCCAACGTCAATGTTCAACTTCATTGTTTGAAAGTGTGATTTATCCCATGTCTTGAATTGGATCATACACCATGCTCATAGCCGAGCCTATTAAAAATTCCATAAAAGTGTGCGTTGCATTAGTATTTCATAAATGATTTCCCACCCTAGTACTCCAAGGTGGACAAACATCTCCTAAAAATACTTTGTTTGTACTCTATCTCTCTTCTGTTGCCGCATGGCAGACACTTCAAACAATGGTCGGCCAACCATCACTTTGTCGGCCGACGATCTTCTCTAAGCCGGCCGAACACTTATTTTAGACTAACAGTGTCCTTGTTTTGGTAGAACAGAGTTGAGGTTGGGGGCTACAACAGACCTTTTCTTTTGACTGCAAAACAGAGTGGTTCTAGCAGCAAAACGGTGGCGTTTTCAGCCGAAAATTAGGATTCTTGCACATGCATTTCTTTGTCTCTCATCCCTTTCAATAATATGTTGTAATAATTAGTTCATAGCATGTTTGGACTAATTAGTTAAATTAGTTGATCTATTCCTTTGGTTTGTAATAGCAAGTTTAATTCGGCCATTTATTTGGACCCTCCTATGCAAGGGCACATATGTATTAATCGTGAATGTCTTCGAACCCCACTACTTTCTCTTTTTTATTTACCCACTTATAATGGTAGCATAGAACATTATATTTACTTTGCACTCCCATGTTTGCATACACTCGTCTCATGTACATTTGGGTTCGGCTCATCATACTAACCAATGTCAATGTTCAACTTCATTGTTTGAAAACGTGATTTATACCATGTCTTGAATTGGACCATATACCATGCTCATAGCCGGGACTATTAAAAATTCTGTAAATGTGTTCGTTGCTTTAGTATATCGTAAAATGTTTGTCCACCCTAGTACTACAGGGTGGAGAAACATTTCTTGAAAATACTCTGTTTGTATTCTGTCTCTTTTCTATTGCAGCGGGGCAGACCTTTCAAACAGTGGCCGGCCGGCAATCACTTAGTCGGCCAACCATCTTTTCTTGGCAGGCCGACCACTTAATTTAGACCAGTAGTGTGCTTGTTTTGGTAGAACAGAGTAGAGGTTGGATACTAAAATAGTCCTTTTCATTTTACTGTAGAACAGGATGGTTCCAGCAGCAAAATAGAGGCGTTTTCAGGCGAAAATTCGGTTTCATACGCATGCATCTCTTTGTCTCTCATCCCTTTTAATAATATGTTGTAATAATTAGTTCATAGCTTGTTTGTACAAATTAGTTAAATTTGTCAATCTATTCCATTGGTTTGTAATAGCTAGTTAAATTTGGCCATTTATTCAGACCTTCTTGTGCAAGGGCAAATATGTAATAATCGTGTATGTCTTCGAACCCCACTTCTTTCTCCCTTTTATCTACACGCTTATAATGGTAGCATAGAGCATCAAATTTACTTACCACTCCCATATTAGCATACACTCGTCTCATGTACATTTGGGTTCAACTCATCATACTAACCAATGTCAATGTTCAACTTGATTGTTTGAAAATGTGATTTTTCCCATATCTTGAATTGGATCATATACCATGCTCATAGCCGAGCCAATTAAAAATTCCATAAATGTGTGCGTTGCATTAGTATATCATAAATGTTTGTCCACCATAGTACTCCAAGGTGGACAAACTTCTCCTGAAAGTACTCTGTTTGTACTTTGTCTCTTGTCTGTTGCAGCAGGGCAGGCCATTCAAACAGTGGCCGGCCGGCAATCACCTAGTCGGTCGTTCATCTTCTCCTGGCCGGCCGACCACTTATGGTAGACAAGTAGTGGCCTTGTTTTAGCAGAACAGAGCAGAGGTTGGGGGCTAAAACTGACCTTTTCTTTTGACTGCAAAACAAAATGGTTCCAGCAGCAAAACAAAGGCGTTCTCAGGTGAAAATTCATATTCGTGCACATGCATTTCTTTCACTCATCCCTTTTAATAAGATGTTGTAATAATTTGTTCAGAGTTTGTTTGTGTTAATTAGTTAAATTAGTTAATCTATTCCATTGGTTTGTAATTCCTAGTTTAATTCAGACATTTATTCGGACCCTCTTGTGCAATGGCAAATATGTAATAATCATGTGTCTTCCAGCCCCACTTCTTTCTACCTTTTATTTACCCGCTTATAATGGTAGCATACAACATCATATTTACTTACCACACCCATTTTTGCATACACTCATCTCATGTACATTTAGGTTTGGCTCAACATACTAACCAATGTCAATGTTCAACTTCATAGTTTGAAAACGTGATTTACCCCATGTCTTGAATTGGATCATCTATCAAGCTCATAGCCGAGCCTACTAAAAATTACGTAAATGTGTGCGTTGCATTAGTATATCATAATTGTTTGTCCACCCTAGTACTCCAAGGTGGACAAACATCCCCTAAAAATACTTTGTTTGTAATTTGTCTCTTTTCTGTTACAGCAAGGCAGACCCTTCAAACAGTGGCGACCAGCCATCACTCAGTCGGCAAACCATCTTCTCTTGGCCGGCCGACCACTTATTTTAGACTAGTAATGTCCTTGTTTTGGCAGAACATAGATGAGCTTCAATGCTAAAACAAACCTTTTCTTTTGACTGCAAAACAGAATGGTTCCAGCAGCAAAACAATGGCGTTTTCGAGCGAAAATTAGGATTCATGCACATGCATTTCTTTGTCTTTCATCCCTTTCAATAATAAGTTGTAATAATTAGTTCATATCTTGTTTGTACTAATTAGTCAAATTAGTAAATCTATTCCTTTGGTTTGTAATAGCTAATTTAATTTGACCATTTATTTGAACCCTCTTGTGCAAGGGAAAATATGTAACAATCGGGTATGTCTTCGAACCGCACTTCTTTATAATGGTAGCATAAAGCATCATATTCACTTAGCACTCCCATGTTTGCATACACTCGTCTCATGTAAATTTGGGTTCGGCTCATCATACTAACCAATGTCAATGTTCGACTTCATTGTTCGAAAATGTGATTTATCCCCTCTTGAATTAGATCATATACCATGCTCATAGCTGAGCATATTAAAAATTCCATAAATGTGTGTGTTGCATTAGAATATCATAAGTGTTTGTCTACCCTAGTACTCCAGGCTGGACAAACATCCCCTAAAAATACTTTGTTTGTACTATCTCTATTTTTTGTTGCAGCAGGGCAGACCCTTCAAACAGTGGCAAGCCGGTCATCCCTAAATCAGCCAACTATCTTATCTTGGATGGCCGACCACTTATTTTAGACCAGTAATGTCTTTGTTTTGACAGAACAAAGCAGAGGTGGCGCTAAAACAGACCTTTTCTATAGACTGCAAAACAGAATGGTTCCAGCAGCAAAACAAAGGCGTTCTCAGGCAAAAATTCTTTTTCATGCACAAGCATTTCTTTGTCTCTCATCCCCTTCAATAATATTTTGTAATAATTAGTTCAAAGCTTGTTTGTACTAATTATTTAAATTAGTTAATGTATTCATTTGGTTTGTAATAGCTAGTTTAATTCAGGCATTTATTTGGACCATCTTGTGCAAGGGCAAATATGTAATAATCGTGTATGTTTTCTAACCCCACTTCTTTCTCCCTTTTATTTACCCACTTATAATGGTAGCTTAGAGCATCATATTTACTTAGCAATCCCATGTTTGCATATACTCGTCTCAGGTACATTTGGGTTCCGCTCATCATACTAACCAATGTCAATGTTCAACTTCAATATTTTAATACGTGATTTATCCCATGTCTTGAATTGGATCATATACCATGCTCATAGCCGAGCCTATTAAAAATTTCATAAATGTGTGTGTTACATTAGGATATCATAAATGTTTGTCCACCCTAGTACTCTAGGATGGACAAACATCCCCTAAAAATACTCTGTTTCTACTCTATCTCTTTTCTGTTGCAGCCGGATAGACCCTAAAAACAGTGGTCGGCCGGCCATCACTCAGTCGGCCGGCCATCTTCTCTTCGCCAGCCAACCACTTATTTTAGACCAGCAAGGTCCTTGTGTTGGCAGAATAGAGCAGAGGTTTGGGGCTAAAACAAACATTTTCTTTCGACTGCGAAACAAAATGGTTCTAGCCGCAAAACAGAGGCGTTCTCGGGCGAAAATTCGTATTCATGCACATTTATTTCTTTATCTCTCATTGCTTTTAATAATATGTTGTAATAATTAGTTTATAGCTTGTTTGAACTAATTAGTTAAATTAGTTAATATATTACATTGGTTTGTAATAGCTAGTTGAATTCGGTCATTTATTCGGACTCTCTTGTGCAAGGGCACATATGTAATAATCGTGTTTGTTTTCCAACCCCACTTCTTTCTCCCTTTTATTTACCCACTTATAATGATAGCATAGAGCATGATATTTACTTAGCACTCCCATGTTTGCATACACTCGTCTCATGTACATTTGGGTTCGGCTCATCATACTGACCAATGTTAATGTTCAACATCATTGTTTCAAAACGTGATTTATCCCATGTCTTGAATTGGATCATATACCATACTCATAGCCGTGCCTATTATAAATTCCATAGTTATGTTCGTTGCATTAGTATATCATAAATGTTTGTCCACCCCAATACTCTTGGGTGGACAAACATCCCCTAAAAATACTCTGTTTACACTTTGTCTCATTTTTGTTGCAGCAGAGCAGACCCTTCAACCAGTAGCCGGCCGGCCATCACTCAGTCGGCTAACCATCTTCTCTTGGCCATCCGACCACTTATTTTAGACCAGCAGTGTCCTTGTTTTAGCAGAACAGAGCAGAGGTTGGGGGATAAAACAGACCTTTTCTTTTGACTTCAAAAATAGAATGGTTCCAGCACCAAAATAGAGGCATTATCGGGCGAAAAATCAGATTTGTGCAAATGCATTTCTTTGCCAACCACTTAATTTAGACCAGCAGTGCCATTATTTTGGAAGAACAGAGCCGAGGTTAGGGGCTAAAACAGACCTTTTCTTTTGACTGCAAAACAGGATGGTTCCATGAGCAAAATAAAGGCGTTTTCGGGCAAAAGTTCGATATCATGCACATGCATTTCTTTGTCACTCATCCCTTTTAATAATATGTTGTAATATTTAGTTCATAGCATGTTTGTACTAATTACTTATATGAGTTATTCTATTCCTTTGGTTTGTAATAGCTAGTTTAATTCAGCCAATTATTCGGACCCTTTTGTGCAAGGGCAACTATGTAATAATCGTGAATTTCTTCCTACCCCATTTATTTCTCTCTTTTATTTACCCGCTTATAACAGTAGAATAGAGCATCATACGTACTTAGCACTCCCATGTTTCCATACACTCGTCTCATGTACATTTGGGTTCAGCTCATCATACTAACCAATGTCAATGTTCAACTTCATTGTTTGAAAATGTGATTTATCCCATGTCTTGAATTGGATCATATTCCATGCACATAGCCAAGCCTATTAAAAATTCCATAAATGTGTGCGTTGCATTAGTATATCATAAATGTTTGTCCACCCTAGTACTCCAGGGTGGACAAACATCTTGTGAAAATATTTTGTTTGTACACTGTCCCTTCTCTGTTGGAGTAGGGCAGACCCTTCAAACTGTGGTTGGCCGGCCATCACCCAGTCAGCCGACCATCTTTTCCTAGCCAACCAACCACTTATTATAGACCAGCTATGTCCAGGTTTTGGCAAAATAGAGCAGAGGTTGCGGGCTAAAACAAACCTTTTCTTTTGACTACAATACAAAATGGTTCCAACAGCAAAACAAAGGCATTCTCGGCCAAAAATTCAGATTCGTGCACATGCATTTCATTACCTCTCATCCCTTTTAATAATATGTTGTGATAATTAGTTCATAGCTTGTTTGTACTAACTAGTTAAATTCGTTAATCTATTGCTTTTGTTTGTAAGAGCTAGTTTAATTCGGCCATTTATTCGCACCCTCTTATGCAAGGGCAAATTTGTAATAATCGTGTATGTCTATGAACTCCACTTCTTTCTCCATTTTATTTACCCGCGTATAATGGTAGCATAGAGCATCATATTTACTTAGCACTCCCATGTTTGCATACAATCGTCTCATGTACGTTCGGGTTCTGCTCATCATACTAACCAATGTCAATGTTCAACTTCATTGACTGATAACGTGATTTATCCCATGTCTTGAATTTGATGATATATCATTCTCATAGCCAAGCCTATTAAAAATTCCATAAATGTATGCATTGCATTAGTATATCATAAATGTTTTTCCAACCTAGTACTCCAGGTTTGACAAACATCCCTTGAAAATACTCTGTTTGTACTATGTCTCTTTTCTGTGGCAGTAGGGCAAACCCTTTAAACAGTAGTTGGCTGGCCATCACCCAGTCAGCCAACCACTTAATTTTGACCAGCAGTGTCCTTTTTTTGGCGGAACAAGGCTGAGGTTGAGGGGCTAAAACAAACCTTCTCTTTTGACTGCAAAACAGAATGGTTCCAAGAGCAAAACAGAGGCCTTTTCGGGCAAAAGTTCGAATTCATGCACATGCATTTCTTTGTCTCTCATCCCTTTTAATAATATGTGGTAATATTTAGTTCATAGCTTGTTTGTACTAATTAGTTAAATTAGATAATCTATTCCTTTGGTTTGTAATAGGCCAGTTTAATTCGGCCATTTATTCGGACCCTCTTGTGCAAGGGCAAATATCTAATAATCGTGTATGTCTTCCAATCCCACTTCTTTCTCTCTTTTATTTACCCACTAATAACGGTAGAATAGAGCAGCAAACTTACTGTAGACGCGTCCCGCGAGGGGCCTTCGCTACAGTTCGGACTCGATTTGTGTCACGGTTCTTAATCTGAACCAAAGAGTCCAAATCCGGCAAATCGTTTTGAGAAACAGATTTTTTGAAAAGAGATGCCAAACATTGACTGCTTTGCCAGATACAGAGTCGCCACCTAAATATTTTTTATGGGGGAATTTAGGAAACCCTGACTCGATGCCGAAGGCCACATGTCCGTCATCACCGGAGTTGTCTCGGCTCGGGAGCTTGGGTACGATCGGGGAAGGTCAGCTATGAGCACCCCCTTTCGCCCGGTCCGAAGACCGGCCTCTACTAACCATGATATCCGATTTTGAAAACGCTATGTGTTCTTATTCCGGTTATTTTAGCCTAGAATTACTATGTTATCCGCACAGCAAATAAGTATAGACTAGATTGCCTGATTTGGAAACAAGCATTGCATATCCGTTTGTTCTTGGAAAAATGTTTTGGACTTTGCTACTCGCAAGTAGGCTAAAACACGGAATTCAACAAGTTTTTCCAACTCAAACAATCCAACCTTCACCCACAGGCATTCAAACAGTTTATCTCATATAAGCACTTAGCCACATGGTAAGCATACTATCATGGCAACATTCACACGCACGCGGGATGCTAAAGCGAAAATACTTACATCGTACTCCGTGCCAAAAACAGGAACATGTTAGCAATCAATGCATGATCCAAGTCCATGTTAAGTGCCTAATGCATCGCATACAAAATGTCGCTAGAGTAGGCTCGGCTAGTCTATGAATGACATGTGAAAATGCACAACCAACATGTATTCAGTTTGGAATTTGAAATACAGATGTGGTTAGAATGATGCGCTGAGCTCGGTGCATGCAAAGCAAATGTATGAATGCACGCATGCATTACATGAGGTATGCTAATTTAAACGTGCCCTAATACTAACCATCAAAGCAGGTAAATAAAAGGGAAGAAAGAAGTGGGGATTGGAAGACATACACACTACTCACCCACACTTATTACAGATTTGCCCTCACTCGGAGGGACCAAATAAACAATACAAATTAATTAACTACGCAAGCTAATTAAATATTACAAATTGCCTAATTAATTAACAAACTAATTAAGCTAGGAAAAGCAGTAAACCGCCTCGGGAGGAGGGCCAGATGTAGCGCGTGCTCGGGTCTTGCTCGGAAGTGCACCGCCATGCATGGTCTGCCTCTGTTTTCCCTGTTCTGCTCCTCTGGAGACTGTCAAAGTCTCAGAATTGCTTCTCTGGGTACTGGGGAGTGCCATCGGCTGGGTAGAATGCCCACCGGCAATTGTATATAGTCACCGGCACAGGATGAAGCTATCGGCAGAAGAATAATTGCCGGTCGGCAATGTACACTGCTGGTCGGCAAAGAATGCCTGCAGAACCTGCAACTCACAGCAGCAGAGGACAGAACTTGCATGGCAATGCAATTCAAACTATGTATGCACCAATCATGCCCCCTATCATGTTTGTGACTCAAAGGGACATGTGTCTCGATTCTCGGACCACCAATCACGCATTTCCATGCATGATGGCCCAAAGAAGCAAGTGTGCAATTTTCATGTCAAATGAAATGCAAACCAAATAAACAAACTAAGGCCCAATTCCTATCACCAAGTCAAGGAATAAGGCATGCATGCAAGATGCAATGCAACCTAGGCATGCAAGCTAAGGATGCAACATGGCATGGCAAGACACTTATGCAAGCGTACAAGCAAACATGAGGCAATGCAAATTGATGGAAAGGTGGACTTACATATGATTTAGGCAGCTCTAATTAGGCCTAAAACAAGGGCCAAAGTGCTATAATGAGGGACCAAATACACATGCACACATACACATGTTGAAAGGCCAACACTTAGGCACAAATTGGACAACTCTCAAACACATTTGAAAGAAGGTAATCATGGACATATAGCATGCAACATAAGCATTGAAAATCATGTTAAAACATGGAGCCAAATCAAGCAACAAATCAAGCCAAACATGCAACAAATGGCCTAAGTGCTTGAAGCAAGTCAAAGGGGCTTGAACCATGGCCAAGCCAACCAAGCCTCACAAGGCTAAGAGGACTTAAAATAAGTTCAAGGCAGACCTAGACCATGCAAAGGAGACCCCCTAGATGGCATCTAAGTGGCTCAAAATCAAAGGCATGTATAATTACCAAAACATGGAACATGTTACACAAACCTTCAAAGCATCAAAGAGGTAACTAAAGCAAGCATGCAAGCATACTATGAGGTCTGAAATGACATGGTGGATGATTCCAAATCACCAAATCGATGCAAAAATGTCATGCTATACACTCATACACTTAAGGCCAACAAGCCGGAATGCAAAGGAGCTATACTAAGCATGCCAAATTCGACCCAAAAAACCTAGGACAGACCTTAAACATGGAGAAATGAGCACAAAACCTTCACAAGGCTAAGCCTAAAACATGCTAGAACTAAGGCTAACAACCTAAGGCATATTAAGGCAATATCATGGCATTACATGGTAGGTATGCTAAGCATGCATTGTGTACCAAAACCAAATAAAAACAGAGGCATATTACGACATAATAAGCACAAAAAACAACTAAGGCATGGTCAACATGAAGCTTAGCTAGGTGCTCCCTCAAGAGGCCAAAAATGGTCCTTTTCAAGGACAACAAGGAGAGGGGGTGGCCCTCTCCTTTTGGAGACTTCAAGGCACCATCTCCACCACTGAAATCCCTCAAGATTTCAGTGGTGAAGAGGCCCAAACACCAAAGTCTCGAAACTTGCTCAAAATGGCTCAAAATGGGGCCTTTCAAAGAACACCCTCAAACCACAAAACACTCTTAATAAACAATCAAGAGGGCTAAAAAATAGAACTTTTTTGTATTATACACTAAGCACAAAAACAGTTCAAAGATAGGCAAAAACAAGATGCAAAAATGAGGAATAAAATGGAAGTTTCTCACCCTTGTAGACCACCTTCACAAATGATGCTCCAATGGCCCTCCTTGGCTTGAATCCAACACCAAAACACCAAAATCAGCCCCTTAGAACCTCAGGAGCCAAAGGAAGGTGAAACACTAGGTGTTTGTGTGCAATAGTATGAACTAAAACACCTAGAGCACAAAGAGAGAAAAAGAGAGATAGGAGATATGTATGAACCCTAACCCTAAAACCAGAGCTTCTCTCTGTCTTTTCTATCTCTAAAATGTCTCAAGTGTCTAACCCTAAAGCCAAGAGACAAGGCTTCTCTTTATAGAGGCTTTTGTCTTGTAAAGCTTACAAGACAAGCTTCTAAAAAGAGAGATCCCTCCATACACGTGTATGGAGGGGATCCAAAAGCAAGACAGCTGTCTTAAAATATCTGCAAAAGTAGGTGCACAGTAGTCGGCCGGCCAAAAATGCCATTTTGGCAAAATTGAGTGCCGACCGGCAACAAAGAGTGCCGACTGGCAATATACATTGCCGATGGCATCAAAAACCAGCCGGTGGCCTCTAGCCACTGCCGGTGGTATGTGGGGATGCCTCACAAAGCATTCCATGCCCCTCCAAGGCAAAACACAAGTGTTTGGTGCAAAACCAGACACTAAACAGTCGAGTTCGGAGATCCTGAGGCAAGGCGAGCGAGCCGAGACCTCCGGGAACTCCAAACGAACACAAACATGGATAATCACTGAGTGTTCCAAGCGGTGACGTCCGAGTCTTGAGGACGGTCAAAAATGGGGTGTCTACACTTACTTAGCACTCCCATATTTGCATACACTCATCTCATATACATTTGGGTTCGGCTCATCATACTAACCAATGTCAATGTTCAACTTCATTATTTGAAAATGTGATTTATCCCATGCCCTGAATTGGATCATATTCCTTGCTCATAGCCGAGCCTATTAAAAATTCCACAAATATGTGTGGTGCATTAGTATATCATAAATGTTTGTCCATCCTAGTACTCCGGGGTGGACAAACATCACCTGAAAATATTCTGTTTGTACTCTCTCTCTTGTCTGTTGCAGCTAGGCAGGCCCTTCGAACTATTGTCGGCCGACCATCACCCAGTCGGCCGACCATCTTCTCGTGGCCGACCGACCACTTATTATAGAACAGCTGTGTCGTTGTTTTGGCAGAACAGAGCAGAGGTTGGGGACTAAAACTGACCTTTTCTTTTGACTTCAAAACAAAATGGTTCCAGCAGCAAAACAAAGCCATTCTCGGCCAAAAATTCGGATTCGTGCACATGTATTTCATTGTCTCTCATCCCTTTTAATGATGTGTTGTAAAAATTAGTTCATAGCTTGTTTGTACTAATTAGTTAAATTAGTTAATCTATTCCTTTGATTTGTAATAGGCAGTTTAATTCGGCCATTTATTTGCACCCTCTTGTGCAAGGGCAAATTTGTAATAATCATGTATGTCTTTGAACCCCACTTGTTTTTCCAATTTATTTACCTGCTAATAATGGTAACATAGAGCATCATATTTACTAAGCACTCCAATGTTTGCGTGCACTTGTCTCATGTATGTTTGGGTTCGACTCGTCATACGAACCAATGTCGATGGTCAACTTCATTGATTGAAAACGTGATTTATCCCATGTCTTGAATTGGATATGCTCATAGCTGAGCCAATTAAAAATTCCATAAATGTGTGCGCTACATTAGTATATCATAAATGTTTGTCCAACCTAGCACTCCAGGGTGGACAAACATCCCCAATAATATTCTGTTTGTACTCTTTCTCTTTTCTATAGCAGTAGGGCAGACCGTTTAAACAGTGGCCGGCCAGCCATCACTCAGTTGGCTGACCATCTTCTCTTGGACGGCCAACCACTTATTTTAGACCAGCAGTGTCCTTATTTTGGCAGAACAGAGCTGAGGTTGGGGGCTATAACAGACCTTTTCTTTTGACTACAAAATAGAATGGTTCCAAGAGAAAAACAGAAGCATTTTTGGGTGAAAGTTCGAATTCATGCACATGTATTTCTTTGTCTCTTATCCCTTTCAATAATATGTGGTAATATTTAGTTCATAGCCTGTTTGTACTAATTAGTTAAATTAGTTAATCTATTCTGTTGGTTTGTAATAGCCAGTTTAATTGGCCATTTATTCAGACCCTCTTGTGCAAGGGCAAATATGTAATAATTGTGTATATCTTCCAACCCCACTTTTTCTCCCTTTTATTTACCCACTTAAAATGGTAGAATAGAGCATCATACTTACTTAGCACTCCCATGTTTGCATACACTCATCTCATGTACATTTGGGTTCGGCTCATCATACTAACCAATGTCAATGTTCAACATCATTGTTTGAAAATGTGATATATCCCATGTCTTGAATTGGATCATATTCCATGCTCATAGCCGAGCCTATTAAAAATTCCAAAAATGTGTGTGCTGCATTAGTATATCATAAATGTTTGTCCACCCTAGTACTCCAGGGTGGACAAACATCTCCTGAAAATTTTCTGTTTGTACTTTGTCTCTTGGCTGTTGCAGTAGGGCAGAGCCCTCAAACTGTGGTTGGCCGGCCATCACCCAGTTAGCCGACCATTTTCTCTTGGCCAACTGACCACTTATTATAGACCAGCTGTGTCCATGTTTTGGCAAAACAGAGCAGAGGTTGGGGGCTAAAACAAACCTTTTCTTTTGACTACAAAACAAAATGGTTCCAGCAGCAAAACAAAGGCATTCTCGGTCGAAAATTCGGATTCGTGAACATGCATTTTATTGTCTCTCATCCCTTTTAATAATATGTTGTAATAATTAGTTCATAGCTAATTTGTACTAATTAGTTAAATTAGTTAATCGATTCCTTTGGTTTGTAATAGCTAGTTTAATTCGACCATTTATTCGCACCCTTTTGTGCAAGGGCAAATTTGTAATAATTGTGTATGTCTTTGAACCCCACCTCTTTCTCTATTTTATTTACCCGTTTATAATGGTAGCATAAAGCATCATATTTACTTAGCACTCCCATGTTTGCGTGCACTCGTCTCATGTACATACGGGTTCGGCTCATCATACTAACCAATGTCAATGTTCAACTTCATTGACTGAAAACGTGATTTATCTCATGTCTTGAATTGGATGATATATCATGCTCATAGTCGAGCCTATTAAAAATTCCATAAATGTTTGCGTTGTATTAGTATATCATAAATGTTTGTCCAACCTAGTACTCTAGGGTCGACAAACATCCCCTAAACATACTTTGTTTTTACTCTGTCTCTTTTCTGTGGCAGTAGGGCAGACCCTTTAAACAGTGGTCAGCCGACCATCTTCTCTTGGACGGCTAACCACTTATTTTAGACCAGTAGTGTCCTTGTTTTGGCAGAACAAAGCTGAGGTTGGGGGCTAAAACAGACCTTTTCTTTTGGCTAAAAAACAGAATGGTTCTAGGAGCAAAACAGAGTCATTTTCAGGCAAAAGTTCGAATTCATGCATTGTAGACACCCCATTTTTTACCACCGTTAAGACTTGGGCACCACTGATCATTTACTTGGTGATGAAAGATGTGCAGTGTAAAGATTCGATTTCTTCGGCAAGAGGATATTCAAATCCCAACTTCACACCCCTTTTTGGACCAAAGCCTTTTGACTAAAATGATTTTTTAGACTTAAAACCCCCTCTTTCAAAATATTTTTGAACAATGATTCTACGATGTTCCAAGGCTCGCATTTCGTTAAATGTTGCGCTTTTCGATAAACCGAGCAAGAACAAAGTGGAAATGAATGAAAGAGAGGTGAACTCTTTGAAAAATCTTTCAAAATACCTTACCTATGGGTTTGGAGTTAAAGAAAATGGGAGAGGAGAGAAGAAAACTAGTTGAGGAGAAGTTCGGCATGAATCCGGGTAGGATCAAAACTGAGCAGTCTTCACTAAAAGTGGCATCTCTTTTTGCATACTTGGAGTTTTGATGTGAAGCTACTAGCATTGGAAAGAAGACTTCAAGGGATTCAATTTAAGCTCAAGAATGACCTGCAAAGGAGTCCAGATGAAGGAGATATTCCCATTTGAAGTTGGGCCCAAAAAGCATATTTTTCTAGCCAACCAGAGGTGGAGGTTGCTGGCCATGGATGGGCTTTTCTGGCCATGTACCGGCCATGAATGGCCTTTTCCGGCCACCTGCTGTCCAAGAGTGACCCTTGCCGGCCAGAAATGGACATGTGCTGGCCATCAATGATGGCTTGCGGGTCATTGATGGAAAAAGTTTTGCAGATATTTGTGTTCCAGCTGTCCATTTTGGGATATTTTCGACCTGAAGCCTCATTCTTCTATATATAGAGAGCCTTCTCTATTGTTTTCAAGGTTAGAACATTTGAGGAAGAAAAATTTTGGGAGCCTCTCTCTCTTCATTTCTCTCTCTCTTGAACCTTTGTGCATAACTGCATACAAGTGTAGATACACTTCTCTTTTGCCTATACATCCTTGACCAAGGTTGGTTATCTTTGAACTGAGGTTCTAGAAGGTCTTCTTGGAGCTCTTGAAAGTGATTTTGCTTGGTTTTATTGCCTAAAATTGTGTTGTGCTTCAAGAGGTATAACTCTCTCCCTTTGTGCTTGTTTTGCACACTTGTTTTGCCACCTTTGCAAACTGTTTTTGGCCTGGTTTTCAACTATAAAAACCTTTGTTTTTCAGTCCTAAAAATGGTGGTTTGAGCCTTTGTGAGTTAGGGGGTTGTCCCCCCTTTTGGCTCTTTGGCTTTTGAAGTTTTTTGTGCCATCTTTCATCACCTTTCAAACCAACTCTTTTGGCCTTTTAACCACTGAAACTTAGAGGTTTTTCAGTGGTAAAAACTTTGTTTTGAGGTCTAAAATGGGAGGGTGTAGCCTCCCCTCTTTGTGTCTTGTTTGCATGTGTAGATAACCTAACATGTGAGCATGTTTTTCTACCATTTTATGACTTGATCTCAGCATGTATTTGCTACTTTTTTGACTTGTTTTACCTCTATTTGGGGCTGGTTAAATCACTTGAGGCTTGCTTTGTATGCTTGTAGTGCAATTGTGCTTGCTAGTTTAGTTTGTGCTATGTATTAGCCTCTCATTCTAGCTCTTTTTAGCTTACTTCAAGCATGTGTTAGGCCTCCTTTTAAGCTGTTTTAGGACTGTTTTGGATTGTTTGTCCCTTTTGAGCTTTGTATTGCATGCCTATAGTATAGTGCTCTTCATTAGTTTGGTATTTTTGGCTTTTGAACATGTTGTGCATGAGTTGCTTGCATGTTGTAGCATCATTTTGCATATCATTTTAGCACTAAAATATCTGTAACCTCCCTCATTTCTTCTCTTTTCTATTTTCTTTGAGGGTTGGTTAACCTTAAGGTTGTGTTTAAGGTTGAGATAGAGCTTGTGCTTAATGGTTTTAATCCTCTTTTGAGGGTTTCTACTAACCAACGGCATGATCTCTCTCATGTCTTAAATCATCCTTTGGTTGACCCCTCTCTCATTAGAGGACACTCATCTTGGACTAACGGTTAAAGAATGGATCGGTAATTAAAATGTGTAAATAAAACATGACAAGTAAAACTTGAGCAAGTTAAGCATGTTGTGTTTACATTGCATGTGTTCAATCGGACGTTATATTGAACACAAGGTAGATTGGTCCATTTCATACTCAAAGTGATGAAATGAGCCAATTTCCTTTGTCTCCATTGCCTTTGATCATCCATGGCAAGGTAGTGGTCTAGAGTCTTGCTTTTGTGCATTTATTGAAAGTGTACAACTTGGATCTTTGGCTATCATGCATTGAAAATGCTTGATTTGTGGTTTTGGATCCAAGAGTGCCACTCTTTTGATATTTTGAGATGATAAGGAGGTGCACAGTGCAAACATATCCTTGGAAAACCCTCATTTTTCCTCTGTTTGTGCTCTGATACAGTATGGTGATTCAGCACACCAGTGGCCGACAGTGGCTCACTGATGGCCGGCAATGCTTCATTCTTGGCCAGCAGCACACCTTTTTGGTCGGCAGATGGCCGGTAGTAAGCACTCATGGACGGCAGGCCACTGGTGCATTCCTCAGCATTGGTTTGGTAAGGTAGAGCAGAAAGTTCTTAGAGTAACCCTGCAAACAGAGCCTCTCAAGAGCAAACCGATGGGCTTTTCGAGGGCGAAAACCGAGTGCATACGTATTCAACTTTCCAAAATAGAGTTGAGGCAGTGTCGTTAGTGTTTTACATGTTTAGTTAGCACGGTTTTGTAATTTAATTAATTAGTTTGCTAATTAGTTAAGTGTTGTAATAATTAAGTAGCTTAGCTTAGCTATTTCTTTATTTTGTTTTGTAATAATTAGTCTAATTAGTTTAATTAGGTTAGCTTAATTAGCTTAGCTTAGATTAGCTTAGCTTATTCATTTGGACCCTCCTTCGAGAGAGCGCAATGTTGTAATAAGTGTGCGTGCGTGCGTGTGTGTATGTCTTCCAACCCCACGTTTTTCTCCCTTTTATTTAACCGCTTTCGACGGTTAGTTTAGGGTCACGTTTCAATTAGCATAAATTATGCTTGCATGTTTGCATCATTCATTTGTCTTGCATGCACCGGGTTTGGTGCATCATTCAAACTGCATCGTATTTCAATACTTATTTGAATACGTGTTTCAAAGCATGTTATCAAATTGTTGCATTCATATGCCATCTTAGATAGCCGAGCCTATTAATTGTATATTGCATGTGTTGCATTAGGCATCTTAATATAGTTAGAGTCATGCATATTTCTAACTAGTTTTTGTTTTGGCTTGGAGTACACTATAAGTTTTACACTTTAGCATACTTGCATGAGTGTGAGTGATGCCATGTTTTAAATGCTTGCCATGAGGCTATTTGCTTACTTGCTAAACTGCATGAATGCCTGTGGGTGAAGGCTTTGTTGCTTGAATTGAAATAATTCGATGATTGTAATTTTTAAGCCCACTTTGCGAAGTGGCAAAATCATGTTTTAAGCCCAACTAAGGGTGGCAAATTCGTGCTTTAGCCCACTTGAGAGTGGCATCTTCAAATCATTTTCGAAAACAAGCATGAGTTGTTTTGTTCCAAGTCTTGCGACTTAGTCTATACTTGCTTGTGTGTGCGTCACTTAATAAAGTTAGCTAATAACCGGAATAAGAACACATGTGTTTATAAAACAACATATCATGCTTAGTAAAGGCCGATCCTTTGATCGGGCTAGCGGGGGTGCTCATTTTATGACCTTCTCCTCTCGTACCCAACTTCCCGAGCCGAGGCAACTTTGGTGATGACGGACACGTGGCCTTTGGCACGAGTCAGGATTTCTTAAATTTTCCAAAAATAAAATATTTAGGTGGCGACTCTGTAATCTGGCAAAGCAGTCTATTTTTGGCACTTTTTGATTCAAAATCAATTTTTCAAAATAATTTGCCAGATTTGGACTCTTTGGTGTTTATCAATCTCATATTGCACTCTGTGAGATTAGATTCAAAACCGTGACAAGAGTCCGAACTGTAGGACCAATTAGAGCCTTTCCGAAAGGGAGAGCGCGAAAAAAGTCGAGTCTACAGTTTCTAGCAACTCTGCTGGGAATTTAGAAAACTTGACTCGAATTCATAATATGTTATTTTATCTACACTTATGTGTTTCTTTGCATTTGCATTTGCATTTGCATTGATGCGCCTAAGTCACAGTGTTTGCCATCCGCTATTCCTGAACAGTTTGCCAGAGGTTCGCTTGGAAAAACGTGCCATAAGGCTGACCGGTTGCGGGCTCTGCCATGATGGGAACACAACCTTTAAATCTGGACTACCGCTATACCGTTTGATCCTTCTTTGCCTTCTCGGTGTTAGGTGTGAGAGGTATATTAGGTGGTCTTGCTGAGGTACCCTTTCTGACCAATTGACCTAGTTGCATATCAGAAGCCATAGAGACTGTTCCAAACTAAGACAGGTTGCTCACCCGAATGCAGGATTGTTTGAAACCGCATGTTTGCGTAGTGAACCCCTAGCTCCTGACGAAACTAGGACAGGGTAACCCTACCCCATCATAAGGGTGTTTTAGCTCTCTTTAACTGGTATGTGCTTTACAGTGAGAACTGTACAGGGATGTGCATATCAGTTGCCAAGTTGGTATCTGTTTTGGGGCAGACTTCAGTAGAGAGCACAGTCATTCAGCTATCCTCATATCTATTCTAGTGAAATCAGGATGAGGTGTTGTCTGTTTTCTCTTTTGCAAGGTAGTCCCGGAACCATATCTTCAGAAGGCTCCGATATCCCCCAGGTACATTGGACTTGTGTTGATAGATTTTGTCAGGTCAGAGATTCAGTGCAAAAGAGCAACCAATGTTTCCTTCGCCAGTGGCAGGGCAAAGAATGGCCAGATAGGGCTCTCCGGTTCAACTGATCTGACAGTTACCATGATAGCAACATTAAACCAGGGAATCACCATGCAGGATGAGACTAATGCTGAAATGCAATGCCCATCTGGGGCACCTACCACACATCCAGTCTTGGGTCCTTAGCCGAACTTTGACCCACCTCCTCCAACTGAAGATTTGCGGAGCCTAGATCCTCGAGAAGGGTTGTCTCAAGCTTGAGTTTTCAGGCCTTCGGTGCAGCCTAATGAGAGGCTTTATCCCCTTGATGCTAATGATCTCGATCCGACCATGATAAAAATTGCAAACCTTGAGAAGAAATTCAAAAAGGCATGGGGCCTTAACTCCATTCCCGACATTGAGGATAGATACACCAAGGCTGTCGTACGACTCCCAGACAAATTCAAAATGCCATACATTGACCATTTCGACGGGTCTGGAGATCCTATGGTTCATATCCGGCTTTTCTTGGACATCCTGAAACCGATGGGTCTGACTAAGCCATAAAAACTCTCTCTATATGGAAGAACCCTGTCGGGCATAGCAGCCACTTGGTACGCCAAGTTGGAGGATACATTGAAGCTGAACTGGGAAGAGTTGGCTGAGGCCTTTGTCGATCAGTATTCTTACAATACCCAAGTTAAAATGACCACTCAAGAGCTTGAAGCAACCCACCAGAATCCTACAGAACCTTTTGTCAAATTTGTTGCAAGGTGGAGAGCAAAAGCAGCACAGATGACAGATCGGCCTTCTGAAAGAGATCAAATGCGAATAGTGGTACAGAACCTTGAACATGATATGTTGCAAAAGTTAATAGTCGCTCCACTATTCACTTTCAAAAGTTTGCATGAATTGGGGGTTCAGATTGAGAGCACGTTCAACAGAGAGATTATTCTCAAAACAAGTGAACTAATAAGGAGGGTTTTTGCCGGGAGTACCAATGTTGGCGGTAGCACTATTCCCAAACCCACTGAAATCAATACAGTCGCCACAGCCGACCATTTTGCCAAATCAAGCCTATAAACAGCCAGCCCAGCCCGAGCTCAAGGCAGAACTTTCACCCCTCTCTATATGAGCCTAACTAGCGTACAAAAAGTCTTAATGGAAAGAGGGTATCTCAAACCCCTCGATCCTCAACCTATGTCTGACCCACTCCCTGCCAGATATAACCTCCACCAAATACTGCGTGTATCATCAGCAGTGCGGTCATGGCACTGATCGTTGCTACTGCCTTCGTCATGAGGTCCAGAATCTCATCAACAACCAGACGATAGCTCCACCTCTAGACCCCAATGACCAAATATCTCCTACCTACCTCAACCTCATCGATACACTGCAATCCACCTACAACCCCAGCATATACATCACCCCAGCCCATTTACCCAAGCCTGAGGTGTTTATCCCAGAAAGCATGGACTTGTGCATGATGGATGCATTCGAACCCCAATCATCTCAAACCCATGAACCCACTACTTCTGAGCTGATGAGAATGATTGAAGATCTTCAGAGAACTATGGCAGATCTGGCCTTTGGGATATTGGCTCCGTCATCGACCACGTTACATGCCAGAAAAGGCTCTCCAATCTTGGGGCGAGCTGCAATTGAAAATGGCCAACCTAAAGCCATCCCAAGTCTAGGCAATGACATGTCAACAATAACTGGACTTCACTCTGATATAGCGACCCAATCCCTTGGCAAAGTGGAGGCAAATGGTAAGAACAAGGTAAGGGCAGGCATTGGTCCCTATGAACATCTTCAGTGGGCTGTTGAGGCTTTGAAAGTTGAAGGACTGAACAAACAGCAAGTGCTCGCAGTTGTTGCAAAGACTGTGAATGACACTTTTGCCACTCAGGATGAGAGGATTCTGAATCAAGGGGCAAGCCAGGAAAAGGGTTGTCGTACTAAAAACACCCCTTTCAGCTCCAATCCTATACTCGGAAGAGATCATCAAACCCAGTCAGCACTTACCAACCCCTTTGCTGGTACATCCATAACTCCACAAACCTCTAAGTACCAACCCCGGGGCCGGAGGGTCTTCGCCCCGCTTTACATGACTTTATCCAAGGCTCTTCAAATCCTTGTAGGGCAAGGCCATCTCAAACCCCTTGAGCCTCGGCCTCTCCCGGATCCCCTTCCAGCTAAGCATGACCCGGCCAAGTACTGTGCCATCCATCAACAAACCGGTCATGACACTAACGGTTGTTTTCGTCTTCACCACGAAATACAAGATCTAATTGACAACGAGGTCATCGTCGCACCAGGTTTGCAAAGTCTATCGGCACTAGATCGATGAACTTGGGGGATAATGTGACTATGTGATTGGGGGATGAACCACCTGTTGATGACGCTCAGTTTACTCCAAATTTGGGGATGGCACGCACTATTTTGAGCAATGTGCAAATGCTGTTTATTGTACTTTCTGACTTGGTGTTGCTTAATATGTACTAATAATATTTAATAAATTCATAATTGATAAATAAAAAAAAGACACTAGTTTTAAAGAAATTTAAAAATTTTAACATTGCCTCCAAACAAATTGATTGAACGCTAGATTTAATTTTGGAGGGAAATAAAATTTTAAATTCTCCCTTGAATCAAATATGATTCAAACAATTTGATTGAATCCCACATTAAATTTTTAGCTTCTCTTTGAACAATTTTTTTTTCCTATAAATAGGAATAGACTTTCATAATTTTTACAAACTTTTAATGAGACTCCTTCTTATGAGAGGAAACTTGAAGTAAGAGTTTTAGTCAAAATTCTGATGTATATATATAAATATATAAGAAGAAAAGAAAAAAAAAAAAAAAAAAAAACTCGAGTTGGTCAAGAACTGGCACCAGTTCGCTGGTTTTATCGGTTGAACCGCTAGTTTTTGCAAATAAGGCCAGTTTTTGGCCTAGTCCGGGTTTAGAGGGTTTTCCGAACCTTTAGAAGGCCCGGTTCCCAGTTCAACCGGTTCAACCAGCTGGGCTAGTCTGGGTTAGAAAAAATTGTTCACAAGCTGGTTTGGCATACCTCAAAAAAGCCAAAAAGCCAAAAAGTTACTAAAAAAGTTAAAAAGTTATCACTATTCACCAAAAAAAATTAATTTTACAAAAAAAAAGTACAACTCACGTGTCACGTGAGTTGTACTTTAGCTGTCCATTGTTTGTACAAAGGGAACAGGCGGAGAAGCAAACAAGATGGTACTGTTCGACCTGTGGGGGCCTATCACGGGTCCGGTTTTGATAATCTGAATCGCTCAATGTGTAGAAATCGTCGAGTACTATATAATTGTAAAAAATCACGTTGATCGGATATTGCTAACTACATGATCAAATCAGTTTTGTATAAAAAATAGATGGTGTTATAGTTAACAGTTGATAAAAAACTAATCCGATCAGATAGCTATCGATATCCGATCAACATGATTTTTTACAAGCATTTAGTACTCGATGAATTTTACATAGTGACGGTTTCGACTAACAAAACGGGACCCATGGTCAGCCCCATGGGCCGAACAACACCATCCGATTCAATGCCCAAAAAGGAGGCAACCATCTCCTATACATTACTCTGCACACGCTGCCAGCTAGGACATCCACCATACTGCCTATTCTATCTTAAGCTTCTCCTATACACCAATTTATATAATTTTTTAATACACATTTTTTTCGTAAAAAGCTAAAAAGGTATCCCAAACAACCATATTTTTTTCCTCAACTTTTTAGTCCAAAAAGTCAAAAAATGCACTTATTTAGGACATCCCAAACAATCATAGTGAAAGTATTAATAATCCCATCAAATTAGTGTGCTATTCACTATCCAATTAGATTAGTAGGATAAATTATTCCTTTATCCATTGTTTGACTTGCATTGTCAGTTTAATGACAAAATTGTATCAAGAATTAGTAACTTAAAATGAGAAAGAGATTATATAATTTTCTTTTGAGTTAATTACTTAAAAGTCCTACTTATAAATGTTACAGTAGCTCACCAGGTCCTATTTACAATTTTTTGAACCAATAAATCCTATTTAGTAAAACTAAGAATATTATCAGTTTTTCCCAATTTTTAAAACTAAGAACATTATTAATTTTACATAATAATATTCCAAATAATTGTTTCACTAACTGATGAAAAAATAACGATATGAGATTAAACGTTTTTGCTTTTCTACTTATTGGCTTGATTCAACTATCCAATAAAACCGTGAACATTATCAATTTATTCCAGTTTTAAAACTAATAACATTATCAGTTTTTTTTTAAGTTTTTTTTTTTAATTTATTTTTCATTTTTGCACATCAATGTTCTATTATCATGCTCCTTTATCAATACAAAATTTTTAGTTTTGCACAAAAAAATAATTCAGTTTTTTTAATTTTTTCAAAAACATAATTTTTTTTTAGTTTTTTCAATTTGAAAGTTGATGTTTTAAAGTTTCGAAAATCAAAATAAATGTTAAATTATCACGTTCCTTCATAGATAATCATAAATGATGAACAATCATTGTTTGAAGGCCAATTCCGACTAATAAAATTTAATGGGACTTGAAGGTCTAAAAAATTTTAATTAGAACTTAACGGAGTATAAGTTCATAAATTAGGACTTGTGTGTAAATGCCCATTTATTTTTTATTCATTTTGCCCTTAAAGATATCTGAAAACTAAAGAAAAAAGACTAAGATTTACATTTTTGCCCCCTCACTTCTACCATCATCTCTTCCTTTTTTTTTAATCTTCTTTCTCCCTTCTCTATCTTCTTTAGCCATTGTCTAAATTTTCCTATTCTTCTCAGTCATCCATTATTCGTCCTTTACCTTTTTCATGTCATCACTAACCCCATATCTTTCTTCGCCATTTCCTCATCCTCTCTCAACTCCAGCCACCTTTCATGCCACTATCCCCTACCTTTACTTACCCCCCTTTCACCCATCCCCCTACCTTAGTTCCCTCTTCCACGACTACTGCCACCATGACACCCTAACCCTCTTTCTAGACCAATAAGACACCCTTAGCCCCTTTTCTAAAACCTTAGGTCTTTGTGATTATTATTTTCTTTCTTTTACTGCATCATCGTCTTTCTTTCTCTCTATATTTATTGTTAACCAAAAAACAACCGAAGAGGGGGTGAATTTGATTTTTACAAAATTACAAGTAATATTACCCCAATAAAAATTACAATTAGTAGTAGATGATCAACATATATAAAATGGATAACTAATGAATTAATTGAGCACAATGACGACTAGAACAAGTGAGGTAGCTAAACAAGAATGTAGTAAATGAGTTTTGCCTTAACAGATGATGATTTAGATGAATAAGGTATGAACACTAACACATAATGGAAGAGGATAACAAATACCTATATGAGGCTAGAAAAGTGGTTTGATGATTTGCACAAAAACAACTAATGCTGTGAAAGCTATATCAGTGAAGTAAGGTTAACACATAGATTTTGTCAAATGAAGTGAAGTAGAAAACACAAAATATTAGATAGCTATACTAGTTTCAAGGATTAGATATTTAGCACAATAATAGCAAATAGTATGACAGGTATATCAATAACAAAATCAACACAGTGAGTATATCAAATTGCTATATCAGTAAGGAAATAAAAGAGATAAGAGAAAAGGAGGCAAATAGGTTTATAGTGGTTCGGTTTCAACCAAGCCTACATCCACTCCTCAAGTTTCACTTGAGATTTTCAACTATCTTCTAGCTTCACAGGGGTGCTAGCAACCTCTTCAGAAATGGAATAATCCTCCACAAATTTTCACAGCCTTTCCAAGTCCAAAACTTTGCCCTCTTTAGCTGATTCCCAATCACACTCAAAGAGTCAAGAACACTGAGTGTACTACACTCTTACAAGATTGAAATTAAGGTGTTTTGCTTTCAAAAAAAGCTATAGTAGTTATCTCTTAAAGATAAATATACAATCTAAAGCTTTGTGAATATATCAGTAAACCTCAACATGTAAGATAAGTTTAAAGTTAAAGCTCTGTATTTTTCTGAAGGAAAAGGAGGTCTTTGTTCAAGAGCACTTCAGAGAAAGATTAGAGTGATGAATGATGAAAAAAATGTGTGTAGCACGTTGTATCAGTTGCTCTGTATTAGTGTGTTGTTTGCTGCTTATGCAGAGCTCTATATATAACAGAGATGCTACTATGTTATGCTCTAACAGTGCCCATTCTTTTCCTCCCGTTGAAGAGATGGGATGGTAATGTCTAAGGATGATGAACAATTGAATGTTCAAATAATCTTAGTTGTCCAGGTGAGTTTTGCCCATTGAATGATGGGTGTTTGATCCAAAACCATTTATTTTTTGCTTCTAGCATCTTTCTGATATATTGAATTCTCTACAATGGACGTCCATCCGGATGTCCCAAATGAAGTTCTTTGTCTATGGATCGTCTGTCGGGATGTCCCATGAGGTCCCGGTCGTCAAGGAGCATACTACTAGTTTGACAACCGGTGAGTTCTGTGTTGGCTGGGTGTGCTATGTTGCTCTGGTGCACTGGTTTGGTTCCAGTTTAAGTCTCATTTGTACTCAAGAAGGGCATGATGAGGATATAAACATGGATGAAAATATAATGGAATAGATTATAAGAATTGAATCTATTTTCCTTTTCTAAATAAATCAAAATAGAATTGAAACAAAAACAAAAACAATCATCAAAATCCAATATGTTTAACATTTATCATCATGATTTTTGTCAAGGTGGTGGTAGAGAAAGATGGTGCTATAGTTAGGGGTGTGTGAGGTGCGATTCGGGCGGTTTGAAAATAAAATTATAAACCAAATGGATTAGTGGATTGACGGATTGACAAATTGCGGTTTAAGCAATTTTGGACAGATTGACGGATTAAAGAATATTCTAACTAATTATCAAACCTTTGTATAATATAACACTAATTTACATAATATTTTTCATATATATAATACAAACTAATTTTACATAATATTTTTCATATATATAATTACTAATTTATAATAAATTTCACATATTAAATCTCTTTCACACTCATTTTTACTTTGATGTTTCATTATAGATTAAAAAAAATATATGTATTAATTATAGCGGAGCGGAGCGGTTTCGAAGGCGAATTATAAATTTTAAAATTCAAATCGCAATTAGCAGATAGAGCGATGCGGATTGATGCAGATCAGAGCAATTTTAGCAATTGAACGATATTTTGCACAATCCTAGCTATAGAAGAAGAGAGACTAGAGAAAGAGGTTAGGAAAATGGGGTTGAAGGGGGGTAGAAGAGGGAATAGGGAGGGTGGGGTTGATGCTAGCGACAATTGGGAAGGGTGTGGACGGAAAGGGAGAAGGAAGAGAGAGGGGCAAAGGCAGATTTATAAAAGGTGCAAATATATAATTTTACCATGTTCTTTTAATTAATTCTTGGATAAATTACAAATAAACTTCTAAAATTTATTAAAAGTACAAATTCTTCCTTTATATTTGAGAAATTATATCCCATTCTTTGAAGTTTCTAATAATTACATACTAAATGGTCCTTTTCATTAATCAACCGTTAATTCAAAATAGTAGAGTGTATGACGCAATCAAAAAAAAAAAAAAAACTTTAAAAATACCTATATTAACATTTATGAAGAGAAACACTTTATTTTCTTTTTTCTTTTTTCCTATCTCACCTTCCTTAATTTCATTTTCTCTCAACTAGTAATGTGACTTTGCCCAACCTTAGAGTAATGTGACTTTGCCCAACCTTAGAGAGGAATTTGAGGGGTAAGTGAATGAAAATGAGAGTAATATAATAATTTCATTTTGATATTAGTGATTATATAAGTAAAAAAAATTTTCCTATTAGATCAATTATAAAAAAATATTATAATAGGGAGTATTTATAATTTATAGAACGTGAGTCAGATCTTAGCCTTGTCAGGTCATGAATGTAGATAATAAAAAAAAAAAATGATAGTGGTCAGGATGGTGCAGAAAAGAAAAAAAGAAAAAAAAAATCATACTTAATTTTTTTTTTTTTAAAACCCCAATATTTATATGATAATAAAAAAAAAAAAGTGGTCCTTCCTACGGTGGGTTCAAGTGACACCCCTAATTACAGGATAGCGTCGCGGCTATTGGAAAGATTTATTTAATCGTTTAATCATTATGTTGAGTTGAATAAAATAAAGTAAATAATATTTATTTTTTTATAAAATAGTATTTATTTATGATAATGAATAATAATTTTATCTATAATATATTTTCATATTTTTTTAATTAATCAAACATTATTATTCGCTTTAATTTCATATTTGGTTTTGAGTTTGTGTAATGACATAATTGACTTGATTTCTCCTTTCTTCAACGGCAGAGATCAAAATGAAAATTTTCCCCTTATTTATATTTTGGTGAAATTGAATAAAATTTGCTTATATTTTTTAGAGTTATTGCTCTTAAAAGGCACAATCATATGCATTCCTTCATGACACGTGTACGATAATTATTAGGGAGGTAAACGATTTTTAGAGTTATTGCTCTTAAAAGGCACAATCATGTGCATTCCTTCATGACACGTGTACCATAATTATTAGGGAGGTAAACGGTTTGATATGGTTGATATTTAGGTAAAAAAAATTATTAAATTAATAATGTTGATTTTATTATTTTGAGTATCGATACAAATCATTTTTTCTATCAAACCGCACCAAATTGAGCCAATTGAAATGGTTTTGGTTCGGTTTAATTTAATCATTTAAGACCTTTCAAACTTGAACTACTTTTTAGTATAGTCATTAATTTATATAAAAACATTGAACAACACTTCAAACATATCTAATTCATCTATTTAATAAATACATTTTAATTCTTAAATTAACAAAAATACAAACATAAAAAAAGTTAAAAAATATTCAAGAATAATAAGTTAGAGTTAAGATTATATATAATAATAGTTTACGAACTTAGGTTATAGAGATGATAAGATTAATTAATTAAGGATAATAATTTATTATACTTATTAATATCATTATATTATTAAATTTTATATATATATATATAGTAAATACAATATATGTTGAAACGGTTAGTTTGGGATTTAGTTCGGTGTACAATGTGCTTGAATTGATACCGAACCGAAAATAAAATAAAAAATCAAATAAAAAAATCACATAGCCTGATTCTTATTAAAAAAAAAACATACCAAATATGGTCAATTTGGTCAAATTGGTCAATTTTTTCTATTTTTTTTAACCACCCTAATAATTATAATGTTTCATAACAAATATTAAAATATATGAATTTTTTATCAAAATAATTTGTAATTTTTATTACCACAAATAATTCGGAATATTTACCTCTATCGTTGGGTGATATAATAAAAAGATCAGAATCTAAAAAAATTACAACAATGATTCATTCCCCCTTTTTCTCCCACCCCCTTGGACCCCCTCTCTCTCTCATTGGTTACATTTTCTTTTTCTTTTTCTTTTTTTTCTTGCTCCTCCAATCACCACCCGCCACGTGGCAAAGGGGGGTGAGGGGTGACCCCCAAAAGGGGGTCCCAAGCATTATTCAAAAAATTAACAGAAATTAGGTGGTAGAGAGGTGATGTGGACCAATAGGATAACTACTTTACAATTGACTACACTTAAAGTTGAAAAATGTTTTGGAATTTTAATTTTTGAGCTCTAAAATTAGCTTTAATGAGCTAGCAGTGAGTCTCATCCACTGTGATGTAATGTTTTGATTTTGATTTTTTTTTTTCCCTCGTTGTCATGTTATTAGTGCTCTATTAGAGTACCAAAATTAGTGCTATGAATCATTGCAGACATAAAGTTAGCTTGGCAATAAGCCAAATAAATTACTTATTGTCTTATTTATGTCACATTATTTCTTTATTTTTTTGCACGTTTTTTTTTTTTGTAAAAAAATTAAAAAAATAAGTCATATCCAGCTCATAAGATTCCAAATGTTTTGCATATGACAACAGGAAAGAAATTAACCTAGCTTGTGAGTTTGGGTATGACTTAAGGGTAGTTTTAATTTAATAGTTCTGTAATTGTTTTCTAATTCTTGTAATTAGTAAAACAACATTTTGATTATTATGTATTTTTGTTTGTTTTTCTCTATCGATAATCTCTAAAGAAGTTCTTAAAATTGTCAAGGTATAAGATATCAACTACATCGTTTGATTTGTTTGTTGTTTGTGAAAGTGGTTTTGTCTGTCGACTTTTCTCTACCGATTTACTTCGAACCAAATTTTTGCTAACAACGAGATACAATCTACACTCAACAAGGAACACTTTTTTTTTTAATATTTTTTTAATACATTTTTAAATAGTTAATTACACTTTTCATTCCTCTGTTTTAATCCAAATTTCAATATAGTCAATAAATTTTTAATTTGAACAATTTGGTCCTGACACTTTTAAGTATAGTTTTAATTTGGTCATTTCATCTAAATTTTTGTTAATTTTGTCTACGTATACATTTTAAAAAATTGACAAGTGTCTTAAAATTATTAATTTTAACCTCCAATTTAAATGGAGTGAACAGGTTAATTTAGTAACTTTTTAGCTATTTGGTTAAAATATGAGCTAAAAAAAACTAATATGTTTGGGATGACTTTTTGATTTTTTACGAAAAGATGTGCAAATAGTAGAGAGAAAAGAGAATCTTTGACTTTTTTGTATGAATTGTTGGCTTTTTATTTTTTTTAGTAATTTTTTGACTTTTTGGCTAAATGGACTGGTTCTCAAACGAGGCCTAAACTTAAAGTGTGTAAACAAAATGTTCAAATTAAAACTATAGGAACTGAAATAAAATTAAAGTCAAATGACATGAGTAAAAGGTGTAATTAATTTATTATTATTATTATTATTGTTATTTTTAATGTCATTGCTCAATTTTTGTGTGGGCAAATTATACTTTACCCTCTTAATTTTTTTTTTTGGTTTTGTTTTTTCCAATTCAATTCAATAGTTAACTTTCGTTCAATTTTATACAAAAAAATGTTATGTGAGTGACATAATATTTCATTATTATTATCTAATTTTGAATAAATTATATTTTTCTCTCCTTAAGTTTCACTATATTTTTCGTTTTCAGCCTTAAACTCTCTCCTTGCACCTGACGTTATTTATCATAGTCAACTTCTATATCACCTAAAGAAGAATTGTTTATCTCAAACCAATTTAGTGCAATTTCGTCTCTCACATCACATACATGAATCAGACAAATCCAATGGATTTCATATCAAAATAATAACGCTATATATATTGTATCTAAATTCGGATAGCAAAACTTAAATATTATTTAATGTGTCACTAATATATTTGTTTATTTTGATCCAACCTTAGATACATCTTACTAATGCATTAATACTTATATATTCAATATTTGGTACTCAATTTTTCTTTTTTTGAACGAAATTTGGTACTCAAATTTGATTACCATAAAATTATTTATATAAAAAAAAATTACAATTAAAAGTGTAAAGATTAATTCGTAAACTTTATTGTATGAATGATAACCTTCAGGCAAGCAATTATGTCACAAAACCAACCAATATACTTGATATTTAATCACATTATTCTATCATCAAAACATTAAGGTGTGTTTGTTTTGAAAGATTAGGGGGTGGGATTGGACTATGAGTCCCACTGGACTAATAGTCCATTATTTGTTTCATTTTTTTTGTCTGGACTAATAGTCCCCCCGGACTATTAGTCCCACAAATATGGGAGTATCTTATCTCATGGAGGAGGGTGGGATAGAAACCATGGAATTGGTATCCTACGAAATTATTTTGTAAAATGTCCATTTTACCCTCCATGCTATTGCTTAGCAAACAATTAGAAAATGATAAAATAGTCTTTTGAACATTTATAAATTATTTTTTTAGTGTTGTTAATTTAAAATTATATATTAAATAAAAAAATTTAATTTTTAATTATAATTATAAATTATAAATTAAATTTAATTAAAAATAATAAATTATAAATTATGGCCTTAAAAATTAAATTTTTTTAGTGTTGTTAAAAAATTAAATTTACATATTAAATTAAATTATTTTTTTAGTGTTGTTAATTTAAAATTATATATTAAATAAAAAATATAAATTATAAATTAAATTTATTTAAAAATAATAAATTATAAATTATGGCCTTTTAAATTAAATTTTTTTAGTGTTGTTGAAAATTTAATTTATATATTAAAGAAAATTATTTTTTACTGTCGTTAATTTAAAATTATATATTAAATAAAAAATATAAATTATAAATTATAAATTTAATTTAATTGAAAATAATAAATTAAAATAATTAAAATATTGTGCAAAAAATAAAATAAAACAAATTTTTATTTAATCTAGTTAAAAATAATTAAAATATTAAAGCTATGTTTAATATTGCTATTACTTAGTAAAGAATTGAAAAAGATAAAATAGTCATTTGAGCATTTATTATTTTTCATAATATCCCAAACAAGCATTGGATAACTAAAAATAGTCTAATCCAGACATCTAATCACATGACTAAACAAACATAGGATACAAATTTAGTCCAACCAAATAGTCCCGGTACAATGTAACCCAGGACTAATAGTCCGATGGATTACAATCCCCCCTTATCCAGTCCGTCCAAACAAACGCACCCTAAGGGTGTGTTTGTTTTGAAGGATTAATAGGTGAGATTGGACTATTAGTCCAACCGGACTAATAGTCCATTGTTTGTTTCATTTTTTTTGCTCCGGATTATTAGTCCCCCCAGACTATTAGTCCCACAAATATGTGACTATCCTATCCCATGGGGGGAGGTGGGATAGAAACCATGGGATTGGTATCCCATGGGATTATTTTGTGAAATGTCCATTTTACCCTCCATGTTATTACTTAGCAAACAATTAGAAAATGATAAAATAGTCCTTTGAACATTTATAAATTATTTTTTTAGCGTTGTTAATTTAAAATTATATATTAAATAAAAAATTTAAATTATAAATTAAATTTAATTAAAAATAATCAATTATAAATTATGACCTTCTAAATTAAATTTTTTTAGTGTTGTTAAAAAATTAAATTTACATATTAAATTAAATTATTTTTTTAGTGTTGTTAATTTAAAATTATATATTAAATAAAAAATATAAATTATAAATTAAATTTATTTTAAAATAATAAATTATAAATTATTTTTTTTTTGTTGAAAATTCAATTTATATATTAAATAAAATTATTTTTTAGTGTCGTTAATTTAAAATTATATATTAAATAAAAACTATAAATTATAAATTATAAATTTAATTTAATTGAAAATAATAAATTAAAACAATTAAAATATTGTGCAAAAAATAAAATAAAATAATTTTTTATTTAATCTAGCTAAAAATAATTAAAATATTAAAGTTATGTTTAATATTGCTATTACTTAGTAAATAATTAAAAATGATAAAATAGTCATTTGAGCATTTATTCTTCTCCATAATATCTCAAACAAACATTGGATAACTAAAAATAGTCCAATCCAGACATCTAATCCCATGACTAACAAACATTGGATACAAATTTAGTCCAACCAAATAGCCCCGGGACAATATATTCTAGGATTAATAATCCGATGGATTACAATTCCCTCTTATTTAGTCCGTCCAAACAAACGCACCCTTAAAAATTATTTTGGGAAGTAAACTAAAATTTAAATTTTTGTTTTTTTAAATTTTCTTTTAAAAAATATATAAAAAAATAAAAAAGTGATATAATTCAAAGAGATTAAAAGTCAAAACACTATTTTTAATCTCTTTAATTGTTTAAGTCCCTTCCTTATTTTTCATCTTTTAGGGGTGATTTGGGTATAACCTATTTACTAGACTTTTTATAAAAATATATATAAAAAAATAAAAAAGTATGTGATTACTTACAACAAATAAGTCAACAAGAGATTGTTTGGAACTACTTAAAAAAAAAAAGGAGGAACTGATTCAGAACTCTAAAAAAAAGCACTAAATCAGCTCATTAATCAGCTAAATGCAAAAAAAAAATAATAATAATAAAAAAAATAAAAATATAAAAAAATAAAAATATGACCATTAATCATGGAGGGTCAACTCATTAGAGCTCTCCATAGAGCTCCATATTTAGTGCTCCCAGGAATTTTTGTAAAAAAATATACCTTTTTATATTTTTGAGTCACATTAATTTTTTTTTATACATATTTTTATAAAAAATTAAAAAATATACTTATATAATACTTCTCAAATAACCTCTAAATATTTTTTTTAAATAATAAAAAGTTATGAATCTCACGGATCACAACATTCCGGAGATATTATATATAATCACAAAAAGATAAAACAGGCTTTTTAGTCAAATAAGACAAAATGTCACATTCAAATTATAAGCATTTTATTTTTTCTTTCACAAAAATTAAAAGACTATCTTATACAAAAATTTTTAGCCATAAACTAAAATAACCAAAAAGATAACCCACAACAAACCTTTTTATATTTATATGACTATGTGATACATTTTTTAATAAAATATTAGAAATTCGTAGTGTTTTTATAATTTTATATTTATATAAGTATTATATAAAATATTTAATAATTTATTTAGAATTTTTAATATTGTTCGTGTTATTATTACTATAATTGAATGGTTGATATTTGCAAAGCACGTTTGGGAAGAGCTAAATTGAGTTTTTTTAGCTATTTTCGTCACAAAAGACAAAATAAATTATTTTAGTCACAAAAAACAAAGTATCACATCCAACTCATAATCATTACACTCTTCTCTCACAAAAAAAGTCAAAAAAATCAAAAAGCTAAAAAATCCTTCCCAAATCAAGTTTTTTAGCCCAAGCTAAAATAATCAAAAAAATTAAAAAGCCAACTCACTTCCCAAACCAACCCCGATAGTTTTAAAGCATGAGCAAGTGGTGTCCCTTGTGATGAATGAAAGAGTAGAATTTAACAATTTTGTAGGTGGTGTTTGGGAAGTCCCAAACTTGGGTTTTTTTTGATTTTTTTCACAAAAAGACAAACTTTTTGCAAAATCAAAAAAAACACATCTAAACAAAATATCACATCCAACTTCATAATCATTTCACTTTTTCTCTTACAAACATCACATCCAATCACATAAAAACCAAACTATCTTTCTAAACACAAAAAAAAATTTCTCCAATAATATTCTACAATTACAAAAACCTACATAAAAAGTCATTTCCCAAACACCATCTTAATAAACATGATATTTGATGATTGATAAGATGTATTGTCAAGAAAATGTCCTTAAACCACCTCATAATTTTTCAAGCACACACCACTATAGTTCGTTGACCTGCTCCATATGTCTACGAGAGACGGCTCCACATCATCACCAGTGCTGACTCGAGCATAAGTTAAAGTTTTTTAACTTAGGCTTATTTTCAGAAGATGGTAAAAAGTAATTTTTTGATTTTTAATAAAGCTTTTGACTTTTTTAGACAAATGATTTAAAAAGTTGGTAAAAAGTTACTTTTGACTTTTTTGATTAATATTTATTTATGATGTCAAATTACAATAAGATGACCAAACTACCCCTATTAATTTAAAATATTTACAACTTCACTCATGTAGCACATTTTGACCCATAAAGGGTAGAATTGTAATTTCACCAGTAGCTAAAAACCCACTTCCCAAATGAGAAAAAATGCAAAAAAGCCAACTTTTGACTTTTGCTACAAACCAAAAAAAGTGGCTAAAAGTCAACTTCCCAAAATAGCCCTAAGGGCTATTTTTTTATTAAAATAATCACAAAAAGATAAAACAGACTTTTTAGTCAAATAAGACAAAATTTCACATTTAAATTATAAGCATTTGATTTTTTCTCTCACAAAAATTAAAAAATTATCTTAAACAAGATTTTTTAACCATAAACTAAAATAACCAAAAAGATAACCCACATCCAAAACAAACATTTTATATTTATACGACTATGTGATACATTTTTGGGAAAATTGGTCTAGGGTCATTCCTCCACTTTTCATAATGGAAGAGATCCACAACATTATTTTTTGATGTCTAAGGTCCCTAAACATATATCAGATAAATTTGTCTCTCTTCCTCGCATACCAGAAACCCCTCTCTCATTCTCACCCAAAAATGGCATCAGACATTCTCGTGGAAAGATTAATCGTTGCCATTACAAAACAAAATCAAAATATACACAGAGAGAGAGAGAGGGGTTTTGTAGCAGTTTTTGTGGTTGATTCTGAAAAGGAACACAAGAGGAGGCGGAGCTATATATATATATGTATGTGGCAGAGGCGCAAAACTTAGATCCTGTGCAAAGGCGCAAAGCTTTGGATCTAGATCCTTCAACGAAGTTAACTTAGATCCTTCAACGAAGTTATGGATCTAGATCTTAGCAGAGGCGCAAAGCTTCAGTGATGGAGTGTTCTTGGAGGACAAGAGGTAAGAAGCTTCACTGTGCAAAGGTAGAAAAAAGTGATGAAAACAGGAGAGATGAAAAAAAAAATATATATATATATATATATATAAATATATCTCCAAACCACAAGTTTATCTATCTATGTTTATTTTCTCTCTGTGTTTTGGGAAAATTGGTTCTTTGGCTGTAAGTTCGGTTTGTAAAATTGTTCCGGCACTCTCGATATATCCCCAGAGAAATTCTCTGGGTTTGAACTAAAATTTCTCTGGATTGAACTAAATATATATGTTGTCCAGGAGTACTTGATAATATGTAATCATGAAAGGTCCAATTTTTAGCTCTGTATGTAATTGCATTTGTTTAAAATTATTTTGATTTTCTTTCTGGATTTTGAACTCTACTGTACTTGTGTGATGCATCATTGTAGTGAAAATGCAACATGAAATTGTTTTGCATCTGTTTTGTACTAACCTTAATAATGTAATAAGTTTTGTGCTGGTGCAAAGAGGTTGATTGGTAGGAGGTTCACTCCAGAGAAATTTGAAAATTTCTCTGACTTCGTAGGCCTTCTCACAAAATTACCACTCCAGAGAAATTTGAAAATTTCTCTACAACCTCCTTCACTTGTGCATGTGTTAAGCACTGGACCAATCGACCTGCCAAAACCTAGGACATAGACATATATGAATGAGAAAGTATGCAAACGGGACGCCAACAAAATTGCAGCATAGATACAAGGGTGGGTGTGGGTTCTACACCACTTTGTTCTGTGAATTTTTACTGTATCCGTAGCAAAAATTGTTGAGAGATTATCCTTAATTATGTTGAGAATAAGAGTGTAATCCAGAAGATCATTACATTTTTTAGAAATCTATTATCAATAATTCTGTATTATGGAATCCACCTACTAAACTCCAACACTAGCATGTGTTGAATTATGTAATGTCAGAGCATTTATTCTATGTTGGTCTGGCATTGCTTGAAAAATGTTGCTCTTCAAAAAAATTTCTTTTTAATTAAAAAAATTTAGATATTTGTAACCCAAAGCTGTAGAAGATGCAAAAAACAGAGTAAAGAGTCATAAAAGACCAAAATGCAAGTATGAATCATCTGAACAATAATCTAGAGGAAAGACATTGAGATTGTGTCAGTTGAAATACAAAACTAAAAGATCTATTGGAACTGTAGCTGTAACTACATTTGTGTACAAACATCTCAAGTTTTTTATCGTTAACATTACAAGAAATTGGAATCATTTGATTGCCATTAACCAGAGGTATTTTCCAGTCTCTGACAAGCCAGAGAAATACTCAGATTTTCCAGAATTTCTCTGGTAAGTTGTCATTGTTATCCCATTCTAATGTTGCTTACATATTACAATGTGGAATTTTTCAAGTTGAATTTAGTTGAACAATGTTGCTTACCTAATGAATCATAATGATTTGGATGTAAATGAGAAGAAAAGTAGAGAAACTCATCCAGAGAAATTTGGTCCAGAGAAATTTCTCTGGGCCAGAATTTCTCTGACCAATTTTCTCTGCACTGAAATTTCTCTGGACTGAAATTTCTCTAGGCCAAATTTCTCTGGACCAATTTTCTCTGGACTGAAATTTCTCTGGATCAAGGTTGAGGGACCTTAGACATTATGAAAATATTGTTGAGGGACCTTAGACATTATGAAAATGTTTGGTGTCCTTTATGCTATAAAATCATAATACCAGGGACCTTAAAAAAAAACCCCTACATTTTTTAATAAAATATTAAAAATTCATAGTATTTTTATAATTTTATATTTATAAAGTATTATATAAAATATTTAATAATTTATTTCGAATTTTTAATACTGTTCGTGTTATTATTACTATAATTGAATGGTTGATATTTGCAAAGCACGTTTGGGAAGAGCTAAATTGGGTTTTTTTGGCTATTTTTGTCACAAAAGACAAAATAAGTTATTTTAGTCACAAAAAATAAAACATCACATTCAACCCATAATCATTACACTCATCTTTCACAAAAAAAAGTCAAAAAAGTTAAAAAGTCAAAAAATCCTTCCCAAATTAAACTTTTTAGCCCAAACTAAAATAGTTAAAAAAATTAAAAAATCAACCCACTTCCCAAACCAACCCTGATAATTTTAAAGCATGAGCAAGTGGTGTCCCTTGTGATGGATGAAAGAGTAGAATTTAACAATTTTGTAGGTGGTGTTTGGGAAGTCCCAAACTTGGGTTTTTTTTTTTTTTTTACATAAAAAGATAAACTTTTTGTAAAACACATCTAATCATATAAAAATTCAACTATCTTTTCAAACACAAAAAAAAATTTCTCCAATAATATCTTACAACTAAAAAAACCTACATAAAAACTCACTTCTCAAACACCATCTTAATAAACATGATATTTGATGATTGATAAGATGTATTGTCAAGAAAATGTCCTTAAACCACCTAATAATTTTCAAGCACACACCACTATAGTTCGTGGACCTACTCCATATGTCTACGAGAGACGGCTCCACATCATCACCAGTGCTGACTCGAGCATAAATTAAAGTTTTTTAATAAAAAATGTTTGGAGCTCTAAATTGGGAGCATTAAAGGAGCTCTAGATAGTGGGTCTCACTGACTGATGTGATATTTTGGCCTTAAAATTTTTTTTTCTTTTTTTTTTGAATTTCCACCAGTGGTCCATTAGTGCTCCCAAATTAGTGGGATGCATCATTGTTATTTTTTAATTTAGGCCTGTTTTGAGAAGATGGTAAAAAGTAATTTTTTTGCTTTTAATCAAGCTTTTGGCTTTTTTGGACAAATAATTTGGGAAGTTGGTAAAAAGTTACTTTTGACTTTTTTGATTAATATTTGTTTATGATTTCAAATCACAATAAAATAACCAAATTACCCCTATTAATTTAAAATATTAACAACTTCACTCATGTAGCTCGTTTTGACCCATAAAGGGTAGAATTGTAATTTTACCAGTAGCTAAAAACCTACTTCCCAAATGAAAAAAAATGTAAAAAAGTCAACTTTTAACTTTTGCTACAGACCAAAAAAAATGACTAAAAACTAACTTTCCAAAATAGCCCTTAATCTCACGTCACAGCTAAAAACAATCATTTTTTATTTTTATAACTGAAAACATCCATTTATTTCACTGAGATTACATGGAGATTACATAACTGAAAAGTTTTGATCCTATTTTATATATTATTTCATGAGCACACAAATATTAGTTAAGTTTTTTTTTTGACATAAAATATTAGTTACAGCAGTGTTACAGAGCACTAGTAGAGCAGCTCTAAAACTAACTCTACTGAGGTGGCATCCCTTTTTAAAAAAAAAAATTTAAAATAAGTAAAAGACAAAAAAAGAAGAAAAAAAAAAAACAAATTAATGCTCATTTAGAGCTAGGACTGCAAACGAACCGAGCTGTTCATGAACAAACTCGGCTCGGCTCGTTAAGGGCTCGGCTCGGCTCAGCTTGTTTAGTAAATGAGCCGAGCTCGAGCTCGAATATTAGGCTCGTTTAGTAAACGAGCCAAGGTTGAGCTCGCATAAGCTCGGCTCGTTAAGCTCGACTCGTTTATCTTTATTTAAATTATATAATAAATATATTATTTATATATTAAATGATATATAAATAATTTTATATATTAAAAATATATATGAATATATATATAAATAATAATATAAATAAAATTTTTATATATTAAATAATATAAATAATATTTTTTATTTAAATATTTATATTTAAATAATATAAATAATATTAAAAAAAAATTATCGAGTCAAGCCGAGCCGAGCTCGAGCTTCATTAAAATTAACAAGCTGAGCCGAGCCGAGCTCGAGCCCAGTTCCTTATCGAACCGAGCTCGAGCTCAATAAACGAGCTCGATAAGTAAACGAGCCGAGCTCGAACTCAGCAAAGCTCGGCTCGGCTCAGTTTGTTTGCAGCCCTATTTAGAGCTACACTTTTAGAGGTCCAAACCATTTTTGTATTAGTTAAGTTACCCATCCAATTAAGTTGAATATTAACTACTAGAACAAACTTTATATACATGCTATTAATATTCATCAAATAATATATGAAACGTGATCAAATAAGATAATTATTGTAACATTATTACGTAGGTTTTCACAATACTATATAATAATTTCATAGTTTATTTATTAAATTTATTTTTTCAAATTTAATAATGCGATAATTTATTAAAATTTAAGAAAATTTTATTTTTTATAATTTATTAATCATCAATTAATCCTCTTAAATTCTCTTAAAATATTATTATGTATTATTTTTTTAATATTTAATAAAATTAATGCAAGTATAAGGTGATTTAGAATGATCTAAATAAGTATATTTTTTGACTTTTTATAAAATATGAGTTGGGTATAAGTTGAGTTTGAAGTGATGTATTAAAGAGATAATGTAACTTAAATAAGATGATGTGACTTAAATAAGATAGTGATTTTTTAATTTTTTAACTTTTTAACTTTTTTAAAATCATGTCAAATAAGGCATAAGTTTTTGAATAATGCTTGGGACCCCCTTTTGGGGGTCACCCCCTTTGCCACGTGGTGGGTGGTGATTGGAGGAGTAGGAAAAAAAAGAAAAAGAAAAAGTAACCAATGAGAAAGAGAAGGTGTCAAAGGGGGTGAGAGGAAAAGAGGAATGAATCATTGTTGTAAATTTTTAGAGTCGGCAGCGGACTAGTCTGACATGCTCATGGTCAATTTGTGAGGGTTACGTGGGGCCCGCATTCACCCGGTCCAAAAGCGTGAACCGGTTCACTTTTTACTTCGGGCTGATTTGAAAATTTTATTATTTTAGTTAATCTTTAATTATTTTAACTTGATTAAAAAAAATTATGTCTGGAATAATTTTTAATTTTTTTATACTTAATTCGGTAGTTGTGAAAGAAAAATATAAAATAACTATGATTCAAATATGATATTTTATTCAATGATGCTGTAGACCCCCAGTGAGGTGGCGTGCCCCCACTGGCCGAAACTCAAAAAATAAATAAATAAAATAAAACAGTTTTTTTTTTACCTAATCACCGCACGCCACCTCACTAGGGGTTGACCCCCAGTGGGGGTCCGAAGCATTTTTCTATTTTATTTTAGGGGAATTGACCAGTAAATCCCATTTTGTGGATTTGTAATTCATAAGGTCCTAAATGTTTTCTTAGTGACTGGGTGGTCCCTTGATTTGTTTGTTGGCAGTTTTGCCACTGCTAATATTATTGATTGACATTTGGTGTGCGTTTGTATGGGATAAGGTGAATGAGTATTTGCATGTCACGCTGATCAAAAAAGCACACTAATGTTTTTTTTTAATTTAGTAAGTGTGTAACACTCAGAACATGAGACGTGAGTTGTGACGTGAACGCAAGTAATTTGACACTTTTTTTTTTTTTTCTGTAACGTGGGTTGTGTCACGTTTCGGCTTTCCCACAATTTGACCCTTTATTTTCCAATTGTCATTTGTGACGTTTCGACATGAACCTTACCATTGGTTGGGTTCGAGACATAACCCAAAAACATGGATCCGAATTACCAAAGCAAGCCCAGGATTGCGAATTCAATGTCGAAACATGTTGCAACGTCGTGTTCTTCGGCGAGTTCCGCATAGGGTGCAGAGCATACATGCATTGGTTGACATTAAAAGCCAGGAAAGAGATTTGACAGAGAAACAATTTTGGTCAATCCCAATACACAATTCTTTCTCCAATTATGATTATGTAAACAACCTACAAATTCTTCTTTTATATCAGTTATATACATATACATATATATACCACATAAAATATATGAAAACATTATTCACAGAACCCATCAGGTGATCAAGCCATTCAATTAATGAGAAGTTTAGAAAAAGAATCGATAAAAGACATATATATACACACAAATTGTTAAATTTAGGCAATCAACAATCGATCTGCCCGATTCCGTCATCAACGTCTTGTACTCTGTTTTTCGGGTCGACTTGACGATGCCGACGTGGTACACCGACATGCCGGATTGACGATCATCTTGTGCCCATTGTTCACGTCGATCTAGGGTTCCTCGATCGAACTCAAACCGGTCACGATCGTTTCAGAAGAGGCCCTTTGAAAAACGGATTTAGTACTGTTCACGACGATCATCTTGTGCCCATTGTTCACGCCGATCAGCCCGATTCCTTCGTCATCGTCTTGTACTCTGTTTTCGGGTCGATCGGACGATGCCGACGTGGTACACCGGCCTGCATGGTCTCCGGCTCCATCATGGTGAATGTGGACTCCGTCGAGGTCACCGCCGGATTGGAGGAGAGTGCCGTCGGGGAGGAACTGGCCGGAGGAGCACCAGGTGTCGGTGAGGATGGTGAGGGGCGGATTTGAGAGGTATGGAGGTCGAGGAGCATGGAGTGCGTGTAGCAATCGTGTTTGAGCATGGGGTCGTGCGGGTCGTTGCGGCAGTGGCCTTTTCGGAGCATTTTGCATGATGGTTCGATGTTGGTTCGGTCCAGGAGGACTACGGTGTTGAACCTTGTCACGGCGGTGTGCATTGATACAATGCCGGCATTCGCCACCACCACTTCCCACGTTCCGGGCAGGTCTGCACGTGTCATGATCAACAGAGAGGGACACAGGAATAGAAGGAACGAGAAGATCGAATTGGACATAACCATTTTTTAGAGAGAGAAAATGTGTGTGTGTGTGTGTGTGTGTGTGTGTGTGTTCAGTCAGTGTATACTTACTACTGTCAGTGCAGTGCTTACTTAAAAAACCATGAGCTGAAAGGTCGGGTCGAGTGGCGAATTGGGCCAAGTTCGCCGGAGAACATACGCCGCATGGTCTCCGGCTCCATCACGGTGAATGTGGTTGAGGCTTCGACCAATGGAATACACTATCACACCTACACCCACCCCCACCAAACGTGGGATTACATATAAAAAAAAATGAAATCATAACAACTCATAATTGATGTGAGGGTATATTTGTCCCTCACATAACAATGTAATTCAAAAAAGAAGTTATCAATAAGATATTTCTATTATCATGGACTACCCAATCAAACAAAATATTTGTGAGCCCAAATAGAACACAATTTCGCCATATGAGACTTTCTGATAAATTTTCTTTTATTTTATTAATTATTTTAATATATTTTTTTTATTGACTATTTTAATTAAAAAAAATATAGGGGCATGCACCAATAAATCCCAAATTTGTATCTTGTAACCCATTTGGTCCTATGAATTTTCTTATGAACCGTTAGGTCCTATCCCAATGTTAGTGACCATTGAACATCATCGACATCAAACATTATCTATCAAACATCAAAACATCAAACATCAAATTTATGAGTAACATCATCGAAATAACATCAAACATCATCATCAAAACAACATCAAACATCAAAACATCATACAACATCATCAAAACAACATCAAAAATAATAATTAAATAATTTTTAAAATAACGATTAAACATCAAAATAAAGATTAAACAATTTTTTAAATAACGATTAAACATCAAAATAACAATTAAAATATTATCAAACATCAAAAATAACGATTAAACAATTTTTTCTGATCAAACATCATCATCATAACAAATTTTTTTTTGGTCAAACATCATCCTAACAATTTTTTTGAACAAACATCGTCATAACATTAAAAACATCTCAGATCGAAACCCAGATCTGATTCGGAACACACCTCAAAAACCCACATCTCCTCGGCCTCTTTCGCATCTTCATCTTCTTCTGATGACAACAACCAAACCCATATTCCACCATCATCCCCAACTCCTCCCCAAATCCCCATCTTTTATCCCTCCGATGGAATCCTAACTCGTGATTTGGTCATGGACCTCATCATCGCCTTCGATTGGGCTTCTCGAAATCTTCACAGGCATAGAGCCGTGGCGGTGTGGAAGAGCCGCAGGAGGCGCAACGCGGCACCTCGTTGGGGTCTCTGCGGATCGCCGCACGGCCTGGCGGGCGCACCCTCAGACACTCCTGCAACGCCCTGAACGGCTTCGCACCACCACGCCGCGATCGGAACTCCGCCAAGTGAGGGCACGGCTCCAGCACCACCACTCCTCTCCGCCGCTGATACAAATGATCCATCTCCTCCACATCTCAACACCAACCGCCAATATAGATATATATGTATATAATTTGATCGTCGACATTTAGGGCTTTTATATATATATATATATATGATCGCGTATATGTACGTGTTCAATCTGTTTGTGTTTTGATTTGTAATCGAGACTGCAGAAGGAATTGATCTGGAAATTGATTATGTTCACATTTTTTTGTTTTTATGATGTTTTGTTAATGTTTGATATTGTCGATTGGTGCAGTTAATGTTGCTAATGTAGCTAATGTTTTGATGATGTTAATGATTTTGTTGATGTTGCCGATGTAGATAGTGGGACTAAATGGTGCATAAGAAAACTTGTAGGACTAAATGGTTTAACTTTCTACCATATAGGATTTAGTGGTAATTTACTCAAAAATATATGTCCCGTGTAAGGCCAAGGTACCAAATTCTGCGTATTGTTTGGTAGAAGAGGGTGGGCGTATGGGTCCTCCATGGACGCGTGCCTGCGAGAGAACTATGCCAAAGCTCTCAGGCCCCGTTTGGGAACAGGCTAATTTAGTAACTTTTTGACTATTTGGCTAAAAAGGTAGGTAAAAAAAACTTGTATGTTTGGGATGATTTTTTGGCTAATTACGAAAAGATGTGCAAAAAGTAGAGAGAAAAGAGAATCTTTGACTTTTTGGTATGGGTTGTTGGCTTTTTGGCTAATTTAGTAACTTTTTGACTAATTGGCTAAAATAGCCTCTTGCCAAACGAGGCCTCAATCTCAATGTTGTTTTTATTATATTGAATTTTTTTTTTGAGAATATAAAAAAATATTTATATTAAAAATAATAATATACAGAAATAAGATTTCAAAAGGTAAAACAAATCATATAGCAAAACGAAAAAAAAAAAACAAAATAAACAAAATAAAACATAATTAATTCATCAAAAAAATCAGTTACGATTTTAAAAAAATCATCGATCTTTTTATAGATGTGATCTAAATAACTAGATCTTTTTATAATAAAGTTATGTAGATATATTAAGGTTTATTTTGAAAAATAAGTTAAAAATTAATTTATTAATTTTTTTGAGTCAAATCATCCCTATATTTTTTTTATACATTTCTTCAAAAAATATTACAAAAATTAAAAAATCTGATTTTAACTTTCTTCCTAAAATAAGCCTATGGAAGGCTTCTCTTTAGTTTTTATTTGAATTGAAGTTTGGGCCAATGATGTTCATCACGGATGATCTGAGTTGTTTATGTTTTAAGATTTTTCGTGGATATTATTTCTAAAATAAAATTAAATTTATTTGATATTAAAATATTTTTATTTTATCATTTTATCTCAAAAATAAAAATAAATTATTATTATTATTATTATTTTATAGAGTGAATCCCGTGCGTTTTGTTGGTTCACATGCACAATCTCAACGGAAAAGGACACTTGAGGACGAGAATAAAGTCAAGTGCTCACAGAACATCTCCCATCCAATCCTTTTATCCAGAGGATGAAAATGATTTTTTTTATTCAAAAAATAAATATAGAATATATTATTATTTATTAAAACTCCAATTACAAACCTTCAAAATTCTTCATCCTCCCTTCATCAAAAAGTAATTTGTGTTCATTAATAAATATTTAATTTTAAAATTTTTGTAAAATATATTTAATATTATACTCATTTTAAAGGTATGATTTCACATTTTTTAATGATGTCAATTTTATAAAAATTAAATTTACATATTAAAAGTTATTTGTAATACTATAAAAAATATAGAATAAATAGTGTTTTGGAGGACATCCTCTATTTTTCATCCTCCCTTCATATTTGGAGGACCAACTCATCCTCCTCCCAAATAGAGATGGATTTGGAGGATGGGTTGGAGCAACAAATCCTCTACATTTGAAGATATAGAGGATGCATTAGAGATGCTTTCACAATAAAATAAGGCTTTTATTCTCTACTTTATATATTTATTTATTTTTGGTTTTCTCTTCAACAAATTCAAATTTATATTTATTTATTTTTGGTTTTCTCTTCAACAAATTCAAATTTACTTTTAACTTTAATCCCTTTTAATCACATGGACAAAACTTTGTCATAAGATGTTGCATTTTTTCATGCAAATAGCCAAAGTGTAATTATTATTATTTTTAATAATCGAGAATTACTTTTAAATAGGTCTTTTTGAATACCAACCATTAAATTCGAGATATGAGTGATTATTTATTAGTTTCACATATCAAACAAAATAAAAAAATTCATATATAATAGACAATCAAACAACAATTGGAAAAATTACAGAGGTTTATTGGGTGCCGGTACAACAGTCATAAAATCATAACAATTCTCATTGGAATAGATAGTCTAATTGTTGGAATTTTTGCGGAGGTAAAAAATAAAAAAAATAAAGACCAAGTATAATGACAGAAAATACTTATGATAAATCTAAATGGAAACTAGGGTTGTTTGAGATGTCTAAATAAGTGCACTTCTTATCTTTTTGGACTAAAAAGTTGAGGAAAAAATATGGATGTTTGGGTTAATTTTTACCTTTTTATGAAAAAATGTGTATTAAAATATTTTATAAATAAGTGTGTAGGAGAAGATAATTAATTATTCCGTACGGTTGGGCAGTGCCTCTGTGGAAAAGGATATGGGAAAAGATTGCCTACTCTTCGGCCTTTGATTGGACGATGTTGTTCGGCACGTGGGAGCCACCACGGGTCCTGTTTTTCTAATCGGAACCGTTCAATGTGTAGAACTCGTCGAGTACTATATTCTTGTAAAAAATAACATTCATTGGATATTGATAGCTATTTGATCGTGTTAGTTTTTTTGTCACATGTAAACTATAATACCATCTATTTTTTATACAAAACTGATTTGATCATGTAGTTAGCGATATCCTATAGACGTGATTTTTTTGCAGGCATGTAGTACTCGATGAGTTCTACACATTTAACAGTTCTGATTAAAAAAACAGGACCTGTAGTGGGCCCCCATAGGCCCAACTTTACTTACCAATTTGAACTGGAAACACACATGTAACATTTTTTTTTCCCTTTCACTCCTATGTTTTCGGGTCTGTACATAGGTTGCCGTGAAGTTGATTGGTATTTAATATTATGTATATTAATCTTTTATATATATATTTTTTTGGTGAATAGTGATAATTTTTTAACTTTTTTGACAACTTTTTGACTTTTTGATTTTTTTAAGAGTTGCCAAACCAGCATTTTCAATGAAGAACATATTCAGGCTTGCTTTGGCAAGCTAGCAAAAAACTAGTTTTTAACTTTTTTAGTGAAAAAAATTAAATTTTTTTTACCTAAGTCACTACCCAAAAGGCTAACTTTATTAGGTAAAAAACATTAAAAATCAACTTTTTACCGACTACTCAAAACACTGCTCAGTGATACTCGTATTACTGAAATAGTCATGGCACAAATAAATCTTTGTTGTCCATTTGTGTATTGGCAAAGTCACGTTAGATTTAAGGAGTCCACGTGCCAGTCTTAAATTTTTTTAAAATTACACTTTTATTCTTAAATGAAGAATATTTTTGCATTTATTTACTATTTTAAATTTGTAAGTACGCTCTCTAGGGATTGTTGGGAATGATCTAAATAAGTGTACTTTTATCTTTTTACAAAAAGATATACAAAAAAATAAAGAGGTGATATGATAAAAAAAGATAAAAAAATAAAAAAATAGATTATTTTGATCTTCCCAAACTTGACTTAAATCTTTATGCTTTCTCTTTCATTTTCAACAAAATTCATACAATTTATCATTTTAAATGTTTTAACTTTGCCAAACAAAATTCTTATAATTTTATATTATTTCTTTCTTTTTCTCATTTCTTTTTCTACGCTTCTTTATATTTTTTGTGTGTGTCTGGTTGTAATTTCGTTCTCATCTTTATGTAGACATTTGATCACATTTTAAATAATGATGATTATGATGTTCATGACTCTGCCACCACATATGTTTGCATGAATCATACAAATAAGTGACAATGATGGGAAATTATTTGGTTTTAAATATATTTTTTTTTAATTTTTAGACACATCTGACATAAATACATTTAAAAAGTATAATATCTGTAAAAAAAATTTTAAAAAAAATTACTAAATAAATTCAATATATTTTTCATATTTTTGTATATTTATTAATTTTTTAAAATACTTTTTTACAAATATTTTATTATTTAGATATGTCTAAGTAATGTGTATCTAAAAAAATAAAAATAAAAATTACTTAAAATTTAAAAAATATTTACTAAAAATCAAAATAATAAAATAAATTTAAAAAAAAAAAAAAAAAAACTAAAATTTGGTTTTCAACGAAGGAAACTAGTGTCATTTTCAATCGAGAGGACTTTGGATGAACATTAAAACCATGGGCCAAACTTTATAAACAAACAGTTTGTCTTGTTATATATATCTTCCAAGTCTAGCTAGCCAACCCTAACAAGTAGATTCTATTCTAGTGCATAGTGTGACATTTCACTGTTCTATAGGAGTAAGGACATGCACATGTACATACACATATATGACACAGGTGGGTAGGGGTGTAAAAATGATCCACCTCGTAGGTGGTCCAAATTTCGCCCGCAATTTGAGATGGACCTGGCCTGTTTAGGCCCGAGCCTAGCCCGAGCCCCTAGACTAAGGTTTGGGCCATTGTTTTAAAGCCCGTCCCGCTCCGTCCCGCCCCATGGTCCAACCTATCGGCCTCGTTTAAGGCCCACTTAGACCCGTCCCGAAGCCCGGCCCGCCTAAGACCCAGTGTATTTTTTAATATAAAATAATAAAATTTTGGTAAAAAAATTTTTAAAAAAGAAGAAAATGTTAGGCCCATCCAAGCCCAAGGCTAGGCTCAAGCCCATTGGGCTGGGCTGAATACCCCTGGGTTTGGACCTAGACTTGGGTCTGGGCCTAGGCTTAACTTTTTGGCCCATGGGCTAGTCCGTCCTGGCCCGAATTTTGACGGGAGCCCGCAAGGCCCGACGTGGGTCGAGCCGGGCTAGATTTACACCCCTACGGGTGGGGTATTTTGTTTCCATCATTAGAAAGTTTAACACTACTTTCTGACTTGATTACACTTCATTATGCTAGGTATAGTCAAGGTTAATACCATGGATATTTTATTCTTAAATTTTTAGATTAATTATGCTAAGATTTCCTCAACTATTAATAATATATGATCTTTATCCCTTCATTTATATATTCGTAATTTCGATCTCTTTTATTATAAAATTGTATAAATACCTCATTTTGAATGAAATTAGAGGGGGTAAAAAGTGATGTATTTTTGTAATTGAGGGGGTCAAAATATTTTAATATAATTAATCCTTTTTTTTTTTTGGTTCAAATGCATTTTTAGTCAAAATGAATATATATATATATATATATATAAATTTGTTGCCACAAAATTCTCACAACATTATAGAATGTAGAGGGTCAGAAATTAAGCCTCAAACTAAATATGGACCCAAGCACTAAGATTGGCCTGAGAAGGCGACCAAGGATAAAAAAGGAGCATGGGCCAAAGCCCAAGGGAAGTGGGCCAACAAGTGGGCCGAGGCAGGTCTGACCCACCAGGGCTTCAAATGGACTCAGCGATGAGAAATGCCCAAGTCAAGTTGCAGAGGCAACACCTGCAGCGACGAAGTTACAGAGGGAACATGTGCAGCGACAAAGTTGCTGAGGCACTTTGTCTCAGTGCCGTCATTCCTATTAACTTCGGTTCCACTGCCATTTGAAGTTGCCCAGAGAACATGTGCAGCGACAGAGTTGCTGAGGCATTTTGTTGCAGTGCCGCCATTCCAAGTATCTTCGGTGCCGCCGCCATCTCAAGTAATGTTAATGTCGCGACCATCTGGAGTTGCCGAGGGAAGGAGAATACCGAGGCAACTAAGTTGCAGGGGCAATACTCACAGCGCCCAAGTTGTGGAGGCATTCTGTCGACGCCGCCATCTCTAATATCTTCGATTATGTCGTCTGAACTTGTCGCGGGGAATAACTACCGCAGCAACTACTACTATAGCAACTAAGTTGCAGAGGGAATATCCTGCCAAGGTGATAACAGCCTTTGAGAGAGGCTTCCCTTTGCAAGTAGAGGCTAATACTTGGCACTGACAGTAAGCCCCAAAGCATTACTGGCCTAAGGGTGATAGCAGGCCCCATAGTTCATTTAACTAGGCGCTGATAGCCCCAAGACTTACTGGTTGGAGCTGATAGCAGGTCCAAAAATACCAGTTTACCGCGGCAACCCCGCGAAGATGGGAGCAGGGCAACTCGAGTATAAGGGATTTCCTTTCCATTACCCAAGTCATGGACCTGCCTTGGTCGCACAGGCAGGACTAAGGAAGCTCCCTTAGGTTTGGTACTAAAGCACAACATGGCTGATAGCAGGCCTGGCTGTGGCCTTCGCCCTGGGAAGCTGAAGAGCTTGTGGTTAGATGGCTAAGGGTGGAGGCTTCGCTGAAGTGAGCACGAACATAGTCAATAGCAGACTAATGGAGTCCTGAGAATGCATGTATTGACCAAATAGAACTGAGAAGGCAAGTGCAGCTGCGAGGTTCACCGTTGCAAGTGCACTTGCAGAGGTTCAAGTTGAGAAGACAAGTGCAGAGGGAAACACTCTCACAACAATTGCACTTGCTGAGGCCCAAAAAGGGAGTTGCCGCGCCAAACACTCCCGATGCAACTACACTTGCTAAGTTTCAAAAAAGGTAGTTGCGGAGGCAAACAGATAGTACACAGTACATGTAGAGGGACACGTGGCACCTTCAGTTTGGTGGCTCGAGGCAAAATATTTCATGTGATCCTCTGGGACACATGTCTTCTCTCTATTTGGCCACTTGGTGTTTTCTTGGTACCAAGGAAAAGCCTATAAATAGGACCCATTTCCCAAGGTTCAAAGAGAGGAATTTTGGAGATTTAAGGGAGATACTGCCCAATTTGGTATTGCCACACACTTCTCTTTGAGCCATTTTGCTTCATCTTCACCTAGCTATACTCTCTTCAATTCCCAGATAGTTATTGCTACTCATTCTCCAGCCACTTCCGCCATTATTGGACCATTAACATAAGTTTGCCTCTCTAATCACTTTTTCTAACCTTGAACCCCCAACATAGAATTACGAGTACATTATGACAGAGAGTTGTATGAGAAATTATTAAATAATCTCGGAACATCACGTGGTTATACTTTAAGTCAATTACCAATTACTTAGTCCCATGTTGTTCCCTCATCCTTAACATAAATCGTGAACTTCTACCCCTTTCTACCAATCAAAACCTTATGGAGCATCACATGTTCATATTCCGAAAATACTGAATAATCACCCGAGTTGTATTGATATGAAATATGTCTATTGTATTCAGAGGCTACTCAAACCTATTTAATCCAAGGCAAAAAATCTAGTTGAGACCTTTAATAACTTTTTACATTGTAATTTTATTTTTTTATACTATAATTTTTATTCATAACATTCACAATCAAAACAATTTTATATATTTTAATTTTAGTTTTTTGCTTGACAATCATTCAATGTTTCTAACATTTGCAATCAATTTTTTTTTTGATAATTAATAAATCAAATCATGTAAAATTTCATACTTTTGTAAAAAAAAAAAAGAAAAAAAAAAAACAATAAATAATGAAACTTCACCTTAAAATGGAATTAAACCCACACGTGAACACCCTAAGTTATGTATTTATGAAGCATGACTTACCCATCAATTGTATAAAACATGTTACATGTCATCACTTTATACAGCTCTATTTTATTTTATTTTATTTCTTTTGTGTGTGCGCAATTTTGGGGGCCCCTAGAAATATTTCAATCCGTGAAAGATAGAGAAAGATGCATGAATGTATTCATATGTGCCAATCATTCTTGGAACCATAGTGAGTGGGAGAGGATGTGTTAAATCAAATTCCGTTGAGGGAAAAATTACTCAGTGATTGCGTACATCGCGTGTTTGGTGTTATAAACCAATTATTAAATATCACATGTCTTGTAATTTTTACAATTTTTAGTATAAAATCGTAAATTTTATCATATTTCCAATCACAATTTTTATAAAATACATTTTACTATATCCCACAAGCATAGAATATCCTCTATAAAGAACCCAAAATCATGAGACTCGTCAAAAGAAAGGCACCCAAATAATGGAGGTAGGGGGGGTCTACCAACCATCTTACAATTTGTTTTATATTGAGGACACAATTTTGTTTGATGCTTGTACGGGGGCGAAATATCCTCTGCTTTCTGTACTCCTTGTACTCCAAGTTTCTCTTGACGGCGTCTACCTGGTAACACAAAAACGGTGAGCTGCCCGGCGGTGGTGTGCCGGATAGACCCTCCGACGATCAAGTCAGTCCACTTGAGGAAGGAGAAGACAGATAAAGAGAGAGTATTTTCTTTTGGGGGAGAAGTTGCATACCTCTAACGTTCGTCATCCTCCCTATTTCAAGGCTGGCCGTGCAGCCTCAAGATTATGCGCGCACTACCTCTGCTGTCCTTCCCAAGACAGGTGGCAGTGCTCGCCTCTCATCACCTTACGCGTGTACAGGCTTAGTCCTCCCACCAGTACACGCAGAACTGTCTAACGGTATTGAGGCATGCGTGGAGCAGATATCCTCTCCCTCGTGCCATTGGCCCAGGTGGCACACCTGACCGCAGTACCACGACCGGCCTATCTCCCGCGAAGAACTATCACTACAGGTACTCAATCGCGCTATGCCCCACCGGACTGCCCCTTGGTAAAGGGGCAGAAGGGTGATGCTCATGGGCCGAGCTGGTATTGACCGGTTTATCGTGGCATACCAGTCGCGAGGCATGCCGGCCTTCGTCCGTTCTACCTTCATCCGAGGTTATCTGGAATCTGCTCATCTCGGCGGTCAGAGACGTGCCATCCCTCACTTGTCCATAGTTTAGCCCGAGCTACCCGCAGCCCGGTCTCGCCACTTGGCTGTGTGCCCTGCCGAATGTTTGCTAATCGCAGCTCAGCCAGGCTTAGTTCACGCCCGGTCAGCCGATCTTTTCGACTGAGCAAAACAGACCAACCGGCCCTCTCGATAGAGGAAATAGCACGGCGCCGTGAGGTCTGTCACGACCCGCCCTATCTTAGCTCGGCCGTACTAACGGCGCAAATCTCCCCTCTCAATTGCCCCTTAATCCCATCCGAGTCATCGTGATTGGGATTATCTCCGTGACTGAGCCAACGGTTAGTGAATTGCATCCTTTCCTGGCCGAGCATGGTTGGGGCGATATTTGTCGTCGAGCTATATCATTTGGTCGGTCATTTTTACTGCAGTCTTGTCAAGCGTCGTATCACCGTACTGACAGACGCGTTCTCAGTGCCACGTGGCTTCACACCATTGGGTCGTGCAGCCAGCTGCTCCGCATGTACAGAATTCAAACGGCGCAGCCATTTGGGTTTTTCCCCCATTTTTATGCACAGATGAAGGGTCAATTCGACTTTTACTGTTCACCTCTCCTTTGAGCCTAAACCCTAACCTCATAAACTCTGTTTCCTTCACTACCGTAGCTGCTGCCTCTCATTTCACTCACCGTTTCTGAAGCTGCGTTCAAGCTTGCGGGGACTGCTTCACTTCGCATCCGTTCTTGGTGAGTTTTTTACCCCTTTACTACTTTTTCCTATAGGCCCTTCAATTTTTTGTGTTTTCATTCTTTATTTTCTTTGCTTGGAACCTTCCAATATCTCCTTGATGGGGGGGTCTTGGCACATCATAGGGCAAACTGTAACTGGATGGGTATATGGGGCCATCGTGCCCCCGTTTCTCCTTGGTTCGAACAAACGAACCTTGAACTTAGGATGAACAAGATGAACAGGATGAACACTGTGCACGACCGAGCTAAATGCTCATTTAGATCCGTAATTATGCCTTCAACCGATCAAAAATGGTTTGTGGCTTATTGTTGAGGTCTCAACCGAGCTAGACACTTAGTTAGATCGGTATGTAGGAACTCGCCGAGCTAAAACTTGAGATCTCCACTTCAAACCTTAACCGAGCTGTAACTTCTCTGAATCTCTTTTCTGGACCTTACCCGAGCCAGAAGTGGAGAGTTAGAATTGAACTAGGAAATCGACCAAGTAGCATAGCCGAGGTAGGGATCGAACTGGCCAAACACCAATAATCCCTTCACTGAGCCAATTCCCATAGGGGCCGCGCAATTTATGCCGTGCTAACCCTTGGAATTATTTTTTAACATGCAGAACAAATAGGACCGGCCAAGCCAGTCCAGCACTAATTGGTGGAGCTTAAAGTCCGAGCAGACCCACCAACGTTTTTGACCGAGATATACACTATATCAAATAAAACCGAGATAGATGGGGAAGTACCGCTATATGGTTAGCTCGCCCGGTGCGATGGCCGAGTTTCGCAGGGATTACAACATCCCAAATGACGTCGTCTTAGAGCTCGCCAAAAAGGGAGACACCCCTTGGGGAGATCTAGACCGGTGCCCCTTTACGGTCGTGTCAATAGTAGAGGGAGGACTCCGCTTCCCGGTCCAGCCTTTGATCTGCGAGTTTTTGAGGCAGACAAGGCTTTGCCCAACCCAAGTTTCAAATAACACTTACAAAATAATAAACGGGGTCGCCGAACTGAACTGGAGGCTTGGTCTCAATCTCGGTCTGGCTGAAATTTTCCATCAGTATAGTCTTAGTAGAAATAAGAGCGGGTTTTGCTGGTACCTCAAAGTGAAGAAGGGCCGAGCAAAATTAATAGAGGGTAACCCGGACAAGGAGACCAACGACGACGACTTCTTGTGGGTGTCCGGTCGCTATGAGGACACCGAGGCACCCATACCGGGATGGTATATTAGAAAGGATTTTGGCAGTGCCGGTGAGTTGCTTGGTTGACCGCGCTATTTTCTTTATGCATCAATTACCTTCCGTGCCGATCTAACACTTGTCTTCTTTTTGCAGATAAGCATCTAGCAGCAGACTACCACCAGGCCAACCAAGAGGCCATCAGAGCCCTGCTGCGCCATCCTACCGAGGAGAGGGAGGCTGTGAAATTACTCGGCTTCGAACAGACCTACCACTACACCGCGCCGCGCAAGAGCCGGGTTACCGATTTTCTGTGTGCGCCAACCCCAGAACCGGATCCAGACTTACCGCCGATCAGGCTTATTCCACTCACCGCCGAGCAAGAAATGGCGAAAATCAGGGCCATCAAGTCCCTGATCACCGGGGAAGAAGACGAGTTCCAAAAACTAGAGGCAACCGGGGGGACATCCTCCACACCCGCCGTGCAGTAAGAAGGGGCAGTACTGGCGCTTGCCAACGAGCAGCCGGTTGGTCGGTCCAAGAAGCGGCCGACGAACGAGCAAACCGGGCCTCGTCTGGCGGATGAAGACTCTACCGATCGTGTCTCTACCGAGCTCGGGGACCAGACCGAGCAACCACGGACCGGCAAATCCAAGGGCCCAGCCACCCCTCCGGTCTGGGCGCCCGAGTTCAAATACCAGGGCCGAGCAGTTTCTGCTGAAGACTTTGTCTACGCGGACAAGGACTACTCGCTTGGTTTTAATTTGACCAAGGGGTTGATCTTGCCCGCTGATATGAAAAAACACGACGAGCTTTCCGACCTCAAGGTCCTCCGTTCGGCGGCGAAATCCATAGTGCTGGTAAGGTCTCCATTTTTTATGTCAAACTGTTTGCTCGTTTTTGCTCAGTTTTTCGAATACTGACGATCTCTCACTTGTTTTCAGGCCGCGCAAAAGAACTATTTGGCCCACGACCGAATAATCAAAGTGCGGCAGAGCCTGCCGGATGCCATAGCTGAGAATGGGGCACAAAAGGCCGAGATAGCGAAGCTTAAAGCTGCGCAGGAAGCAGTTGAGGCCGAGCGAGATATCCTGAGCCAAAAGGTTGACCGAGCTAACAAGGACAAACTTCGGGCCGTGAAGTCGACGAAGGCTCGGTATCTCGCCGAGCTGAGGAAACTGCGCGACGCGCACAAAGCCGAGAAGGACAAGGCCGTAGATGATGCAGAAGACTGGGGATACGCGCAGGGCGAGAAGACCTACGAACAGCAGGTCCAAGCGACCAAGGACATCTTTTTCCAGTGCGGCTGGAAAGCTGCTGTGGAGAAAGTTGGTCTTGGTCAGGATTCTGACATGTTCATCAATCCACCTGCTGCCTATATCCCGGTCTACATGCAGGCGTACTCCAAGGCCACCCAAAACCGACTCATCACGGATGCAAGGAAAGAGGCCGAGGAAGAAGCCGCCGCCGCGAAACTAGCCGAACAAAATCCTCTCGAAGCATCTCCAGATGCGGAGGAAGAGGCTGATCGGGATGTTGCCGTGGTGGAAGGCACTGACGATGACGCCGAAGAAAACCTGCCCAAGCACAATGTGGAAAAGGCCGAGCAAACTGTGCAAGTCGCCGAACAAACGGTTGACGTAGAGTTGGATTGACCGTTTTTTTTTTTTTAATGTAACCGGGCTATGTTCCCCCCGTCTTGTACTTAAATTTCCTTTATCAATGAAGATTTTTGACTTTTTGCTCGCTTATCTTCTATTTCTGTTCGGTTTGCATCTGCATGGATTCCTTGATTCAATTGTTGACAATTCACAACGCCAGGTCGGCTGTGAGGTACAATTTGAGCTAAAATCACCTCAAACATTTTCTAATCAGAACTAGTAGTTCGGTTCCATGAACTTTCAAATGAGCTGACGTTTTAAATCTTCCGAGCAAAATCTACTCGGCCTTAATTTGTTTGTAAATTTCATGCAATTTCGACGTGACCGAGCAAAATCAGCTCGCCTTTTAAGTTGGGTAAGCCACCAACATTTCTTTTAGGCCAAGCAAATTCTGCTCGGCTTCTTATCGGTTGGAAAAAATTCCAACATTCCGAATTCTGCCGAGCAAACTCCGCTCATTTTCCATATTAGGCAAAACACCAATATGTCCACTGGGCCGAGCAAAATCAGCTCGGCCCTTACACTGGGCAAAACACCAATGTTTCAGTTAAGTTGGTCATGACGCCAACATTTCAACCGGGCGAGCAAAACTATCTCGGCCCTAATGCGAATGGGTCCATACGCCAATTACATCATCAGACAATGCACCAACTTTTTGTGCGGTCTGCATTCATTCCGGCGAGAGGAAACTAGTCCGGTCCCATTCAGGTCGGTCTCTTGCCCCTGATATTCATAATTGCCTTGCGTCCTTGCGAATCCATTGTACAAAGATGTAATTCCAAACAACAAGAGGGCTATTTTTCATTACAAAAGCATTGCTATCCTTTACATTAAGTGCCAAAAGGCTAAAGGTCTAAAAAAGCTAAACAACACAAGCAAATTACATCTTAAAAGTAAAAGACCTTAAGGTTGGCCGTATTCCATGGTCTGGGGACAGCCTTGCCATCTATATCTTCTAGATGGTACGCCCCTTTACCAGCAAGACCAATCACCTTGTATGGTCCTTCCCAATTCGCACCGAGCTTTCTTTCGCCAGAGACCACTGTGTTGCCAAGCACCTTTCTTAATACCCAGTCCCCGATCTTGAACATCCTGGGGTGCACAACCTTATTGTACTTTTTGGAGAGTTCTTGTTGATAAGCCGCTATGTGGATCAATGCTTGCTCCCTCTTTTCTTCAGCAAGGTCCAACTCCAATGCCACCGCTTCACTATTCAGATCTGGCTGGAAACTTTCAGAGCGGATGGTTGGCATGCCAATTTCCAACGGGATGACGGCCTCCATGCCGTAGGCCAAAGCAAATGGTGTTTCCCCGGTTGACCGCCTTGGCGTAGTGCGGTATGCCCAGAGCACATTAGGGAGTTCTTCAGCCCACTTGCCCTTAGCCTTCTCAAGCCGCTTCTTCAGCCCGTCCAGGATGGTCTTGTTTGAGGCCTCTGCTTGACCATTTGACTGAGGATAGGCCGGCGTCGAATTGTAGAACTCGATCTTCAACGCTTCGCAAATTTCGCGAAAGAGTTTACCATCAAATTGAGCGCCGTTATCCGAGATGAGGGCCTTAGGTATACCGAAATGGGTGATCACGTTTTGCCATACAAACTTCTTCACGTCCTTTTCCCTTATGGTCGCTAGTGGCTCGGCCTCAACCCACTTGGTAAAATAGTCGGTGGCGGCAATGAAGAACTTACGGTTGCCCGGTGCAGCTGGGAGTGGCCCAACAATATCCAACCCCCAAAGCGCGAACGGCCAAGGACTTGTGAGAGGAAGCAAATCTCTAGCCGGATGGTGGATCTGGTGGGCGAACTTCTGACATTTCTCGCACTTACGAACATATTTTTGCGCATCTGCCTGCATGCGCGGCCACCAATAACCCTGAGAAATTGCTCGGTAAGCCAAGGATCTGCCCCCAGTATGGCTGCCACAAATGCCCTCATGTATCTCATAGAGAAAAGCCTTCACCTTGGTGGGGTGGACATATTTCAAATACGGGCCGGTGAAAGATTTCTTGTACAAGGCCCCGGACAAGGAGAGCCAAAACCGCTCTGACTTTGCCCTTGATCTTGTGTGCCGCCTTCTTTTCTTCTGGTAGAATTCTATCTTTTAGGAAGGCGATGATAGGATCCATCCAAGAAGGGCCCAAGTCGGTGCAGAGTACCTCGGCTGATTCTGGTTCCTCAATGCTTGGCCGTGGTAAAAATTCTATCATCAAGGGGTTAGGAAAAGCTGTCTGAGCAGAAGCAAGCCCGGCCAATTGATCAACCGTGCTGTTTTCCTCGCGGTCGATTTGTTCCAACCTTATTGCAACGAACTTCTTGATCTCTGCGCGTACCAGCGCCTGATACTTGGCCATTCTTTCGTCCTTTGCTTCATACTCCCCTGAGACCTGATTGACCACCAACTTGGAATCACTAAATACCATAAGGGCTGTGGCTTTCATTCTCAGCGCGCTTCTTAGTCCGACAAGGAGAGCTTCATACTCAGCCTCGTTGTTGGATGCTGGGAAGCCGAGTGTAATTGCCTGCTCGATGATCAGCCCGTCCGGTGAGTTTAGCACAAGGCCCAGCCCGGCCCCATGTCTGTTGGACGCCCCATCAACGAAGAGCTTCCATATCTCGCTAATAAACAACTTCTAGCAATCAGAGGGGTTCTGGGAGCTTTTCATTTCCAAGTCTCTAATCGGTTCATCCTGGTCCCTTTCCTTGTCTTGGTTGGGTTCATCATCGTCGGACTTTGTTAGTCCGGTTGTGCTCGTCCCTTTTCCTACCTGCGAACCAACACTCGTTTCTGTTGCCAGAACCATGGGTTGTGCTAAATCCGCAAGGGCATACTGGATGCATCCCAGGGGCAAATTCCGCCACAAAGTCGGTAAGTGCTTGAGCCTTGATTGCGGTGCACGGTCGGAACTTGATGTCATATTGTCCTAATTCCATGGCCCATTTCAAAATTCTCCCAGTGAAGTCTGCCTTTTCAAAAAGCACTTTAAGCGGGAACTCGGTTAATACAACTATTGTAAGGGCATGAAAATAGTGTGCCAGCTTTCTTGACGCCATCGTTAGGGCCAGCGCCAATTTTTCCAAGGGAAGATATCTCGTTTCGGCTGGGAGAAGAGTCTTGCTTACATAGAAGAGCGGTAGGTGCTGGATGCCTTCAGCACGCACCAATACCGCGCTGACTGCGTGTTGAGAGACAGCCAAGTAAAGGTACAACTTTTCGCCTGGCTGAGGTGTGACCAAAATAGGGGCTGATGAGAGATATGCTTTCAAGTCTGCTAGTGCGTAGTCGCACTCGTCATCCCAGAAGAACTTGGACTTCAGAGTTTTAAAGAAGGGCCTGCAACGATCAGAAGACCGGCTGATAAATCTGTTCAACGCGGCTGCCATCCCGACAAGATGTTGCACGTCCTTCGTGGAGTTGGGACGCTCCAGGTCTTGTATGGCCATGATCTGCGATGGGTCAGCTTCAATCCCTCGATTTGTGACTAGAAAACCCAGAAAATTTCCGGTGCCAACTCCGAAGGCGCACTTTGTGGCGTTCAAACGAAGCTTGTGGAGCTTAAGTATAGCGAACATCTCTGCAAGGTCGGCGAGGTGTCGAGACTTCTCCTTACTCTTCACCACCATGTCGTCGATATAGGCCTCCATTGTTCGGCCCAGAAGAGGAGCGAACATCTTCGTTACCATCCTCTGAAAAGTCGCCCTGGCGTTCTTTAGTCCAAACAGCATGACTTTGTAGCAATATAAGCCTCTGGGGGTTGTGAACAACGTGATCTCTCTGTTTGGTTTATACATGGCTATCTGGTGGTAGCCGCGATATGCGTCTAGGAAGCTAAACCTCTGATGGCCAGCGGTTAAGTCCACCAGCTGGTCAATTCGTGGGAGGGGAAAGCTATCTTTGGGGCAAGCTCGATTGACAGTCTTGTAGTCAACGCAGACTCGCCACTTGCCGTTCTTCTTCGGAACAACCACCGTGTTGGATATCCACCGAGGGTACTGCACCTCCTCTATGGCCCCAACTTCCAACAAATTCTTTACTTCCTCTGCGACCACTTCAGCATGGTGCAAGGCTGAGCGGCGCGTCCTTTGAATAACTGGCCGTGCATTAGGGAAGACATTCAACTGATGACAAATGAAGCTCGGGTCGATGCCAGGCATGTCGTAAGGCGTCCAGGCAAAGGCCTCCAAATTGGAAACCAAGAAGTTGACATAATCCATCCGCTCAGCGCTAGACAAGGATGATCCCAAGAGGAAGAATTCAGTTGGATCGTTCTCGTCAATGCGCACTTCCATCAAATCTTCGACCGACTTTTCCTCAGCCTTTCTTCCTACGTCTTCAAGGGCCTCATTACCCTCGGGCCGTTCAATCATTTGGACAAACCCTTTAGCCGCTCAGCTGCCATTTACCGCAACGAAGCATTGTTTCACCATCACCTGGTCCCCCCAAACTTCCTCTATTTGTTCGCTCGGTGCCGGAAAGCGCATGACTTGGTGGAAGGTCGAAGCAACTGCTTGCATGGCGTGTAGCCAACCCCTGCCTAAGATCAAGTTGTAAGTTGATGGAACTTTAAGCACCCAGAACTCTACTTGCTTTACGACTGATCCCGTTTTGACCGGCAAAATAATCTTTTCGATTGGCCATTCTGGCTGTGAGTTGAAGCCGACCAAAGGGGACGTTGCGGGGGCCAAGTCCTTGTCTTCCATCTTCATTTGTTTAAACGCGTCATAATACATAATTTCTACCGAACTCCCCTGGTCGATCAAGATTCTCTTGATGTCAAAGTCTTTGACGCGAAGAGTGACTACTAAAGCATCATTGTGCGGCATCTGAACTCTTTCCAAGTCCTTGGTTGAGAATGAAAGGATGTCCCGTTCTTCGGTCTTTCCCTTCTTCACAGCAGGCTGAACAGAGAGCACTTCCCTCATGTGCTCAGCCTTCTTGATCATCCCTCTCAGCTCACAAACCCTAGCCGGTTCAATGATACCGTGGATGACGTTGATTACACCTTACGGGGGCGCTTCTAGGGCGGCCAGGACGTTTGGCTCGGCTTGGTCCGCTGGCGTGGCCTTGATGCCCCCATCTATGTATTGGTCAAGATGCCCCGCCGCCACCAACTCCTCTAAGTGTTGTTTGAGCGGCAAGCAGTCCTCTGTTCGGTGCCCTCGTTCTTCATGAAAGGTGCAGCGATATTTTGAATTGAAGCCCCTCTGCGCACTCCCCAACTTGGCCGGCCAACAGACGAAGGGTTCACCTCGAATCTCGCTCAAAATGCGGAAGATGGGGATTTTAAATACCGTGGTGATCCCAGTCCGCGCCTTCAATTTTCTTTTGGCATCCTCCGCTGCATCACGGGGAGGGTCAGACCGGTCGTTTCGGCGGCCCTTGTTTCTGTCATCACGGTTTGAACCATGGCGCTGGTCTTTCGACCGGTTGTTTGGGCGGTTATCCTCCTGCCCAACCGAGTGAACTTTCCCCACAACCCTTCTGTCCGCCGCGACCGGATTAGCCTTCTCGGTCGCAGAGGCGGCATCATCCTCTACACGAATGTGCTCATTGATCCGCTGCATCAATGACTCCATGGTTGTGGGTTGATGCATCGTGAGTGAATCTTGCAGCCTATGTCCGACTGGGAGACCCCGTTTGTACTGAGTGATCGCCAGATTGGTGGGGCAGTCGAGGATCTCATTGTAAGTTTCCCAGTATTTCGTATTGTATGCCTTCAACGAACATGAAGACTCCATCTTGACGCCCAGGAGATGGTCGACCTCCTTCGGCGTTCGTGTGTTGGTTTTGAATCTGGTGACGAAGGTTTCCGCTAGTTGCTACCACCCCTCAATACTCTCCTCCGGGAGTCTTTCGAACCATTTCAAACCTAGCTCTCCCAAGCTTGCTAGGAATATAAGGCACATCAAGGTGTCATTCCACCGGTGTCCAGCCATTACTTGCCGGTAATGGCTCACATGCATGTATGGATCCGTCTTGCCGTCGTACAAAGTGAACTTTGGCTGGTGGAATCCGGCGGGGAGTGACGTACTCTCAATCTCTGGAGACAGCGGCGTGGCTGTAAGTCGCGCCAGCTCTTTGTCCACCAGCGCAGTGGCTATCACTTTGGGGGCTAGCATCGCCACTTCCTCACTGTAACGAACTGGAGCGCTTAACCTCTGCAATGCCGGCACTCTCCGAGCCTCCCAACGGCGCGCCCTCTCCTCCAATACATCCCTCAAGTCCCTGGAACGTGTGGAGAAAGGGGATCCCGACGTCGGCGTCAGGCGTAAGGGGCGGTAGGTGCTGTCGCGAGAGAGGGACATGCCCTCTCCTTGGTCGGAACCTCCAACCTCATAGTTCCTGGTGATGGAGAGAGAGTGAGTCCTCCCCTGGCGGCGACTGCTACAACGAGGGGACGGGGTGCGCTCATTGAGGTTGCCCTCTCCAGCAACACCCTTCCCTTTAATCTGGTGTTTCAGCAGCTCCATCTTCGCTGCCATCTTGCGAATGACGACGTCTTGGTCCTTGAGTTTGTGCTCCAAGCGCTGCGCATGGGACTCCCCCCGGCGTTGGCGGCCCTCAGGACTCTGCGAGTCATCAGTACTCCTCTCGTGTTTGTCTCGCGCACTTCGCGAAGGAGTCTCTAGGCCCGCCATGGCTGGAATATTCGGAGGACCTTCTCTCAAGCGGACATACTCAGGTGTGACGCCATCGACGACGGACAGTGGGGCTTCGCCGTTGTTGGCCATGGAAATGGTTGAAGAAGCTCTAAGAACAAGGGTTGAGTATCAAAAACTTCCCACAGACGGCGCCAATTGTACGGGGACGAAATATCCTCTGCTTTCCGTACTCCTTGTACTCCAAGCTTCTCTTGACAGCGTCTACCTGGTAACACAAAAACGGTGAGCTGCCCGGCGGTGGTGTGCCGGATAGACCCTCCGACGATCAAGTCAGTCCACTTGAGGAAGGAGAAGACAGACAGAGAGAGAGTATTTTCTTTTGGGGGAGAAGTTGCATACCTCTAACGTTCGTCCTTCTCCCTATTTCA